>NC_136057.1:292279396-292891618 GCF_964261635.1 Lissotriton helveticus
ACTTTGGAGCCGCGACAGGCCCTGCGACACGCTTCTCCGGTGATGCGATGGTGACTATCTCGATGGCGTCACGCTTCTCCGGTGATGCGATAGCAGGGAGCTTAGATGAACACACACTCCCAGGTAGATGAGGCGAAGGCTCGCTTCTCTGGCGATGCGACGATTTCAGCTGCGGCGGTGACACGCTTCTTCTCGATGCGTCGCGCTTCCAGCTCCCAGCGACACGCAAATGTCTGGAGTTGCGAATTCCCAGCAAGGAAATTCAGAGGGGAGCTGGAGATTAAGTGTTTTGTCCCTGCGACTTCAGCAGGAGGCAAGCACAGTTCAAGCCCTTGGAGAATATTCTGTAGATGATGAAAGTCCTTAAAAAGTTCCTTCTCCTTTCCTTGGCAATGAAGTAACCACTGCAGGCCAACCCAGCAAACAGCACACTGGCAGAGGGGCAGCAAAACTCCTGTAGCTTCCTTGGTTCTTCTCCTTGACAAAGGGTTTCTTGTTCCAGAAGTGATCTAAAGTTCTTGGGATCAGGGTCCCAACATTTACACCCCAAAATCCTTTGTTCTCTGAAGGCAGAGAGGCCTCTGCCTAGTCCAAACCATTTCCTGAGCACTTTGTTTACATGAGTCCCTTCTTCCTTTCACTGTGCAAGGCAGAGACATCAGTGGCCCCAAAGGAGGTGGAGCCAGCACAGGGGAGGGAAGGCACAGCTCTGGATCACTTTTTTGACAAGATTCCTTCTCTCCTTTCACAGTGCAGGGCAAAGACATCAGACAAGGCACAGGAGATGGAGCCAGCATTGTAGAGGAAAGGCCCAGCCCTATTCAGGTCCCAGGTGCAACTCCTCCCTCCCATCTAGATGCAGATCTCTCTATTCACTACTGGGCTGCCCCAGCCTGTCTCCTGGAATCCCCCAGCCCTGTCACTCACAAACCCAGACAAGGAATACACATCCTAGCAGGGGCAGGCCTGGACAGTTGGGCAAGAAAATACCTACTTTCTAAAAGTGGCATTTTCAAACACAGAATATTAAAACTATCTTTACTAAAAGATGTATTTTATTATTCTGAGTTCAGGCATACTACATTTGAATTTCTACCATGTTCCCTGAGTCAGTTAGGATTATAAGAATGTAATAATCTAACTTCTAGCCTATGGAGAAAAGGTAGCCTTGCAATAGTGAAAAACGAAAATGGCTGTAGTTCACTATTAGGACATGCTATACACACCAGAGTATGTCCAACCTTATACGTACAATGCACCCTGCCCTAGGGTCTACCATAGGGGTGTCTAATATGAAGCAATGGGAAGGTTTAGGGCAAGTGTGTGCACTGGCCAAGTCGACATGGCAGTACTAGACTGCATACAGGCCTTGCAATGGCAAGCCTGAGACACACATTACAAGCTGCTTCTGTGGGTGGCACAATCAGTGCTGCAAGCCCTTTATCAGCATTTGATTTACAAGCCCTGGGCACACATGGTGCACTGTACTAGGGCTTGACTGGTAAATCAAATAATCCAATCATGGAATCACCAATTAGTACATCAAATTAACATAGGGAGCACTTGCACTGTGGTACTGATTAGCAGTGGCACAGTGCCCAAAGCATATAACCAGCAAAAACATATCAAAACAGAGCAGGCAATCCATCACAAATGGAAGGGAGACTCACGCCAATGATGCCAGGTCTAACAGTGCTCACCACAGCTTAACACTGCGCAAGGTTGAGAGAGCAGCGTCTCTAAAGAGGTTTATCGGCATGGTCTTTCTCTCTTATGAACTGAAGAATTTTGGGTCTCAGTGTTTCTAGTTTCTAAATGATGCGTTATTATTTAGATTGATTCTAGACATCCTCAAGAACTCGAGATGAATAAGAAATCACTTCTAAAGAAATTATCCAGTGCTCAGAGAAAATGAAAGATAAGAGAACTATAGGAAGTTCGCACAAGAATTTACCCTCAGGAACTTCCATCCGGCAGTTCCAGTTGATTCTTCGGTCACACAAGTACCATTTCCTTTCAGGAAAAAAGAACAATAAATACATGACGTTGAAAACAATAATTTGCATGAAAACTGTATGTAAATTGGATTCACCTAATAAGAAAATGTAAATAGGAAAACTAGAACAAGAAGAGAAGCAAGGGCCTGAAAGTAGTGGGTAGGAACTAAACATTAGGAAAATATTAGTAATTGCATGTTATTGTTAGGACAGGATAAAACATATTTGTTGCTTTTTTCTCTCTTTCACAGTGCAGTTTTTACAGAAGAGAGTGTAGATAGAAAACCCTCTGAGAAGAACCACGTTAACCAGGCTGTCTCTTCTTAACTCCCCATCCCCTTTCCCCCTCAGTAGATCAATTGACCTTAGTGTGTATTACTGGGTGGTTGAGATTACCAAAGGGGCACTGAGAATGTACGTCCTTCTGTTCCCGCGCAGGTTTAGTAGCGTTATATGACAGATTGAAGTGTCCATGTGGTTACTTGCACCTGAGCAGAATGGCTGAGGTGATTGAATTAAAGAATTTAGGAGAAATCCTAAACCCAGTGGCAGTAAGGGAAGAGAATAAAACCATGCGTATTGGATAATTTGGTTCTAGGACAAGTCCAAAGCTTCCAACCCCAGAAGACAATAGTTCAGCCACTAGTTCAATGTCCTTTGCACTTACTCAGGTTGTCCACTCATTATCCCCTGTAATCCCCTTAGCACCCCCTGAGCATTTCAGTGGAGACCCCCAAAAAACTCAAGTCTTTCTGACACAATGTTCCCTTCATATTATGTGCCGTCCAATGCTATTCCCCGATGCACAGCATCGAGTAGCCTTCATCTTGTCTTATCTGAGTGGAGATGCTGCGGCGTCGTGGTCAATGCCCCTAGTGACCAAGGAGATCCAATACTATATGAGTTTGAGGAGTTCAAGAAGGAATTTCTTCAAATATTTGACAGAAGAAAGGCATTTCAAGCGACTGATAATGGATTATTGGAACTGAAACAAGAGAATCGAGAACTGGTTACCTATTTGGCTCAATTTAATAAATTAGTAGTAGAAACTGAATGACCTAAGAATAAAAGAGCTGCAGTATTTTATTGAGGGCTAAAGGATGAATTAAAAGATGCCCTGGCACAAATACCTAATATACCAACAGAGATTTCTGTGTTGGTAGATTTGGTTTTGGAAACAGACTTTCGTCAAAATGAAAGACAAAGAGAGAAGAGAGAAGAGAAAAGAATTTGAATCCAATGTTCCAAGATTCGAGAGGATGAAAACAGAAGTAATAAGAACCACAGAAAGTGCAACTGGTGTAGAACCAATGCAAATAGGCACAATTAGGGGTCCATTGTCGAAAGATAAAAAAGAGAAAAGAAGATTGAACAAATTGTGTCTCTATTGTTGTGCAGGAGGCCATTTTGTTAAGATGTGCTCAAAGAAACAAAAATTCTAGGTTAAGGAAAACTCGTAGCACCACCAGTAAGTGGACTTGGACTGTTGGATGCAAATAGGGAAATAACTCCATTAACCACCTGGTGGCAAACGCTTTACAAGTATCGTCACCTCATTTGATCCTTTCAGTGATGTTAAAATGTAGACATCAAGTTCTCAAAGAAGTCTCAGCGATGATAGACTCTGGTGCTGTGGGACATTTTTGTGACTTAAAATTTGCTGATCATATTGATTTAAAGGCGATCAAGAAAGGCAAGAGCGAAGCAGTCCGAGCAGTTGCTGGCACCAATCTCTCCTCAGGACCCGTCGTAAGTCACACGGAACCAGTAGAATTACTATGTTTGGGAGGACATCAAGAAGTGAAACAATTTAATTTAATAGAAGCTCCACAGTTCCAACTCGTATTGGGACTACCTTGGTAGACTGAACACAAGCACGCAAAAAACTGGAGTGCGAGAACAATAGAAACGAATTCTGAGTATTGCAAGAAAAATTGTTTCAGAAATCATTAACAACATCAAGAAATAAATGCAGCAATCCAACTTTGCGAGAACAGAGTATCTGTTTGTGTAATACAAAAGAATGAGGTTCCAGATAAATACCAGGATTACATTGATGTGGTCAATGAAGTAGAAGCAGGAAAATGTCCCCCACATTGTTTGTACGATTGTAAGATTGAATTTGAACCTGGATCTAATTTACACTTCAGTTGGATATACGCGTTGACAGAAAAGAAGAACCAACATTTGAAAGATTACCTTGAAAAGTATTTGGACAACTGATTCATTAGACCTTCACAGTCCCCAGTCTTGTCCCCCCTTTTGTTGTTCCTTAAAAAGGGGGAGGAACAGAGAATCTGTATAGACTATTGAGCGATTAATTGTATCACAATCAAGAATCGTTATCCCTTGCACCTTATATCGGTGCTTTTAGATCAAATAAAAGGGGCAAAAATGTACACCACACTGGATCTTTGAGGTGCCTATCACTTAATTAGACTATGCAAAGGTGACAAGTGAAAGACGGCGTTTAGGACGAAATATGGCCTATTCGGGTACCAAGTAATACCGTGTGGGCTTTGCAACACCCCAGCTGCCTTTCAGCATTTCATCAACAACATCCAAAAATACTTTGTAGATCAATGTGCCATCGTATACATCTATGATATTCTAATTTACTCGGCCTATGAAGAGGAACAATGGATGCTAGTCAGAGCAGTACTACAAAAGACTTAGAGAAAATACCTTGTATGCCAAGTTGGAAAAGTTGGAAAAGTGCTCTTTCAATGTAACCAGAAGGTTAAGGCCATCACAGATTGGAAATCCCCAACAAAGCTTCATTGGATTTGCAAATTTTTACAGGAGGTACATCCATGATTTCTCACAGAAAATTAATTTCTTTGACTCAATTATTGAAGAAAGGTGTGTCTTTGAAATAGTCAGAAGTAGCAGAAGAATCCTTCAACTCCCTGAACAAAAGTTTCACATCAGCCCCAGTACTACTTCATGCAGATTCGTCAGAGCTGATCTAACTAGAAACAGATGCACCAGAATTTGCCATGGGAGGTATTCTACAACAGAGGCACAAGGAGACGGGGCAATTGTACCCCTTGGCTTATCATTTCAGAAAGTTGAATCCAGCAGAAGTTAATTATATTATAACGTAGAAGGAATTACTGGCCAATAAAGATACCTTTAAGGAATGGAAACACTACTTAAGGAGAACAAGACACACTGTGACCATTTTCACAGATCATAGGAATTAGACATTTTTTAAATCTGCAAGGACTTTAACTCCCAGACAACTTCGATAGTCGTTGAACTTTGCAGAATTTGATTTCATCATGACATACAGACCAGGAGCCAAGAATTGAAAGGCCGATGCTTTATCAAGGATGGATACTGAAAATCATAAGATCTTAATTGAAAAAACTGAAATAAGCCCTCAAGAAAAGATTGTAGAAGCAATCTCCAATTAAAGTTTTGCAAGACAAGTCATGGAATCGCTTAGTCCAGACGAAATGAAGGAATGGGCAGATCAAGATTCCAAAGGAGAAATCCGAGGTCAGCTACCCTACCAAGATGAGGCCTTGTATTTACCCTTAAAAGAATTACAAGCTAATGCAATTTATGAATGTCATGATAGTCCTTTGGCTGGTCGAAAAGGAAAATCAAAAGACTGAAGACTTGATTAAAAGAAGATTTTGGTGGCCACACATAAATCAAGATATTCAATAACACGTGACTAGTTGCGAGATCTGTTCTCGGGGCAAATCAGAGATACAAGCCCCAAAAGGTTTTCTCCGCCCCTTACCAACTCCTTCACACCCTGGCACACAGTAACCTTAGATCTCATAGTAGACCTACCCTCTCAACAAGGATATAACACAATTTTAGTATGTGTAGATGCTTTCATCAAAATGACACATTTTATTCCTTTGAAGAACATTCTCACTGCTAAACAACTAACACAACATTTCAACCAACGCATAATTCGACTCCATTTGTATCAAAATTCTGGAGGGCTTACACAAAAGGGTTACATATCTACTAGTTTTCACCCAGAGACTGATGGACGAACTGAAAGAGCTAATCAAGAGCTGGAACAATACCGTAGACTATTTTTGTTAGATCAGTAAGGGGATTGGCCAGAACTACTGTGGACGGCTGAGTTTGCCCAGAATAATGCAAAAAAAGTTCTACTGGCTTTTCTTCTTTCTATATAAACTACAGTCTGCACCCAAACTCATTGATAGAATGTGGAAATGTTGAGGTACCAGCTGAGCTGTAGAAGATATAGTTCAACATCTGGCTCAGGTTCACCAAGTCGCAGTAAAGAATTTGAATAACGCTAAAGATCATTATAAACTTTTCACTGATAAGAAACGAAGCAAAGAACTCACCTTTCAGATTGAAGACAGGGGTCGGCTCAGTAAAAAAATCTGAAGCTAAAAAGATACCGCAAGTTTCAACCACGATTCGTTTGTCAATCTCCCATAGAGAAATCATAAATTCAGTGACTTGTCTTTTGACCCTCTCTGAAAGCTTTAAGATTTACCCCATTTTTCATGTCTCGCTGTTAAAAAAGGTTCAACCCGGTTTGAGACTCACAGTTTCTCCTGAACCACTTTTAAAGGAAGGAGGAGTAGAATATGAGGTAAAAAGAATTTTAGATTCAAAGAAGGTTAAGAATGAGCTGTTTCTATTTGATTGAGTGAAACGGTTTTGGACCAAACGAAAGATCTTGGGAAGTGTCTTGTCCATCGTATATAAGCTTCTGTTCTCCTCAGTTAGGTCTTTCCATGTGTACCGTGAAATTCTATTGAAATGAGCGATACCAAAGAATAGTGTCTCAGTCAGGAGTCAGTCATTCGGCTCTGGTCTATTAGATAACTCCAAGTGAATAGTGTATGCCTTGGCTTAACACTGTGCAAGGTTGAGAGAGCAGCGTTTCTAAATAGGCTTATCGGTGCTCTCTTTCTCTCTTATGATTTGAAGAGTTTTGGGTCTCAGTGTTTATAGTTTCTAAATGAAGTCTTATTATTCAGATTAATTCTAGACCTCCTCAATAAGAAATGACTTGTAGAGAAATTCTCCAGTACTCAGAGAAAACAAAGGATAAGAGAACAATCAGAAGGAGGTACAAGAATTTACCCTCAGGCACTTCTATCCAGCATTTCCAGTCGATTCTTCATCACGCAAGTGCCATTCCCTTTGGGAAAAAGAGAACAATTACATAATGTTGAAAACAACAATTTGCATGAAAACTGTATGATAATTGGATTCACATAAGAAAATGTAAATAAGAAAACTAGAACAAGAAGAGAAGCAAGGGCCTAAAAGTAGTGGGTATGAACTAAGAAAAACATCTGTCATTACATGTTATTGTTAGGACAGGATAAAACATATTTGTTGCATTTTTTCTCTTTCACAGTTCAGTTTTTACAGAAGGGAGCGAAGACAGAAAACCCTCTGAGAAAAACCATGCTAACCAGATAGCTCTTCTTAACTCCCCATCCCCTTTCCCCTTTGGTAGGTCAATTGACCTTAGTGTATATCACCGGGTGGTTGGGGTTGCCAGAGGGGCATTGAGAATATATACGTCCTTCTGCTCCAGACCAAGTTTGGTAGCGTTATATGATATCTCCAAAGGTAGGTAGAAAAAAAATGGCACGACTTGATTATTTTGTCTGTAGATCTTTAAACCAGTTACACGCACTATGGATATAATCCACTCCCCTGGCTAGGTCAAGACCTCTCTGACAGCGCTTAGAGACCTGTAGGTGATAATGCGCTCAATAAATACCAACTAACTAACTAACACACTCTATAAAATGGGACCCAGACACTGATTATGCAGACAGATGGCTCTTTGTTTTGCAAACAGAGAGGCGAAAGTTGCAAACGTCCTCCAGACCTACCGGATATAAATATTTATCTGTTTAATGTTTGCTGTGTAGATAAACATATGTGAAGCTTGTGATGATCTACAGCAGTTGAAGTGCGTAAAGAAAAGTATGGGAACTGTGATCCTGGGTACAGTGGGGGTGGGGGTTAGTGCCTGTGGGCTTGGGGCCAGAAGTTTAGCTAAAAAATAAAATCCTGCATCTATTTCGTTGGCCGTTCCCCTTCAGATAAATGCATTAGAAATAATACAAACACCTTAAATGGAAAATAAATGCAAGTTAATGTAATTTTTTATCAATGTACTCTTACAAAATGCATGCTCAGTTTATTAAAGCAATCACAGCAGATGACTTTGTGTTTAACAAACAGACAATCACATAATGGAATCCTGCTTGCTGTAGTATGGAATAGTGACATATATTATAGTGCTGCAAGATCCCCACCTGTGACTGAAAGCATGGTAAATATGCAACTCATTATTTTAAAATTGTATTTCACACAGTATAAGATAGGTTGCAACAAATTGTGAAAACAGATTCTACTTCCAAGAGATATATTTTTTTAAGTAATACACACACCAACTGCATCTTGTGCAAACCTTTTTTAGGTCTTGCATAGACTGCGCATGCCCTGTTTCTTCGAGGCATGTTGTTTAGTGTCAGTGGGCTTGGACGGCACCCAGCACTTACCCTTGGTTGACATCGTTGTCGGTGTCAATTACTTGCATCTCATAGGTTAGAGCTTTGGTCGCCACTTCCTCTTCTTCTTTTTTACCCTGGAGCATGGTGCACGTACTCGCGATTTTGGGATCTGATTATGCACTATTTGTCACCCACCAGTAGCTCATAGTGATAAAGCGATTAATGAACATCTGTAGCCGTAGAATGCCCAGAATTAGCGGCTGCAGGTATTCGTGTCTCTGTTGCAGGATTCGTTTACTCAGGGACCGATTCACAGAATGAACTTAAAACTCAATCCTAAACTTACTACTATTTTGGTATTCACAGAATGCACTTAGTACTTTTGGCATTCACAGAATGAACTTACTACTTTTGGTATTCACAGAAGTTAGGATTTTGTCTTAAGTCTGTCTGTCTTAAGTCTGTCTTAAGTTTGTTTTAAGACAAACTTAAGAAAAAATCCTAACTTCTGTGAATACCAAAAGTAGTAAGTTCATTCTGTGAATGCCAAAAGTAGTAAGTGCATTCTGTGAATACCAAAATAGTAGTAAGTTTAGGATTGAGCCTTAAGTTCATTCTGTGAATCGGGCCCTCAGACTGCAAAGCATATATGTACTTTTTTATTTACACATTAAAAAATAAGGTTAATGCATGTACAGATTTAATTAATTCTGCCGCAAGGGTGGTGTGACACTTATCAAGTGATTGAAGAAATTAAAAAAAAAAGTGATGACTTAATTACAGGAATACCTCACACCAGTCTTTTAAAAAAGAGCAAAAGTCTGCTTGCCTTGATCTAGCTCCATGTGAATTATTCAGCCACGCCTTAACCCCTTCTTTGCCAGGCCTTTCCCTCCCTGTGCTAAGCCTTTTTTGGCTATTTAAGGTAGTTTGCACTTATGCACCACTAATCATTTGACCGCATAAGGTATCCACGCCAAATTTGCGTCCTTTTCTTCCAACATCATGGGGATTCTAAAGGTACCCAGGGTTTATGAATTCCCCTGGAGGAGACCCAGAAATTAGCCAAAATATAGCTAAATCTTGTTTTTTGGGGGGAAAATGGAAAAAAACTTTTTTACACAGTTTTGGCATTTTTCTGGGACAAAGCCTATTTTTGCAATTTTTTGTGCTTTCGTCCTCTTTCCAGTTAATGGTAGAAATGGGTATGAAAGCAATAAAGGATACATTTTTGAGAAGTAGACAACATTTTGAATTCAGCAATGGGTCATTTGTGTACATCCTTCAAGGTTTCTAAATAGAAACTAACAGTTGAATATAGGACAAATTGAAAATTTGTTGAAAAAACAGGCATTTGTGTCAATGTTTTCACCAGTAACTTCTTCTAATTATGACAGCTGTTTGAAAGCAATATATTGTTACATTCGCTGGCCCTTTCTGGTTGTGGGGATATATAGGAAGTGTAGGTTCAACAAGAACCCGAAAAACCCAGAGCCAATAACTGAGCAGTGTCTTGCAATGTTTTTTTTATTTTATATATATATATATATATATAACAATTAATTTGGGAAAATATACATATGGAAAAATTGGTATGAAAGACACCTATGTATATCTGAATTGGAACAAAATATTGAGTTTAGAAACAGTAGATATTTGCACATTTCCGAAATTGTGAGTACCAATACTAGCTTGAGAATTATAGGTCATTTTTCAAAATTAATTCTTTTTTACACATTGTCTTTCATTTGGAAGCCAGAAATGCATCAAAAGTCAATAGGTAATAACAGTTTCTCTACAATTCTGTGTTACCCTAAGTCTCTCAATAAAAATGGTACCTCACTTGTGTGGGTAGACCTCGTGCCCATGACAGGAAACGGCTTAAAACGCAGCTTGGACACACTTTATTTTTACAGTGAAAACTGACCCTTTTTTTGCAAAGTGCCTAGCTGTAGATTTTGAACCCTAGCTCTGCCTGCAACTAGGGAAACCTAGCAAACCTATACATTTTTGAAAACTAGACACCCAGGGGAATCCCAGATGCGGTGACCAGGTTCTATTGCCCAGAATCCTTTGCAAACCTAAAATATGTTAAAAAACACATTTTCCTCACATTTCTGTGGTGGAAAGTTTTGGACTCTGCATGGATCCACAAAAGTCCACCCACCCCGTGTTCCCCAAGGTCTTCCGAGAAAAATGGTACTTCACTTGTTTGGGAGGGCCTAGTGCCTGTGACAGGAAACGGCCCAAAACGCAACGTGGACACACCACAATTTTACAGTGAAAACTGACCCTTTTTTTGTAAAGTGTAGATTTTGAACGCTAGCTCTGCCGGCACCTAGGGAAACCTAGCAAACCTATACAGCTTTGAATACCAGACACCCAGGAGAATCCAGGATGGGGTGACTTGACTGGCTCTCACCAGGTTCTGTTACCCAGAATCCCTTGCAAACCTAAAAATGGATCGAAAATAACAAATTTTCCTCATATTTCTGTGGTGGAAAGTTCTGGAATCTGTGTGGATCCACAAAACTCCACCCACCACGCGTTCCCCAAAGTCTTCAGAGAAAAATCATACCTCACTTGTGTGGGTAGGTCTAGTGCCCGCGACAGGAAACGGCCCAAAACACAACATAGACACACCACATTTTCACAGTGAAAACTGACCGTTTTTTTGCAAAGTGCCTAGCTGTACATTTTTGAAAACTGGACACCCAGGGGAATCCACTATGGGGTGACTTAACTAGCTTTCACCAGGTTCTTTTGCCCAGAATCTTTTGCAAACCTAAAGATTTGTCGAAAAAAACACATTTTCCGCACATTTCTGTGGTGAAATGTTATGGAATCTGCGTGGATCCATAAAATTTCACCCATCCCACATTCCCCAAAGTCTTCTCTGAAAAATGGTACCTCGCTTGTGTGGATAGTCCTAGTACCCGTGACAGGAAACGGCCCAAAACTCAACCTGGATGCACCACATTTTCATAGTGAAAACTGAACCTTTTTTTGCAAAGTGCCTAACTGTTGATTTTGAACCCTAGCTCTGCCAGCACCTAGGGAAACCTAGCAAACCTATAAATTTTTTAGAACTAGACACCCAAGAAAATCCAAGGAGGGGTGACTTGTCTGGCTTTCACCAGGTTCTGTTACCCAAAATCCCTTGAAAACCTCAAAATGTGTCCTAAAAAACAGATTTTCCGCACATTTCTGTGGTGGAAAGTTCTGGAATCTGCGTAGATCCACAAAATTCCACCCACCTGTGTTCCCCAAAGTCTTCAGAGAAAAATGGTACCTCACTTGTGTGGGTAGGCATAGTGCCTGCGACAGGAAAAAAGCCCAAAACGCAACATTGACACACCACATTTTCACAGTGAAAACTGACCCTTTTTTGCAAAGTGCCTAGCTGTAGATTTTGAACCCTAGCTCTGCTGGCACCTAGAGAAACCTAGCAAACCTATACATTTTTGAAAACCTGACACCCAGGGGACTCAAGGATGGAGTGACGTGTCTGGCTCTCTCCAAGTTCTGTTACCCAGAATCCCTTGCAAAGCTAAGAATTTGTCCTAAAAACACATTTTCATCACATTTCTGTGGTGGAAAGTTCTGGAATCTGCGTGGATCCACAAAATTCCACCAACCCCGTGTTCCCTAAAGTCTTACAAGAAACATGGTACCTCACTTGTGTGGGTAGGCCTAGTGCCCCCAACAGGAATCGGCCCAAAATGCAACCTGGACACACCACATTTTCACAGTGAAAACAGAACCTTTTTTTGCAAATTTTGAACCCTAGCTCTGCCGGCACATAGGGAAACCTAGCAAACCTATACATTTTTAAAAACTAGACACCCATGGGAATCCAGGATGGGGTGACTTGTCTAGCTTTCACCAGGTTCTGTTACCCAGAATCACTTCAAAACCTCAACAATTGTTAAAAAACACAATTTCCTCACATTTCTGTGATGGAAAGTTCTGGATTCTGTGTGGATCCACAAAATTCCACCTATCCCGCATTTCCCAAAGCCTTCCAAGAAAAATAGTGCCTCACTTGTGTGGGTGGGTCAAGTACCCGCGACAATCCAATTGAGGCGACATCAAAATTACTTATAACAAAAAAAAAACGGGTTTTGGAAGGAGGGCCTCCATGAGTTTTTGGCCGCATGGTCAGCAGCCATCTAGGGAAACCTACCAAACCAATACATTTCTGAAAACAAGACACCTGGGGAGTCCAGCAAGGTATGGCTTGCGTGGTTTCCCCAAAATTTCCCTACCCAGAATCCCCTGTAAATCGCAAATTTAGCTGAAAAAATCACTTTTTTCTCAAATTTCTGTGTGGGAAAGTTCTAGAATCTGTGTGGATCCCCAAATTGTCTATCAACCAGCGTTTTCCCAAGTCTTCCAATAAAAATAGTACCTCACGTGGGTGGGTCAAGTACCGGTGCTAGGCAGGGGCCCAAATCCAATTGAGGCGACATCAAAATTACCTATCACAAAACAACCTGGTTTTGCAAGGAGATCACCTTGGTTTTTGGCCCCGGGCTTGGCGGGCATCTTGGGGAATTACCAAACCCACACATTTCTGAATACTAGACACCCGTGGGAGTCCATCGAGGTATGGCTTGCGTGGATTCTCCAATGTAGAATGCCCTGCAAACCTCAAATTTAGCTGAAAAAAACACATTTTCCACACATATTTGGATGGAATCACCATGCCAGCAACAAATGTCCTACCCCACAACATTCCGCTCAGTCTCCTGAGTAGAAGAATACCTCACTTGTGTGGGTGGGGCAAGGGCCTGTGACGGGGAAGTGCCCAAAACATAGGGATTTGGGTATAGCCCAACAATTCTAACCGCTACATTTTTTTAAAATGCGTTTTTAGTTAATTCTGCATTGGACACCCACACAAGTGAGGTGTGATTTTACTCATGACACTAAGGAGAATGCTGTGGGGTAAGACATTTGTGCCGGCATGGTGATTCCACACAAAAATATGTGGAAAATGTGGGTTTTTTCAGCTAAATTTGACGTTTGCAGGGGATTCTGGGTAGGGAAACGTTGGGGGATCCTCGTAAGCCATACCTTATTGGATTCCGCCAGGTGTCTAGTTTTCAGAAATGTGTGGGTTTGGTAGGTTTTCCTAGATGGCTGCCAGCTTGGGGCCAAAAAACCAGGTGCCCCCCAAAAAAACAGGTACTTTCGTTACAGGTAATTTTGAAGTCTCCACAGTACGACTTGGGCCATTTCCTGTTGCAGCAATATGCCTACCCACACATGTGAGGTACCATTTTTATCGGGAGACCTGTAGGAAAGATGGGTAGTAGGAAATTTGTGTCAGCCCGGTGCTCATACAACTTTCTCACACAGAAATGTGAGGAAAAAAAATGTCAACAAAATTTGGTGTTTTTGAAGTGCGTTCTGGGAAGGGAAATGTTGGGAGACCCACTCGGGCTACTCCTTGCTGGACTCTGCCGGGTGTCTAGTTTTCAGAAATGTATAGATTTGGTAGGTTTCCCTATATGGCCACTGACCCCGGGGCCAAAAACTCATGGGATCCCCCTGGCAAAACCAGGTTGTTGTTTTGTGATAGGTAATTTTGCTGTCACCTCAATAGGTTTTGGGCCCTTGCCTGTCGTGGGTATTTGACCCACCCACACAAGTGAGGTACCATTTTTCTCTGAAAACTTTGAGGAATGCAGGGTGCATAGAATGTTTTGTATCCACACTGATTCCAGAACTTTCCACCATAGAAATGTGATTAAAATGTGTTTTTTTTTTACAGATTTTGAGATTTCAAAGGTTTCTGTGTAACAGAACCTGGTGAGAGCCGGACAACTCACCCCATCCTGGATTCCCCTGGGTGTCTAGCTTTCAAAAATGTATAGGTCTGCTAGGTTTCCCCAGATGCCAGCAGAGCTAGGGTTCAAAATCTACAGCTAGGCACTTTGCAAAAAAGGTCAGTTGTCACTGTGAAAATGTGGTGTGTCCATGTTGCGTTTTGGGCCGTTTCCTGTCGCGGGCACTAGGCCTACCATCACAAGTGAGGTACCATTTTTATCGGAAGACTTTGGCGAACACGGGGTGGGTGGAATTTTGTGGATCCACGTAGATTCCAGAACTTTCCACCACAGAAATATGAGCAAAATTTGTTTTTTGGACACATTTTTAGCTTTGCAAGGGATTCTGGGTAACAGAAGGTGGTGAGAGCTAGAGAAGTCACCCCATCCTGGAATCCCCTTGGTGTCTAGTTTTAACAAATGTAAAGGTTTTCTGGGTTTCCCTAGGTGCCAGCTACTTTAGGGCCCAAAATCCACAGGTAGGCACATTGCTAAAACTGTTGATGCCTAGTGGTCTTTCTGCCGCCCTGGGGGAGAATCAGGGTCGGGGGGTTGCCCTGATATGCCCCTAATGTGGGGCAGAAAGACTGTGGCTATATTTTATGGGGGTGGGGGCATTGGTATGCCCATTCTGGGCAGCCCCACCGCCTTGCATAAAAAAGCCAGGGTAATCGCTGGGCAGCTCAGGGGCCACTGCCCCAATCAGCCCCCCGGGGGGGCAGAAAGACTGATATTTCTCTGGGAGGGGGTGGGGGTATTGTCATGCCCATTTTGGGCAGCCCCTACATGAAAAAAATAATCCCTGGCTTCTAATGGGGCTACTGCCCCCCAAATGCCCCCCAGGGGACCAGTAAGACTGGAATTTTTGCAGGAGGGGCATGGGGGCATTGGCATTCCCATTTTGGGCAGCCTCCACCCCTGATTCAAATTGGCAAAAAAGTCCCTGGCATCTAGTAAGCTTTTTGCCCCGTGGGGGTGCAGATTGGGGGCTACTGCCCCCAGGGAGTCAGAAAGGCTGTAGTTTCGGCAGGGTGGGGGCATTGGCATGCCCGTTTTGGGCAGCCCTCACCGTAAAGACAATTACGCAAAAGAAAGTCCATGGAGTTTGATGGGCTTTCTGGCCCCCGCAGGGGGCAGATTGGGGGCTACTGCCCCATCTGTCTACCAGGGGGGCAGAAAGGCTATTATTGTGCGAGGGCATGGGGGCATTGGAATGCCCATTTTGGGCAGCCCCCACCATAAAAACAATTGCGCAAACAAAGTTCCTGTAGTTTAGTGGGCTTTTTGCCTCCCAGGGGGTGGCAGAAAGACTGAATTTTGCCAGTTCTTATATGGGGGAGTGAAGGCCCTTGCCCAAGGGGTTGCTCCCCCCTCCCTGGTGTCTAGTGGGTGGATCCCTGCTTGGGATAGTCCTCCTGGGGTGATCCCCAAGCAGAGATCCACTGGGGAGGGGTACCGTTGCATTAGAAAGGGGAGACTCTCCCCTTTCCAATGATACCTCTCATGTCTTTCTACGTGCTCACGGGGCTGAGATAGCCCCATGAGCACATAGAAAGTGAAACTGAAATGAGCCTAAAGGTTCATTTCAGTTTCTGTTTCTGTGAAATGACATCAGCGCGTAGTGCGCGCTGATCATGATTTCACGGAAACAGGGTGGACGTCGGGAGCTGGGGAAGCTCTTCCACAGCTCCCAAGGCTGCAGGGGAGAAAAAGAAATCCCTCTGGTGCCTGCACCAGAGGAATTCCTGGTGCCATGTGCCAGTACGGCCGGGAGTCGTCCTGTGCACATGAGCACCGAAAGGGTTAAAGTCATCATACTCTGCTTTTTTCATAAGGCGAAACTGCCCCAGCACTACATATGTCTTTATCAAAGCCTAACTCTACCAATCTTGCTCCAAGCAGGTATCAAACACCGACTGAGAGCTGTAACAGCCTTTTCGCCCATGGGCTCAGAGACAAAGTTTCTGGGTCTCATTTATGAGGAACTGGCGTAGGGCATCCCCACAAGTTTTCTTGCTGCACTGCCCTATGGCAATGTGAAAGGGCAAGAATGCACTGTATTTATGAAATATGGTGCATTCCTGTCCTTTTTCCCTGCTTTGGCACATGATTTACTGTTTAGCACCAACGTAGGCAGCCAAGCACCATAGTGCAAGGGTGCCTCTGCTGTAGGCATGATTGTTTTTCTGAAGGAAGTATCACCTTACTGCACAAAAAAAATCCCAAGAGACATCTTTCCATGTGTGCTGCAGAATGTTGCAGAATGCTGCAGAGGCTCTGGGAAGGCGTAAGGTTTTGGTGCTGCCCCAGGTTTCTGTGATTAAGTAAATCTGGGGCATTGTCAAACCCCATGGGTTTTGGAACCCCCAACACAATGCATCCTTGATGCAGTGTAAAGCAAGGTAGTGACTTGCGCTTCTTTGTCTTACTTCATATGTATGAGCCAAGAAAAGTAATGCAGAGTTTTTTGGTTGCCTCATAGCTATGATTGAGAAGCTTGTGCCGCCGGAACATTGAAAAAAGTGATGCTCCGGTGGTGCAACTGCTCATTAATAAATCCCTCTGTGTTTTTGTGATGATGAGACATTTCACTATGCTCTCTGGAGAGTTATGTTTAATATAAAGCAGTGAACTGAGAAAGTCTAGGTATAGATGCGCCGCCCCTGTTAGTGTGGATCAAATATGGGAATCATCCTTTACAACGCAACTTTTACCACGCAGTGCTATTACAACGCAGGTTTTACAACGAAAACCATTACAACGCATTGCGCTGGGGGGCGCTCTAGGATAGGGAATAGATTTAATTTACTATCCAACACCTTCCCTAGTGTCCACGGGGACTGGAGTTGGAATAGTAAATTAAACTATTCACTATCCAGCACCCCAAAGCGCTATGCGTTGTAATGGTATGCGTTGTAAGAACTGCGTTGTAACAGCATGCGTGGTAAAAGCATGCGTTGTAATGTCATACATCCATCAAATATGCTCCTCACAATTAGCCTGTTAACTTCCAAAGAAACCCTGGCCCACTGTGAGCAGCATCTTTCCAGTGTGAGCGCAGGTGTGCAAGGCTGCTCACAAGAAGCCTACATGCAAACTACCCCGCCTTGGAAGGGTGAACTCGCGAAGTGGCGGAATGTGCATGAATACGTTCATGATTCAGTCTGAACTTGTTTTGTGTCCTCTTGTCTAGCCAGTCACAATTTGTTCTATGCTCCTCTTCAAATTCCTGTGTTTCTAAATTATGCTGTCGTGCCATCTGCATTTAAAACGTGTTCTCTCTGAAGACTCTGTGCCTCATTGAGCAGCTGCAGGCCCAGACCCTACACAAGACTTCCATGAGCCAGTCCAGTATCCATCATACCCCTAAATCGGCAGGACTTCCTGTAATTGCTTACACCTTGTACTGATGTGTTTCTGTATTCTTTTTAGGCCAATTTCATCCCCATTGAGCCTTTCCCTCATTTGAGTATGGCTTATTTTTCACATCCGACTTTTTATATCTTGAGTAATAAAAGGTGTGCACCGTTTAGTCATCCTAGAAGTCAACCTGAGCATTTACACTCATGAAGTATTGCAACTTTCAGGACAGCCATGTACTATAACTGTACATACAATAAGTGTATATTGAATGCAATAACGTAGGCAGTGGGTATCCTGACATTCTTGTATGCAACGGGACTTCCAGAACCGCCTTTGGATAACCCTTGCATTAATGGTTTGAAAAACAACTTGGTGCAATTAGGGTGGACATCTCATTCTGTTTTGTCATTCCTGGCTTTAAAACTTACAAATCATTGCGATCCTGTGTGTTGGAGTCTCATCAGAGCAATGGAAGCAAATCAAGACTACAGTACCCAGAATGCATTGGATTGCCACACAGAATCCCAGAACTGGACACAGACTTTCAATATATCACGGAGTGAGGCGGCCATCCTGGGAGTAAATAATATTTGCATTTTCATATTTGCATCTCTCATGGTAAAGGTCTTCAACCAGATATCGTCAATGGGAATATTTCCTCGACCTTGGAAGGAGGCTGTTGCCACCCCATCTAAAAAAAGCCTAACGGAGATGCAGAGGACCTTAAGAATTTGTGTCCTATTTTGCTGTTGCATGCCACAGCAAAACGCTTTGAAAAATATTTGAAGCAGGAACTGGCTGAGGTCAGCTGAGTTCATAACTACCCACGATGGATTTCACAGCTGTCATAGCACAGAGTTGGCATTGGTTGCCGCTGCAGATTATATACGCTGCCAAGTGGATCAGGGAGGTGCAGCTATTTTGGTAATGTTGGATCTGTATGCGGCATTTGATACATTATTTGCACCAGGCGGGAAGGAAATAGTGTATCAGGCAGAGGTAAGGGATGAGGCTTTGGATCTTTTAGAAACCTGTGTGACTAATAGGACACATAGGGCCCGATTCACAGAATGAACTTAAGACTCAATCCTAAACTTACTACTATTTTGGTATTCACAGAATGCACTTACTACTTTTAGCATTCACAGAAAGAACTTACTACTTTTGGTATTCACAGAAGTTAGGATTTTGTCTTAAGTTTGTCTTAAGTCTGTCTTAAGTTTGTCTTAAGACAAACTTAAGACAAAATCCTAACTTCTGTGAATACCGAAAGTAGTAAGTTCATTCTGTGAATGCCAAAAGTAGTAAGTGCATTCTGTGAGTACCAAAATAGTAGTAAGTTTAGGATTGAGTCTTAAGTTCATTCTGTGAATCGGGCCCATAGGCCCGATTCACAGAATGAACTTAATGAACTTATTCCATAGGGCCCGATTCACAGAATGAACTTAAGACTCAATCCTAAACTTACTACTATTTTGGTATTCACAGAATGCACTTACTACTTTTGGTATTCACAGAAGTTAGGATTTTGTCTTAAGTCTGTCTTAAGTCTGTCTTAAGACAAACTTAAGACAAAATCCTAACTTCTGTGAATACCAAAAGTAGTAAGTTCATTCGGTGAATACCAAAATAGTAGTACGTTTAGGATTGAGTCTTAAGTTCATTCTATGAATCGGGCCCATAGTGTCAGCTGTGGCAAGTTCAGGGCAGAACCATTCCAGCTTCCCTGCGGGGTCCCACAGGGGTCCTCCCTCAGTCCTACCCTTTTTAACTTGTATGTTGTCCCCCTAGTCGTGAGGTCTTATAGTGAGGTCTTTTCGGCTTTTAGGTGTTGTATAACGCAAACAACATGAAATCATCTTTCTTTAACTGATGATTTGCCTGGGATAGCTGGTTTTCCCCTCTTATTTTAACATAGCTCAGAGTAATAGTGGTTATTGCGCTAATAACATTGGGGCATATTAGCAAGAACCTCATTAAAATTATCGCCGTTTTAGCTGCAGGAAACTGCCTCTAAAACGGGGATAATGGGCTTGCTAATATGCGTTATAGAATTCCAATAGAAGCCCAGGTTAGATGTGCAGGACATCTAACCTGGGTTTCTATTGGAATTCTATAACGCATATTAGCAAGCCCATTATCGCCTTGTTAGCGGCAGTTTCCTGTCGCTAAAACAGCGATAATTTTAATGTGGTTCTTGCAAATATGCCCCATTGTGCCTTGATTATTGCAATGCCTTTTTATTTTTAAACATCAATGTGTCCTCGCTCCACAGACTTCAGGTCATTCAGAACGCAGCCATGCATCTGATGCAGAATGTTCCTAAACAACTATCAATGAGGGAAGGCATGCACCCCCTTCCCTGGCTTCCTGGAAGAAACTCGTGACATTCAAGATGCTCTACATGGTTGTTCTGGCTCTTCATCACCAGGGATCTGTTTATCTGAGAACAGCTTTTCACTGGTACACCCCAAAAAGACACCTTAGATCATCTTCCCTTAGGAAGGTGACCATTCCAAGATTTCAGATAGCCAGATGGGGCGGCCGCTCTTCTCAGTAGCTGCAGCCAAATTGTGGAACACTCTGTCCACTCATGTTGCAAGTCTGAATTCATTTGCAACTTTCTGGAAGCAATTGGCTGGTTTTTCTTCTGCAATGGGCGCTCTTTTGGATTTAGCGGATGCTCCTTTCCATAGCGCTTTGACACCTTCGCATAATGTGATTTATAAGTTTCCTTCCTTTCACTCCAATAACAAGCAGGTGCATGTGAACACCAAACTCATTGTTAAAGAAACTTTACTATAAGATGTACATACGGCCCAACTATCCAAAGCTTAACAAATAGTGATTTTTGGATCATCTTGTGCAAATAACACCACGGACATTCACTAGATACCTTGATTGGCATACCTATAACACACAATCAAACTGCAGCACTGCATTACAGCGCATTTGGTAGTTTCCAAAACAGACCCAAATCTGATTCAGTCTGTGGAGATGTGCAGTAAGAGCTCTGGAATTAAAGGTGTGGACCTTTTATTCAGAATTAAACAACATTATTTAAACCGCATAAAAATACCTGTACAAGCTTCCTATGGGCCTCCTGTTAAAGAATAAAAATAAAATATTTCAGAGGCAAGGAACTTTCTTCCATCAAAAAAAAAGCATCAATGCTGTTTTGCCATTTCGAGTGTGGGATTAATGTGGCCAAACTGACTATGGTTCTTGTTTTTGTATTTTTGTTAGAGAGGTTTTTATTTTTTATTTTTTGTAACAAGCAGTGCACTGGTATTCAGTTGTGCGTGGCTTTTTAGGATGACAGAATGCTGCAAAAGTGGTCTCTTCCTGCTTACTGTAGATGCATTGGGGCAGATTTACAATAACTGGCGCATCCCCAGGGATGCGCCAGTTATTGTGCGCTGCAGGTCCGCCACCCATGGTGCGCCGCATTTACAATGCAAAATAATTTCAAAAAGGGGGTGGTGATGGACAGAGTATCTGAGTTAATGAGAACACTCCTACCCAGTCAACAGATCAGGGCTTGATCCATCACCGTTTTTAGCTCACTGCACCATCCCAGTTCAGAACCTGGCTATATGCAAATTAGTCTGTCCCTGGCCCAGTGCATCATGTGAACAGGGCAGACCAAACTACCAAGCCAATTCTTCACTAGAAAGGAAACAAGCTTCCGGGGACCGGTTTCTGGCATTACAGCCGTCTTCGGCCCGGCTTGCTTGAATCCTGATGGTGCAATGAGCAAGGGACTCATGTCTGAGCATACCCTTCCACACTCATGGTGGCCAAAATAATTTCAAAAAGGGGGTGGTGATGGACAGAGTATCTGAGTTAATGAGAACACTCCTACCCAGTCAACAGATCAGGGCTTGATCCATCACCGTTTTTTAGCTCACTGCACCATCCCAGTTCAGAACCTGGCTATATGCAAATTAGTCTGTCCCTGGCCCAGTGCATCATGGGAACAGGGCAGACCAAACTACCAAGCCAATTCTTCACTGGAAAGGAAACAAGCTTCCGGGGACCGGTTTCTGGCATTACAGCCGTCTTCGGCCCGGCTTGCTTGAATCCTGTTCATCACCACCCCCTTTTCTGAATCATTTTGTCCACCATAAGCGTGGAAGGGTATACTCAGATGTGAGTCCCTTGCTCATTGCACCATCAGGATTCAAGCAAGCCGGGCCGACGACGCCTGAAATGGCAGAAACCGGTCCCCGGAAGCTTGTTTCCTTCCCAGTACAAGAATTGGCTTGGTAGTTTGGTTTGCCCTGTTCCCATCATGCACTGGGACAGGAACAGACTAATTTGCATATGGCCAAGTTCTGAGCTGGGATGGTGCAGTGAGCTAAAAAACGGTGATGGATCAAGCCCTGATCTTTGGACTGGGTAAGAGTGGTCTGCTTAATTCAGGCACTCTGTTCATCACCACCCCCTTTTCTGAAGCATTTACAATGCGGTGCAATATGGGGCAAAAACGGCACAGATGCGTGACGCATCTGTGCCGTAAAGGCGGCGCATTGCTGGAGTTGCGTCGCAAGCGTGACGCAGCTCCAGCAATGCTCTGGGGGGCCCTATCTGTCCAATGCTGCGTCTAGCCTTACGCCTGCTTCAAGCAGGCGCAGGGTTTGACGCAGCATTGGCCTAAAAGTGCCTGCGTGAAATCTTGTAGATTTAACGCAGGCACTTTTGCGAGGCGCACCTGCCCCGAACGCCCACCCTGCGCCGGAACGCCCACATGTGGCGCAGGGATTTACAACGTGATGCATCTGCCTAGATGCGTCATGTTGTAAATGGGTCGCAGGGATGCGCCACGTTTATGCCGCCGTTGCGTGCCGCAACGTCGGCGTAAACGTGGCGCAAGTCCGACATAAATCTGCCCCATTGTGTTGTATATGAATTTCAGAAACTTCTGGCAGACAGAGGCAACATGTGCAACGGCGCTGATTCATGAAAAAATGTCAGGGGTAGCAGAAGTGACATCACATGTTTTTACCCCAAATACATCACTGGAAGTTATGTCATATGACTTTTGACATGCTGTCAACCTCCCCTCAGCTGTATGTGAACTGTCTTACTTTTCTGTCATGTCTTTCTCCCCTGTTACAGACTTTTTCCCACCCCTCCTGTCTATCTTAACTGTGTCTTTCTCAGTGATCTCCTTATAATACGTCTTCCCCTCCCTCACCTCATCTGTCTGTTTTTCCACTCAACTTCACCATTCTCCCAATTCTCCCACTCCTTTATCTGTCATTTCATACCTGTCTATGTCACAGTATTATTGGTGTCTTTCATCCCTCTTTGTGTCTCCCAAACAAACATCCTCCTTTCTTTGTCTTTTGATCTCTCACCCCTTCTCTCTGTAGTGTCTTCTTTCATTTTTTATTCTACCCTCATTTCGCCTCAAAGCCTTTTACCTTAACCCCTCGCTCTATTTCTCTCTCCTTCTCTCCCTGTATTTCTTTCTTATTTCCTCCACATGCTCAGGGGCATCAGCAGGAGGCACGGAGTCGATCCACACCACTTGTTGCAGTTGATGATTCTTTTCCAAGTTAGCTACTGTCCTCTGAGGTTAGAGGTAGCAGGCACAGTGCTGGGGGTCCCATGAGGAAGGACCCCCAGCGACCCCTGGCGACCCTCAAATGACATCCATGAACATGTGCTCCTCAGCGATTATTTGTTTTATTCTAAATTTAGCCCTGGATGACTACAAGGAGATGCATTTTTGAGGCTGGCTCTTGAGTTGTCTGCGCTGCTGATCATTGGGGACCTGGAAAGAGGTGGAGGGGGTATGGGGTGTGAGAGGGCTGTCTGAATTAAGCATCCAGTGTGGGTGGATCTCTGCCAATGCAAATTGCAAAGCAGGGGTCATTTGTGTCTCCGCTTTCCCTACGGAATATTAAAAGTACAGCTTCATGGAGATGGCATGGACGTGGGTCTACCTACATTACTTTTCGGTTTAAAAATGTGAAATACAGTCTGCTACCTGGTTTGTTTTAGTGTGCGGTTTGTTGGATCATCATCCTCTGATGTCAATTTTGGGTTCTTGTTTAATCTTGCAAACTGCATTGCAGAGACCTATCCTCATTCTTAGGCGCAGCCCCCTCCCAGACACAGCCTTTGTGTAAAGCATGCTTCTCACAGCAGGGAGTGATGGAGCTGGCTCGGCAAGAGTAGCCGCAACAGAAGCACAAGGAGGTGTGACTCTCTTCACCCCAACCTTCCTGACATAGCAATTAGAAAGAGACAAATAACAGGCCTGGCCATTAAAGGTTTTCACCTTGAACTACAGCCTCAGCCTCACTGTCAGCCCTACCAACTGTCAAAGTGTTGCAGGGACACAGAACTGTGCACAGAGACTCAGGACCTCAGTGAATTAGGGTGTGCCAAAAACTCACCTTAGTACCCAAAATCCCCTACCAGACTAGCATCAGTGTCTCATTAGCTCTTCGTCCTATAGCAAAGTTACCAATGATTAGACAACCCAGAACATGCGACTTAGGATACCTCAGGTAAGGTGGGAAACGGTGCACAGTCAAAATATCGAGTCCCTGATGTCGACTTGCAGTAATATTGAGTCTGAAATATCGAAGGTAAGAAATGTTGATGTTGTAAATATCGAAGTGTAAAATATCGATTTGAATTACTGTGTTTAATATCGAGTCAATTAATGTCGAATAAGAAATATCGTTATGTTAAAATATCGAAATGTCAAAATATCATTGTTTTATGTTTTATGGTTTTTAAATTTGTAATTGTTATGAATTCTTTTTTCATAGTTATTTAAAAATGTATTGTAATGTTTTAAAAAAAATTAGGAGTGGGATGTTGAGTTTATAGGGGATAAGGGTGGGGAGTGTATTAAAAATTAATCATTATTTGAATTTTTTTTAAATTTAAATAGCAATTTGAATTTTAAATTTCATGTAAAATTTTAGTAGTGGGATGTTAGGTTTATAGGGGATAAGGGTGGGGAGTGTTTTAAAAATGTTGAATTTTTAAAAAAAATATTATAAAAATGTATTAAAATAAAATAGGAATTTGGAATTTGAAATTTTTAATTTAATGTAAAATTTTAGGAGCGGGATGTTGGGTTTATAGGGGGTAAGGGTAGGGAGTGTTTTAAAAATATTTAAAAAAATGTATTCAAAATTATTAAAATCAAAAAAGATTTTGAAATTTGAAATTTGAAATGTTATTTCAATTTTTAGGAGCGGTATGTTGGGTTTATATGGGATAAGGGTGGGAATTGTTTTAACATTTTAACATTTTTAAAATAATTTAATAAATTTTTAAAAAATGAAATAGGAATTTGAAATTTGAAATTTGTAATTTGATTTATAGATTTAGGAGCAGGATGTTGGGTTTATAGGGGATAAGGGTGGGGAGTGTTTAGAAAAATACGAAAGGTTTAAAAGTAAAACATTTTTTGAAATACTAAAATTACATTTCTAAATTTTAATTTGTACAACATTTTAATGATTTGGATGTTGTGTTTATGTGAGATTATTTTTAGAATATTACAAAATTAAACAATATTTATTTAAATTATTTTAAATTAACTAGGATAAAAGATAATATATTTAAAAAATATTTATTATTTAGAAATTTACCTACCCTAATTAAATGTAGATTGGAGTTGGAATAGTAAATTAAATAGGTTCAGTGTCCAGCACCTAGCCTAATTAAATGTAGATTGTATTTTGAATAGTAAATTAAATATTTTAAGTGTACAGCAGTTACTCTAATTAAATGTAGATTGGAGTTGCAATAGTAAATTAAATAGGTTCAGTGTCCAGCACCTACCTCAATTAAATGTATATTGGAGTGGGAATAGTACATTAATTAGGTTCATTGTCCAGCACGTACTCTAATTAAATGTAGATTGGAGTGGGAATAGTAAATTAATTATGTTTAGTGTCCAGCACATACCTAAATTAAATGTAGATTGGAGTTGGAATAGTAAATTAAATAGGTCCAGTGCCAGCACCTACCCTAATTAAATGTATATTGGAGTTGGAATAGTGTCCAGCACCTACATCAATTAAATGTAGATTGTAGTGGGAATAGTAAATTAATTAGGTTCAGTGTCCAGCACTTACCCTAATTAAATGTAGATGGGAGTGGGAATAGTTAATTAAATAGTTTCAGTGTGCAGCACCTACCCTAATTAAATGTAAATTGGAGTTGGAATATTAAATTACAATTTTAAAGTGTCCAGCACCTACCCTAATTAAATGTAGATTGGAGTTGGAATAGTAAATTAAATGGGTTCAGTGTCCAGCATCTACCTCAATTAAATGTAGATTGGAGTGGGAATAGTGAATTAAATAGATTCAATGTCCAGCACCTACACTAATCAAATGAAGATTGGAGTTGGAATATTAAATTAAATATTTTAAGTGTCCAGCACCTACTCTAATTAAATGTAGATTGCAGTTGGAGTAGTAAATTAAATAGGTTCAGTGTCCAGCACCTACCTCAATTAAATGTAGATTGGAGTGGGAATAGTAAATTAATTAGGTTCAGTGTACAGCACCTACCCTAATTAAATGTATATTGGAGTTGGAATAGTAAATTAATTAGGTTCAGTGTCCAGCACCTACCCTAATTAAATATAGATTGGAGTTGGAATAGTAAATGAATTAGGTCCAGTGTCCAGCACCTACCCTAATTAAATGTAGATTGGAGTTGGAATAGTAAATTAAATAGGTTCAGTGTCCAGCACCTAGCCTGATTAAATGTAGATTGTATTTTGAACAGTAAATTAAATATTTTAAATGTACAGCACCTACCGTAATTAAATGTAGATTGGAGTTGGAATAGTAAATTAAATAGGTTCAGTGTCCAGCACCTACCTCAATTAAATGTATATTGGAGTGGGAATAGTAAATTAATTAGGTTCAGTGTCCAGCACTTACTCTAATTAAATGGAGATTGGAGTGGGAATAGTAAATTAATTATGTTTAGTGTCCAGCACATACCTAAAATAAATGTAGATTGGAGTTGGAATAGTAAATTAAATAGGTTCAGTGTCCAGCACCTACCCTAATTAAATGTAGATTGGATTTGGAATAGTAAATTAAATAGGTTCAGTGTCCAGCACCTCCATCAATTAAATGTAGATTGGAGTGGGAATAGTAAATTAATTAGGTTCAGTGTCCAGCACTTACCCTAATTAAATGTAGATGGGAGTGGGAATAGTTAATTAAATAGTTTCAGTGTGCAGCACCTACCCTAATTAAATGTAGATTGAAGTTGGAATATTAAATTAAATATTTAAAGTGTCCAGCACCTACCCTAATTAAATGTACATTGGAGTTGGAATAGTACATGAAATAGATTCAGTGTCCAGCACCTACCCTAATTAAATGTAGATTTGAGTTGGAATAGTAAATTAAATAGGTTCAGTGTCCAGCACCTAGCCTAATTAAATGTAGATTGGATTTTGAATAGTAAATTAAATATTTTAAGTGTACAGCACCTACCCTAATTAAATATAGATTGGAGTTGGAATAGTAAATTAAATATTTTAAGTGTCCAGCACCTACCCTAATTAAATGTAGATTGGAGTTGGACAAGTAAATTATATATTTTAAGTGTCCAGCACCTACCCTAATTAAATATAGATTGGAGTTGGAATAGTCAATTAAATAGGTTCAGTGTCCAGCACCTACATCAATTAAATGTAGATTGGAGTGGGAATAGTAAATTAATTGGCTTCAGTGTCCAGCACTTACCCAAATTAAATGTAGATTGGAGTGGAAATAGTTAATTAAATATTTTAAGTGTCCAGCATCTACCCTAATTAAATGTAGATTGTAGTTAGAGTAGTAAATTAAATAGGTTCAATGTGCAGCACCTACCCTAATTAAATGTAGATTGGAGTTGGAATATTAAATAAATATTTAAAGTGTCCAGCACCTACCCTAATTAAATGTATATTGGAGTTGGAATAGTTAATTAAATAGATTCAGTGTGCAGCACCTACCCTAATTAAATGTAGATTGGAGTGGGAATAGTAAATTAAATAGGTTCAGTGTCCAGCATCTACGTCAATTAAATGTAGATTGGAGTGGGAATAGTAAATTAAATATTTTAAGTGTCCAGCATCTACCCTAATTAAATGTAAATTAAATAGGTTCAGTGTCCAGCATCTACCTCAATTAAATGTGGATTGGAGTGGGAATAGTATATTAAATAGATTCAGTGTCCAGCACCTACCCTAACTAAATGTAGACTGGAGTTGGAATATTAAATTAAATAGTTTAAGTGTCCAGCACCTTCTCTAATTAAATGTAGATTGGAGTTGGAATATTAAATTAAAATAGGTTCAGTGTCCAGCACATACCTCAATTAAATGTAGATTGGAGTGGGAATAGTAAATTAATTAGGTTCAGTGTACAGCACCTACCCTAATTAAATGTAGATTGGAGTGGGAATAGTAAAGTAATTAGGTTCAGTGTCCAGCACCTACCCTAAATAAATGTATATTGGAGTGGGAATAGTAAATTAAATAGGTTCAGTGTCCAGCACTTACTCTAATTAAATGTAGATTGGAGTTGGAATAGTAAATTAAATAGGTTCAGTGTCCAGCACCTACATCAATTAAATGTAGATTGGAGTGAGAATAGTAAATTAATTAGGTTCAGTGTCCAGCACTTATCCTAATTAAATGTAGATTGGAGTGGGAATAGTTAATTAAATTGATTCAGTGCCCAGCACCTACCCTAATTAAATGTAGATTGGAGTTGGAATAGTACATTAAATAGATTCAGTGTCCAGCACCTACCCTAATTTAGGGCCGATTACGATGGCGGCCTTTTTCCTGTCCGCCGGCCGCGGTCACTCCGTCCGCCATATTAGGATGGGAAACACTGTCAAATGTCCGTACGCGGCGGAAGAGCACGCACCGCTACGGAACTACACCCGACCTTGCAGTGGACGTGACCAATCTAGAGACACCGCCGTACGGAATGACGTCTCCGACCATCCTCTGAATCACGATGGTGGAAAACACACATCAAATCGCTGCGGAAAAACAACCTGCCTGAACACGGCGGATTCACCACAGCGAAGATATAACACATTGCAGAGATACCCACCACAAGCAGCTCGCCGTCATGTACCCAGCGCTACACGCATTTCCGATACTCTTCGTGCTCCACCACCAGCAAGTCATGGACCATCACCGACGACGACGCAGGTACGCCAACACACCAATTGCTGTCGGAAGGGGAGTACCTGCCAGGGCTGTGACGTTGGGAGGGGGAGTGTCATGTTTCAGAAACTGCATTCACGATCGCACCAATATATCCACAATTCAAGTACACAACCAGGAATGACATTGACAAACCACTACACATGATTTACTTTTTTTATTAAACATAATAGGGGTATTATCTTAGAGTATCCAAGAGCATGGGCACTGGGTACAACAGAGCAGGTACATCTGAGGCCGCACATGAGAGAGCACAATGCAGTATCAGACCAGCAATAGGGCAGTGTTCATAACAGAACAGGTACATCTGAGGCAGCACACGAGAGGGTACAATGCCGTATCAGAACAGCAATAGGTCAGTGTTCATAAGAGAACAGGTACATCTGAGGCAGCACATGAGAGGGGCCAAGTGAAACAACAGTCCATGGCAAGGAACAGGTACATCAGAGGCAGCACATGAGAGGGGCTAAGTGCATCAACAGTCTATGGCAAGCCACTGAGCAGGAACATCTGAGGCAGCACATGAGAGGGGCAAAGTGCATCAACAGTCCATGGCACTGAGCAGGTACATCAGAGGCAGCACATGAGAGGGGCTAAGTGCATCAACAGTCCATGGCTCTGAGCAGGTACTTCTGAGGCAGCACATGAGAGGGGCCATGTGCATCAACAGTCCATGGCACAGAGCAGGTACATCAGAGGCAGCACATGAAAGGGGCCAAGTGCATCAACAGTCCATGGCACAGAGCAGGTACATCAGAGGCTGCACATGAGCGGGGCTAAGTGCATCAACAGTCCATGGCAAGGCACTGAGCAGGTACATCTGAGGCAGCACATGAGAGGGGCCAAGTGCATCAACAGTCCATGGCACAGAGCAGGTACATCAGAGGCTGCACATGAGCGGGGCTAAGTGCATCAACAGTCCATGGCAAGGCACTGAGCAGGTACATGTGAGGCGGCACATGAGAGGGGATAAGTGCAACTACAGTCCATGGCACAGAGCAGGTACGTCAGAGGCAGCACGTGAGAGGGGATAAGTGCATCAACAGTCTATGGCAAGTCACTGAGCAGGTACATCAGAGGCAGCACATGAGAGGGGCTAAGTGCATCAACAGTCCATGGCACAGAGCAGGTACATCAGAGGCAGCACATGAGAGGGGGCAAGTGTATCAACAGTCCATGGCACAGAGCAGGTACTGCACATGAGAGTGGCCAAGTGCATCAACAGTCCATGGCACAGAGCAGGTACATCAGAGGCAGCACATGAGAGGGGCCAAGTGCATCAACAGTCCATGGCACAGAGCAGGTACATCAGAGGCTGCACATGAGAGGGGCTAAGTGCATAAACAGTCCATGGCAAGGCACTGAGCAGGTACATCTGAGGCAGCACATGAGAGGGGCAAAGTGCATCAACAGTCCATGGCACTGAGCAGGTACATCAGAGGCAGCACATGAGAGGGGCTAAATGCATCAACAGTCCATGGCACTGAGCAGGTACATCTGAGGCAGCACATGAGAGGGGCCAAGTGCATCAACATTCCATGGCACAGAGCAGGTACATCTGAGGCAGCACATGAGAGGGGCTAAGTGCATCAACAGTCTATGGCAAGGCACTGAGCAGGTACATGTGAGGCAGCACATGAGAGGGGATCAGTGCAACAACAGTCCATGGCACAGAGCAGGTACGTCAGAGGCAGCACGTGAGAGGGGATAAGTGCATCAACAGTCTATGGCAAGGCACTGAGCAGGTACATCAGAGGCAGCACATGAGAGGGGCTAAGTGCATCAACAGTCCATGGCACAGATCAGGTACATCAGAGGCAGCACATGAGAGGGGCCAAGTGCATCAACAGTCCATGGCACAGAGCAGGTACATCAGAGGCTGCACATGAGAGGGGCTAAGTGCATCAACAGTCCATGGCACTGAGCAGGTAGATCTGAGGCAGCACATGAGAGGGGCCAAGTGCATCAAGAGTCCATGGCACAGAGCAGGTACATCTGAGGCAGCACATGAGAGGGGCCATATGCATCAACAGTCTATGGCACAGAGCAGGTACATCTGAGGCAGCACATGAGAGGGGATAAGTGCATCAACAGTCTATGGCAAGGCACTGAGCAGGTACATCTGAGGCAGCACATGAGAGGGCACAATGCAGTATCATAACAGCACGAGGGCAGTGTTCATAACAGAACAGGTACAACTGAGGCAGCACATGAGATGTGCTAAGTGCATCAACAGTCTATGGCACAGAGCAGGTACATCAGAGGCAGCACATGAGAGGGGATAAGTGCATCAACAGTCTATGGCAAGGCACTGAGCAGGTACATCTGAGGCAGCACGTGAGAGGGAATAAGTGCATCAGCAGTCTATGGCACAGAGCAGGTACATCTGAGGCAGCACATGAGAGGGCACAATGCAGTATCATAACAGCAATAGGGCAGTGTTCATAACAGAACAGGTACATCTGAGGCAGCACACGAGATGGTACAATGCCGTATCAGAACAGCAATAGGTCAGTGTTCATAAGAGAACAGGTACATCTGAGGCAGCACATGAGAGGGGCCAAGTGAAACAACAGTCCATGGCAAGGAACAGGTACATCAGAGGCAGCACATGAGAGGGGCTAAGTGCATCAACAGTCTATGGCAAGCCACTGAGCAGGAACATCTGAGGCAGCACATGAGAGGGGCAAAGTGCATCAACAGTCCATGGCACTGAGCAGGTACATCAGAGGCAGCACATGAGAGGGGCTAAGTGCATCAACAGTCCATGGCTCTGAGCAGGTACTTCTGAGGCAGCACATGAGAGGGGCCATGTGCATCAACAGTCCATGGCACAGAGCAGGTACATCAGAGGCTGCACATGAGCGGGGCTAAGTGCATCAACAGTCCATGGCAAGGCACTGAGCAGGTACATCTGAGGCAGCACATGAGAGGGGCCAAGTGCATCAACAATCCATGGCACAGAGCAGGTACATCAGAGGCTGCACATGAGCGGGGCTAAGTGTATCAACAGTCCATGGCAAGGCACTGAGCAGGTACATGTGAGGCGGCACATGAGAGGGGGTAAGTGCAACAACAGTCCATGGCACAGAGCAGGTACGTCAGAGGCAGCACGTGAGAGGGGATAAGTGCATCAACAGTCTATGGCAAGTCACTGAGCAGGTACATCAGAGGCAGCACATGAGAGGGGCTACGTGCATCAACAGTCCATGGCACAGAGCAGGTACATCAGAGGCAGCACATGAGAGGGGGCAAGTGTATCAACAGTCCATGGCACAGAGCAGGTACTGCACATGAGAGTGGCCAAGTGCATCAACAGTCCATGGCACAGAGCAGGTACATCAGAGGCAGCACATGAGAGGGGCCAAGTGCATCAACAGTCCATGGCACAGAGCAGGTACATCAGAGGCTGCACATGAGAGGGGCTAAGTGCATAAACAGTCCATGGCAAGGCACTGAGCAGGTACATCTGAGGCAGCACATGAGAGGGGCAAAGTGCATCAACAGTCCATGGCACTGAGCAGGTACATCTGAGGCAGCACATGAGAGGGGCCAAGTGCATCAACATTCCATGGCACAGAGCAGGTACATCTGAGGCAGCACATGAGAGGGGCTAAGTGCATCAACAGTCTATGGCAAGGCACTGAGCAGGTACATGTGAGGCAGCACATGAGAGGGATAAGTGCAACAACAGTCCATGGCACAGAGCAGGTACGTCAGAGGCAGCACGTGAGAGGGGATAAGTGCATCAACAGTCTATGGCAAGGCACTGAGCAGGTACATCAGAGGCAGCACATGAGAGGGGCTAAGTGCATCAACAGTCCATGGCACAGATCAGGTACATCAGAGGCAGCACATGAGAGGGGCCAAGTGCATCAACAGTCCATGGCACAGAGCAGGTACATCAGAGGCTGCACATGAGAGGGGCGAAGTGCATCAACAGTCCATGGCACTGAGCAGGTAGATCTGAGGCAGCACATGAGAGGGGCCAAGTGCATCAAGAGTCCATGGCACAGAGCAGGTACATCTGAGGCAGCACATGAGAGGGGCCATATGCATCAACAGTCTATGGCACAGAGCAGGTACATCTGAGGCAGCACATGAGAGGGGATAAGTGCATCAACAGTCTATGGCAAGGCACTGAGCAGGTACATCTGAGGCAGCACATGAGAGGGCACAATGCAGTATCATAACAGCACGAGGGCAGTGTTCATAACAGAACAGGTACAACTGAGGCAGCACATGAGATGTGCTAAGTGCATCAACAGTCTATGGCACAGAGCAGGTACATCAGAGGCAGCACATGAGAGGGGCTAAGTGCATCAACAGTCCATGGCTCCGAGCAGGTACTTCTGAGGCAGCACATGAGAGGGGCCATGTGCATCAACAGTCCATGGCACAGAGCAGGTACATCAGAGGCTGCACATGAGCGGGGCTAAGTGCATCAACAGTCCATGGCAAGGCACTGAGCAGGTACATCTGAGGCAGCACATGAGAGGGGCCAAGTGCATCAACAGTCCATGGCACAGAGCAGGTACATCAGAGGCTGCACATGAGCGGGGCTAAGTGTATCAACAGTCCATGGCAAGGCACTGAGCAGGTACATGTGAGGCGGCACATGAGAGGGGATAAGTGCAACAACAGTCCATGGCACAGAGCAGGTACGTCAGAGGCAGCACGTGAGAGGGGATAAGTGCATCAACAGTCTATGGCAAGTCACTGAGCAGGTACATCAGAGGCAGCACATGAGAGGGGCTACGTGCATCAACAGTCCATGGCACAGAGCAGGTACATCAGAGGCAGCACATGAGAGGGGGCAAGTGTATCAACAGTCCATGGCACAGAGCAGGTACTGCACATGAGAGTGGCCAAGTGCATCAACAGTCCATGGCACAGAGCAGGTACATCAGAGGCAGCACATGAGAGGGGCCAAGTGCATCAACAGTCCATGGCACAGAGCAGCTACATCAGAGGCTGCACATGAGAGGGGCTAAGTGCATAAACAGTCCATGGCAAGGCACTGAGCAGGTACATCTGAGGCAGCACATGAGAGGGGCAAAGTGCATCAACAGTCCATGGCACTGAGCAGGTACATCTGAGGCAGCACATGAGAGGGGCCAAGTGCATCAACATTCCATGGCACAGAGCAGGTACATCTGAGGCAGCACATGAGAGGGGCTAAGTGCATCAACAGTCTATGGCAAGGCACTGAGCAGGTACATGTGAGGCAGCACATGAGAGGGATAAGTGCAACAACATTCCATGGCACAGAGCAGGTACGTCAGAGGCAGCACGTGAGAGGGGATAAGTGCATCAACAGTCTATGGCAAGGCACTGAGCAGGTACATCAGAGGCAGCACATGAGAGGGGCTAAGTGCATCAACAGTCCATGGCACAGATCAGGTACATCAGAGGCAGCACATGAGAGGGGCCAAGTGCATCAACAGTCCATGGCACAGAGCAGGTACATCAGAGGCTGCACATGAGGGGCGAAGTGCATCAACAGTCCATGGCACTGAGCAGGTAGATCTGAGGCAGCACATGAGAGGGGCCAAGTGCATCAAGAGTCCATGGCACAGAGCAGGTACATCTGAGGCAGCACATGAGAGGGGCCATATGCATCAACAGTCTATGGCACAGAGCAGGTACATCTGAGGCAGCACATGAGAGGGGATGAGTGCATCAACAGTCTATGGCAAGGCACTGAGCAGGTACATCTGAGGCAGCACATGAGAGGGCACAATGCAGTATCATAACAGCACGAGGGCAGTGTTCATAACAGAACAGGTACAACTGAGGCAGCACATGAGATGTGCTAAGTGCATCAACAGTCTATGGCACAGAGCAGGTACATCAGAGGCAGCACATGAGAGGGGATAAGTGCATCAACAGTCTATGGCAAGGCACTGAGCAGGTACATCTGAGGCAGCACGTGAGAGGGAATAAGTGCATCAGCAGTCTATGGCACAGAGCAGGTACATCTGAGGCAGCACATTGGAGGGCACAATATAGTATCATAACAGCAATAGGGCAGTGTTCATAACAGAACAGGTACATCTGAGGCAGCACATGAGAGGGCACAATGCAGTATCAGAACAGCAATAGGGCAGTGTTCATAACAGAACAGGTACATCTGAGGCAGCACATGAAAGGGCACAATGCAGTATCAGAACAGCAATAGGGCAGTGTTCATAACAGAACAGGTACATTTGAGGCAGCACATGAAAGGGCACAATGCAGTATCAGAACAGCAATAGGTCAGTGTTCATAACAGAACAGGTACATCTGAGGCAGCACACGAGAGGGGCCAAGTGCAACAACAGTCCATGGCAAGGCACAGGTACATCAGAGGCAGCACATGAGAGGGGCTAAGTGCATCAACAGTCTATGGCAAGGCACTGAGCAGGTACATCTGAGGCAGCACATGAGAGGGGCAAAGTGCATCAACAGTCCATGGCACTGAGCAGGTACATCAGAAGCAGCACATGAGAGGGGCTAAGTGCATCAACAGTCTATGGCAAGGCACTGAGCAGGTACATCTGAGGCAGCACATGAGAGGGGCAAAGTGCATCAACAGTCCATGGCACTGAGCAGGTACATCAGAAGCAGCACATGAGAGGGGCTAAGTGCATCAACAGTCTATGGCAAGGCACTGAGCAGGTACATCAGAAGCAGCACATGAGAGGGGCTAAGTGCATCAACAGTCTATGGCAAGGCACTGAGCAGGTACATCTGAGGCAGCACATGAGAGGGGCAAAGTGCATCAACAGTCTATGGCAAGGCACTGAGCAGGTACATCTGAGGCAGCACGTGAGAGGGAATAAGTGCATCAGCAGTCTATGGCACAGAGCAGGTACATCTGAGGCAGCACATTTGAGGGCACAATGCAGTATCATAACAGCAATAGGGCAGTGTTCATAACAGAACAGGTACATCTGAGGCAGCACATGAGAGGGCACAATGCAGTATCAGAACAGCAATAGGGCAGTGTTCATAACAGAACAGGTACATCTGAGGCAGCACATGAAAGGGCACAATGCAGTATCAGAACAGCAATAGGGCAGTGTTCATAACAGAACAGGTACATTTGAGGCAGCACATGAAAGGGCACAATGCAGTATCAGAACAGCAATAGGTCAGTGTTCATAACAGAACAGGTACATCTGAGGCAGCACACGAGAGGGGCCAAGTGCAACAACAGTCCATGGCAAGGCACAGGTACATCAGAGGCAGCACATGAGAGGGGCTAAGTGCATCAACAGTCTATGGCAAGGCACTGAGCAGGTACATCTGAGGCAGCACATGAGAGGGGCAAAGTGCATCAACAGTCCATGGCACTGAGCAGGTACATCAGAAGCAGCACATGAGAGGGGCTAAGTGCATCAACAGTCCATGGCAAGCCACAGAGCAGGTACATCTGAGGCAGCATGTGAGAGGTTATAAGTGCATCAACAGTCTACGGCACAGAGCCACAGAGCAGGTACATCTGAGGCAGCACATGAGAGGGCACAATGCAGTATCATAACAGCAATAGGGCAGTGTTCATAACAGAACAGGTACATCTGAGGCAGCACATGAGAGGTGCTAAGTGCATCAACAGTCTATGGCACAGAGCAGGTACATCAGAGGCAGCACATGAGAGGGGCTAAGTGCATCAACAGTCTATGGCAAGGCACTGAGCAGGTACATCTGAGGCAGCACATGAGAGGGGCTAAGTGCATCAACAGTCTATGGCACAGAGCAGGTACATCAGAGGCAGCACATGAGAGGGGATAAATTCATCAACAGTCCATGGCAAGGCACTGAGCAGGTACATCAGAGGTAGCACATGAGAGGGGCTAAGTGCATCAACAGTCCATGGCAGGTGATGGGATATAAATTCAATAAACATATATTATTGGCCTAATATATACAATATAACCCTATAACTGTATGATTGTGTCATTAGAGTTCATTGTAGTAACATAATAACCAATGATTCACTTCTAGCTCGCCTGAACCTATTGATATGACCGGAGCCATTTTGTTTCATTTCTCTGTGTGTAAGTACTGTTTCCCTGAAATCACGTGATTACGCTTTCTGCTTGGACCTGTGATGGCTGACTTAGCCATCTATTCCATTTGTTAGCTTCTAGCTCAGGGAAACCCAAGGTCACACCTGCCCTTCTTGTGGGATGCGCACATTCTACCAGAGCCCGTTCCTGCACTCCCCGGGCTACAGATAGACAGGGAGGCCCCTGACTGACCTGCCCCCGGAATAGCTAAGGCCTAGGCTATTTGAAATCAATTGTGCCTTATATGGGTATTCCTGCTGGCTCACTGACAAGTTGTATCTTTCCTAGTAAGGCGACTCTGTGGTGTGGGCGAAATGTATATATGCCTTGTATCATCTGTATGTAGGCAGTCTCCTCTGCGCACCTCCGAGGGTCGTGTAGACTGAGGCTCCCCTGTCAGGGCTTGTATTTGATGAATAAACGATTGAACCTTCTCCATTGCCGACTGAATTATTATTACTGATATTGGTATATGGGCTATTGGTGACTATGGTCCATTAGTATTTAATTTGAATCCTTCAGTTGGCGACTCCGCCGGGACTCCGGGATAGGGTCGTCCCCTCCTGTAAACAGGAGTGACGGGACAAGGAGTAGTTCTAGCCGAGTGGATAGACAGAAAAAGGATCCTGATTTGAAACCCCCGTTTGTGGTACGAAAACAAGCCGTTCCACACTCGAGCCCAGTATCCCTCCCAGCTGTTGTAGACCCTACGCCGGAGTCCTACGGGCTTAACCCGAGAGAAGAACAGACTGTGTCGGTCTGTCTAGGTGTCGCAGTGGAGAATTCGCAATCGACCTGAGTGCACCAGGTGATGACTTTGTGATTGGATTGGATAAGGAACACTCAGAGGAGGTGTTTCTCCTTGATAACGGTTAACTGTTCTTTTTGAAGGTGGCCGGGGAAGCCGGACCACGAGGGAATCTGGGGATCTACTGTTGCAGCGAAGGGGCTGCACGGGTAGATACCTCACGGACTTGTTTGGTGAAAAACTTGAGACCACACCTGATGCCTTAGCGGAGTACAGCGTTACTCGCTTGGCCGAATCCTCTTCGGGAAAGCCCTGGGAGCAACTGGGTAAGCTAGGGTTCTGGAGCTACATGCCCAGATGCCCGGCCCAACCAGAACAGGACCATGGGATGACCTGTAAGAGGGTTCGTGGTTCGCCTATCAGGTGATCTCAGAAAAGTCTGGCGACTGTTCCTTTTTGTTTAGATTTTGTTGGTCTGGAATTCTTTTGAATCGATTCCCAGAACAGGAGTCGACGGGCTCTGTTCGTATTTGAAGACGTCATTTGCATAAAATAGTCTCTGAGGAATTATTGCCTTGCACTGTTTTACAGCACTTTGTGACGATTGGAAGAAAAGTGTGAGAGTGGATGATGAGAAGCACGCGTCCGAGTGTGCATGAGTCTTGAAGTTTGTGAATAGAATTGTGTGATTATTATCATAATGTCTTGTTTTAGCAAAATATGTTTTGGGTGCTGCTGTCGGCGAGGTACACGGCTTGAAGAAAGACAGCCTGCCCCTCCTTACGCGGCGCCAGAGAAAGGGGCACAAGAAGTGTTGGAGACGTCCGACAGAACAGTTGTGTTCTTTGGAGCACCACCCCACTGGTGCCTTTTCGAGCTTAATTTGCCAATAAACTCGTAAGTGTACTTCCTCCACACTACTAAGATCAAATAGATCTATTAGAGCTTCCTATACTACTGACTAAGGTAAGGGGATTCTAATGTGGGACTGGGCAAGGTAGATGTCCTGAAGAAGACCATAGTGACCTAACAATTGGGGGCACGCTTAGGTCGAAACATGTTGACTCCAGCAGCTTAGGAGGGGTGTGTGTTATAGGTTCATAAATCTTCCTTCCTTGACACCACCATCCTGATATTCTTTTAATCCTGACCTTAGAACCTACGAATAAAGGTATATTAGGTATCCATGAGCCAGTTTTAACTCGCGTTCCTGTCTGCACTTTTTTGTTCTACCATACCCAGTCTGTGATTGACACAGTTTGTTTGTTAACATTGTCACTTTCAATAGTGTGTCTTGTTTGTACTTTTTGTGTTTTGTGTTCCCCTCCCTATGCTCCACCCTGTGCGTGGCTACGCCAGGGCGTTGTAGCAGACCCGATGATGAAGCATGTCACACACATTGTGTGTGAGTGAGGGCAGTATTTTTACACTATTGAATGTGTCACCGTGCTTCCTCTTTTCTGTGTTGCCTCTCCACCCCTTTTTGTGTATATCATGTGGACTGTAGGGGGTTCGGGGTGGTAGAGTAGTTCTTAGACCCTCTCCCCTCTTACGTGAGATACACCTCCCGAGGGCAGTCCCAGTTTCAATATGTATGTTAAACATGGTCTACAGCCAATTTTATTCAATACCCTTTGGAACAAGTGTACCAAAGATAATTCTGATTTACAATGGCCTCTCACGGGGTCTTTTGATGAGAAAAAGATTAATTATATACAAAACAAATTGTTTATGAAGAAAAACCGTCAGTCGATGTTTGATTCCTTGAACCTATGTTTGAAGGAGGCAAAAAGACGACGAATTAGAGAAGAGAAGTTGGGAAAGCTTAAATCAGGACAGACAATCACTCAGAAGGCTGTGGCATATGATAAGGGAAAGGTGGAAGAAAACATTGAACGGATGGATAGACAGTTTCGGTTAGAAACAGACAAAAGTTATGTGGCTCGACCAGAAGATTTAGAAGATTTACTGGAAGCCCGACCACCTCCCCCTTATGCTCCGCAGGGCTTGTACCCGGCCGTGCCCTTGATGCGGGCTGACCAGTTGGGAGCCGCGTCGGCCGTCAGAACACCAATAGGAACGGTCGTCACGGCCCCAACTGTAGGATCGGGACAGGATGTTTCGCTTTCCCCTCCTTCTCTTCGACAAACTACCTCCCCCTTAATATCCCTTCAGCCGGACGCGGCTGTCCCTTCTCCTTTGCACCCTGTGTTTCTCTCCCCTCCGATTCAGACTGCTTTAGATCTCCGAAATGCAGTTGGTATAGGCACCACGCCCAAGCGACAGTTATCTGACTTGAGTGATCAACGAGCTTATACTCGGTCATTGTTGGGAGTGGAAGAAAGGAGAACCATTATAATTCAGGCATCCCAGTGGATGCGGAATGCTATTTACACGTTGGAGGACATTTGAACCAGTTGCACAATAACTGGCTTTGGAGAGCATGGCGATCCGATTGAATTCATTATGGGAACAGTGCTTTGAGGAAGGTCTTCCTCCTCAAATACTGCGTGATATAAGGGATCGAGCTCATAAATTTCATCTCCAAACTGAGGAAGTATATCAAAATGTAACAACGCTTTTGCATTATTGGGAACGGATGCACAGAAAGAGTGCCGAGTGGGGAGCACAGCACCCCATGAGAGAGGTGCGTCCTCTCTTTTTCCTGGAAGTACCTGAAATAAGGGATAACGGGGGCCAAGTCACAAGGGTCGAGTGGATGCTAGACTTCAGGAACAATGGGTCTATACCCCTTGGAAACAAAGTGAGGTCCTTACTTTAAAGGCTCAGCTCCCTGACCCCCGTAAAAACCCTACAGCTTATTATAAGGAATTGACTGAGGCTGCCAATTCCGCCATTATTACCCTAGCTGATATCGAGTTATTTTTTGGTCTCCTGATCCCAGTAGATATTTGGAGACAGATACACGATACAGACCATGTTCCCGAATTAGGAGGAACATGGGATCAACTAAAGAATTGGGATAAGGAACGGAAACCCGGTGAGAAACCCAGGGATGAAGTATTAGCAATACCAGATAAAATTATTACATTCATGAAGACTCTTCTCCATCCTAGAAAAGTAGATTGGGATAAATTAACAACGTGTAAACAAAAGAAGGATGAAAGTGTGTCAGACTTCTTTACCATGTTCGAGAATGATTTTATAGATTTCATTGGCCAGGACCTACGGAGGGAGGAATACGGTTATTTGTGAATAGATTTGTTACAAATTTGCTCCCGGAGGTTATGTCTTGTCTCCAATCGGCTGAGAGTACGTGGACTACGGCTGCTCCATCCGTAATTCTCAGCATGGCCCAATATTATGAACATCGTGAAAATGAGAGCAAGGAAAAGTCAGAGAAGACCAAGTACCTAAAAACTAGAGTGCTGCTGCAGCAAGTCAGTAGAGGGCAAAATACAGGGCGAGGAGTGCAAGGCTCGTTTCAGAGAGGCACAGTAGCAGGAAGAGTTGAGGAGGTCCTCCAAACATTGGGATAAATCAATGTTCCTATTGTAAGCAGGAAGGACATTGGAGGGCAGATTGCCCTCTGTTGCCTGCCAGGAATGGACCCAGTAGAGGACGAGGAAGGGGTCGAGGGAATATAGACCGAAATAGTATGCGACGAGAGGACTCGCAACATGAGGGTTCGCGGAAGAATTATTTTGATGACCCCCAGAATAGACAGTACTACAATGAGAATTATCAGGATGATAGGTATGATGGACAGGATTATGCATGAGATAGCCATTGACAGAGCGGGGGCCATATTATAGTACCAGTTGACCAAGAAGGACCTTATGTACAAGGAGAACTGTTGGGTACATCGGGAAAGTTTTTAGTGGATACTGGAGCGATGAATAGTTCAGTCGCCCATACACTGGTCCCAGGGGCTGCTCTGTCTGGCCAAAATAATGTATCAGTAGGATTCTCTGGAATACCGGTGGTAAGCCCCGTTTCGAAACCTCTGCCCTTTACCATAGGCCCCATTTCTATGCATACGCCTTTTCTCCTGACCTCTAATTGTGGTGAAAACCTTTTGGGTTTAGACATTTTGAAGAAATTAAATGCATGCATTTATTGTTCCCCTGATGGTGTTTTCTGACTATGCAGAAACCACCTGTGAAAATAGCTCAATACTTTGCTAAAAATGAAACCCTGCCCCCTGAGTTCTCTACAATTCCCCGGACACTGTGGGCTACAGGGGACACTGATGTTGGTCTGTTAAGAATAGCCCCCGTGTCAATAACCCTGAAACCAAATGCCCAGCTGCCCCGCATTCCTCAGTATAAGATTTCACCGGAAGGTGAACAGGCCTTGTTGCACATTATTCGTGACTTCGTTGAAAGAGGAGTGGTGGAAGAGACAGCGACTAACGTTTGTAACAGTCTGATTTTACCGATTCTGAAGAAGAGACCGATTGATGGTGCTCCAGATTATAAGACCGCATATCGTTTTGTAATTGACCTTCGAGAGTTCAACAAAATAGTGGTCCCGCAGTATCCAGTGGTACCAAATATTACAGCGATTCTCACAATGATTCCTCCCACGGCTAAATATTTTTCAGTAATTGATCTAAAGAATGCTTTCTTTAGCATTCCGATTCATCCTGATAGCAGACATATCTTCGGATTCTCATTAGGTGGCCGAAGCTTTAGATTTACGTGTGCACCCCAAGGCTATACAGAAAGTCCTAGCATATATAGCCAGGCCCTGAAGGCAGTCTTTGATGAATTAATTTTGCCAGCAGGAAATGCAATCATCCAGTATGTGGATGACATTTTGGTGGCCTCCGATACAGAGGAAGGCTGTAAAGAAGCAACGGTGACGTTGTTGAATCATTTGGCTGACAAAGGAAATAAAGTCTCCCTCTCCAAATTTCAATATTGTTGACAGGAAGGGACCTACCTTGGCCACTTACTGTCGAAAGCGGGGAGACGATTAACTCCAGAGAGAATTTCTGTAATTACTAACATGTCTGTACCTCGTACTCAACGTGATGTTCGTGCTTTTCTTGGCATAACCTCTTACTGTCGCCAGTGGATTCCTAACTATTCACTTCTCTCTAAACCCTTGTTGTATTTGACTACCAAAGATGTGCATGAACCCCTACCCTGGACGGATGAATGTCAGGAAGCCTTTGACTCTTTGAAATCTGCTCTATGTTCTGCACCCGTCTTGGGTACCCCGGATTACCGGAAGCCTTTTTCACTTTATGTGCACGAGGTGGACGGCTGTTCGCTTTCAGTGTTAACCCAGCATTTCGGTGGAAAGCAGAGACCCTGTGCATTCTTTTCATCGGTCCTGGATATCGTTGCACGAGCCCTTCCAAGTTGTCTGAGGGCCACTGCGGCAGTAGCTGTGGCTATTCGACAATCGGAGGGTATAGTTTTGAACACGGACCTCACAGTCATGGTACCGCATGCTGTGGATATTCTGTTAAATGGAACTAAGAACCAGCACCTTACGAGTGCTCGATTAACGGGATACGAGTTAACATTGTTTGCACCACATATTACGATTAAAAGATGTGCTACATTGAATCCAGCGGCATGCTGCCTCTCCCCTCCAATGATAAAAAGGATGACACCCATGATTGTATATTTAGAACTGAAGAAGAAACGAAAGGGCGTGTCAATCTTACTGACACCCCTTTATCAGAACCCCAAGGAGAGCTATACGTAGATGGTTCTTGTTTTAAGTTGCCAGATGGTACTGCAACAGCTGCATATGCTGTAACAACATTGAAGACGGTGGTGGAAACTGCTAGGATTTCCCATCACTCAGCTCAAGCAGCTGAACTAATAGCCTTGTTACGAGCATGTGAACTGAGTGAAGGACTAAGGGTAAATATTTACACAAACAGCCAGTACGCCTTTGGCGTCGCCCATAGCTTCGGGAGGCTGTGGAGGGAGAGGGGTTTCTTTACCACACATGGCCGGAAAATTCAACATGGTCCTTTAATTGATCGATTGTTATTTGCTTTGACACTACCAGAAAAAGTAGCCATCATTAAATGCAGTGCTCACAAGAAAGTCATTGATTCTACTGGAAAAGGAAATGCTTTTGCTGATTCGATAGCTAAACAAACGGCACAAACTAAAATGACTCCCATGTTTCCTAGTGCTTCGGCTCGGTGGGTGGCGAAAACATCTGTGTTTGATAATACCATTGAAAGTGTAAAAGAACTGCAAAAGAAAGCTACCATAGACGAGGCACAGAGATGGGAACAGGCAGTGGGAAATTAGATAAAAATGAATGTTGGATAGATCAAACTGAGAAACAGCGATGGTTACTCCCTAACGCATTGGTATATGCTGTAGTGACTATGGCTCATGGCCCAGCCCACATAGGAGCAAAAGGTATTTGTGCCGTGTTGGACCCAGTCTGGAATAACCCAAACATTCCCAAGACTGCAGCGCATGTAGTTAAATATTGCCGTGGGTGTCTACGTTACAACCCTGGGGGCAGAGAATCTGTCCTGAGTGGAAATTTTGCACCGCCATCTCTGCCCTTTGAAGTAATACAAATTGATTACATACAAATGGATCGAGTGAATAATTTGAAATATGTGTTGGTGGTGGTTTGCGCTTTCAGTAAATGGGTTGAAGCCTACCCCCACCAAGGAAGCCACTGCAGTTGCAACTGCCAAAGCCCTGGTCAAGGAATATTTCCCACGCTATTGTTTGCCCCGGATTATCTGGTCCGATAACGGGATACATTTTAATTCTTTGTTGGTTCAAAGTGTCTTTGATGGTTTACAGATTAAACAAAAATTTCATGCAGCCAGACATCCCCAGTCAGCTGGCCTGGTTGAAAAATATAACGGCACTTTGAAATAAAAAATGGCCAAGATTTGTGCAAGTACTAGATTAAAGTGGCCCGATGCACTCCCTTTAGCATTATTGTCTCTGAGAACAACCCCCCACACTAGAACTGGTTTATCACCTTATGAAGTGATTTTTGCCCGTCCTGCCAATGTGTGGGGAGTCCCTAGACCCAGGTCTTTTAGAGATATTGATTATCCTTTGATGACAGACTATTTGTATGCTTTGACTAAAGATCTGCATTCTATTCATCAAAAGGTATCCGAGACATTGCGGCCGCTACCAGAGGGTCCTGGACATCAGTTGGAACCGGGTCAGTGGGTCCTGGTGAAGAACTATCAACGGAAATCGAGGTTGGAACCGAAGTGGTCCGACCCTTATCAAATAATCCTTGCAACGAGGTCGACGGTGAAAGTGCATGGACGAAAGCACTGTATCCACATCAGTCATTTGAAACGCCTGCCGCTACCTTTGCCCTTTGATTTGCAAAACCGCAAAGGAATCCCGAGCCAAGAAGGAGAGTTGCTGCAAAGCTTCGTGCCCTTTTCAGACGCCCAAGAAAAGGGGCAGCCGAGTGAAGTGTTGCCCCCAGGTGAAAGGGCGGCGGCTCGTCCAGCGGAGGCTGTTATTTCTGGTGCATCACAAGGTTTGAATGCATCAGATGCCCTTGCAACAGAGTTGTTTTCTGACCAGGAGCAGCCTGGTCACTGTAAATACGACCTGCGTCCCCGAAAGCAGCGCGGTACCCCAGATTCTACTGCTAGGAGTTAGACAAAGAGTTGAGTTGAGGAACATTCGATAGACTTACTGGGGTACTGAGCGGGACACTGGACTGAACCGTTGAGAGCTTGGAACATTGTGTTAAATAGCTCTGTTCAGAAAGAAAGACTGAGCTAGGGGTTGTGGTTGTTCTACTGGAAGAAGAAAGTTGTTTCCTTTTTGATGAACGATAGGAGTCTACTTGTGAGGCTCTAAACGGACATAGGGAAGAAGAACCCCTCTGGTGGCGTGCGTGCTTTGTGGATACAAAGTTAGTTTTGGACTTATAGAGAGGGACCGAGTTAGATTTGGGTTTATAGAGAGCATGTTTCCTTTTGCTCGATTTGCAATGGAGGATGAAAGACCACTGGCCCCTCGACGATATGTGGATAATATGCATTTGTTTTCCGGATGGCCCACCAGAGTGAAGGTGGCATTCGTTGCTTTCATTTTTATAATCACAGTGATTTTGATGTGTGTATTTGCATATTTAGAATTCCAGCACCCTGTACAGAAACTGCTAGGAACTACTGTTGCCCCGGAGGAACACCTCTTTTATTCTTTGCCCACTCATAAGGCGAGACATAGAGAAACTTATGTGAAAAATGCTTTTATTGAAATGTTACATCAAACCCATAGTACCACGAACAAAACAAATTGTTGGGTCTGTGGTTTACTTCCCTCAGTAATGCACCAGCATGAACTATTTATCTCCATACCGTTGTCTTACTTAGCTAGTTGTGAAGCCTGGTTTCAATTATTATCATTGATGTATTCAGATTATGTAGCTGAACCAAAGATATATACTGAAAGAGATTATGAGGCTATTTTGAAGTATATAGAGCAACATCAAAGATTTGATGCCGAGGGAAATGGAGGAGAGGGATCACTGGATCCAAATGCTTGCATGAATGTATATACAGATTATAAGAATATGACTTGGTTACAAGAGGAAATGCAGGATTTTGAACTTTTCAATTACACTATGTATTTTCAGCATTTTAAAGAGCGAAATGTCACAAATGACAAAGCTTTGCCAATCCCTATTATTAATACCACCTCCCCCTTTTGCATACAAGGCCGGGGTCATGTTAAGGTAGGGAAGAGTAGATGTAATTACACTTACACCCTGCAGGTATATAGTACCCCACCAATGATTACCCCTCCCGATGTATATTTTGTCTGTGGTGAGAACGCGTATACTTGGCTCCCAAGGGGATGGGCAGGACGTTGTTATCTCTCATTTCTTTATCCTCCAGTTTACATTGCCCCATCTGATTACCACAGAACACATCAATTGGTACGGAGGGGGGTAGTGGCGAACCGAAACATTAGGAGTTTTGATACTGATAGTACCGCCCAGACGGACACCTCCCTGCAGCAATTTGAGGACTTTGCTAAAGGTCTCACCCCCTTTTGGGGACCTATATTCAATAGCCGTAGTATAAGACGTCTGTCTAGAATAATGGAGAACGTGGTCCAGACCACAACTGGGATCCTAACAAACATTACTGTTGAGCTTCAGGCGACGAGGCTTGTTTCGCTTCAGAACCGGATGGTTCTTAACGTCATCCTCGCAGATAGGGGCAGAGCCTGCAGCGTGATCGGCAGCTCTTTCTGTGTGTTTATTCCTGATTCGGCCCCGACCATTCATCTTGCAATACAGAAAATACATCGATTAGCCAGCGAAGCACACATGGACAACGGTACCTGGTCTCTTAGTAGTTAGTTTTGGGGTCTCTTAGCTACTTGGGGCTGGAAAATATTTATGGTGCTTGCTGGAGCTTTCGGAGTCATATTTACTTACTGTCTGTGTCTCCAATGTGGCCCGGCTTGCTGTTCTTTCTGTGCCACAAGAATAACGTCTGCTTTAAACTTTTCTCATCAGGCCAAAGTCGAAAAACAGATGAGTCAGAAGGAAGTTTCAGATCTTATGCAGATTGATGAGGGAATATTCGTAGAATGAATCTAGTTATATTGGCTATAGTAGGCCAAAAGGGCCGTCTGATGGGATATAAATTCAATAAACATATATTATTGGCCTCATATATACAATATAACCCTATAACTGTATGATTGTGTCATTAGAGTACATTGTAGTAACATATTAACCAATGATTCACTTCTAGCTCGCCTGAACCTATTGATATGACCGGAGCCATTTTGTTTAGTTTCTCTGTGTGTAAGTACTGTTTCCCTGAAATCACGTGATTACGCTTTCTGCTTGGACCCGTGATGGCTGCCTTAGCCATCTATTTCATTTGTTAGCTTCTAGCTCAGGGAAACCCAAGGACACACCTGCCCTTCTTGTGGGATGCGCACATTCTAGGAGAGCCCGTTCCTGCACTCCCCGGGCTACACATAGACAGGGAGACCCCTGACTGACCTGCCCCCGGAATAGCTAAGGCCTAGGCTATTTGAAATCAATTGTGCCTTATATGGGTATTCCTGCTGGCTCACTGACAAGTTGTATCTTTCCTAGTAAGGCGACTCTGTGGTGTGGGCGAAATGTATATATGCCTTGTATCATCTGTATGTAGGTAGTCTCCTCTGCGCACCTCCGAGGGTCGTGTAGACTGAGGCTCCCCTGTCAGGGCTTGTATTTGATGAATAAACGATTAAACCTTCTCCATTGCCGACTGAATTATTATTACTGATATTGGTATATGGGCTATTGGTGAGTATGGTCCATTAGTATTTAATTTGAATCCTTCAGCAAGGCACTGAGCAGGTACATCTGAGGCAGCACATGAGAGGGGATAAGTGCAACAACAGTCCATGGCACAGAGCAGGTACATCAGAGGCAGCACATGAGAGGGGATAAGTGCATCAACAGTCCATGGCACAGAGCAGGTACATCAGAGGCAGCACATGAGAGGGGCTAAGTGCATCAACAGTCCATGGCATACAGCAGGTACATCAGAGGCTGCACATGAGAGGGGCTAAGTGCATCAACAGTCTATGGCAAGGCACTGCAGGTACATCTGAGGCAGCATGTGAGAGGGGATTAGTGCATCAACAGTCTATGGCACAGAGCAGGAACATCTGAGGCAGCACATGAGAGGGCACAATGCAGTATCATAACATCAATAGGGCAGTGTTCATAACAGAACAGGTACATCTGAGGCAGCACATGAGAGGGGCTAAGTGCATCAACAGTCTATGGCACAGGGCAGGTACATCTGAGGCAGCACATGAGAGGTGCTAAGTGCATCAACAGTCTATGGCACAGAGCAGGTACATCAGAGGCAGCACATGAGAGGGGATAAGTGCATCAACAGTCTATGGCAAGGCACTGAGCAGGTACATCTGAGGCAGTACGTGAGAGGGGATAAGTGCATCAACAGTCTATGGCACAGAGCAGGTACATCTGAGGCAGCACATGAGAGGGCACAATGCAGTATCAGAACAGCAATAGGGCAGTGTTCATAACAGAACAGGTACATCTGAGGCAGCACATGAGAGTTGCTAAGTGCATCAACAGTCTATAAATGTAGTGCTTATAAGCGCACATATCACCCCCGAAGGGGTCTCAAGGCGCTGTACACATACCGCTGTAGAACCCTACCTGGCCTTTCCCTGTGAAGTGCCCACTCCTGGGCACCCCCAAGGTGAAGCCAGGCATCCTAGCGCTGTTGGGGCCGTTGTGGAGATTAAGCAAGCTTTTGCCCAGAATTGCAGAGTGGGACCCATGCTTAGAATAGTCACCGAGGTGAGAATTATCAGGTCCGGGGAAATTGAGCCCAGTAACCGCCAACTCGGGAATTGAACCCTGGTCCGGGCCAGACCTCTGCATCAGGGTCTACCGCTCTAACCATTGAGCCACACTTCTCCACAGGCACAGAGCAGGTGCATCAGAGGCAGCACATGAGAGGGGATAAGTGCATCAACAGTCTATGGCAAGGCACTGAGCAGGTACATCGGAGGCAGCACGTGAGAAGGGATAAGTGCATCAACAGTCTATGGCACAGAGCAGGTACATCTGAGGCAGCACATGAGAGGGGCCAAGTGCATCAACAGTCTATGGCACAGAGCAGGTACATCTGAGGCAGCACATGAGAGGGCACAATGCAGTATCAGAACAGCAACAGGGCAGTATCCATAACAGAGAAGCTACATCAGAGGCAACACAAGTACGTGGGTCAAGCGCCCCGTCCCAATGACATTAATAATGCATGGGTGATTACAATGGACAATCTAGACACCAAGTCAAATGACATGTGAGTGATGGGAGCTACACCTCACAGCACAGAATCTGGTGGACTGCTTGAACTAGTCGCCTCGGGCACACTGCCAGCACCAGAAACAGGAGTGTGAGACACAGCCACAGCTCTAGTGACTGACACATGAACGATAGACCCAGACACACTGCCAGCACCAGAAACAGGAGTGTGAGACACAGCCACTGCTCTAGTGACTGACACATGAGCCATAGACCCAGACACACTGCCAGCACCAGAAACAGGAGTGTGAGACACAGCCACAGATGCAGTGACTGACACATGAGCCATAGACCCAGACACGCTGCCAGGACATGTCCCTGTACAGTGACCTACAAATGCCATGCCAACATCTGACACATGAGAGTGTCACAGGGGCAGGGGCAGCGGTGCCTGCCCTGAAGGCAACTCTGCTCCCCCTACTCTGGCGAGCACAAGCAGTACTTGTTGCAGTTGGTGGCAGTGTGGGCCCTGTGTGCTGTGTATTGACTGAAGATGTCAATTGCCCACTCCCTGTCTGTGACAACAGTGCTGACTCACCAACACTGTCTGAAGATGAGGAGGATGGTGTCTCCACATGCGAGTCCTCAGGGACGGTTCTGTCCCCCCCTCCGGGGCTGCCCTCTTCAGTGTCAGTCTACGTGTGTGTGATCTCGGATCCTGATGCATTGCCACCACTCATCTCCGTCGTCTCTGGGTCAGTGCCCTCGGCCAAAGCTGAAAGAGAGAGGGAAAAGATGTTTACCTAAGTGCCACACTCACGTACTGAAGGTTACATATTCACAACTTTCCATACAGTCGAATAACGTGTAGCACCCAACCTGCACACAACCCACCCCTACTAGACATCCTCATGTCAAAGAACCGGGGTTGCCTGTGAAACCTGTACATCATACAAACAGGGCAAGTGAATGCAGACCACCAAACATGTCATGCCATGGGACCACAGACCTCAACGGCATGTCCTGGAACCCTCAACTACAAAGCAACTGGTATGTCCACCTGGCGGACATGGATGCTAACTCTCACTCCGCTAATGGCACCAGCATGCAATTGCAGCAAAACAAACGCACCACGGATGTCCCTACTGGGTCTGAGCACCGATACATGCATGCACTCACAAGTCACACACACATACAGTCTGCTTACCGCTAGTTTGCTGTTGATCCCCTCTCAGCCGGGCGGACAGGTCAGGATGCGTCACAGCAATGATACGGTGCATTAGAGGGGTCATGGTGCGTTGGGCAAGCTGGTTTGATCTTGGAATCATCCCCAGTGTCTTCTCCGCAACATTCTTGCTGAGCCTGGATATGTCGTCTATTGCACACCCCCCCTGCCCGTACATCACGTGCTATGGTCCTCCACACAGCCTTGCGATGGTGCAGCTTGACCTACCATGATGGGAGACAAGAGGGGAACGTCAGTGGACAGTTTGACATTCAAAAACATCGTAGAAACACGTATCTTTATGCAGCCATGCTCAGTACAACACATGTGAATGACCCACATCATACCGCCAAGCTTGCATAAGCCAGGAGTCAGTAACCACCTCATGTCCACCAACGTGTACCACCTGTCTGGGGGCACCGTAGAGCCGTTCATAGTGGCTGAGCACACCGTCCACAAGGACATCCAGCTCTGCTGCGGTGAAGGGACGAGACCGGATCTCTCGCACTCTCTGCATGGCAAGGTCCAGGACTGTGGCACTACAGCAGCGGTTGTTGGTTAGCTCAGCAGCAGCAGGTCGAGGTGATGGTCGCAGGCAGCAGTTGTTGGATAGTTCAGCAGCAGCAGGTCGAGGTGATGGTCGCAGGCAGCAGTTGTTGGATAGTTCAGCAGCAGCAGGTCGAGGTGATGGTCGCAGGCAGCAGTTGTTGGATAGTTCAGCAGCAGCAGGTTGATGTGATGGTCGCAGGCAGCAGTGGCTGGAAGCAGTGAATGTGTGCTGCAGAAATTCACACATATATAGGGCCCTGAGCTCATATCAGTGGCACACATCTGCAGCAGTTGGTTTTCCCTGGATGCCTCATTCAAAAAGAGCCAATGACTGGCCCTGGTGTGGCGGTGCACGGCTTCCGCTATTTTTGAAAGCGCGTACGCGCCCCACGTTACCTGTTTCCATTGGCTACATGTGCACGGACCGTCATGGTCACACACCGGCAACCGCATGTGCGCGCTACCGCGACGGTGCATCATTTGAAAACTAATCAATCACTGGCGCCGCTATGGCGGGGCACGCATTACGCGGGGACGGAGAAGGCTAAAACATACATTTTATATTTAAATTCGAAATGGCAGTTGATACCCCCCCTTACAGTCACATTGCAGCACCCACCGCAGACCGCCGGACCTGGTCGCTCACCCACCGCCGGTCCTGGCCGCTCACCCACTGCTGGTCCTGGCCGCTCACCCACCGCCGGGTTCTGCTGGTGGGTGAGCGGCCTGTGCATTGAGGTCACCATGGAATGGATGGCCCTGGCCGCTCACCCACCGCCGGTCCTGGCCGCTCACCCACCGCCGGTCCTAGCCGCTCACCCACCGCTGGTCCTGGCTGCTCACCCACCGCCGGGTTCTGGCGGTGGGTGAGCGGCCTGTGCATTGAGGTCACCATGGCATGGATGGTTCTGGCCACTCACCCACCGCCGGTCCTGGCCACTCACCCACCACCGGTCCTGGCCGCTCACCCACCGCTGGTCCTAGCCGCTCACCCAAGGCCAGCACCCGGCGGTGGGTGACCGGCTAGCCCCGGCGGTGGGTGAGTGGCCAGGACCGGCGATGGGTGACCAGCCAGAGCCATCCATGCCAGGGTGACCTCAATGCACAGGCCGCTCACCCACCGCCAGCACCCGGCGGTGGGTGAGCGGCCAGGACCGGAGGTGGGTGAGCAGCCAGGCCCGGCGGTGGGTGACTGGCCAGCCCCGGTGGTGGGTGACCGGCCAGGACCGGCGGTGGGTGACCGGCCAGGGCCATCCATGCCATGGTTACTTCAATGCACAGGCCGCTCACCCACCCCCAGCACCCGGAGGTGGGTGAGCAGCCAGGCCCGGTGATGGGTGACCGGCCAGCCCCGGGGGTGGGTGACTGGCCAGGACCGGCAGTGGGTGACCGGCCAGGGCCATCCATGCCATGGTGACCTCAATGCACAGGCCGCTCACCCACCGCCAGCACCCGGCGGTGGGTGAGCGGCCAGGACCGGCGGTAGGTGAGCAGCCAGGCCGGCGGTGGGTGACCGGCCAGCCCTGAAGGTGGGTGACCGGCCAGGACCGGCGGTTGGTGACCAGCCAGGCCCGGTGGTGGGTGACTGGCCAGCCTCGGCGGGGGGTGACTGGCTAGCCCCGGCGGTGGGTGAGCAGCCAGGACGGGTGGTGGGTGAGCAGCCAGGCCCGGCGGTTTGTGACCGGCCAGCCCCGGCGGTGGGTGACTGGCCAGCCCTGGCAGTGGGTGACCGGCCAGGACCGGCGGTGGGTGACCGGCCAGGGCCATCCATGCCATGGTGACCTCAATGCACAGGCCACTCACCCATCGCCAGCACCCAGCGGTGGGTGAGCAGCCAGGACCGGCGGTGGGTGAGCAGCCAGGCCCGGCGGTGGGTGACCGGCCAGCCCCGGCGGTGGGTGACCGGCCAGCCCCGGCGGTTGGTGAGCAGCCAGGACCGGCGGTGGGTGAGCAGCCAGGCCCGGCGGTGGGTGACCGGCCAGCCCCGGCGGTGGGTGACCGGCCAGGACCGGCGGTGGGTGACCGGCCAGGGCCGGCGGTCTGCGGTGGGTGCTGCAATGTGACTGTAAGGGGGGGTATCAACTGCCATTTTGAATTTCGTATTCAAAAGTATGTGTTAGCCTGCACCGCCCCCGCGGAATGCGTGCCCCGCCATAGCGACCCCACTGAGTGATTATTTTCAAATGATGCACTGTCGCGGTAGTACGCACCAGCGTTTTGCGCAGTGTGACCGTGATGGTCCTTGACCATACAGCATATGTCATGCACAATTGCAGGATCAACAATCAACTTCTGTGTTGGTGGAAGGCGTCCGCACATGGCGTATGTACACACACTGCATGTCTCCGCACACATGAAATGTTCATACTTGTACATGTGTGTTAGGACATGTCCAGAATGCTGCAAGAATCATAATGTCAAGTCAATGGCCCGTGGCCACGTGTGTCTTTCATGTCCATTTTTTGCATGTGTGTTCATAGTATTGACCTTGACAGTGGTTAACAAAGGCTATTGATGTGCACCCAAGTTGAATCAGATGTGCATGGCGACGTGTTGACGTCTTCATTTGGCGGACACACGTTTACATTTGTACACATCTACACAATACATCAAGGGTGTCTACCCACATTCAGAAGCTGTTGTGAGTGTGTGGTTTGTGTGTGCAAGTAACAATTACTGGGGAATACATGCATTCCGTATATACGTATGTGTGTTGCCTGTTGTGTGGCCATGCATGTCATGTGAGGATGCCCAGCATTGTAGGTGGGGTCATGGGTGCATGAAGACAAGAAGGGTGTGTTCCATGTTCGTGTTGTGTGTGCACGTGCATGTGTGTCTGTGGGGACGCTTGTCCACATTTGGGCCCTCAGTCATGTGTTGTTGGCAGTTCTTTCTACATGTGTGCATGTTACATTGGACATGTTTGCACACCTGATGTTGTTTGTGTTTGAACATTGTGTGTGTAGTTAGCTGTATAGCCTTATATATTGGTCACGTAAACACATATAATCAGTGTCTGCAACATGTATTATTTGCATTGTGTTGGTCAAGATGTGATAGTGTGGCACAGCTATGCGTTGTCGGTCAATTGACATCTGCTACCATCTACTCCCACACAGGAGGGCTCCAAATGTGCATCGACCATACACTGTGCTGGAGGACATGGTTGACGAGGAGGTGATCCGGAAATTCTGGCTTGATCGTCGTAGATTGCAGGAGCTTGTAGCCCAATTGTCACCTCATCTGCAGCCACGCAGGACATATCCAGGAGCTATTACACACACAGCAAAGGTGATGGCGGTACTTCACTTTTTTGCAACTGGCACGTTCCAGTACACAGTTGGTCATGCCGGGGGGATGCAGGATGTTCTGAATGCCATGATGCTTTACAAGGATGATTATATCCATTTCCCACGTCCGACAGAGTTGGCAGCAGTCAAAGAGTACTTAAATGCCCTGGCTCAGATACCACACGTAGTGGGTTCCATTGATGGCACACATATTGGTCTCATTCCACCCCAGGCACGTGAACCTGTATATCGCAATCGAAAGCACTACCATTTCATCAACGTGCAAGTGGTGTGCTTGGCTGACAACATCATCTCCCATGTGTGTGCCAGATTTCCAGGCTCCGCACATGACTCACACATCCTGCGGAGCAGCATTGTCTCCCAACTGATGGCTAATCTGCATCCAGAACGTGCGTGGCTTGTAGGTGAGTATGCTGTGAGGACAATTGTGTTGTATGTGTGTCATGGTGTTCCCACCAATCCTGGTAATGATATTTGTGTCTGTCATCCCCCCACCTAGGCGACTCTGCGTACCCAAACCGGCCGTGGCTGCTGAGCCCCATACGGAATCCAACTACCCCTGGTGAAATGCGTTATAATGATGCCCATGGGAGGACACGTTGAGTGGTGGTACGTACTTTTGGACTGCTGAAGTCTAGGTTTCGCTGCCTGGACAAAACCGGAGGGTCCCTGCCATACTCACCAGGCAAAGTATGCAAAATCGTGGTTGCCTGCTGCATGCTCCACAACCTGGCCTTGCGCAATAACATTGAACTGATCATGGACCCTGAAGACCAACAGGTTGCTCCGCCTCCCATCCCACCCATGTCCACTGATGAGGATAGTGGTGAAGAGAAGGTGTGGATCAGAGGCGTCAGCTCATTGATCGCTATTTTCCTTGAATGTGAGTAACTACCTCTTGTGCAGCTACATAATGCGTGATGTATGTTTTCTGGTGAAGTGTGGATGTGGTGTGTCTATGCTGCCTGTTCTGGTATGTTCTGTTCGCAAATGGGTGTGGGAGATGGTGTACATGCAAAGCTCCCTGATGTGTGTCCTGTGATCCACTTAATTGGTGATGAGTGTGGTTTGTGGAATGTTGCAGTACAGTGTGTTGTGATGGGTGAGAATCACTTTCCTGACCTGTGCTTGTTGTTCTCTCATTATCCCTAGGTCACTCCCACAGAGGCATGATTCTTCAAAACATTGATCCCTGCACCTGGTAATGACAATTTATTAGACAATCATGTGATTAAAACATGGAGGTCACACAGCATTGAGTGTTTACGTGGTGTTTATTAACAGGTTGTGGATTGATGTTGGTGCATATTTACAAGTAGGTGTTGGGGGGGAAGTGAGAGTTGAAGGTCATGGCAGACGAAAACACCGTGGGGACACCACATTGTGTGATGTCCACCTAGTCCAACAGACATGTGCCAATGCTAGGCATTGTGGGACAGGATACTTGGCAGGGTGAATGGCAGGCTCAAGGATGGGTGAAGTCCGTTGCGGCCCCTCTTAGAGCGGGTAGATGAGGCATTTCCACTGCTGGATCCAGCCTGGGACGGCCCCTCCGTCTTGGAGCCGGAGCGGAGACAGCTGTGGGGGCAGGTTGGTCAGGGGCCACCTCCCTGTCCGTGGCCTCAGGTGTGGGTGGCGGTGGTGTTGGTGACCTGTCCCGCTGGGCACTTGGGTGAGGGGGTGGTGGTGTGGCGCGGGATAACCAATCCCTCCACAGAGCAGTTTGCTGGCCCATGAGGTCCACAATTTGGCCAATGCGAGTGTCAATGGACCGCAACAACTGGCTGCTCTCTTGCGAGTCTTGGTGTGCCCGATCGGACTGTGCCTGCGACCGCTCATAGGAGGCATGGACTCTGGCGATGGCTTCCAGGGTCTCGGCCCCAGGATGGGGTGGGTGTCCTTCCCGACCTCGCCTAACAACTGCACTCCTGGTTGTGAGCTGTGGCCTCACCTGTGTCGTCTCCCGTCCACTCTCCCTGCTTGTCTGGGATGTCGATGGCCCATCATCGGGCGATGGGTCAGGCAGGGTGGCACAGGCAGGAGTGGTGGTGGTGGTGGTGGCTGCACAGCTCACAATGGCAGGTGTTGGTGTAGTGACACAGGCCAAGGTGGTGGAGGCAGGGATGTCCTGGGAGCCTGATGGCCCTGGGAGTCTGCTTAAGCCAGCATCGCCCTCTGCACCCGAGCTGTCAATGGGATCGTCCCCAGAGAGTCCGGGCTGTGAGCGGGGGGACTGGTGCTGGCGGTTGCTGCTTTCGCCGGTCAAGTTGCGATCACCTGAGGGACACGATTGTCAGAATCAAGCTGTGGACATGACATGTTTTTGGTACCAACATTACAAATCACTATGTAATCAGGACATGGTTGTTGTTGTCATCATGTTGTTGTGGTTGACAGTACAGGCCAATATTGTGGTGTGGAGGTGGGAAGGCAATACTTGGATATGTGTGGTCCTGTCCTGCCATTGGATGTTCCCCCGGTGAAGATGTCTATCTACCGGTTAGTTTGCAGGAGGAGATGCACTGGTCAGCAAATGGTGGGATGACTCAATCTTGCTCTGGGATGAGACATGGGGGCCTCTTGGGAGTTGTAGTGCTGGTCTCTAACACCCCCCACCCACCTCTCATACACCCCCACCCCCCAACACCCTCCCTGTAGACATGGGGGCCTCTTGGGAGTTGTAGTGCTGGTCTCTCACTCCCCCCACCCCCCAACACCCTCCCTGTAGACATGGGGACCTCTTGGGAGTTGTAGTGCTGGTCTCTCACACCCCACACCCACCTCTCACACACCCCACACCCCAACACCCTCCCTGTAGACATGGGGGCCTCTTGGGAGTTATAGTGCTGGTCTCTCACACCCCCACCCACCTCTTACATACCCCCCACCCCCCAACACCCTCCCTGTAGACATGGGGGCCTCTTGTTAGTTGTAGTGCTGGTCTCTCACACCCCCCACCCACCTCTCACACACCCCCACCCCCCAACACCCTCCCTGTAGACATGGGGGCCTCTTGGGAGTTGTAGTGCTGGTCTCTCACACACCCCACCCCAACACCCTCCCTGTAGACATGGGGGCCTCTTGGGAGTTGTAGTGCAGGTCTCTCACACCCCCCACCGACCTCTAACACACCCCCAACCCCCCAACACCCTCCCTGTAGACATGGGGGACTCTTGGGAGTTGTAGTGCTGGTCTCTCATACCCCCCACCCATCTCTCACACACCCCCCATACCCCAACACCCTCCCTGTAGACATGGGGGCCTCTTGGGAGTTGTAGTGCTGGTCTCTCACACACCCCAACTCCCACCACCCTCTCTGTAGACATGGGGGCCTGTGGGATGTTGTAGTGCTGGTCTCTCACACCCCCACCCACCTCTCACACACCCCCCAACACCCTCCCTGTAGACATGGGGGCCTCTTGGGAGTTATAGTGCTGGTCTGTCACACACCCCAACCCCCACCACCCTCCCTGTCGACATGGGGGCCTCTTGGGAGTTGTAGTGCTGGTCTCTCACACCCCCCACCCCCCAACACCCTCCCTGTAGACATGGAGGCCTCTTGGGAGTTGTAGTGCCGGTCTCTCAATCCCCCCACCCACCTCTCACACACACCCCACCCCCCAGCACCCTCCCTGTAGACATGGGAGCCTCTTGCGAGTTGTAGTGCTGGTCTCTCACACACCCCAACCCCCACCACCCTCCCTGTAGACATGGGTGCCTCTTGGGTGTTGTAGTGCTGGTCTCTCACACCCCCACCCACCTCTCACACACACCCCACCCCCTAACACCCTCCCTGTAGACATGGGGGCCTGTGGGGTGTTGTAGTGCTGGTCTCTCACACACCCCACCCACCTCTCACACACCCCCCACACCCCAACACCCTCCCTGTAGACATGGGGGCCTCTTCGGAGTTGTGGTGCTGGCTGCTTTGACAACATGCAAGCCTAGGAACGTAGAAGGCAACATTTGTGTTTGTTCATGGGGGTGCAATTGAGCCCTGTACTTCAAATGTGGGTGACTCTGTGGCCCACATACATAGATTTGAGCCTGGACGATGTGTCTTGGCAGTTGTGCAAGGCAGACCATGGCAGTGAGATTGTGGGCATTGGTTTGTATTTACCAGCCTCTAGTCCCTCTTCGATTCCTTCCAGGCTCTCAGGGTGCAGTATGCCCAATACCTTCTCCTCCCATTCTGCAAATGGTATGGGCTCCGGGGGAGTGCCGCCGCCAGTGTGGTGTGCCCGCAGGTGGTTTTTGGCCCTGATGCCTTTCACCCTTGCCTTGAGGTCGTGCCAGCGCCTCTGGATCTCGTGTTTGGTGTGTGGTACGGTCCCTGACGCATTGACTCTGGTCACTATCCTGTCCCACATGTTGGTTTTGGTTTCCAAGGTGGTCTGCTGGACTAGGGTATCGAACAGATGTGGTTCGACACGGATGATTTCATCCACCATGACCTTCAACTCACTGTCTGTGAACTTGGGATTTTTCTTTGGTGCCATGGTGTGTGATGTGCAAGGTGTTGGTGGGGTGTGGTGGGATGTGCAGGTGTGTGGTGTGTAGGGATGGTGTTGTGGGTGTTTGTGTGGTGGGTGTGTTTGTGTGAAGGTTGTATGTGTGGTTGTGTGTGTCTGCTGTTAGTGGTATTCTGCCTCTTGCATGCAGCTATGCTGTGATGCAAAGGATTGTGGTTGTGGGAGGGATTCATTTTATACTCTGTGTGGTCGTTGTGCCCCAATGGTTGTTGACAGTCAGGTGTTCTGTGGGTGTGGTGACTTTGGTGCATTTTTCGGTGCTTGGGGGGGTGTCATTGGGGCATGTAGTTGCTGGGGGTGGGTGTTTCAGGTGTGTGGGTGTCCTGTTTAGTGTGTTTACTATTTACTTCCGTCTGCCATTTTGTAATCGGTTTGACGGCAGGGATGGTGTTCGTGTGGTCCTTCCGCAGCCATGCTCCGTTTGTCGATGCATTGTTTCCGCTGCGGACGAGAAAGGTGGTGAGTTCCGTTGGAATGGCGGCGCTATCCTAATCAGGTGGCCGGACCCTCCGCAGGTATAGCGGCGGTTGTGCCTGTTCCCGCGGTCATGTTCGTCCGCGGCGGAGGGTGTTTATTTGTTACCGTCCGCTTACGGCGGTCTTTGGTGTGATCCGTCAGCTGCGGACGGTGTTTGATGTGATCCGTCCGCGGCGGTCGGGGTTTCTTTATAGTATAGTTCCTATTATCCCAAAAGGCTCTGCGCATTGGAATAATATCTTCAATAGTATAGACCTAGGGCAGAGGTTAACTAGGTCTTCTACCGACGATATTAGACTTAAAGTTTTGTGTTTGCCAGCATGGTCAGAGTTCACTAGAAACTTTCTCGAATAGGCAAGGAGGATTTTAACCTCCCTGGATAGACAAGAAGGGATTTAGTTTCTGACAACCATAGAACATGACAACTTTGCTCTCCCCTAATCAAGAGTGTATCTCTAGAGTCGTGTGAAAACAATAGACAACTTATTTTACTCAGTCAGTACGTGCATTCTTAGTTTCACCAGTTTGTAGAGAAATAAGAGATGGGCGTGGTTCAATAAAAGATGTTATTTATTGATCAGTCTCTTTTCTCATACAAGAGAAATGAATCGCTATTATTGCAATACTTGTAGTTAAGTAAAGTGCATACAGTAGAGACAGAATTATAAAATAATACTGTAAAAGCATTGATATGGTTTCTGAGCCATATGATACTTTAAAATGGATAAAATAGATACATACATATATACATTTGACTAATCGTACTCAACTGGTGCTTCTAACCACGCCTACCCCAGTGTACCTGACCTAAGCCTAATACGTGGGCGGGAGTAGATAAGTAGCAGTTTAAGTTAAGTTTGTTTTGCCAAGGGACTGATTCGAGAATTCTCTGCAAGGGGTTATTCAGTTCTGTACCTGAGATCTAGAATGATGGAGGGCTGGTATCTCTTATCCCAGGTCTTGATATTCCAGCTGCCTGCGAGGGCTGCTTGGAAGCGCCGGAGCTGGATTTCTCGGCAGGAGAAAGGCAGCGTCTCGTTCTCAGCGCGTCAGGAAGGCGGGGCAGCGTCTGTGGGCTTCGCTCTCTGCTGGGCTCCTCAGCACGTCTCGCTGCTCCGATCTCGTTACCACCGCATGTGTTTGCTTAAGGCAATGTCGGTAATATTTATACCTGAAAGGTGCCGAGATTGACGTAAGGATGGACATATATACGTCAATAAGGATGTCATATGAACGGGCTCGTTCGCACATTCTTTTGCTGAAGTTCTCGGTGAAATCAAAACAATGGCTATGGGAATTTCCCAGGTCGCTGTAGGTTTGATTTGTTTTGAGAACTCCGTATGCCTTATCAGGGGCTGGAGGAATATCGCTTGTCTAATTAGATGGCATGCGTTATGACCTAATCAGATAACGCGCTTCTGTGCCGTGGTGTGGCTTAATCAGATAACGGTTTTTGCACCGTTAGATGGCTGCTAGTTAATTATTAACCAGACCAGGGTCAGGAATAGGGGAATCGATACAGTACCTATAGGAATACATCACACCCACTCCACGTAGACTATGTCCATATTTACAAATCTAGGCATAGTGAATATCAGTAGCGTTTGCGTATACCGTACCACCCCAAAATACATTTATATGTATCCTGAACATTTTGAAACCTAATCACATGTACTATCACGTGTACTATATGCACAAGCAGTCTAATAATGCTAAACATATAACACATATTTCTAAATTCAGCATGAATAAATGCGAAAACCACACATGAAATGGCTCTTAATACAGAAAAAAAAGTGCGAGACCATTTCATCACAATCATAAAGTTATGTATAATAGTGCTAGAGGATAGCGAATGTCTCGTGACTACCTAAAATAGAAATTCAGTTCTCTAAGAATAATGTCTACTTTAAGCAGAAGATAAGTGTCCCAAAAAATCGTAAATATTTTGGAATTTGGGGAAAAAGGTTCTTGCAGTCTGAAAAAAAATTATGAGAATTTTTTTTTTCATATCGCTTTTCTTCAAAAAGTTGAAGGCCAAATTCAGCATGTAGGGAACTCCAAGTGCTAGTTTGCTCAAAGTTATTCCTGCTGCTCTGGTGAAAACATCATATCATTTAGACTGTTGAAAAAACTGTCAACAGCTTCTTGCGTAAGTTGTTATCATGCATTCATGAGCCTGAGCATGATTGCCTCCATTGATGTTTGGATCAGCATAGCTGACTGAAGGTCGTACCTGATCGATGGTGCTTTCATCTTTTACTTCACTACCCCTCAATCGTAGTGGTGAAGACTCCACGAATGCCGTCATCAGGATTGGTAGTCGCTGGGGACAGCACAATGCATGAGCCGTTACCGGACCCAACAAGGTATCTGCGTCCATCGGCACATCCGATTGTAGTGCCAGACAGGTGTCCAACACGCATTCTTCGCCGCATAGCAAGCACCTTAATACAGGCATAACACAACTTTGCCACATTGGTCTAAATGAAAGAAACCAAGTCATGTTCAGGTCTCTGAGCCGGGATAGTCCAAGGATTTTACTCCTAAACTCCTGCAGTAGCGCTGCGTGTAGAACGCTCCTCCTGCTCTGGAATTTTAAAAATATTATTTTACTTCGCTTTATCTTGCTTTGCCCCGAGCGATCGCGCTTTTAATTTTAAATTGCCTGCGCCGCTTAGGGGGGATTAAGGGAGCTCTTACCCGCACTCTAACTGCTGTACACCCACATTTGTGGGATAGAAGGGACTCGGGGCACTGTAGTAGCATCGCGCCGGTTTCGAGCGCCATTTTGGAGTGGGGAGAAGGTCTTTCCTCACTGGGCGCCATCTTGGGTGAGGGAGAGCCACTCGCCCTGCCAGGACCCACGCATTGGAGGAGGAGGCTATTAAAGTAGGTCCTCCTACCCCGTTTCAGTCTGACCCTAAACTCCTGCAGTAGCGCTGCGTGTAGAACGCTCCTCCTGCTCTGGAATTTTAAAAATATTATTTTACTTCGCTTTATCTTGCTTTGCGCCGAGCGATCGCGCTTTTAATTTTAAATTGCCTGCGCCGCTTAGGGGGAATTAAGGGAGCTCTTACCCGCACTCTAACTGCTGTACACCCACATTTGTGGGATAGAAGGGACTCGGGGGCACTGTAGTAGCATCGCGCCGGTTTCGAGCGCCATTTTGGAGTGGGGAGAAGGTCTTTCCTCACTGGGCGCCATCTTGGGTGAGGGAGAGCCACTCGCCCTGCCAGGACCCACGCGATACCCGCCGGCCATATAAGATGGCCATTAGACAAGTGCGCAGCGACGGTGCGCAGCGACGGTGCGCAGCGGGTGCGCCGTAGGGGCGCCGGAGGTGCGCCAGAGGTAAGCCCGTTTGCACCCGTTCGCGCAACGGACGCGCTTAGGGCCGCTACCTCTGGCCCCTCTGGCCCACTTCGCATAGCCTACTCTCGGGCTGAGCTACTCAGACTCAGACCTTGTCAGAACCCGGTCAGGCAACCAACTATGAGGCGAATCTCCTGTGGTCTGCTCAATGTAAGATCCCTCTGTAAGCACTATACGGAAATTGCCTTCCTCATCGAATCAGAAAAACTCGATGTCCTGTTTCTTACAGAAACGTGGACTCGTGAGGACTGTGAGGTTGAGTTGGGCTTAGCTTGTCCCTCAGGCTATAAAATCAGTCATACCCCACGCCTATTAAATCGAGGAGGGGGAATCGGGTTCATTTATAGAGACTCGCTGACCCTCTCCCAGCTAAAGATTCGAGAAGTACCGGGATTTGAACTGATGGGCTTCACAGTCAAACAGCAGGAGCTGATACTTTGTTCGGGTGTCCTATGCTACCGTCCCCCGGGACCGGCACCTTCCATATCGCTCCGCATTGACTTGATCTACGAACTCTCTAGCTCCCACTCCAAGTTATTGATTCTTGGTGATTTCAATCTGTGGCCAGGCGGTTCACTGGACAATGCATTCTTTTCCCTTGGTCAAGCTTGCACGGATATTAATCTGGAACAGTTGGTGAACGCCTCCACGCATCAGAAGGGTCATATTCTGGACTTAGTATTTGCGGATCCAATATGGGTATCACTAGATGATATTAAGTGCCAGTTCTGGACAGACCACTATCTGATTATGTTCTCTCTTTGTCTAGAGGACCATATCTCACGAAAGGCTGGAATATCTCTAGCCAAGCTGGAGAGACCTTGGTCCCGAATTCTTAAAACCTCTCCACTGCCGAACATCTTAGGTAAGGACTTTAAGCTTGGCTACACAGCCGAAGAGAGTTATACTCTCTTCTGCCAGTCTGTATCGAGCTCGCTGGATAAGCTTGCACCCCTTCGGAAGTCACGAGGGAGGGTGAATCGAGCTAGCCCTTGGTACACGAGCGAATTACGCCAGCTTAAACTTGACTGTAAACGCGCAGAAAGGGCCTGGAGGAAACAGTACTTGGACCCGGAGAAAATTGTCTTCAAGACCGCCATACAAAAATACAAGGCTCAGATCAAGTTGGCCAAAGTGACCTATCTTGAATCCACCCTGAATCAGGCCCCTAACAAGGCACAGGCCCTTTTTAAAATCGCCAGGGACCTTGCCCACCCTACGTGTGTGGCCAGCACTGTCCCCTCATCGCAAGCTCTCTGTGACTCACTTGCTGATGCCTTCGAGGAGAAAACCCGTAAAATCCTGGAGGGCTTGCAGGACCCAGTCAAGTCCACCACTGGTCTGGGAGCTCCGGAAGAGGTGGACAGTCGACCCCTGCAGAGGGCTGCTCACCTCTGTTTGGAATCTCCGACCACGCCTTCCAGTCGACCCCGACCAGAGGATCAGGCCCTCAGTCTGGGAGCTCCGGCGTCTGAGGCCAGTCGACCCCAGCTGAGTGGCTTCTCCCCTCCCTCCTTGGACCCGGCCCCCAGCTTGGGAGCACCGGCGATCGAGGCCAGTCGACCCCAGCTGAGTAGCTTTTTCCTTCCCTCCTTGGGCCTGGCCCTCAGCCTGGGAGCTCCGGCGATTGTGGCCAGTCGACCCCAGCTGAGTGGCTTCTCCCCTCCCTCCTTGGACCCGGCTCTCAGTCTGGGAGCTCCGGCGCCTGTGGCCAGTCGACCCCAACTGAGTGGCTTCTCCCCTCCCTCCTTGGACCCAGCTCCCAGCTTGGGAGCTCCGGCGATCGAGGCCAGTCGACCCCAGCTGAGTAGCTTCTCCCTTCCCTCCTTGGATCCGGCCCTCAGCCTGGGAGCTCCGGCGATTGTGGCCAGTCGACCCCAGCTGAGAAGCTTTCCCCTTCCCTCCTTGGAGGAGTTTGGCAGCCTAGCCCTAACAATCTCATCCGGCTCGCCTCTTGATCCTCTTCCTTCAAAACTCTGGAAGGTGTTTCAGGAGGATCTCTTCCAGCCCTTGCACTCCATCTGTTGCCAGTCGTTTGAAACAGGGACGGTACCGGGCTGCTGGAAGAAGGCAGTTGTATCTCCGCTTCTAAAAAAACCTACGCTTGACCCTGCTTGCCTTTCCAACTACCGACCAATCTCCCTGCTTCCTTTTCCAGTTAAAATCATGGAAAAATTGGTTACCCGCACTCTGTCCGGCTTCTTAGAAGGGAACACCTGGCTGGACGAGACGCAATTTGGTTTTCGCCCAGCTCATGGGACGGAATCCGCATTGGTGACCGTGTTAGACAATCTGCGGGCGCGAGTCGACAGTGGTCGGGCAGCCTTTTTGGTGCTGCTCGACATGTCGGCCGCGTTCGACACGGTCAGCCACCCCACCTTGATTTCGAGGCTGGAAGAGTGCGGGGTCAAAGATAAGGCCAGGGACTGGTTAATCTCCTACCTGGACAACCGTCAGCAACGGGTCTCGCTCCCCCCCTTCAGTTCAGAGGAGCGGAGAGTAGGACAAGGAGTACCTCAGGGCTCAGCCATCAGCCCTATACTCTTTAATGTTTACCTCCGCCCTCTAGTCCAGCTCATTAAATCTTTTGGGATCTCCGCATTTAATTATGCGGATGATACCCAGCTGGTCTTTTCACTGGAGGGACAGGGTGCAGTCCCATTGGAGACGTTCCACCGGTGCATGCAGGCGACAGCGGAATGGCTCCGTTTGAACTCATTACAGTTCAATGGAACTAAGACAGAGGTCCTGTACTGCTCCAACGACCGAGTTCCCCGAGATCTCCCAGATGACTTCTGGCCTCCGTCATTCTCAGAGTCGGTGTCAGCCGCACGATCGGCCCGTAATCTGGGTGTTACTTTTGGGCCCAACCTGCAGTTGGACCTGCACGTAAATAAAACCACCTCAACGTGCATGATGTTGATCCGCATGCTGCGCAAGGTCTTACCCCTCCTCCCTGAGCAAGCCAGACCCGAAGTAGTGCGAAGTACCATCCTAAGTCGACTCGACTACTGTAACGCACTACTTCTGGAGGCCCCGGTAACACTTCTGGGCAAGCTCCAAAGGGTGCAAAATATGGCTGCCAAACTTGCCCTCTCCCGCCCTTACTACAGCTCTGCAACGGCAGCGCTACAGGAACTCCACTGGTTGCCGGTCCATTCACGCGTTCGCTATAAAGCAGCGTGCATTGTGTTCAGGGCTATCCACGGCTTGGGCCCAATCCCTTTGCAGAGAATGTTTGCCTGGTACCTCCCATCGCGAGCCTTACGCTCCTCTTCATCCAGGCTATTAGTAGTTCCACGTTTCCAGAGAGTGAGGATGGGTGGCCGATCGTTTAGAGTAGCGGCGGCCAAACTCTGGAACTCCCTGCCATTATCCCTGAGAAGCCTTGAGGATCTTTTAGCCTTTAGAAAGGCGTTGAAAACCCACCTCTTCCCTAGAACAGGCTAGGCTGCTGAATCTGCTGGATTTTGGGTCGAAGCGCCAGGATGCCCTTGGTGGTGACAGGTTTGCGCTATAGAAGTATACCACAATACAATACAATTTTAGTTACCCGGTCCCGGTAGCCAATAGCTAGGATCATTTCTTCCCTTGTCGCAGGTGTTTTGTCTGTGACATGGTTTGCCATAGCGAAATAACAGGATCAAAAATAGAATACCCGCTACTAGTCCTAAAAGGAGAGGAAGTCCGCCAAAAATGGAATGGACAAAGTCTGGAAAAATACCCAGGATGGCTTTGAATGGAGTTAAAGCACCCGAAAACACTGCTTTAAATACACTGGAGATACCAGTGGTATCAGAAATATTTAAGATTTCGTTCAGTATTTCTGCGAAATGTATGGGGGAATTAGTTGATAATAATGAATGAATCTCTTCTGTTGTCCTTGCAACTTGGAGATCATACGTTTCTTTTGATGACGTGAGCCTGGTCGGCGTCTGTAGGAGCACAGTCTTCATTCTGCTTAAAGTATCTATTCGAATAGAAGCAATTTTCAAATCGGGCCATAACCTTGCCTCCCTGTCTGCAGACTCGCTGGGGAACAATACATGTTCACAGCACATGACCTTCCTAGTCACAGTTATGAGATAAGGTTTTCCGGGCAGCAAACTACAACATCTGCGATCTACTATTAGAATGTAACTCCCGTTCGAGAGTCTCCTAAAGAATGGTTCTATTCGTTTTGCAGGTGTGCCTAGCTGGTAACATGAAAGGTTATTTGAAGTCCCTTCACAGGCTCCGTGCAAACTAATACCCTGACACAGAAGTGTACCGCTCAGTGATCTTGCACAATTATCGCCACTGAGAAACACTTTCTGGCCTTTATTGCTGACACATTCGTGTGTATAGGGCAAGTTCCATATTGACTTAATGTATCCTTTACCCAACCTTTCATACTGGCCTGCCTGTATATATTTTTGGCAGAATTGAAACTGGAAAGTAGTTATCGGAATATTTATTATTCCATGTATTATCCATTCAATGACAGGTCGTTCTGACATTGTCAATGGTAATCTCTCAAGTTTTTCAATGCTCAGAATTGTATAGTCAGCACCCTTCTGTGCCAAACTGATTTGTTTATCAGTGAGGTTAAAGATATTAAATAATGACGTTGTGTTGATTAAACGCCAAGGCACATAGCCAGAACGCAAATTTTGTAACGTCCAGCCAAGCTGTACAATAGAACGCAATTGGGACTGACCGTGTTGTAACATCAGTAAGTCTTGCGATATTATATCGATTGCTGAAGACACAATGCTGTCCAGAGAATATATTCTGGAGGACAGAGTCATTAACCCATTGTCCACCACAGAAAGTGATTTTTCCAAATTAATATGGTCAATTTCCCGTATTTTTTCTGCTGTCTCAATTTGAGTTACTTTCCAGACTTCGTTATAAGCTGCGTATATAGAGGCCGCTATGAAACGTTTTTGACGCTGTTTGCGTGGTCCCAATATGAAATCACGCAAGTCAGCACCTTCTGTAAGTAAAGTTAGGTGTTGCTTAATTTCAGCCAGTGTGGATGTTTGTAGCCATTGAAGGCAGAGCTTGCCCACGCTGTAGGTGGTTACTATCCCTGGATGTTGTCTTTGGGAATATCTAGGGTCTGGCCTAGTCAATGTGAACCCCTGTTCTTTGTTCAGGAATCTGTCTTGACAGTTATTTGTATCTGTGGGCCAGATCAACCATTTTTTCCATTCAGGATGTGTTCTGTTTTGGTTTAATATATGGTTTACGTCTATCTCAACATCTATAGAGCTATTACAGTTCACTGTTGGCTTTGGAATAGACGGTTTGTTCAAATCTTTGATTTTGGCTAAGCCAAGACAGGTAGTTTGTTGAATAGTGTCGTTCAAAAATATAATTTGTTCTGGGATCATGCAGGCTCTAAACAATGATTCTATACCTTGCACTTGCCAATCTCTTGTACCCCAAACAGTTTTTGTTTCAATATTATTGTTCCAGAAATCAAACCCAAATGTATTCATTTGTTCAAAGAATGAATCGGAATATATCAATTTTGTGTTTGTAAGCATGGTCTTCATACCTGTCTTATTTGACAATTTGAAATAAAATGTTTCTGCATTACTTGTGTTAAACCCTGAAAAGTATGAATATTTATCATAAAATGTTTTCGAGCTATCTTTTGGAGGAGTAGCACAATGTTCCCATTGGTTATAATTTAAAACATTTCTAGGTTGAGCAGATTTATGTAGATAATGGTTACCATAATGGTTGTAGCAGAACATCTGATCATAATTAGACGAACCCTGCAAATAATCATGTTCTGTAAATTTAGCAGACATCACAAGATCAGACATCATATCATTAATACTTTCAAAGTCCCAATCATCCGCAAATGAGCTTGGTTTTACAAAGTCACTCAATGAGATCTTGAATTGGTGTGGATACTTCAGGATTTCAACCGGACCATAGATTTCATAATCAGTTTTGTCCCATGCTACACCGCCTGGTATAGGATTGGCTGTGAAGTTTACTGAAGAAAGTTCTCTTTTCTCGATGTGTGAAGATGTGTGTGGTTTAAGGACCAAGTTGATTTTCTGGCTTGCTGTGTCCATTTTAGCATATTTCCCTTCAATGAAATGTCCCAAACATAGTACTAAGATGAGCCAAAGAATGAGGATAAATGCACCGAAGGCCACCCAAAATTCAATCCATGGAGAGATCAGATAGGTTTCTTTCAGCTGTTGAAAAAGTTCCTTAGCTTTGTCTTTAAAAGTTTTTGTTGATGGCTGTTACTTTGCTTCACTCAGGTCTTCAGATGAATCATCGAAGTTGATGAAGTAGCCGGATGCTGTTCTGTCAATTGTTCCAATTGTTTTTGGATTTTGCTTTGTTTCATTAGCAAAGTCTGCAGTTACATCATCATAGGTTGTTGTTTCTTGATGAAAAGTTTTAATTTGGGTTTTAAGAGGTTCAAGTTCCATTGCTTTGTTGCATAGTCCTTGTTGATTCACTGTAGATTTTCCAAATGTGATCAGTCTTCCAGTTTGAGCCTCTGTATTCGTAGCAAACATTGGTGTTCTGCTACTTCTTGGGAGTCCACTTGGCCTACTGTTTGTTATCGGCCACATGATTGTGGTTTAACCAGGTCGATGGATACAACTCGGTTCTCCTTTTTACCAGCAAGGGGCGGTAGTACTACTGATCTTGTCCCGTTGACAGACAAGACAGGAACTGCTTTTCTGTAAGAAGGCCCAAATTCCTTCTTTACCGCGATCTTCTCTCTGACTAGATCCCCAACTTTTGGAATCCAGACAGGCCTTGCTGGGACAGGTGGTTTCTCTTCAGTGGTTGTTGGCTGTTGTTTCAGTTTTATGTTGCTCAGGTCTTTTCTTGTTTCATTTAAGTCCTGTAAAATAGCCAAACGATCTTTGATATCAAAGCTTTTGTCTTTAACCACTGAAGTCTGACTATCAAGATCTTGGATCATCATTCTAGTCCTGAACAATAGTTCGTACGGACTGAACCCTTTCAGAGAATTCCTTGGCAGGTTATTTAGACTACGTTGGACACTTATTAGATGTTTGACCCACCCAGCTCCCGAACCTAATACCTTTGCTGTTATAGATTGCTTTATGTCACGGTTTTTTCTTTCTACGATTCCGTTTCCCTCGGGATGAAATGGACAAGAGTACCGCAATGCAATGCCCATGCTGGTCATGGCCTCCTTATAAGCCCGGGAGCTAAAAGCAGGACCCTGGTCAGAATGTAGCATGCCAATTGCGTATGTGCCGATAAAGACTCGCAAATCTTTTATAACAGTTCGGGCGTCAGCCGATCGCTGGGGCCACATCCATATGAATCTCGTGCATGAATCCACTGCGACCAAGATATATTTATAGTTACCATCCCTTTGTAAGGGACCACAGTGGTCCAGGTAAACACAGGCTAATGGTTTATCTGAGATTAGAAGGGGCGTCTGTGCTGGTCGTTTCACTGTTGATACTTTTATTTTTTGACATGTTTCACATTCTAGAACATAGTTCCTTGTTTGTCTTCTCATTTGTGGCCACCAGTATCTCTGTTTTAATAATGATACTGTGGCTGAAACGCCAGCATGTTCAGAAGCAAGCCCTTCGTGTGCCGCTATGATGAGTCCTAACCTATGTTCCATGTTTGGAATTGCCCTATCCCCCACTCCAGGGATTCGAGCAAACGGAACATTATTTGCATCAGTTATGTATGAGTACTTTACTGGAAAGCCTTTCGGGAGTGTTTCTATCGCATCTTTTACTGTAGCGTTGACAGCCTGTAATATTTCGCTGTCTATTTTTGTTTTTGACCGGGTGATAGCAGCTACGGAAGCCGTTTGCACTGCTGCCTTCGCTGCTTCGTCAGCCAATGAATTCCCTACAACGTGAACGCCATCACGTTGATGACTCAGTGTATGTATCACGTGAGTCTTTTGTAGTTCCTTTTGCAAAAGAACTACTTGTTCCCAAAGCATTTTATGTTTGATTGTGCCACCTTTTGCATCTTTAAAACCATTCTGAACCCAGATCTGCAAGTATTCATTGTAAGATTGGACGCAGTAATACGAATCGCACACAATAAGTGTGGGGAATTCTCGATCTGTATTTTCAAGCGCCATCTTGAATGCTAGTAGTTCTGCTCTTTGAGCTGTACAGTCTCCTAGAGATTGCGTTTTAGTGACCACAGGTTTAAATTTTCCTTCGTGCCAGCGACCTTTAACAATCGCGCACGCAGCACTGTAGGCTTGCTTACCCCCCACTGCGGGTTGTGCTGATCCGTCTGTATATATTATACAGCCGTAGTGTTCTAGAGGCAGAATTGCGGTCGGCGGAGGACATTCGAATTCATATTGGAGAAATTCTTGTGTTTTTAAATTGGGATCAAATTCGTATACCACGTCTGTTGCAGCAAGAGAGTTAGCCCACTGTATCCATCTTGGATGGAGTGCTTTAGCATTCGGAATGCTTGCCTTGGTTACCGCCTCTAGAGCTGGTATAGGTGTCACGATGATTATTCGTTTACCCTGTGCTAGGGCCCGCTCCTTTGCTACAGCAGTCTGTATCGCGGTCAGAATTTTTTCCGTTGGGCTAAATTTCATTTCAGCTTTTGTGTACAAATGTGATTTGTATGCTATTGGTACCTTCTCTCCCTCATTAGAGGTCAGGTATGTGAATCCGCATCTTCCTGGGATGACTCGAATCACAAGGTTGCGTGTGTTGTCACGTGTTTGTAATTTTGTTTTAATTAACATGTCTGTTTGTAAAGATCTCAAAATTTCTGTGTGTTTTTGAGTCCAATTGATTCTTTTAAAATCTGGTTTTATTAGATCATAAAGGGGTTTGACCCTTTCTGCATAATTTATAATATAAGTTCTTCCGAAATTCAGGAAGCCTAGAATTGATTGTAGGTTTTTTAGTGTTCTGGGTGCTTGGATTACAGCACATTTCTCTAGGAAATTGTCAGCCAGGCTTTTGCCTTCACTTGATAGTTCATATCCTAAAAACAGGACTGTTAGATGGGCAATTCTTGACTTTTTAAAGTCGAATTTGTAACCCTCTGCTGCGAACCCAAGTATTATGGTGTTCACTCTCTTCAAGTGAGTATCCAAGTCATCGTCTGTTAGATAGATGTCGTCGACATAAGATAATGCCTCGTCATCATAGGTTTGTAGTAACTCTATTACCCTCGCTGAGAATAACCCTGGGCTGTTCTTGAACACCTGGGGCAAACGACAGAAATTCTTTTGCGTGTCATTTATTGAGAACGCCGTCAAATATCTGCTCTCTGGTGCTATATTTTGACAAAAGAAACCATTAGAAATGTCTAAGGTTGTTTTGTATTTTTTGCGCACTATGTTATTCATTAGTGCAGCACTGTGCAAGTTTTGTACTGCAAATGTTTTGCAACATGAGGTAAGGTGTCTGTAGTCCAAAACAAGACGATATGAATTGTCTGGCTTGGAGACAGGAAACAAAGGGTTGTTCATTTGTGAGGTGCATGTTTCAATTACCCCCTGGTATTCAAGTTGATCTAGGATTTCTTTTACCTGTTTTTTTAGCTTCTTGCTTAATCGGGTACTGCCTCTGTGCAGTAGGTTGTGATTTTAACTGGATTTTGTGAGGAGGAGAGTCCTCATCCCATCCCACATGATTTTTATATAAGGCAGGTGCTTGAGCTACTGCCCACTTTCTTGCAAGTGTATATTTTTTATGAATTGGAATATGGTTTGAGAAGGCAGGCATAATTATTTCTTCGCCATGTGGGCACTCCCTGACAAACTCTGGAGGCCAGTCTCGTTCAGCTAGAAGGATGTCATAGCCCTTGGACAGATTATCCCAAAATAGTCCCCTTATTTGTCTAGTCTTATCCCCCTCTATACGCAATGTTATTTCATATATTTTATGAGGTTTGCCAACTCTGGTATCTGCAGTTTCCACCTGAATGTATTCATTCATGTCCACTGTCTCCAGATGATTCATAAGGACTTTGCGAGCTATGCTCACTTCTGCTGCGCTGTCTAGCATTGTCTGAGCCCATTCTCCGTTTTTCAGCTGTGTCCTCAGTATTCTCGGCATTGTTAATTACTTTAATACTGGCTACCTTCTTTTTTGGAAATTGTAATTTTTTATTCAGATGAGCAGGTTCTTTGTCTTTGGACTTGACGTGCTTCTTCCCTTTGTTCTGATCGTCCTCTTCTTTCCGATTTCTGCGAGGAAGTCTGAAAAGATTGAGAGGGACGTGTATCAATATCTTGATATCTATCAGGTTTCTTTATATTATCCCTATTTCTAAGGTTGTATTTTTTCACAGAGGGCTCCCGTTGGGGAGACTTGCGTCCTTGGTCGGGAGATCTTTCTCTCCGCCAAGGAGACCTTCCTCTGGACTGGAATCTTTTTTCTTTAGGATTGGATTGCTTATTTCCATCCCAGCTCTTTTTTTGAGTGTTTACATTATTTTTTATAAATACTTTTTCAGGAGTTTCAACTAGTTGGGGTTTCACTGGTATTCCACCCAAACTATCTCTTCCTAGTTCTTCATAGGATTTTTCTATGATTCTGGCAATTTCCGATGGTTGGTCTGCTATATTTGTCTCTTTTAACCTCTGGCGAATCGCCACATTTGCTGCTTCTCCCTTTATGTTGGCTAATAATATTGCAGAGACCTGCTTGAAGTCTTTCAGTAGTTTCATACCGAGAGTTATAGCGGGTTCTGGACCGTATTCATCTTGAATCTGTTTTAGCACATCTGGTATTACTGACATGGATGGTACACCATGTGTTTTTGTGTAAATGGAAGCAAAGACTGTTCCCCAAGTGTCACAATCCTCCACATGTGGTGCGATTCCCATTGGAAGACAGATAGTCAGAATCCTATGTTTCTCAACAGGGGTGGTATCTGGAAACACCGCCTCTATTTGAGTTATTTTTTGTGCTAGCCAGAAAGGAATTTGTTCCCGTTTTGCGGGTACCTTACCTAGACAGGACTGTATGTTCTGTGGTGTAATTTTATTTGTGTTCCCCTGATGACTGGTCAGCTGTGGAATTTTAATTGCTGGTCGGATTGTTGAAGTCCGCATTACATATTGGACTAATTGTCTATGTATTTTTATTAATTGTTTTAGCTGTGCTAAAAGTTCTGGTGCAGGCATTTCTTCAATGTCTGGATGTGGTGTGTATCCGGCTAGGACCGGCCACGTTGCTCCTGGTCTACCTAGTGGACCGAGCCTGGTGATGTGATTATTATGTTTTAGGGCGCCATTAAACAAGAGCAGATGCTTTTGGAATTTGAGTGGTATTTCCACCTCCTCGAAAGGAGTGTACTCACTAGGAGGTTCCTCTATTTTGTAATAGTGGAAGTCCTTTGTTACAGCGTTTGCTGCTGGAAAGTTTATCCATGAATAGAATACCTCTGTCTGCCGATATTCGTGTGCCTCAATTACGAATATGACTATACCACCTCTTGGTGTCAGTCCATTGTCTATAAGTTTTAAAGTTATAGATTTCCTTATGTTGACCGGGATGAGTATTGCATTTGGGTCATTTTCCAGCAGAGTATTGTCTGCTGCTATTAGTTCAGCTGCTAGTCTAGCTGTCTCTCTTTCTTCTTCAGTGTCTGACATTTTACTGACATGAAGGTTATTCTGTTTGTTTGCAGATCAAGTTTCCACGGAATATAAAGATTAGATGCACAATATTTTGAAACAGTGTATCCTTCAACGTTGAATAAACCAAGAACCATACATAGCAGTCTCCTCCTGCGAGGTTTGGCGGATATGACCTTTCACCCACTCCAGACGTCTTTGGAGTATTATGGGAAGAAAGGGGTCTGTGTGAAAAAGCACGACTGAGTTACTCTAATGTCTTGCGTTAGTTTTATCGCCTATCCAAACGGTTGGGCGCCATGTAGTGTAGTTCCTATTATCCCAATAGGCTCTGCGCATTGGAATAATACCTCCAATAGTATAGACCTAGGGCAGAGGTTAACTAGGTCTTCTACCGACGATATTAGACTTAAAGTTTTGTGTTTGCCAGTATGGTCAGAGTTCACTAGAAACTTTCTCGAATAGGCAAGGAGGATTTTAACCTCCCTGGATAGACAAGAAGGGATTTAGGGGCATATTATCAAGCCTGTGCGCTAAAATTATCGCCGCTTTATCGGCCGAAAACGGCCGATAAAGCGGCGATAATGGGCTTGATAATATGCTCTATGGAATTCCAATCGAAGCCCATGTTAGATGTCTTCACATCTAACATGGGCTTCGATTGGAATTCCATAGAGCATATTATCAAGCCCATTATCGCCGCTTTATCGGCCGTTTTCGGCCGATAAAGCGGCGATAATTTATGCGCACAGGCTTGATAATATGCCCCTTAGTTTCTGACAACCATAGAACATGACAACTTTGCTCTCCCCTAATCAAGAGTGTATCTCTAGAGTCATGTGAAAACAATAGACAACTTATTTTACTCAGTCAGTACGTGCATTCTTAGTTTCACCAGTTTGTAGAGAAATAAGAGATGGGCGTGGTTCAATAAAAGATGTTATTTATTGATCAGTCTCTTTTCTCATACAAGAGAAATGAATCGCTATTATTGCAATACTTGTAGTTAAGTAAAGTGCATACAGTAGAGACAGAATTATAAAATAATACTGTAAAAGCATTGATATGGTTTCTGAGCCATATGATACTTTAAAATGGATAAAATAGATACATACATATATACATTTGACTAATCGTACTCAACTGGTGCTTCTAACCACGCCTACCCCAGTGTACCTGACCTAAGCCTAATACGTGGGCGGGAGTAGATAAGTAGCAGTTTAAGTTAAGTTTGTTTTGCCAAGGGACTGATTCGAGAATTCTCTGCAAGGGGTTATTCAGTTCTGTACCTGAGATCTAGAATGATGGAGGGCTGGTATCTCTTATCCCAGGTCTTGATATTCCAGCTGCCTGCGAGGGCTGCTTGGAAGCGCCGGAGCTGGATTTCTCGGCAGGAGAAAGGCAGCGTCTCGTTCTCAGCGCGTCAGGAAGGCGGGGCAGCGTCTGTGGGCTTCGCTCTCTGCTGGGCTCCTCAGCACGTCTCGCTGCTCCGATCTCGTCACCACCGCATGTGTTTGCTTAAGGCAATGTCGGTAATATTTATACCTGAAAGGTGCCGAGATTGACGTAAGGATGGACATATATACGTCAATAAGGATGTCATATGAACGGGCTTGTTCGCACATTCTTTTGCTGAAGTTCTCGGTGAAATCAAAACAATGGCTATGGGAATTTCCCAGGTCGCTGTAGGTTTGATTTGTTTTGAGAACTCCGTATGCCTTATCAGGGGCTGGAGGAATATCGCTTGTCTAATTAGATGGCATGCGTTATGACCTAATCAGATAACGCGCTTCTGTGCCGTGGTGTGGCTTAATCAGATAACGGTTTTTGCACCGTTAGATGGCTGCTAGTTAATTATTAACCAGACCAGGGTCAGGAATAGGGGAATCGATACAGTACCTATAGGAATACATCACATCTTGACATAATTATCCTAATCGTAACTGCGGATTATCCGTGGTGCTGTCGGGAGTGTTTTTTCCGCGACCATGGCGGACGGGACACATTTCAGTCCGCCATCCTAATCGGCCCCTTAATGTAGATTTGAGTTGGATTAGTACATTAAATAGGTTCAGTGTCCAGCACCCACCTCAATTAAATGTAGATTGGAGTGGGAATAGTAAATTAATTATGTTCAGTGTCCAGCACCTACCCTAATTAAATATAGATTGGAGTTGGAATAGTAAATTCATTAGGTTCAGTGTCCAGCAACTACCCTAATTAAATGTAGATTGGAGTTGGAATAGTAAATTAAATAGGTTCAGTGTCCAGCACCTAGCCTAATTAAATGTAGATTGGATTTTGAAAAGTAAATTAAATATTTTATGTGTACAGCACCTACCCTAATTAAATGTAGATTGGAGTTGGATTAGTAAATTAAATATTTTAAGTGTCCAGCACCTACCCTATTTAAATGTAGATTGGACTTGGAATAGTAAATTAAATAGGTTCAGTGTCCAGCACCTACATCAATTAAATGTAGATTGGAGTGGGAATAGTAAATTAAATAGGTTCAGTGTCCAGCACCTACATCAATTAAATGTAGATTGGAGTGGGAATAGTAAATCAATTAGCTTCAGTGTCCAGCACTTACCCTAATTAAATGTAGATTGGAGTGGGAATAGTTAATTAAATAGATTCAGTGAGCAGCACCTACCCCTATTAAATGTAGATTGGACTTGGAATAGTAAATTAAATAGGTTCAGTGTCCAGCACCTACATCAATTAAATGTAGATTGGAGTGGGAATAGTAAATTAAATAGGTTCAGTGTCCAGCACCTACATCAATTAAATGTAGATTGGAGTGGGAATAGTAAATCAATTAGCTTCAGTGTCCAGCACTTACCCTAATTAAATGTAGATTGGAGTGGGAATAGTTAATTAAATAGATTCAGTGAGCAGCACCTACCCCTATTAAATGTAGATTGGAGTTGGAATATTAAATTAAATATTTAAAGTGTCCAGCATCTACCCTAATTAAATGTAGATTGAAATGGGAATAGTAAATTAAATAGGTTCAGTGTCCAGCATCTACGTCAATTAAATGTAGATTGGTGTGGGAATAGTAAATTAAATATTTTAAGTGTCCAGCATCTACCCTAATTAAATGTAGATTGGAGTTGGAATAGTAAATTAAATAGGTTCAGTGTCCAGCATCTACCTCAATTAAATGTAGATTGGAGTGGGAATAGTATATTAAATAGATTCAGTGTCCAGCACCTACCCTAATTAAATGTAGACTGGAGTTGGAATATTAAATTAAATATTTTAAGTGTCCAGCACCTACTCTAATTAAATGTAGATTGGAGTTGGAATATTAAATTAAATAGGTTCAGTGTCCAGCACCTACCTCAATTAAATGTAGATTGGAGTGGGAATAGTAAATTAATTAGGTTCAGTGTACAGCACCTAGCCTAATTAAATGTAGATTGGAGTTGGAATAGTAAATTACATAGGTTCACTGTCCAGCACCTACATCAATTAAATGCGGATTGGAGTGGGAATAGTAAATTAATTAGGTTCAGTGTCCAGCACCTACCCTAATTAAATGTAGATTGGAGTGGGAATAGTACATTAAATATTTTAAGTGTCCAGCACCTACCCTAATTAAATGTAGATTGGAGTTGGAATAGTAAATTAAATAGTTTCAGTGTCCAGCACCTACATCAATTAAATGTAGATTGGAGTGAGAATAGTAAATTAATTAGGTTCAGTGTCCAGCACTTACCCTAATTAAATGTAGATTGGAGTGGGACCAGTTAATTAAATAGATTCAGTGTGCAGCACCTACCCTAATTAAATGTAAATTGGAGTTGGAATATTAAATTAAATATTTAAAGTGTCCAGCATCTACCCTAATTAAATGTAGATTGGAGTTGGAATAGTACATTAAATAGATTCAGTGTCCAGCACCTACCCTAAATAAATGTAGATTTGAGTTGGAATAGTACATTAAATAGGTACAGTGTCCAGCACCTACCTTAATTAAATGTAGATTGGAGTGGGAATAGTAAATTAATTATGTTCAGTGTCCAGCACCTACCTTAATTAAATGTAGATTGGAGTTGGAATAGTAAATTAATTAGGTTCAGTGTCCAGCACCTACCCTAATTAAATGTAGATTGGAGTTGGAATAGTAAATTAAATAGGTTCAGTGTCCAGCACCTAGCCTAATTAAATGTAGATTGGATTTTGAATAGTAAATTACATATTTTAAGTGTCCAGCACCTACCCTAATTAAATGTAGATTGGAGTTGGATTAGTAAATTAAATATTTTAAGTGTCCAGCACCTACCCTAATTAAATGTAGATTGGAGTTGGAATAGTAAATTAAATAGGTTCAGTGTCCAGCACTTACCCTAATTAAATGTAGATTGGAGTGGGAATAGTTAATTAAATAGATTCAGTGTGCAGCACCTACCCTAATTAAATGTAGATTGGAGGTGGAATATTAAATTAAATATTTAAAGTTTCCAGCACCTACCCTAATTAAATGTAGATTGAAGTGGGAATAGTAAATTAAATAGGATCAGTGTCCAGCATCTACGTCAATTAAATGTAGATTGGTGTGGGAATAGTAAATTAAATGTTTTAAGTGTCCAGCATCTACCCTAATTAAATGTAGATTGGAGTTGGAATAGTAAATTAAATAGGTTCAGTGTCCAGCATCTACCTCAATTAAATGTAGATTGGAGTGGGAATGGTATATTAAATAGATTCAGTGTCCAGCACCTACCCTAATTAAATGTAGACTGGAGTTGGAATATTAAATTAAATATTTTAAGTGTTCAGCACCTACTCTAATTAAATGTAGATCGGAGTTGGAATATTAAATTAAATAGGTTCAGTGTCCAGCACCTACCTCAATTAAATGTAGATTGGAGTAGGAATAGTAAATTAATTAGGTTCAGTGTACAGCACCTACCCTAAATAAATGTAGATTGGAGTTGGAATAGTAAATTACATAGGTTCACTGTCCATCACTTACCTCAATTAAATGTAGATTGGAGGGGATATAGTAAATTAATTAGGTTCAGTGTCCAACACCTACCCTAATTAAATGTAGATTGGAGTTCGAATAGTAAATTAAATAAGTTCACTGTCCAGCACCTACCTCAATTAAATGTAGATTGGAGTGGGAATAGTAAATTAAATAGGTTCAGTGTCCAGCACCCACCTCAATTAAATGTAGATTGGAGTTGGAATATTAAATTAAATATTTAAAGTGTCCAGCATCTACCCTAATTAAATGTAGATTGGAGTTGGAATAGTAAATTAAATAGGTTCAGTGTCCAGCATCTACCTCAATTAAATGTAGATTGGAGTGGGAATAGTATATTAAATAGATTCAGTGTCCAGCACCTACCCTAATTAAATGTAGACTGGAGTTGGAATATTAAATTAAATATTTTAAGTGTCCAGCACCTACTCTAATTAAATGTAGATTGGAGTTGGAATATTAAATTAAATAGGTTCAGTGTCCAGCACCTACCTCAATTAAATGTAGATTGGAGTGGGAATAGTAAATTAATTAGGTTCAGTGTACAGCACCTACCCTAATTAAATGTAGATTGGAGTTGGAAAAAGTAAATTACATAGGTTCACTGTCCAACACCTACCTCAATTAAATGCGGATTGGAGTGGGAATAGTAAATTAATTAGGTTCAGTGTCCAGCACCTACCCTAATTAAATGTAGATTGGAGTGGGAATAGTAAATTAAATAGGTTCAGTGTCCAGCACTTACTCTAATGAAATGTAGATTGGAGATGGAATACTACATTAAATATTTTAAGTGTCCAGCACCTACCCTAATTAAATGTAGATTGGAGTTAGAATAGTAAATTAAATAGGTTCAGTGTCCAGCACCTACATCAATTAAATGTAGATTGGAGTGGGAATAGTAAATTAATTATGTTCAGTGTCCAGCACCTACCTTAATTAAATGTAGATTGGAGTTGGAATAGTAAATTAATTAGGTTCAGTGTCCAGCACCTACCCTAATTAAATGTAGATTGGAGTTGGAATAGTACATTAAATAGGTTCAGTGTCCAGCACCTACCTTAATTAAATGTAGATTGGAGTGGGAATAGTAAATTAATTATGTTCCGTGTCCAGCACCTACCTTAATTAAATGTAGATTGGAGTTGGAATAGTAAATTAATTAGGTTCAGTGTCCAGCACCTACCCTAATTAAATGTAGATTGGAGTTGGAATAGTAAATTAAATAGTTTCAGTGTCCAGCACCTACATCATTTAAATGTAGATTGGAGTGAGAATAGTAAATTAATTAGGTTCAGTGTCCAGCACTTACCCTAATTAAATGTAGATTGGAGTGGGACCAGTTAATTAAATAGATTCAGTGTGCAGCACCTACCCTAATTAAATGTAAATTGGAGTTGGAATATTAAATTAAATATTTAAAGTGTCCAGCATCTACCCTTATTAAATGTAGATTGGAGTTGGAATAGTACATTAAATAGATTCAGTGTCCAGCACCTACCCTAAATAAATGTAGATTTGAGTTGGAATAGTACATTAAATAGGTTCAGTGTCCAGCACCTACCTTAATTAAATGTAGATTGGAGTGGGAATAGTAAATTAATTATGTTCAGTGTCCAGCACCTACCTTAATTAAATGTAGATTGGAGTTGGAATAGTAAATTAATTAGGTTCAGTGTCCAGCACCTACCCTAATTAAATGTAGATTGGAGTTGGAATAGTAAATTAAATAGGTTCAGTGTCCAGCACCTAGCCTAATTAAATGTAGATTGGATTTTGAATAGTAAATTACATATTTTAAGTGTCCAGCACCTACCCTAATTAAATGTAGATTGGAGTTGGATTAGTAAATTAAATATTTTAAGTGTCCAGCACCTACCCTAATTAAATGTAGATTGGAGTTGGAATAGTAAATTAAATAGGTTCAGTGTCCAGCACTTACCCTAATTAAATGTAGATTGGAGTGGGAATAGTTGATTAAATAGATTCAGTGTGCAGCACCTACCCTAATTAAATGTAGATTGGAGGTGGAATATTAAATTAAATATTTAAAGTTTCCAGCACCTACCCTAATTAAATGTAGATTGAAGTGGGAATAGTAAATTAAATAGGATCAGTGTCCAGCATCTACGTCAATTAAATGTAGATTGGTGTGGGAATAGTAAATTAAATGTTTTAAGTGTCCAGCATCTACCCTAATTAAATGTAGATTGGAGTTGGAATAGTAAATTAAATAGGTTCAGTGTCCAGCATCTACCTCAATTAAATGTAGATTGGAGTGGGAATGGTATATTAAATAGTTTCAGTGTCCAGCACCTACCCTAATTAAATGTAGACTGGAGTTGGAAAATTAAATTAAATAGGTTCAGTGTCCAGCACCTACCTCAATTAAATGTAGATTGGAGTTGGAATAGTAAATTAATTAGGTTCAGTGTACAGCACCTACCCTAATTAAATGTAGATTGGAGTTGGAATAGTAAATTACATAGGTTCACTGTCCATCACCTACCTCAATTAAATGTAGATTGGAGGGGATATAGTAAATTAATTAGGTTCAGTGTCCAGCACCTACCCTAATTAAATGTAGATTGGAGTTCGAATAGTAAATTTAATAAGTTCACTGTCCAGCACCTACCTCAATTAAATGTAGATTGGAGTGGGAATAGTAAATTAAATAGGTTCAGTGTCCAGCACCCACCTCAATTAAATGTAGATTGGAGTTGGAATATTAAATTAAATATTTAAAGTGTCCAGCACCTACCCCTATTAAATGTAGATTGGAGTTGGAATATTAAATTAAATATTTAAAGTGTCCAGCATCTACCCTAATTAAATGTAGATTGAAGTGGGAATAGTAAATTAAATAGGTTCAGTGTCCAACATCTAGGTCAATTAAATGTAGATTGGTGTGGGAATAGTAAATTAAATATTTTAAGTGTCCAGCATCTACCCTAATTAAATGTAGATTGGAGTTGGAATAGTAAATTAAATAGGTTCAGTGTCCAGCATCTACCTCAATTAAATATAGATTGGAGTGGGAATAGTATATTAAATAGATTCAGTGTCCAGCACCTACCCTAATTAAATGTAGACTGGAGTTGGAATATTAAATTAAATATTTTAAGTGTCCAGCACCTACTCTAATTAAATGTAGATTGGAGTTGGAATATTAAATTAAATAGGTTCAGTGTCCAGCACTTACCTCAATTAAATGTAGATTGGAGTGGGAATAGTAAATTAATTAGGTTCAGTGTACAGCACCTACCCTAATTAAATGTAGATTGGAGTTGGAAAAAGTAAATTACATAGGTTCACTGTCCAGCACCTACCTCAATTAAATGCGGATTGGAGTGGGAATAGTAAATTAATTAGGTTCAGTGTCCAGCACCTACCCTAATTAAATGTAGATTGGAGTGGGAATAGTAAATTAAATAGGTTCAGTGTCCAGCACTTACTCTAATTAAATGTAGATTGGAGATGGAATACTACATTAAATATTTTAAGTGTCCAGCACCTACCCTAATTAAATGTAGATTGGAATTGGAATAGTAAATTAAATAGGTTCAGTGTCCAGCACCTACATCAATTAAATGTAGATTGGAGTGAGAATAGTAAATTAATTAGGTTCAGTGTCCAGCACTTACCCTAATTAAATGTAGATTGGAGTGGGACTAGTTAATTAAATAGATTCAGTGTGCAGGACCTACCCTAATTAAATGTAAATTGGAGTTGGAATATTAAATTAAATATTTAAAGTGTCCAGCATCTACCCTAATTAAATGTAGATTGGAGTTGGAATAGTACATTAAATAGATTCAGTGTCCAGCACCTACCCTAAATAAATGTAGATTTGAGTTGGAATAGTACATTAAATAGGTTCAGTGTCCAGCACCTACCTTAATTAAATGTAGATTGGAGTGGGAATAGTAAATTAATTATGTTCAGTGTCCAGCACCTACCTTAATTAAATGTAGATTGGAGTTGGAATAGTAAATTAATTAGGTTCAGTGTCCAGCACCTACCCTAATTAAATGTAGATTGGAGTTGAAATAGTAAATTAAATAGGTTCAGTGTCCAGCACCTAGCCTAATTAAATGTAGATTGGATTTTGAATAGTAAATTAAATATTTTAAGTGTCCAGCACCTACCCTAATTAAATGTAGATTGGAGTTGGATTAGAAAATTAAATATTTTAAGTGTCCAGCACCTACCCTAATTAAATGTAGATTGGAGTTGGAATAGTAAATTAAATAGGTTCAGTGTCCAGCACTTACCCTAATTAAATGTAGATTGGAGTGGGAATAGTTAATTAAATAGATTCAGTGTGCAGCACCTACCCTAATTAAATGTAGATTGGAGGTGGAATATTAAATTAAATATTTAAAGTTTCCAGCACCTACCCTAATTAAATGTAGATTGAAGTGGGAATAGTAAATTAAATAGGATCAGTGTCCAGCATCTACGACAATTAAATGTAGATTGGTGTGGGAATAGTAAATTAAATATTTTAAGTGTCCATCATCTACCCTAATTAAATGTAGATTGGAGTTGGAATAGTAAATTAAATAGGTTCAGTGTCCAGCATCTACCTCAATTAGATGTAGATTGGAGTGGGAATGTTATATTAAATAGATTCAGTGTCCAGCACCTACCCTAATTAAATGTAGAGTGGAGTTGGAATATTAAATTAAATATTTTAAGTGTTCAGCACCTACTCTAATTAAATGTAGATTGGAGTTGGAATATTAAATTAAATAGGTTCAGTGTCCAGCACCTACCTCAATTAAATGTAGATTGGAGTAGGAATAGTAAATTAATTAGGTTCAGTGTACAGCACCTACCCTAATTAAATGTAGATTGGAGTTGGAATAGTATATTAAATAGGTTCAGTGTCCAGCATCTACCTCAATTAAATATAGATTGGAGTGGGAATAGTATATTAAATAGATTCAGTGTCCAGTACCTACCCTAATTAAATGTAGACTGGAGTTGGAATATTAAATTAAATATTTTAAGTGTCCAGCACCTACTCTAATTAAATGTAGATTGGAGTTGGAATATTACATTAAATAGGTTCAGTGTCCAGCACCTACCTCAATTAAATGTAGATTGGAGTGGGAATAGTAAATTAATTAGGTTCAGTGTACAGCACCTACCCTAATTAAATGTAGATTGGAGTTGGAAAAAGTAAATTACATAGGTTCACTGTCCAGCACCTACCTCAATTAAATGCGGATTGGAGTGGGAATAGTAAATTAATTAGGTTCAGTGTCCAGCACCTACCCTAATTAAATGTAGATTGGAGTGGGAATAGTAAATTAAATAGGTTCAGTGTCCAGCACTTACTCTAATTAAATGTAGATTGGAGATGGAATACTACATTAAATATTTTAAGTGTCCAGCACCTACCCTAATTAAATGTAGATTGGAATTGGAATAGTAAATTAAATAGGTTCAGTGTCCAGCACCTACATCAATTAAATGTAGATTGGAGTGAGAATAGTAAATTAATTAGGTTCAGTGTCCAGCACTTACCCTAATTAAATGTAGATTGGAGTGGGACTAGTTAATTAAATAGATTCAGTGTGCAGGACCTACCCTAATTAAATGTAAATTGGAGTTGGAATATTAAATTAAATATTTAAAGTGTCCAGCATCTACCCTAATTAAATGTAGATTGGAGTTGGAATAGTACATTAAATAGATTCAGTGTCCAGCACCTACCCTAAATAAATGTAGATTTGAGTTGGAATAGTACATTAAATAGGTTCAGTGTCCAGCACCTACCTTAGTTAAATGTAGATTGGAGTGGGAATAGTAAATTAATTATGTTCAGTGTCCAGCACCTACCTTAATTAAATGTAGATTGGAGTTGGAATAGTAAATTAATTAGGTTCAGTGTCCAGCACCTACCCTAATTAAATGTAGATTGGAGTTGGAATAGTAAATTAAATAGGTTCAGTGTCCAGCACCTAGCCTAATTAAATGTAGATTGGATTTTGAATAGTAAATTAAATATTTTAAGTGTCCAGCACCTACCCTAATTAAATGTAGATTGGAGTTGGATTAGTAAATTAAATATTTTAAGTGTCCAGCACCTACCCTAATTAAATGTAGATTGGAGTTGGAATAGTAAATTAAATAGGTTCAGTGTCCAGCACTTACCCTAATTAAATGTAGATTGGAGTGGGAATAGTTAATTAAATAGATTCAGTGTGCAGCACCTACCCTAATTAAATGTAGATTGGAGGTGGAATATTAAATTAAATATTTAAAGTTTCCAGCACCTACCCTAATTAAATGTAGATTGAAGTGGGAATAGTAAATTAAATAGGATCAGTGTCCAGCATCTACGACAATTAAATGTAGATTGGTGTGGGAATAGTAAATTAAATATTTTAAGTGTCCATCATCTACCCTAATTAAATGTAGATTGGAGTTGGAATAGTAAATTAAATAGGTTCAGTGTCCAGCATCTACCTCAATTAAATGTAGATTGGAGTGGGAATGTTATATTAAATAGATTCAGTGTCCAGCGCCTACCCTAATTAAATGTAGAGTGGAGTTGGAATATTAAATTAAATATTTTAAGTGTTCAGCACCTACTCTAATTAAATGTAGATTGGAGTTGGAATATTAAATTAAATAGGTTCAGTGTCCAGCACCTACCTCAATTAAATGTAGATTGGAGTAGGAATAGTAAATTAATTAGGTTCAGTGTACAGCACCTACCCTAATTAAATTGTAGATTGGAGTTGGAATAGTAAATTACATAGGTTCACTGTCCATCACCTACCTCAATTAAATGTAGATTGGAGTGGATATAGTAAATTAATTAGGTTCAGTGTCCAGCACCTACCCTAATTAAATGTAGATTGGAGTTCGAATAGTAAATTAAATAAGTTCACTGTCCAGCACCTACCGCAATTAAATGTAGATTGGAGTGGGAATAGTAAATTAAATAGGTTCAGTGTCCAGCACCTACCTCAATTAAATGTAGATTCAAGTGTGAATAGTAAATTAAAAAAATATTTAAGTATGTTTATTTACATTTTATTGTATGAATATGTATAAATTTTAAAATAAACAATTTTTGGTATATTGGTAGTAATATTTTTTTATAGGTAGTAGAAAAAAATTGCACAGTTTTTTTAAAAGAAATGTATTGTATAATTCATACAGTACATAAATCAAATAATATATTTTTTTTATAAATGACTACACAATTTTAACAAATAAATATACTTTTTTTATTTTGTTTTCATTTAAACAAAATATTTGGTTTTTGTATAGTTGTTGAGTCAAGTACATTATAAGTACATATAAACAATATAGTAAATGAAAATATATTTAACATTAGAATATATATAGTACATACAGTTGAAAACATTTTTTTTTAATATTTCAAATTTTTTATTACTGTACATTTCATAATATTTTTAACATATACATTTTTTGTTGAAATCATGGTTTACATGTTGATATAGTTTTCAAGAAAAAGATTGGTACCACATATTGTTTATATTATACAATACAATTTTTATCAATAACATTTTTGTATTATATTATCAGTTACATTTTTAAATTGTATTACTATTAATATTGTATTATTAATATTAATAATTTTTAAATGTTTGTAAAGTTTTTTTACAAAATACATAAACAGTATACATTGTTTTAATCATGTTTTACCATGCATATTTTTTGATAAATATAATATTAAATAGTATAGTGTAATAATATTTAATTTTATATTTTTACAATATATGAATATAATAAAATATTTTTTAATAAATCATACATAATTTACATACATTTGGAAAATGATTTTATAAAGTTTAACTACATTTTTCAATGTTAAATACATTTTTTAGTCATTTATTTAAATATTTTTGTGGTGATATTATTATTTGGGTCTTTTATTTTGTAACCGCTCTTAGTCTTTTTGTGTCATTTGGGAAGATTTAAGCTCGCGGTTGGAAGCTACTTCGCATCTGAGAAGGTAAGAGTGTTATTCTTTATATTTGAACTATTTTAAGTATGTTTGGAAGGTAGTAGATTCTTATTTAGGGTGTGTGGACTTGAGTATTAGGAGTTAGGATGTTTGTAGTTGGTTATTTACGTTTTAATTTTTCTCGTCGTTTTCTCGATGTACGGCCTACTTGGAGTTATTGTGTTGTGTGTATTTAGTTACTTTTTGTGTTAAATATGTATGTGATGTTGATTAATAATGTATAGTTTTAAGTTTTCTGTGGGTGAGATTGTTTATTTTTCTATTCTAGGTTTTGGGATACAGCGTTTTCGTTTTTGGATCTTTTCCATTTTTTTATTTAAAGGAAGTGTGTTTTAGTTGTTTCAATTAATATTTATTTTACACTTCCTTTATTTTTTGGGTTTCCTGGAGCGTTTTTATTATTTTTTAACGTTTTCGGGTTTATCACGGATTCTGGATTATCCATTTATTTGGATGTACGATGGATTCTGAATTATCTGAATCCATCAAAATGACCCTTGACGCAGGCGGGAGAGCGGCTCTGATTCTGCTTGATCTTTCTGCAGTTTTCGACATCGTGCCCCATGTGAGACTCCAACAGAGACTGAGAGTCTGTGGGGTGGGGGGACCGGTGTTGAAGTGGTTTTCTTCATTCTTACAAGACCGAAGGCAGGAAGTCTGGAAACCACCTTTCTCCTCCTCATGCCTCCCACGGAGGTGGGTGTTCCTCAGGGCTCTATCTTGAGCCCATTATTATTTAATCTCTACATGGCCCCCCCTCGCCTGCTGGCCAAAGCGACTGGAGCCATGAATATATCCTACGCTGACGACACCCAGCTTCTGTTCACCTGTAAGAAGGGAGAGGCTCTGGATGGCGACAAAATAAGGAACTGTTTAAGACAGGTCTTTTCCTGGTATAGTCACAACCAGCTTCAGTGCAACTCCGCTAAATCCGAAGTTATTCTTTTCGGAGTCTCGGACCAGGATGTCTGGAGACAGTGGTTGCCATCTGATATGTCCCCCCAGCAGACCTCGGTGGGCGTAGCCAAAAACTTAGGAGTCAAACTGGACAACACATTGAACATGAAGACCCAAGTTCAAGCTGTAGTGGGCACCTGTTACGGAACCCTGAAAATGCTCCGGAGATTTCTTCCCCTTTTGTCCCTCTTCCACAGAAGGACCGTGGTCCTGGCCCTTATCATCTCCAGGCTGGACTACGCTTAATGCCCTCTATTTGGGTCTTCCAGAATGCCTCCTCGGAAAACTCCAGGTCGTGCAGAATTCGGCCGCAAGAGCCATCCTTATGCTGGGCCCCAGAGTCCATATCTCGCCCCACCTAAAGAAGCTGCACTGGCTTCCCATCCGACACAGAATCAAGTTTAAAGCCCTATCCATCGCCTTCAAGGCCCTGCATGGTTTTGGGGCCACCTATCTTAGGAAAAGAGTGAGCTACTACATACCTGGTAGAGCACTCAGATCATCTCACCAACATAGGCTGAGTGTGCCTAAATTCAACCGTGCCCGCTTGGGAGGGCGCTCCTTCCAAGTCCAGGTCGCGAACCTCTGGAATTAACTTCCTATAACAGTCAGGCAAGCGCCTGATATTCTGCACTTCAGGAAACTACTGAAGACATGGTTGTTCCAGCAGTAACTCGGACTCTACCCCGCCCCTGTGCCTCCTCCTATTCGCTCTGTCCGCTAGCGCCGGGACACTCATGTGAGTAGCTGTGCGCTCTATTTTATCCTGTGGATTTATTACTACCTGGATTTTTTTTAGACCATTTGGATTTGCTCTTTACGTTGCTGTGAAAGGTAAGTGATTTTATATTAATTTTTTTGTGGGTTGGGAAATGTCCTATTTTTATACAGTTTTTGTTTCTTTAGATATTTATTTTGTCTATGTATTTTTAGAAATTTAAATATATTAGACAAAATAAATATATAATAATTTGTAAAGGAAATGTGTATGTTTATATTTTATGGATTTTTAGGATTATTTTTAGTTTATATGGTTTGTGTTGTTAGATTAGTGTTTTGGCAATCATTCTTAAGTATTCTAGTCCTCTTGTTGTAGGATAAAGTTTTACTTGTTGTAAATATTGCTATATTTGGGCAGTTTGTCGTGATAGTTTAGGTTTTAATTGTAAGACAGATTGCTCCATTCTTAATTCTTGAAAACTTTGTTCTTTTTGTATTGCTATTAGGAGTTTGTGTAGTGTAGGAGTTGTTCGGCCAGTTGAAGACAGGAAGGCATTATGCCAACCCTCCACTGCGTTGTTTGTTTTGGCTTCTTGGTTTAGGGTTGGTAGATATACATTCCACCAAGGTATTTGGAATTTCGATTGGCGTCTGTTGCCTGACATGTGTTGTCTCCCCACCCAGGTGTCCTTGAAATAATCGAGAAGTGGAGCTAGTTTTTGTTCATTTTTTGTATAGAAAGGACTTTCTATTAAAATGTTATAGTGCTCAGCCACGTCGGTGATTGGCACGTATGCTAGGGCTATCAAGTGTTTTATTTGGTATGCAAATGTGATGTTGGTTGCATATTCAACACTAGGGGGCTCATTAGGATGTCCGAATGTCGGAATTCGGGACCGCCGGCCATTAGGGCGGGGGTCCCGTGGGGGGTATTAGGATGTGCCCGCCACAGTGGCGGGCACATCCTGCATTAATAGCATTGTGGCGGGCGGTGCTCTCTGGACCGCCCACCACAATGCTATTAATGCATAAATGCATTTGCATAAACAAAGCGGCAGGCACCGCGGTTGCCTGCCGCTTTGTTTATGCAAATAAAGGGGGTACCACAGGTATCCCCCGTGTGCAACCCCCACCCCTCCTTCACTTTGGGGGCCCGCAGGCATTAGTAATAAAGCATCCTAATATGGCAGGCGGTGTCTGACAGACACCGCCACCATAGAAACCCTTTTCCGCTCCGGTCGCCTTCCGACCGGGGTGGAAAAGCGGCGGACGGTCTTTCCGTCTGCCGCTGACCCCCCGCCATTCTAATGTAGCGGAGGGGAATTCTGGTGAGGATGTCGGGCGTATTGCCCCCACCAGGCCGGCGGTGGCTACCGCCAGCCTGGCGGGGGCAATCCGCCCGACATCCTAATGGGCCCCTAAGTGTGGATTTTTGTAAATGTCTCCATAGACATTGGCTAAAGTGGAAGTAACATCCTTGTATGGATGTGTGAGGATATATTTTAAGGATGACATTTATCATGGCTTGTTCAAAGTCTATTATTATTTTTAGTGGAAAGAAGTCTGTTGTTTCTTCTTTTATTTTGTTTAATATTTCTGTGTATGTTGAAGTTTGTTTGTTTGGTAACAAACAATAAGTAAATGGTATGCAAGTGTTATGGTATTGCCCATGTATGGTATATAATTGATAGAATGGTTTAGGGCATATGGTAAATGTGCCATCCATCATCCATGTTTGGCTTTCTTTTAATTTTTTAATGTTGTTTATTGTAGCAAACATTATTATCCTTTTATCTTTATTGTTGTTATCGTAAAAGATAAAAGGTTCATCGTTATGAGTTATGGTAAGGTCAGGTGGAATTATTACCTCATCAAAAGTTTTTGGTGTTGGTATTGTTGGTCTTGTGGATTTTTTTGTTCTAGCTATGGTTCTTTTTATATAAGCTATTGTTGGTTATTGACCTCTTGCTTCTCTAGGTACTGTAGGTAGTATTTCTTTAAGTATTACACTTGTTGGTAGTTCTGAGGTGCTGCTTATTTCTTTAATATTTTCTATAGTAGATCTAACCTCTGTTTCTGAGATATTAGGTGGATGGTTGTGTTCAGTTGTATTAATTACACTTTTTCTCTGGTTGTTGGACACCCATAACATTTGTTTGAGTAATACTTAGTACATTTTCAGTTTACTTTAAGGTCTTTTTGTTTTACCTGAGTAGAAATATACCCCATATAGCATAACAAAAATGTCCCCTTCTGAGATGTAATACATTTTGCTTCTTCAGTCATTGTTGGTTTCTTAAATCTAGAAAGGATGTATTAAATAATATTAGAAAATGTATTTAAAATATAGGAATAATCAACAATATATGTACTATTATTAGGTACTTACCAATTATAATTTAGTTGGATTTCAATGTAGATTTTGTCTATTTTGGTTGATGCTGGTCTGTATTTTAGTTGTCTGTGGAAAGAAAGTTAACTATATTTTAGTGAATGTTTACACGTGAATTTTGGTTAAACATTATATATATTATTATGTTTTTTAGAGAAATAATAGTACATGTGCATGTCTTATATACTTACCAAGTGTTCTTTATTTGTTGTTCAATGTTGATCTTTTCTTGATATATTGCTGCTTTTCTTTTTTAAGTTGTCAGTGGAAAGAAATAGAAGTATGTTTAAAATTATGATTTGTATTTATATGTGAAGTTGGCTTTTTTAAACATTCCTTTTAGATTTTCTTTATTTTAAACATGTGTTTACATTTTTTAACATTGTTGAAAGTAAAATCGGAGTTTCTTTGATGGTTATAACATTTGAGCATTTTATTTAGCTTTTCCTTAGTGTTTAAAAAATTAATTTAGTATACTTACTTTTTCAGTTGGTTGTTTTAGTTTGTGTTGTGGAAATATAAAAAGATAGATATATAATTTAGTTTTTAAGTTTTGACTATGAATTGTAGGTTACATTTAATTTGACATTTTATTTAGAAAGATTAGATTACTTACTTTTTGTTATCTGTAGTTTGTTTGTTATCAGATGATTCTTCAAGGTTGTCGAGAATTTTGCAGAGTTTCTTCAAGCTGAATATTTTCTGCAGGTGTTAGAGTATTGAGGTTAATTCTTAATATAGTGTGTCTTTAATTAGTCTTTGTATGTCATTGGTCAGATACATTCAAATGTGTTTCTATTGGTTAGTTTGAATTTTTTTAAGTAATTTAATTATGTTAGTTGTGTGTCAAATTGTTATTTTGAGATTTTTTGTCTTTTCTTTATTGTATGAAGTGTTTTTAGAAGATATATTGTATTTAAAAATGTATTATATTTATTTAAAAATGTGTATATTTTAAATGTGTTTGTTTAAAATATTTTCCTTTATGTAGTATTTTTAAATAATTATTTTAAGGAGATATTTTTTTAGTTGTGTTTAGTATGTATATTAAAAGTTATACGAGTGTATTTTTAATAGCTTAAAGTTCTAGTGTGTTTTATAATATTTATTTATTATTTTAGAGATGACGATATTTTGGTTATATCGATAATATTGATGTCTATATATTTGTTTCAGATATTATTGTTATGTGCTATATTTATTTATAACTGTCGATATTTTAAAATTCGGTATGTGTGTGTACGATTTTTGTGGGGTCGATGTTTTTGTATAATGTTATTTTTTAATCAATGTTTATGTTGTTTTATTATTAAATATAGGGTGTCGATTTAATTGTCATCGATATTTATGACTCGATATATTTGTATTTCAATTTTTGTAATTTCGATAATTTGACAGTGATTCGTGGGAAACATGAGCACTCTTTCGTTATACTCTCATACCGGTCCAGAACAGGGAGCAAAGGGAGACACTAGCAAGTTTAAAATGTTTATTTTAACACCTTGATCTCAGGTGCAGCATCTTAGCTAATACAAGCAGACATATGATAAGAAATAAGATTGTCAGCATAGTTACTATTCCATAAAATACAAAGGGACAAAGCATGTTATAATGCTAAATGATAACAGGTTAAATATATTCCTATATTTCTCCCTCACTTGCTAGTAGGTTATTTTATATCTAAAGAAGGTCTCTTAGGCTTGCATAGGCGACCCCATACCTCAGAGATTAGCAGGAGTGAATCACATTGAGTTCTGCACAAGCTCTCAGCATACGAATGTTCTCCAAGTGTGTTCAATCATGCCTACCCAGTATATTATTAAAGTCGCCAGTATCTGAGTTGTCCACAGCTGTCTATATGTTATTTTTAGGACGTGCGCTGATCAGTTCGAACAAAAGCAACAGTGTTGATATAACCTTGAAGGCCTCGGCATTCACTGTTCAGACTAAGCTTACAAAGCAAGTCTAGCAATGTTGAAAAACAAGTTATTCTCATGTGAAGCAAAACACTCAGCCTAATGCGAAATAATATCTAACGTGTGTGCCATTTGCAAAAGAAAGCAGAAGGCAAAATGTCATTTAAACTTCTAATAAGCTCATGCTAACTTAACACTGTATGAATGCAAGGCTCAGCCCCACTACAAAAGGACAGTGTTGAGGAAGAACTAAACAACAAGAAATGTCTACAGGTAGTCCTGTTCTACCCCTCCCCCTTTTGTGTCTAGATCACCCCCTCCCTCCCACAGGACTGCAGGCAAACATGTCTACTGTCTGGGAAGTCTACTCTCAACCCTCATCTTATGCCGTTCTAAACCATGGGAATCCAAACGGATCCTTTTACTACTGTGAGGGAAACTTTGTGGCAGATAGCAAAAGAAATCAACTTCACATGTGCAGAATTCCAATGTTTGCATAAGATCCCTTATATTTTCATACATTGTTATAATCATAAGGTCCCTGCTTCTTTCAAGTGCTGCAGAAATCTCTTGATGTCTCACAATATGCACATCCAGTCATCACTTAACACGTCCACTCCCTGAGCTGATCAGCTCCACTTGCTGAAATGGTTGTCTAGTGGCATTTGAGTAGTGCACATGTTTTTCATCTGAATCTATTGACTGTCAAAAGTATTGAGTAGAGCACTATATCACACACAAATAATGTTTCTTTCTATAGAGTTCTACCCTCAGATTGCATGCTGTGCAAAAATGACTCCTCTTATTCCCAAAACCCTGAATGAAAACCAACTTTGACTTAAAACTGCTTATTGTCACATCTCTTTTTTTCGTTCAATTACATTTTCCTACTTTCCATCCCTGCACTCATTCTTTCTCCGATCACAGCCTACCCTGTCACATGCATGTTTGTTTTAATCACTACGATGGCATTTCTACAAATTAGCCACACCTCTTTTCAAAGATCACAACAAACTCCTTAGTAATACCCTACATACCCTATGGCTCATTTATTAATCCCACCAACCATCTTTATGAACACACATACCCAACTATGGATCACACCAAAGTCCTATTAGTACCATCTTCCAACAAAAAGAAACCTATGTAAATTCATGAAGTGGTTTCCTATAGATCACAAGATTAATTCAAGTAACCAATTATAACTAATAAACATTGACTAACCACTAACAATGGGTTCCCGAAGTAGCGTGCTAAAGGGCGAAAAGCGCTTCAACGCTTCGCCAGAGATAGTAAGTGCTATATAAATACAATTATAGTACAAATAGACAGAATTGTGTATTTACATCCTAACAGTTTTAATGTAGATCACCCTCAAAATATATTTTTGGAATAGATGATATTTCAGTTGCCACCACTTTCATTCAACTGGTATTTTTAGGAAGGGCTCTTTAATGTAAACATAGCTAAATAGAATGTCCTTTTGCTACTTGCATAGTTAAAATAAAGCTTGTGCTTCAGCACCTCAACATTTTTACTCTCAACAGTTTGTTTTTCGTTTACCTTAAAGGTGGATTTACATATATTTTATGTAATTGGTTGTTTTGATGGTAGCAAAAAATATTGTTCTTTTAAAAAAAAAATTAGTTGAGCCATCATAACATTCAAATGTTCTATTCAGATTGGAAATGGCAATCCCTATAACTGGAATATCAGTTTATGTCCTTGGTGTGACATACCACTTGTGTTTGCAACATTTTAGAACAGACTTGACATAACGCTTAGCTGCTCACCATTTGGTTGCATGATTTATTGATCCCAGCATAGTGATTTTTACCTTGCCCTTGCCTAGTGTTCTTTCACTGCTCGTGCTTTAGGAGCTGTTTTTTTCTTTTTCCTGAAGCACTCCAAAAGTGTGCATGTTTGCAGTCCATCTCTTCCCACACCCACCCTGCCCCATGTTGTTTCTGTTGCCCCCTTCTCTCTCAGCCCCCTCCCGCATTGTGTTACTTACCCATTCCTTCCACCCGCCTATGCGGCCATGCTGAACAGCAGCTGTGCTGCTATACAACATGGCTAAAGTGCATTGACATTGACTAAGGCAATAGTTCTCACATAGGCAAGACCTATTGGCTTTGCCAATGCTGGTTATAAGTTTCCATTCATCAGGACACAACCCAGAACTTAGCAGGTTAGGCCCTTACATTACCTACCATCAAGCTTCAAATATGTCCAACATTGAAAGTAATATAGCATTCTCAGGCAGCCTTTAGATATACTGATTAACCAGTTGTACACATTTATGCCTTTCAAGGGCTAGGGAGCTGAGCACCGGAAACCATAGGCTAAAATTTAGCCCTCGTTTCTGCCCACTTTAACCACAGATAATCTAGCTCACTGGAGCCCAGTTATGCTTCTTGAAATTTGGGCCTGGCTCTGTGAAGGCGTAGCTACAGTATATTGTTTAACAATGTAGAAAAGTTGCCAGGCAGTAATACTTTGACATCACAGCAGTGCCTGCTATTTGAGGTGATCCTGTCCAAGGTTTCAAGCCCGGCCATTGTAGCAGTAAATTCCCCACTCAGAGGCATGAACTGAAACAGAAGCCCCAGCACCGTCTGGGACAGGAGGACATCACTCCTCCTTGCACAGTGCCACAGAGAGCAGCAGAAAGTGCAATTAAATCAATGCTCCACACACGCACACACGCGTCTCTCCTGTCCTAAGGAATACTCTCCTAATGTACAAACACCCAGCTTGACTTCCCATTGCCATGTTGCCTACCAGTGGACAACTCTGAAGAACAGGCGTCACACTGACTTCCCCGTAGAGAGAGGGAGAATTTCCAGCGGACCTTGATGAAAGTTTGACTATAGGGGTCTGCTCCCTATACCTCGCTTGTTCTGGTGACTCACTCAGTGGAACTTGATTATGGAGAGAGTGTGTTTTAGATAAACCCTATTCTGGAAAGGATAATACCCAGAGATACCTAAATCAGGATCAGAGGGTGTTGAGTTTTGGGATCCTGAGGGTCCTGATGAATGTCGGAGTGACCTGACACTGTGGCCACAGTTACAGCGACAGAAACATGTTGACACCTTTACTGTAAGGAGGGGTGAAGGGATCCTAATTTTCTCTTATCACCACCATCCTTCACGTTTTTAACCCTAGCCAGATGGCCCAGGAATACAATTGTTATCAGGGACACATCCAAGCTAGTTTTAAGATTCACTCGCTGCACTTTTCTTTTGTGATCCCAAAATTTAGTGGGGCATATTAGCAACACCTGCCGAAAATTATCGCAAACCGCGCTTAGCGTGATTTTTTTTACCACCTTCTATCGCTGGATTTTATCACGAGATAACGCAGTATTACCAACGTTTATCTCCACGGTGATAAAAAATCCAGCGATAGCGGTAAATCCCATGTTTAGCGCAATATTTCCAGCCATGAGGAAAATCTCGCTATTAGGCAGGTGGGGACTTAGCCATAGAATCCACCTTCCATTGACTATTATTGCTAAGTCAGGTTTTTACCAGGTGTAAAATCCTGGCGCTAATCGGGGTTAGCGCGCGTTTTTTTATCGCGTCGCGGGTATTGCTAATAGGTGATAGCTGTGTTAGCAACTGCTTTCAGTCGCTACCATTTTGGGTACACCCACTTTGCATGTCATTAGCGATAAATATTGCTGACATGCAAAGCGGGCTCCAAACCGGTCGCTATTGCCTGGAAGCTGTCGCTAACTGCTGCTAGCGACAGCTTGGTAATTGGGCAATAAAAAAATCACCGATTTATCGGCAAAAAGTGCAGCAAAAGCAGCGATAACACCCTTGCTAATATGCCCCACTGTTCGCATTGTTTCGCCTTCCCTTTCGCTCCACTCTGGGCGTTGGTCTGCGCAGGGGTGTTAGTTAGCAAGCCCGATGAAGAAGAATGTCACAATTATGTGCGTGAGGGCAGTTTGCACTCACTGAGCATGTGCCACCTCCAGTATACACTTTCCAACCTCCATTTGTGTGTTAAAGTCGACTGGGGAGGTCAGGGTAGGAATGTAACCTCTCCCCCCTTCTTGTGTGCAGATCACACTACTACTGACTGATAAATGCCAGAACAGCCAACAAGCACCTCCCCACACAGACACACACATATACACATATGAGGGTAGAGAACATGGAAGGGATGGCGGTACAACCATTATCCAAATAAAACTCACATACATCAAGACTGCCAGCAGCGACCAGTGACTTATCTAGCTGCACTACATTTCCTACTCTCACCCACGCCGCCCTGTGAAGCTTCTAGGTTCTCTGTCTTCTTCTACCCCTATGCCTTCTGCACTAGATCTCTCTACTACGAAATTTGTATGAACCCTTCCCAGCAAGATTTTATAACAGCATTGAACCACTATCTCATGCAATTAGGTGACAATTGATTATTGACCCACTTGTCCTATGTCTCTAAATATGGACTTTTCTTTTCCTGCATGTCTCCCGAGATATTGTGACATACTTTGATGTTTTTCTCTCCTAGCCAATGTGACTCATCCATCTGGCTCCAGTAATCCACACTGCAACCTGCTGCTTCAATTTAATGTCAAGTACAACGATACTGGTCAAAAGGTTCAAAATGTAACGGATGCTCAGTAAAATACATAAAAATAATAAATCAGTCTGGCTTGATGCTAAACACAGATGCTCAATCATGTCATTCAATATCATGACTTATGAGATCTGACTTTCCTTGTGTCCTTATGTGGAGAAATTACTGCAGACACCTGTTACCTCTTGTTAGACTTGACAGCCTTAGGGTGGTCTTACCCCAACTTTTTGCCTGCCTCCCTCCATTTTCTGACCTAGTTTTTGATGGTTTTAGGACTTTACCACTGCTGACCAGTGCTAAAAGGCTTGTGCTCTTTCCCTTAACCATGGTAACATTGGCTTAACCCCAAATGCACATCTAATTTACATACTAGTCCCTACTAAAGTCCAACACATGTGCTCAGGGCCTGTACATTAAATGCTACTAGTGGGCATGCAGCACTCATTGTGCCACCCACTGAAAAAGCCCTATAACCAAGGCTCAGGTCTGCCATTGCAGAGCACATATGTGCAGTTTTACACAGGCATTTCGACCTTGCAAGGTAACCCTCTTGCCAGGCGTAAACCTTTGCTTTTTATACATATAAGTCACCCCTAAGGTAGGCCCTGTCTAACCCACAGGTTAGTGTGCAATGTATTTTAAAGGCAGGACATGTACATTTAAGTTTTACATGTCTTAGTAGTAAAAAACTACCTGTCTCTGTTCTGGGTTGGGTGACAGCTGGGCTTAGTGTGTTCCCTCTAAACATCCACAAATAAAGGAAGATTAGGTTTGGCTTGATGAGCCTTGCTGGGAGAACGGAGGGAGGAGTTTTGCACATCCTCACACTTACACCTAAATGGGTTGTCTCCTGTCCACATACAAAGGGCTGCATACACCCTGTGGTAAGTCTGTAGCCAGGGTAGGAAGGGAGGACCTCCATGCACTTCAAATCTTTCTTTGAAGTCTCCCCTACTTCAAAGACACAACTGGGTATAAGTACTGGACCCTTGCCCCATGACATCAGTACACATCTGCACCTGTGACTACTCTGTTAGGAAGAAAACGTCTGTGCTGTTGAAAGGACTACCACTCTGCTGGACTGCTGCTTTGCTGGACTCTTGCCTTGCTGAGCTGCCCTGCTCCCTGCTGTTCTGTCTGGGTGAGAAGGACTGGATCAGAGAGACTCCAAGGGCTTGCTGTCCTGCCATCTGATTGAAGTCTCCCGGATACAAAATACTTCCAACTACTTGCATCTGCATCTCTGGACTCTACAAGCTGTGAGTCTGCCCTGCCAAGGGGTGCCACCTCAGTTCTAGACCCTTGGAAGGGAGGCCTAAGGTGCTTTTACATCTGGAACCCACACATTCTTATTGGAACCGGCGCATCTTTGCCTTTGGTGAGTTGAAACCAACACATCTTAGCCATTGCGTGGAGCAGACCTGGTGCATCGCCTGCGTAACCAGTGAATCACCTTCGCAATCGATGCATTGACTGCTGCGGTAGCAGGAGCAGCAGTGCATCGCATTTAGAACCTGTGCCTTGGAATTAATGCATAACTGCAGCTGCATGTAGAAAATGTACGCATTTTGTCCACTGTGTGGCTCAACAGCAACGCATTGCTTCGGCTGCACCTATCATCTTCGTCAACGATGATGCATCCCGATTCAAGGTTCTTTGGTTCAGCGGGCCAAAGTGAGTTCCTGTATGTGGCCCTCGCGTTAACTGGGTCAGCCTGAACTTTAGACTTTGCCCCTGATATCCCCTTTAAGCGCATATTACTCCTAAGCGCTATTTTACATTTATTCTTTGAAAATTCTCAACTCGACTTCTATTTGTTGGATTCTTGTCATTTGATCTTGCTTTATTTATAAAATCATAAACTATTTTGCTAACCTGGTGTGAAGTCATTTTGTAGTGTTTTCACTGTGTTACTGTTTGAAGTGTTGCACTAATACCCTACACATTGCTTCTTAAGTTGAACCTGACAACTCTGTACCAAGCTACCAGAGGGTGAGCACAGAGTAATTAAGGGTGTGTTGTGACTTACCCTGACTAAGATTATGGTTCCTTCTTAGACAGGGTGCGTACCTCTGTGAAAGCGAAACCCACTTTTCAACACCTCAACTTATTGCCTCTCCCAAAGGTCTTAGGCTGGGCTGAGGCACAGAGATGGTCCTGATGCCGAATTTATCTGTGCACTTCTAACAGGCACCTTGACACCATTAGTAGATAATAGAATAAACAACAACCCACAGGTAAGCAGCTCTTTTTTAAGGTGATTTTGCACAGATTGAGCACAAAGTACAGAAGCACTTTGTGCAATATACTTTTATTGCAGAACTATCATCTCAAACATACAATGCTGTAAAAAGACAGCAGCATGTGATGTTTAGGTTAAAAATATATAAGGCAGGCTGTAGGTACAATGCATTAAGTAAAAGTTATCGTAATTTGTTCGCCAACTTCTACCCACTGCTTTGGTGTTTTTAGACTGACCTATGCACTAATCGGTCGGTTCACAAAATACTGATTTGTAGTGGGTCGTAATTACTTCCCTGTGAATATTAATGTGGTCGGTCGGAAAGTGCAACCCACTACAATTTGTTGCCCTCACAGATATGGCAGCCTGCTGGGGTTAAGCAGACCACTATGTTTTTGATTGCTTTTTAATAAAACAATAAAAAAAAAATGCAGCTTGTTTTCCTTAAAGGAAAACGGGATTTTTCAGAGTAAGCAGTGGTCCCATGGACCAATGCCTTCTCCAAAAATGTTTCTTTCAGCATTCACAAAGGTGAAGGGGTTCCTAAGGGAACCCTTCTCTTTTACGAAAGGGTTACCACCTCCTTTGAATATGAGTAGATCCAACTATTCAGTGCTATGTTTGCTGCTGGAGTATTTCCGAAAACAATTACATGAGTAAAGAGACAGTACAGGCCAATAGGGTATGCTGAATGCTCTGCTGTTCAGGCAAATGCAGGATCAAATCTAAAAAGCATTGGCAAAACCGATAGGTCTCACCTTTGGAACCTATTTTGTTTTGGTCGCACCTTTTGGCGATTCTGTACAACATGCTGTATAAAGCAGAAGGAAACAAAGTACCCAAAGAACCACTCAATCTTAATTAAACACAGCCCACATTACACAAAAGGAAATAGACAAAGAGACGACAGAAAAATGCCACAAAAATTAGCATGCTCTTCTCTTTGGGGAACAGCCTTTACAACGCGGGTATTACCACGCGCTGCCATTACAACGCTGCTATTACAACGCAAGTCGTTACAATGACTTGCGCTGGAGGGCGCTGTTGGATAGGGAAAAGTTTAATTTTCTAATCCAACATCTTCCCTACTGTTACGTGGGCTGGAATTCGAATAGAAAATTAAACTATTCCACTATTCAGTGCTTACAGCGCAAGTCGTTGTAACGACTTGTGTTGTAAAAATAGTGTTGTAATGGCACGCGTGGTAAAAGCCCGCGTTGTAATGCCATACAACCGGGAGGATGCTACACATACTTTGTCACATTAAACTGAAACTTATAGGATTTCCCAGTGCTTGTTATTAGTGAAAGTGATTAGAGAGTTTGAGTATGAGGGTGAGTGAGTGAATTACCAAATTTGTCAATAGGTGAAGGGATGTATGAGTGGATGTATGGATGAATGAACGGTGAATAACAGAGCAAATGTGTGGATGAAGCCGTTTTTAAATGGATTGAGTGTTTTCAAGAATGATTGGGTAAGTCTATAAATGAAGATGGTTGTTTATCAAATGGTGAGTTTGTTTTTATGGGTAAATGAACATAAGTGAGTCAATGGTTAAATTGATGAGTGAGCATATGGATGGAAGAGCACTGTGTGCATGAATGGCTAAGTGATTGAATTAAGGAATGCATTGTGTGATGACTGACAGATTGATGAGAGCATGGATGGATGATTGAGTGTCTTAATGGATGCCTTAATATATATGCTTGTGAATGAACAGATAAATTACCTAGCCATCTACCTACACTAGTAATTACCGAATCGGTATTTACCTATTCGGTAATTGCCATTCATTCCTATGGGCCTGGAGACCCATAGGAATGAATGTCAATTACCGAATCGGTAAATAACGATTCGGTAAAATAGGGAAATAGTCAAGGGTGGCAGGGTGTCACTTTGACACCCTGTTGCACCCCTGAATAGTGCTGGTGTGCACATGTGGCATACATACATGCCCTAAGGGCATGTATGTCTGTCACATGGCACAGGTGTAAATGCACACATTTGCATTTATACAGGAATTCCTTATTTACCACCAACCAATAGTTGGTGGTAAATAACGAATCCTTAAAGCACAAAAGCACTCTTTACAGTACTTCCTACATCTCATTTACCGATTTGGTAAATACCGAATCGATAAATGATGATTCGGTAAATACCGATTCGGTAAATACCGATTCATTATTTACCGAATCGGTAAATATACCACCTACGTAGGAAAAGGCTATTACCGGTCGGTAACTGCCGATTTCGGCAGTTACCGACCGGTAAAAGCCTACCTACATCTGGTCCTATATTCTAAGGATATTTCATGTAGCCTTCCCAGAGAATATTATAATTGATATTGAAAGAAATATTGTATCCTAATTTAGATTTCAGCTGATTGCAAGGTTGTGTACTGCCAGTTTCATCTCCTTCCATACTTCTGACTGACTGACTGAGGGTATTTGTAGAGCACAGTAATGCCGAGGCGTCTTGGCCCTATATGAAATAAACTGAACATGACGTTGACTAAATTAATTCTGAGAAAAGAGCCAGGTTTTCATTTCCTTCCTGAAAACCAGTCGGTTAGATATCATTCTAAGACGTACGGGGATTGAATTCCAAAGCTTGGATGCCAGGAAGGAAAAGCGTTTTCCTCCACACCTTTTTCTTTTTATCTTGGGAAGTTTGACCAAACCCTGAGTAGCTGACCTTGAGGAGCGCGTTGGCTGGTAACGGGAAAACATAGATTGTACATCCTTGGGCCCACCACCAAACAAGGCTTTGGGTACCAGACAAAGCGTCTTAAAGTCGACGCGTTGATGGACAGGAAGCCAATGTAGTTGTTTTATGCTGTTTGATGTAGGGTGGTGTTTAGGAAGGTAGAGCCGCACTCTGGCAGCTGCATTCTGAATTAATTGGAGTTTAGAGAATTGTGCAGCACCAGCTCCGAGATAGAGAGCATTCCCGTAATCGATTCTAGATAGAATCGTGGCAATTATGACTGCTTTCCTCAGGGAAAAGGGAATGAATGGAAGGATCTTTCTCAGACCTCTTAACATAAAAAAGCAAGCAGATGACAATTGATTAATCTGAGCAGCCCAGGTGAGATCTTCATCGAACATAAAGCCAAGGTTCCTCACTTTGTTCACTGGCACAGGACAAGCACCAGCAGTGGTTGGCCACCATAGCTGATTCCAGATCGAAGTTTTCTGGCCGGACTCTAAAACTTCAGTTTTGTTGCTGTTTAACTTCAAAAAGTTAGAGTTCATCCATGTCATGAGGGCAGATGTACACTCAGAGAATTGAGCTGCCATAACCTCTACCGGATGAATTACAGACACTATAAACTGAGTGTCATCAGCATATGACACCAGCGAAAAGCCATGATCTTTTATTAATTTAGCAAGAGGGGCAACATAAATATTGAAAAGTGTGGGAGAGAGGGCGGAACCCTGAGGGACTCCACCAGGGAGCATAAATTCCTTCGATTGATATCCGTCCCAAGAGATGATTTGTTTCCTAGACGCCCGGAAAGAAGTGAGGAGGGCAAGAGCTGTACCACTAATACCAATGTCCTGTAGCCTTTGTGTTAGTACTGCATGATTAACTGTGTCAAAGGCTGCTGTTTCATCAAGCAGGATTAGTATAGCCCTTCCTCCCTCTTCCATTACCCTACGTACTTGCTCTGCTGCCATAATCAATGCTGTTTCTGTGGAGTGCTTTGACCGGAAGCCATGTTGAGTATCGTCAAGAATGTCATTATTCTCCAGGTAGGATGTTAATTCAGAGTTCATGGCCTTCTCCAGAACCTTGGCAGGCAAAGGTAGACATGAGATAGGGCGGTAGTTTTTCTCGTCTTGCAGATCCAGCTTGTTTTTTTTTAGAAGGGGACGGATACAAACTTTTTTCCACATTGTGGGATAGACTCCTGAAGTCAAAGCTTGATTTAATACCGGAGATAGGGATAGACTTATCTCCTCTGGGGCCAGATGTAGTACATGCGGTGGGCAAGGTTCCAAGGGAGATCCCGATTTGATTTTTAACAGCAAATCTGCCACTTTATCCTCTGACAGTATTGAGAATTGCGATAAGCTGCAGTTCATGACCCTGAGCTCAATTTGCGCTAGGGCATCTCCCCCTGTTTTCTTTGCTGCACTAGAAAGGTCATTATAAACAGACTGCACCTTTGATTGAAAAAAGCTCCCCAGTTTATGTGTGAACTTTTGGTCAAGTATGAAGGTTGCATCTCGTGGGCATTTCAGTAGTGCAGAGACTGTGTTAAACAATTCTTGTGGGGAATTCCTCACCTCTTGAATTTTATTAGTAAAATAGGCCATTTTGCCTGAATAATTGCATTTTTATAGTCTTCATGTGCTGCACAATAAGCTTTCTTTTGTGCAACATCATCTGGTGTAACCTGATTTGATAGATCTTCTTTCCACTGGTCACACCTTTTTGAGTGGTCTGGCTAAAAGGTTCTTATTTTGTACTCTAGTATATATTTGTCAGTTCAGTCTTTGAAGGACTACCGGCAGGGTAGAGAACTTCATAATTGAACAATCTAGCTCCTTCTATAAGGTTAGTTGCAAAACAACTTTGTACCTGTGGGTATTTAAATAACCCACCTCCCTACTCCACACTGTATTTCTGTTGAGTTCCTAAAAAGTGGGTAATTCCACAGTGGTACTTATTTGATCTAGCTTCCATTTCCCTTTCATGAGTCATTCCTATGAATGCTGTGAAGATCCTCAGGTAGGAGGGACATTTTCCATAAGAAAATATTCCTTCATTCTTGTAGAGTTCACTATTCTTTTCCCATTGTGAATAGCACCTTTTCCCATTGTAAATAGCACTCATAAAATGCCCTTAATACTTTTAACAATATACTTTGGAAGCAATTTTACGAGTCATACTTGCATGCCTACTATTTAGGTTAATATATATCTTGAAACTGATCACTCCTGCGCTAGCGCTCTGGGTGACAACATCGTATTGTATTGCTGGAAGTGTTTTTTAAACTTCGTTCTGGCTATTTTAAAATATTGCTGTTGTTGCTAAATGCTAATTGTGCGCTGACTCCCCGGTCCACCGCAGCGATTTAGGCTGTTTGTTGTGGAGGGAGAACAGAGCGCTCCTACTTCCTAGTGGTGCCAATACTCGGCGGTCATCTTATTCGGTTGACGCTCCAGTCTTCCTCGAGCCCTGACTACAAAGGCTCCTAGCTCTGACTCGTCGAGTCAATCTTGAAACTGATCACTCCTGCACTAGCGCTCTGGGTGACAACATCGTATTGTATTGCTGCAAGTGTTTTTTAAACTTCGTTCTGGCTATTTTAAAATATTGCTATTGTTGCTAAATGCTAATTGTGCGCTGACTCCCCGGTCCACCGCAGCGATTTAGGCTGTTTGTTGTGGAGGGAGAACAGAGCGCTCCTACTTCCTGGTGTTGCCAATACTCGGCGGCCATCTTATTCGGTTGACGCTCCAGTCTTCCTCGAGCCCTGACTACAAAGGCTCCTAGCTCTGACTTGTCGAGTCAATCTTGAAACTGATCACTCCTGCGCTAGCGCTCTGGGTGACAACATCGTATTGTATTGCTGCAAGTGTTTTTTAAACTTCGTTCTGGCTATTTTAAAATATTGCTGTTGTTGTTAAATGCTAATTGTGCGCTGACTCCCCGGTCCACCGCAACGATTTAGGCTGTTTGTTGTGGAGGGAGAACAGAGCGCTCCTACTTCCTGGTGGTGCCAATACTCGGCGGCCATCTTATTCGGTTGACGCTCCAGTCTTCCTCGTAACCCAATCTATATAAGGCTTTGGTTCTCCGCGCAGCGGCACGCGCAGCGGGAGCGCCGTAGGCACGCCGAAGAGGCGCCTAAGAGAAGCCAGTCTGCGCCAGTCCGCGTCCAGACGCTCCCAGATCCCACTCTCAGCTTGGCATTATGGTAGGAAATCGACTTATATATAGTTCTCCTTCCCTCCACGCTTTAAGATCCACCGCTAACCCGCTATGTTTACACTCGGTCCTCCCTATAAACAATAAAGCCCGCTGTAAAACATGTAACTGGGCTTTGTTTACTCCAACTACAGGGAAACACTCCCAATATACAATTGGAGGATGTTCCTTCTTAATTGTCGATCGTTGCCGAAACACTGCGCGGAACTGGCCCTGCTGATTGAGGAGTTCAGCCCTGACGTCCTCTTTCTAACAGAGACGTGGCTCCAGCTGGAAACTGATCCTGCTACGGTATGGGCCACCCCTCAAGCCTACACTCTAAAGCGACTGGATCGCAAGATAGGTAGAGGCGGAGGGCTGGCCATCATTTATAGAGACAACTATAGATGCCGTGTCACTCCCTCCACCACGCTAGTCTGTGAGAGTCTACACTTTACTCTCGAATTCACCCCCACCACTACCTTCTCAGGCATCTTAGTTTATCGACCGCCTGGTACCTCTAGTCACTTTGTCACAAATATGACGGATGTAGCTGCCAACTTAGTGCTCACCTCGGCAAACTTTACGTTGCTGGGTGACCTGAATCTGCATCTAGACGATCCGCTTGATTTAGCAGCCAACAGCCTTCGACTGAATCTCCAAGCCATTGATCTGCTCCAGAAAGGCTTCCTATCGACACATACTAAGGGGCATCTTCTAGATCATATCTACAGTAATCTGGACAGCCTAAAGGTCGAGTCACCTATACCACTGCCTTGGACCGACCATTACCTAATACCCTTCATATGGTCTACGAGTGCCCCCCCCATTCTACAAAACCACAAGAAACATTGGGGGAGGAAATGGGCATCGCTTCCCTTTTCCAAGTGGGAATCGGCTTTGGCCGAACACATCCCTCCGAAGGTGACCAACCCCAATATGGCCACTGTTAATTTTGACAGTTGGATTCTTAACTCTCTTGATCAAGTTCTCCCGAAGGAATCTCTGCATCTGATAAAGAGGTCTAAAGTAGCCCCCTGGTACTCCCCTGCCCTGAGAATTATGAAACAATCCTGTCGTAAACTGGAGAGAGTCTGGAGACAAGAACACTCACAATTCAAGAAAGTAGAGTATAGAGCCGCAATTAAGCTATATAAAAAAGAACTGAAATCTGCACAAGCCCAATTTTATGAATCTAAAATCAACCTAGCTGCAAACTCCCCCAAGGAAATTTTTAAAATTGCCAAGTCACTGATTTCCCCCTCCCCCGAGCGTCTGCCATCTGACGGCGCCCAAGCCCGATGTAATAGTTTAGCCACCTTTTTCTCCCAGAAGATCCAGGCAATCTACTCCTCCTTTACCACTGGTAGAAATGATCTGGATAATACCGCCGCTACTAGTTCTGACCCATTGGGTTCCTGCTCACTTGATGAGTTCCCTCTCCTGGATACCGTCCTATTAGACAGAATGGTCCCTAAAGTTACCTCGGGATCTCCCAACGACCCAGCACCCCCGCAGGCCCTCACCAAGGTCATTGAGGCCATTCGCCCGGTCATTCTAGATGTCTTCAACTCCTCCATCATTTCAAGCTCAGTTCCTGCTCCGTGGAAATGTGCGATGGTTAAAGCCCTTCTGAAAAAGCCCACTCTAGATCAAAACAACTTGGCTAACTTTTGCCCAATTTCCCTGCTTCCCTGGATGAGCAAGTTGCTTGAGAGGCACATCAATAACATCCTAGTAGATTATTTAGAATCTAACAATCTGCTATGTGCCTCTCAGACGGGTTTCCGCCCTCAACACGGAACCGAAACAGCTCTGCTGGCAGTGACGGAAGAAGCTAGATCTGTGCTGGACCAGGGAGGGAAAGCAGCCATCATACTACTAGACCTCAGCGCCGCGTTCGACGCGGTTAACCATGCCACTCTATTACATCGTTTGAGAGGCATGGGCGTGTCGGGCCCGGCCCTGGCACGGCTGACTTCCTTCCTGGACGAGCGCTTCTTCCAGGTGTTTGAGGGCGAGGTAACCTCCTTCAAGCAACCACTTAGTTGTGGGGTCCCCCAGGGCTCTGCCCTAAGCCCCACACTTTTTAATGTCTACATGAGACCTCTAGCAGAGATAGTCCATCCCTTTGGTGTGCGTATTGTCACCTACGCGGACGACACCCAATTGGTGGTCTCTCTGGACCACAATGAGGGTTCGTCCAACACACTAGGTCCCTGTCTAGAGGCAGTAGCCAAGTGGATGCAATCCTCTTATCTCAGACTAAACGGGGAGAAGACGGAGATTATGTTATTGGGCACCCCTGCACCGACCACTCTGGCTTCCATCTGGCCCATATGTCTAGGATCTCTTCCCCCCCTAAACCTCAGATAAAGAGTCTTGGAGTTTGGGTCCATAAGGCGCTAAACTTCTCGGTCCAGGCCACCAGAACAGCATCTACTTGTGTCGGGCTAATGAGAATGCTTCGGAAGGTGCTCCCTTTGCTTCCATTCCAGGCGAGAAGAATCATGGTTTAGGCCCTGATTCTTTCTCGCCTGGACTACGGAAATGCCTTATATCTGGGAGCCCCGACAGCAGTGACCAACTGACTCCAGGTCACTCAAAACTGCGCTGCCCGATTATTATTTAACATCCCTCGTTGGCAGTCAGCTAAGAAGGCCCTAAGAGAACTACACTGGCTCCCAGTGGCTGCACGAGTCCAATTTAAGGCCATGTGCATTCTGCATAAATCCTTCCATCGAACAGGTCCTGCCATCCTGTTCCCCCTAGCTGTGCCTTATATTCCCTTCAGAGCCCTCCGCTCCAGTGCTTTGCATCCAGCCACCACAACCAAAATCAACAAAGCCCGTTGGGGCGGCCGTTCATTTTCGCACACTGCTGCGAGAATCTGGAATTCTCTCAGAGAGAACAACAACCGGATGGCCTTCAGGAAAGCCTTAAAAACCCACTTGTTTGGAAAAGCGTGTTAGTCTACCCTGTACCTCGCCATAGTAATCAGTTAAAGCGCTGCGAGGCCTTCGGGTAGTTACGCGCTATATAAATATAATTTTTCATTTCATTTCATATACTTGTGAAGAACGGGTCTTGAGGGCTTGGGATCATGAGTTTGCATAGTCTAGCCCTCATCTGCCAGCAAACTGCTTAGCAGCCTAACTCACATGGTTTACTGCACAATAGAAAAGAGGTGATTAAACAAGTTAGCTAATTTTAAAAATTGCTTTTCAGAGAACATGGCAGACACTGTAAGAAAAATAAGTCATATAAGGTTACAGTTTGATTAGATTTCTTGAAGCTATCAAATAATATGGATATCTACCTACCAGGTAAAGGGGAATATGCCACTAACCCCTAGATTCATCATTGTCCAGTTTTGCGAGTCCTTAATAGCGATTATTAAGGAATCGCTATTAAGGACTTGCAAAACGGGATTCATGTAGAAATCGCAATTTTAATTACGATTTCTACAGCTTCCTTATTTGCGATTAGCAAATTGCTAATCGCAAATAAGGAATGACTCCCCATTCATTCCTATGGGCCCAGCCATAAGAATGAATGGGGAGTCCTTCCTTATTTGCGATTAGCAATTTGCTAATAACAAATAAGGATGCAATTTCAAGGGTGCCAGGGGTGTCCAAAGGACACCCTGTAGCACCCCTGAAATGTAAATGTAGCCAGATGTTGCGCACACACATGTCCAAAGGACATGTGTGTGTGTAACATACCACTTAGAAAAATGCACTAAAGTGCATTTTTCTGAGTTTTCGCTATTTACCACGAAGTCTGACTTCGTGGTAAATAGAGGCCAGAAATAGCAAATTCGCAAATAGAAAATGGTTAATGAATTGCATTTAAGGAATCTCAAATAGAGATTCCTTAAATGCAATTCCTCGCAAATATGTGATTTCGCAATTAGCGATTTTTGCATTTGGGATGATGAATCCCAAATGCAAAAATTGCACTCGCAAAGGGCCAGATTCTCAGAATCTGGCCCTTTGCGAGCCGATTTAACAATGATGAATCTAGCTGTAAGTCTGCATTTTTTTTTAGTTTGTAGATAACGGAAGCTTACCATGTTAACCATGATTCCAAGGTATGGTACTGCACAGGTTGTTACCATACTTTGTAGAACTTCTTGATACCAGTTGATTTACTTGGACTAGTGTGTATAGTTATATTTCTAACACTATGCCAGGATAGGAGTTCGGTAGAAATCCCAATATTAACGCAAGAGTGGACACCCGTGGCAAGTCTCTCTATTTTAATTTGCACTGCAGATTTTCCTTCTGAAATTAGTTGTGCTGAGAATACCTAGGTACAGAGAGTCAACTAACCTAGTTTGGGAAGCTGATTAATTACAACAATAGCTTAAGAAATTACAAGTTTACTATTGCAAATGGCATCTCTGCATTTAGAAACCACATTGGTTGGTTTTCTATCATTTTAGCATAATCTACCACCTTTTCTTCGAAGCAGACATTAGCTGCCAATAAACATCCCAGAATGAAGCCTATTTGAATTGGGTAGATGAGATGATCCAATATTCCAGTAAATCAATTTGCATACATTTTCATTACAATTTTATAATCTATGTTTGGTAAAGTAATTGGCTGAAATGATGCCCATTCCTCTTTGCTTGCCCAGTTTCAAACAGGTTATCAAGTTTTATTTTCAAAATGAGGGCACAATTTTCCGGCTTTGCCATAGTGTTCCAAAGACTATGCAATGATGGAGAAGTAGGGATTCGAAAACATTTTGTAGAACTCATTTGGGAGCCCATATTCTCCCAATGTCATTGTGGATGGGAGGGAGGAGATGAGCACACAAATATCAGTTTCGAAAATTGACTAATTCAAAAGCTGGTGCTCTTTTAGAGTTAAACTATCAAGTTAAGATATTCCACTATCTTAAAGAGCTAGGGTGCTATATTTCCTGTACAATTGTTTTCTGAAATCTTCACATTTATGGATTTGATTAAGAATCTGCCTAGTCTTTGACTTCAAGACTCAGCATCTCCCTACTTTTTATCTTCTTTAAATGATGTGTGATTGTTTGCATGCTTAAAACCTCTCTCTTTGTCATAATAGCATGGAATTTAGCTTGTAGTAGTAGTACATTTATTGTATGATTAAATAAAACCATGGAAATATAAAATATTTTGAAAACAAAAATTTAAAAGTAGTTAGTTCATTATAGTGTCATATGGCATATAGGAGTAAAAATAGGACAATTGATTTAATATCAACTATAGTTGTCTCAATGACAATGTGATTGTTTAAAGCCAATTGCAAATAAGCCAAGGTGCACAGTGTGTTAGGAGATAGATCTTTGTGGAGCCTGTAACCTTCAAAAGCTTATGGTATCAAAGAGTAAAATACTTAATTTAAAATCAACAGTCGTTACATAAAAGATCATGCAATCGTTAAAAATCTGTTGCAAATGTGCCAGGGTGCATTTAGTTCATCGGCAGTTATTGCTGCGCTTAGTTGTTTTTTTTTTAAGCAGGCCCTGCATCACCCTGAAGTATTTGCCAAATCTTGCCAGTTCCAAAGGGTCAATGGTCGTAAAAATACAAGTCGTGTGTGTTGATACAAGTCCTTAAGCCATGGGTTACAAAGAATGGTTTTAGTAGTGTCTGCCTAAAATGTAGTAGCGACAGGCAGCAGCAGAGTAAATGCTAGAAAGTTTCATGGAATTCGGCTTTTATCCAACTTAATTTGTTAATCGTCTAAGGGGTGGAATTCCTAGCAACATGAAAGTGTGCTTCCCTTAGATCATTTTGTAAGTGTTCTGCTTGCCTATACTACACTTCCTTGTTGACCAAACAAATCCTTCTAACCTATGCCTTTAAACTTTCCCATGTGTTGGTGATATGTTGGTAATACTTGAGGTGTCTACATTTAGCTCAAAAAAGTTTTGATTATTTATGTTTCTCCTATTGTTCTAGTCTAGCATTGAGCAACATATCCGCGAACTAGGGGGGCTATTGTCAGAGGAGGGGCTAAGTTGTGGATAATGCAGTTGTTATTGGTATTTCAATAGGATATGACTATGGGTGGTATTATTTCTACCTCTGTACATTCAACAGGTTAGACAATTGTTGCTTGACTCTGACATTATTTACTTGAATATGTAAAATCAATCATGTGAATCCTGCCAACAATCTATCAAATTGTAACTATATACAAACCACTTACGTATATTTCAACCAACAGCTGCCTTTCTTCCCAGAAGATCTTCTTTCTTTGTCTTGTAACTAAGCCTAGGCAGAGTTTGCAGAGTTGCACGGAACTCTGCGAAGTTCCAAAAAACTCTGCCGCGCTTCGCAGAGTTCTGTGAGCGGCGGAGTGCGTTAGGGTCATGCCATTCATGGTGATTTGGAGCACAGGGTGTTTGTCCCACACTGTAAAATCATTGCGAACAGGTGGTGGTCCCTCCTGGAATATATGTATCAGCTCACCACCGCACAAGGACTATGCCCCTCTCAGCACAACAATCTTCTCACAGCAACCCTTCTTGGCATACAGGGTCACCAGTTCCTCACTGCAAACTCAGTGCCTGTTTGGCAGCTCCCGGCTCCTACGCTAAATTCTGTGTGTGTTTGGCGCTTTTTTTGAGCCTTCCCGAATGGCGGCGATGTTTTCTGGCGGAGACTGAAAAGTGAAGTACAGCATGGTTTTTCCGAGGCTGAGCTGACCCCCCTCCTGGCCTGGGCTCCGACCCCTGCGGACAGGCAGACTAGCGGACCTGGTCTCTTCCGACAGACAGACCATTTCTCTGCTTTTCTGCTTCTGTTGTATTTCGTCGCAGCAGTGACAGCGGCGGTAGGTGAGTCCCTTCTACTGGTGTGAGCTCGGGGGGTCGGCAGTGGAACTGTCTCGAGCTCGATGTGCAATGGTTGAAGTGCTGTGGGATAAGACTCGAGTTGGCTAAGTATAGCCAAGCTAGCCCCTACAACCCTGGGATCCGCGGACTTCTGGCCCTTTGCACTCTTTGCATCTGCTCCTTGCCCAGTTCTCGGCTGGATGAATTCCGGTAATAATCTTTACCTCTCTGAGTTTCCTCCGCTTGAGCCCTTGTTTGGTCTGTGTACTTAGCACTGTAGACGTAATTAAAACAAGGCTTGCGCGGTAAAGAAAAGCGGTAGAGAAAAAGCGGAAGAGAAAACCTGCACGTTCATCTGTTGTAAGATTGTCAGGCACTTCGAACTGCGAGCTGTGCACCAGAGCCCAAGCTAAGGCATCCCCCCCCCCCTCTATGGGGTTCGGACTGCAACATCCAGTGTGCTTCACTTTCATATGGCTCCTGTCTTTTAATTTAATTTATTTACTGTGTTATTTTCAAAGTATTTGTGCCACTAGGTGGCGGTTTGTGTATAATCATTTCGAGAGCTTTTATTTTTTTTCCGATTGTCCAAACTCTGGTTTCATTAACCTCCGAACATGTCCAAACATAATGCCTCACCTGCACTTGGCACGTTGGACAATTATTTAGTTAAGGTCGTTCACAAAATTAACAATGAAAGGGGACAGTCGCTGGGGTTATGTGATGATTCTATACACCCTATTATAAGCACTTCCCCTGCTGCCATAGTACAGGACGATGGAAGCAATTCTATCAACCTTGATGCTTCTGACTGGGTAATACCCGAGCAGTCTTCCTCTACACAAGTAGAGCTGAACGATTCTATAGACATTATAGTACACCACCCTCCGACCCCTGTAGCCAGAGTGGTCAGAGCATGCAGAAAAGTTCTGACTAAGCGCGGGGGTACACGATCTTCTAGGAAAAAAGTAGTCACACCATCTAAAAGTTCGGATACGGATGTTATTACCCCAGTGGAAGCAGGCACTGTAAAAATGGACGAGGAACAATTTAATCTCTTAGCTAGCATTATCGATTCCAAGATAAAGGGTATAGTTAAACCTCTAGTGGCAAAACTAGATCGGATGTCTGCGGAGGTTAATAGCTTGGGTGGTCTCCTGTCTAAGTACAGGGATGCAGTAGGCAGTTTAACTGCTTTAACTAAGACCAGCAGTAATAAGCAAGACTCCCCACCTGGGAGTGATGTAGGTCTAACTGCATCAACTAAGACTACTTGTGACAACCCAGTTTCCCTAATTGGTAACGATATTTGTGTTAGCGAGAATGTTGCCCCAAAACCTTTACTCCCTGTCTGCCAAGCCAATCGAGTCCCTAGGAAACAACCTACACCAGAACACGCAACTAGACCTAGCACCTGTCCGGTCACAAGCAACTAAAATCAAATTCCAACCTGTATTAATCTCCCACCAGAATGTAGCGCCTATGTAGCAGTATTAGTTAATGTTCCAAAACTGAGTAAGGGTCAAATAGAAACACACGATGCACTTAAAAACAAAACCCTACACTGGCTCACCAATAATTGTAGTTACCCGGAACTAGGAGCCAGTCAGATTATCATGACACAAAGGGTAGGTTGGGTGGGCCCATTAAGAAAAAAGTTACTATCCCTACACAAAATAGATTTCAGGCATTCGACTCCCTGGAGTCCAATAATTGACAATTGCCATCTTTGGGGATGGAGTTAGAAAGGCTTCCACATGGGTTACAGTTAACTGGTAAAGATGAATCCAGTCATGGGGCTTTGCTCAACTCCCTACAGTTGGACATTGGGGAAACAGAATTAAAAAGTCCTAATGTGCCGGTTACCAGCATGGACGAGCAACCTGATGAATTTAAGCAGGTACAAATTCCAACTCAAACTCCTCCAGAAATATTCATAATTCCAACTGCAGATCCATCACTCCCTTCTATAGACGTTCAACCAAACATCTCCATAGGTCAAGACTTAGGCTATAGTCTAGTTACCTGGAATATAGCGGGCATTAGGAAAAAGTTGGATACCCCATTTTGGAAGGGTTTTATTACTGATGGTCATGATATTATATGTCTTCAAGAGACATGGTGTAAAGAATCTATTTTTATAGAGGGTTACTCCTCCCATTGGGTACCTGCGGTTAACTCATCTGCTGGACGTGCGAAGGGAGGTCTTCTCCTATTGATATCAAATAAATTAACTGCATGTCAAACTAAAAGTTACAGTTCAGATGGGACTAATCATCAGGTGCTACGTCTCAAATTTTGTAAAGGCAACGATCTCATAGTGATCAACTATTATAACAACAAGTTTGATAATAATAGATGGAAAATTTTACTTCCTCTAGAGAGTGAACTCGAGAAAGCCCTAGGGGTATCCCCGGAAACTGGCAACTATTGTATGGGCGGGCGACTTTAACATCAAGCTTTGCTCATTAGCCAAAAGTAATTCCTGCGGTCTCAGAAAGGAGTCTGGTGTCGGAGATGCAGGGGATGACCTTCATTTTTCCCATTGTATTTATGGTATGGCGTTGAATAAACTATTAGCAAAATTTGACTTGGATCTATTGAATTGCTCAAAGAATAAGGAAAATCTTTCTTGCCCAACCTATACAGGCAGAAATACTAATACCAGTATTGATCATATTCTGCTTTCTAATAACATCGAGTATTCGAATCTTTGGGTTATGAAACAACCATTAAGCGATCACAATAGTATCCACGTATCACTGTTGTGCTGGGGTAACAAAGAACCAGCTGACAACAATTGTGTTACCAATGCCACAGCCATTAGAACAAATGGGATGAGAATTAAATAGGCTGGTATTGATCCCCAAAGAAAACTTCTAGAGGTGGTAACTAAATGCAAAGTTGAAATCGAGGAGTGTTTTAGCGATGGAGTCGTTGCCTGTAATATAATTGATGTATTTGTCAAAATGAATGTGATTATTGATGGGATTTTTACTAAGAAAACCTGTATGAAGAGGGTTGAGAAAACAGGTTGGTTTAATGGGGATTGTATACGGGCTTTGCAAGCATTAAAACAAGCATTGAGTGTTAAACCTCGCAACAATGAGACTATAAAATCATTACGCTTAGACTACAAGGTAGCCATTCTTAACAGGAAGAAAAGCCTTCAGGATGAGGCATGGTCTAATCTTAATTTTGCAGCAGAAACAAACAATGCCAAACTTTACTGGGAAATCATAAATAGCCCCTTTTTAAAGTCTGATAGCTTACCTGAATTAACTTCTTATGTTGAATGCAATGCTTGGATTGAGCATTTTACGAAACATTTTAACCCAACTAGGAACATCTCAGAACTTTTAACACTTGAAATTTCCACCTGGTCTCCATTACCTCTGTTGATTAACCTAGAAGAGGTATATGACGGTTTAACCTACAGTAAAGGTGGTAAAGCTTCTGGACCGGATGGAGTTCCCATAGACCTTTACAAAACCGAAATGGATCTATGGGCACCCATCCTAACCAGGGTTTTTAACACGGCAGCAGAGGGAAAAATCCCACTAACCTGGGGCCAATCGATAATTGTACCTCTCTTTAAAAAAGGATCCAAATCTGAGGCGAGCAATTATCGACCTATCTCCTTGTTGGACGCTTCCATCAAGGTGATGAGCAGAGTTTTGCTAAGGAGATTGGAAACCTGGGCCGAAGAACAGGATATTTTAACTAAGGTACAATACGGTTTCAGGAAGGGCCTAGAAACCTTAGAGCAATGCGCCAACCTAGACCTCTTGATAAATAAATATACTGTCGCAAAGGAGGGGAATTTATTCCTCTGCTTTGCGGACTTGAGCAGCGCCTTTGACCTCGTGGACCATGCCATATTATGGAGGATCCTATTGGACTTAGGCGCCCCCAAGGAAATAGTACACTTCCTGGGGAGGCTCTATGAAATGTTGTCTTGTAAAGTTTGATACGGCCCATCCGGAGAATGTACCCCTTTTTTTAAAGTTACCAGAGGCATACGCCAGGGTTGTGTTTTAGCTCCTTTATTATTTTCATTGTTTATTAATCAAATAGACTCAACACTAGGCCAAATTTCAGCTGATGCCCCGCGCATCGATGGTAAGGTGGTGCCAATTCTATTATATGTGGATGACGCTGTTTTAATATCTCGTACAAAAATCGGACTACAGCGCCTCATAGATAACTTAGTCGTATTTATCAAAGGCAGGAAACTAAAGATTAATAAAAGCAAGACTGTTGCCATGTCCTGTGGCAAAAAAAACAACTCAACAAGCACTTTTTTTATTGACAAGGAGAAGCTGCTAACAGTAAGAAATTTTGTTATCTCGGAATAACATTTTCTGATGATGGGAAATGGACACAAGAATTTAATAACATAGGTCTAAAGATGACTAGGAATACAAACAGCATCTTTAGTTTTTCCACTAAATTGGGTGGCCCCAGAAGAATTAAGGACCTGGTAACCATTTACAATGCTAGATGTGTTACATCAGCATTGTACGGGGCAGGAATCTGGGGTTACCGTGATGGGAAAACTATGCAATGTGATGAAAATAAATTCTTAAAGAGAGTACTGTGTGTCCCCCAATCTGCTTCAACTTTACTAGTGCACGAAGAAGTAGGGATTAATTACATTACAGACCTAGCAGCTTTGCGCCCTTTAACATTATGGCGATCTATCTGGGCAAAATCAGAAACGTTGTTTACACAACAAATAATACGAGATTGTTTAAAACTTGATCACTTTCTTATACCATGGTTGAAATATATCCACCATTGGTATCGTATTTTATTTAACAATGATATTCTATTACATCCAGATTTTGCCGCCTCTATCTCTAAGAAGGAGCTAAAGGAGAAATTTTTATCTTATAAGAAAGAGAACAGAGTGAGGCAATCGAGGACGCTACCAACGGTTGTTTTTTATCAAGAGCTTGATCTAAATAAAGGTTTCCAGTCTTATCTATCTGAGGTCACACTGAACTCACACCGATTTGTTTTAACGCGTCTTAGATTGGGTACCGTACACCACTTGGTGGCATTTCCTGTTATGAGAACTGGTTCAAACTCTGTATGCCCCTGTGATGGAACCTCAAGACAAAGCTGGCGTCATTTTTTATTGTTCTGTAAATATTATCATGTTTTAAGGCTTTTTTACCTCAAACCATTTTTTTTTTTAAATTTAACGCTCGATCCATAAACATTGCAATGAAATTAATTATGCGCCTGGAAAATTCAGATATCTGCTTTGCTGTAGCTATGTATATAATGAAATGTATTGATGCCAGGAAATCTATTATTGTTTAAATTGGTAATCAGTACATAGTCAAAATACATGAACTATGCATCCATCCTGCTGGAATATCGTTAATTTTTTTTTTTAAAAAGAGTTTTAATATTTATATTTGTATATAGTTGATTGTTTTTAACATTTCTACTAAAACGTATTTAGGCCTTACATCCCTGAATTATATGTAGCACTTTTGCACTTTATGTACACATTTATTGCACACGGAACTTAAGCAACATTCGGGGGGGGGCTTGGTTTGTACATATGTATTATACGTAAGTGAAATGTATTGGCTACCCTGTGTATAATTTTTATATTTTTTTGTCAGCCACAATGTGTTGTTGTGATTAATAATTATTGTAATTTGCTGTTTTTGTTTTTTGTTTGTGCTTACATGGATTGTTATGACAAACCGAATAAAAGCTTTTTGAAATTGAAATTGACAGAGTAATTAAACAGATAACTTCCTCTGGCAAACGAGGGTTGCAAACTTTCTCCTGTACATGGGAAACAACCTGGTTGGTGCAGCAGCTTTTTTTTTCTGTATCAGAGCGCTTTACATGAGCATCAGTTGCGTTTCATGAGGACACATTCATTTTTGTTAGGCACTGGGAGATTAAGTGATTTGCCCAGAATCACAGGATGTTGAGCGTCATTACTGAGACTCAAACCTGGTTCCCCCGATTTGAGGTTGACCGCCCTAGCCGTTAAGCTGCATCCTCTCACCAAAGCCTTCCCTTACACCTCTCAACAGGCCGCCCCACTGAACTTTATTCCCTGCAACACTCTTCTCTTTCTCCCATGGCACACTGGTCTTGGCAAGAAGGCAGGCACCAGAACAGGTGGTCTTGGATTCTCTAGGTGATGTCCCCTCATCCAGTTCGAAGACTAGCAGGCATTGGCCACCAGCCATGGTCACAGGCAAATGTCTTGCAGTGCTACCCTCCTCAAACAGCCCATCTGGCTGCCTGACAGCAGACAATTTTTGGTTCCCCTTTTTATATTCATTTCCCGACACCCAATAGAGTATGAGCCTTTGATGGTTATGCTATGGGTCTGGTTCCTTTTGAAGCTCTCACCTCGCTCCCTCTCTTCTTCTTGAAAGCAGTTTGTCACAGCACAGTAGGAGCACCTCCAAATCTGATAAGCCCACAACACTGGCCATGGAAGTGACTTGAGTTCACACCTGGATGTTAGCCACAGTGATACGTGTATCAAAAGGTTAGCCCAGCGCCTAAGCTCCACTCTTTATGATTCCCTTATCAGCCCCATCTCCATCCTGCCCATGCCCTTTCCCAGTGAAACAAAGAGCATCGTTTGAAGTGTAGTGTGTGTCCCACCCAGCATACATGAAAATAGAAATACACAAATCTGTCTGGGTGATTCCTCTATCTCCTCTCCTCATGTGTCACCATGCAGCCCTTGGTCTTTCAAAATGGAACACAGAGTCCTCCATGCCTTGTACCACTTGCAGGAACACATATACCTAGTACATGCATACAGCATACATAGACTGCATAGCACTACTTCCTTCATGTATTGTACCACTCACAGACACACTTATACCCAGTACATGCATTTACCAAACACGCACTGCCCAGTACTGCATTTTCCCTGTATTGTACCATTTACAGGCACACATACACTTTGTATAACCACCAAAGCACCAGACAAGAACTAGGGAAGGGAACCAGAGGCACGGGTGCTTGGAGCAGGCAGCCTGCAACATATAATGTTCAGCACAAATGCAGTCGCTTCCAGTTGTGTGACCTAGGTGCTACGGTTTTAATTTGTGAATGTAGGCATCTCACAAAAAAGTGAAGGACTGGTCTCACACACCACCTAGTGTCATGCTTTTTCATTGACCAGTCCTTGCCCTCTAAAAACTTAGTTTGATAGAGGGCAGGCATACACCTGACAACAGAGATGCACTTCTAAACTAAGTGGGGGCCCTTACAGACAATAAGTGAGATTAAAAGGCCATTATATATGTCAAATCAATGTTAATGTAACTGCCATCTATATGGTGATTAAAATAGGTGATCGTGTGTTGGGAATTCTATTGTCTCCCCTCCGTGGTGAATATGGTCGACATGTTTCTGCCAATTGGCCCAGTAGGGTCCATGGCATTCATCAGGACCTAAAGATCAGAAAACGGGCCCGCTCTTACCAGGCTGTGGTGAGAGGGTTCCACTAGGTGGGGTGATCTAGAACACGCTCCACTATTATGCGGCTAATGAGTTCAAGCTCAATTTGCCCCATAGGAGGGTGAGGGAAGAAAACCCCTGTGGTCAAACGTGTCCCGTGGTGCGTTCTCCACTTCTGCAACTAAATGTATGCTCCTCACCTCCTCGATCGACCATATTCACCACGGTGGGGGGACAATAGAATCCACAACACACCGATCACTTATTTGATGAAGCATGACACCAGGTGGTGTGTGAGACCAGTCCTTCACTTTTTGTGAGATGCCTGCACTCACAAATTAACACTGTAGGACCTAGGTCGCCTAACTGGGAGCATCTCCATTTGTGCTGAACACATACACTTTGCACATGTAAACCATTACTGTGAGGCCTACCTCTCCCATAGGATAACATTGGGCTGCCTTATTTCATTTAATAAGTGCCAACTTCAGATTGGGAACAGGTTAACATTTCATGTTTGGTGACAGAGAAATTGTAATTGGAAATCCTCTTTAACTGTAAAGTCGGATTTTAAGTTACAATTTTGCAAATGGCACTTTTAGAAAATACGTATTTTCCTGATCTATTTAGTTCATTCAGCCTGCTGCTCGGTCACGTGTCTGGGTGTAGTTTGCAGTTGTACTTTGTGCATTCCCCCCAGACAACCACACAATAGAGGGATTGGGTGTGCCTGAATGGGCCATCACTGGCAGGATGGAAGGGACTGAGCTGGGCACAGCCCCACATGAAATTGAATAAGCTGTGCCCTACCTTCAAGCAAAGGACTAGTCACCTTTGCATTGTTCATGCAGCCAGCTTGGAGCCAGGGCAGGGGAGGCAGGAAACTGCAAGCACTTCAAAGGGAATTCTCAGGAAATTTCTCCCACTTCAAAGAAGGGACCAGGTATTAAAATAGACCTGCAGACCTACTCTTCAGTTCCTTTTCTAGACCTGCAGAAGGACTCTAAGAGGAATGTCTGCTTCTGTTGCCTGCTGTCTACTTCAGGAGACTGCTTTGCTACACCTGAAAGGGCTGTTTAGCTGCTTGAATCCTTCTTTGAAATATCAGAGGCAAGCCCTGCTATTTGTTCCCTGTTCTACTGCAGAACCCAGGACTACTAGAGTGCCTCCAAGGGCTATCTGGCTGACCTCCTGATCAGAGCCTCAGGGACAGAAAAGGATACAAAAATTTTGAACAAGGACCTGAACCCAGCCTGAGTGATTCCTAGATGTTCGCATTTGGACCTTTGACATTTTAGCTGCTAGCTTTTACCTTGAACTTTAAAAAAAATAATAGTTCTGGTTCTACTGATTGGATGTATGTCGATTTGGTGCCAAATAATTTATTAAAATGTACTCTATTTTTCTGAGATTGAAAGAGGGGCAATAGTAAACAGGAGTGACACCAAAGGTGCTGTATGAACTGCAGATTGTGGGCTGGTTTTGGGTTGGGAGGGATAGACTGTGTAAGTTGTGTAATTTCGATAATGAGCATGCTGATGTTAATATCCAATGTATAACTTGTGGCCAACACAGCCTTGTTCATCTGTTAAAACTCAAAAAAAATGTGTTTAGAAAAAAAATGCACTCGGTAATGTGGGAATTTTCTGTGTTGTGTTTTCACTTTATTGCTGTCTGTGACTATAAATACTTCACATATTGCCTCTAAGTTAAGCCCGACTACTTTTGTGCCAAGTTACCAGAGGATTAAGCATAGGTAAAGCTAGTGACTCTAGTGGTTCACCCTGACAGGAATCATAGCTGTTGCTTGAGCAGGCTTAACACCCCACTCAACCAACAATCCAATTTCTCACATTGCCCATGTGGTGTGCCAACATCTGCTAAACACTTTTTGACCATCAAGGCCAAGACTATTGAATACAAGAGCTGCCTGTGTTTTACAGTATCTATAGCAACTAGCTAATTTTCAAAAATGTGTAAACAGTGTTTCCACCTAATATCTGGTTTGCCGGTACTTGTAAAATTAGGGGCGGTTGCATAACTTGTTGTGCTATTGCCATTTTTGTATAAGAAGGTGAGAAGTAGCAGTATAGATGGGTATGATCTGTTAAATTCTGAAGAAATGATGTGATATCAAGAAAATCCCATCAAATAAATTAGTTAAATGAAGAAGATTACCTCTTAAAATACCACCACATAAATGGTGTTGAGGAAAGAAAAATTCCAATTAAAATTATCCTTGCTGCTTTTTATGCAAAATGAGCAATTGGCACTGCTTACTGAGAAATGAAACAACTCCTGTAATGCTAAAATGAGTGTGATGTCACATGTGTAGAGTAGCACCCAGCCTCCACAGTACAATGTACCACACTTTCCATAAGCAAAGGGTGGGGTAGCGGCTCGAGACCACTCCGCATACACCAGCAAACTGAATCAGTGTGGCATTTTTGCAGCCCTACCTCTGCAACCTATCCGCACTGAGGCAGATACTACACAGGTGATGAGGATGGTCGCAGCCTGGGCTTGCCATCATCGCTGTCCTGCATGTGAGGGTGCACGGCTGTGAAAGCTGCTGATAGTGCGACGCCCTGCACAGAGCAGTGGGCCTTGAATTTGGACTTCTGCGTCTGCCATTCTGGCTGCATCTGACGTGTGAGGGGAGGCAAACCTCCTCCTCCCCCACGGATACCCGCATGCATTCCATCGTCCCAGCCGTCCATGCCCACTTGTCTGAAGGAGGTGAGGTTCTTCCTAATATCATCCGCCGCATGGGAGAGCCCTAGTGAGTTGCCGGGGGTGCTACTTGATTTCTACGCACAACAAATGAGCGCGAGACAGTGCCGCCCACTGGCAAGTAGGTGCACTGTGCTCTTGTTCTTCCATTCTACAGGCCTACACATGGTTAGAGAGGAGGAAGGTGCAAGACCATTTGGGGGGCCTAGAGTGTGGCTGAGAGTGCTTTTCCATGGCAGTGGTCGAAGTGGTTAAAGTGGGGGGATCGGTGGGGCATGGCGTGCCCATGTGATGGTGCGATGGTGCTCTTAATTTGTTGGGGTGCATTATGATCATGGGTAGTTCGCATCTACACATTTAATCCATTGTTGTGGTAATATTTGGTTATTAGAACATGAACTGTAATAACATGCAAAGTGAGATGATAGAAAAATGTTCATACAACGTGGAGAAATTAATATTTTAATTGTTAGTTACATGGTGAAGCTTTATTGTTTTGATTTTACAAGTAACTAATGAGAAATTAATTCACTGTTATGTAATGGAAAACATCCATCACCACGCGAGCATTGCATCGCAATGCCGTTACATCGCGGGTATTACAACTCAAGTTGTTACAACGACTTGCGCTGGATGGCGCTCTAACCTAAAGAATAGTATGATTTACTATTCCACACCTTCCCTACTGTACGTAGACTGGTGTTGGAATAGTAAATCATACTGGGCCCGATTCACAGAACTAACTTAAGACAAAATCCTAAACTTACTACTTTTGGTATTCACAGAAGTTAGGATTTTGTCTTAAGACAGACTTAAGACAGACTTAAGTTAGTATTCTGTCTTAAGTCTGTCTTAAGACAAAATCCTTACTTCTGTGAATACCAAAAGTAGTAAGTTCAGGAATTTGTCTTAAGTTAGTTCTGTGAATCGGGCCCACTATTCCCAAGTCCAACTCCCTCCAGCACAAGTCGTTGTAATGACTTGTGTTGTAAAAATGCGATGTAACGCACAGTGATCATTTTGATTGCGTTGTAACATCACATATTCTTATGTAATGCATTGATTTAAACGTGCACAGTAATAATGCTCATGTGTACATGTGATTAATTAATTTACCCCTAGATTTGGCTTTGTATTAGTTCCAATGTATTTCTGCACCCTCATTCTGAGGTGTTAGTATCTCCAATTGTTCTTGGCTTTGTAATAAACTAACTAAACTTTAATCAGGAGTTAGTGATTCATCAGAATGGCGTAAGATAGTTCTCCCCGCTACACTTTTAAGCAGGAACCAATGTTCCATTTACCAGGGGTTCCAGAGTAAATCTAGAACGTGGAACCCGGCTCCATCACCATTCCCCTACTTTTTAGGTCGAGCCTAGCACCAACAAGCATGAGCTGCTCGCTATGCGAGACTGCTGTAGTAGAGTATGGCAGAGAAGCTGTGCCCACTCTCCGCCTATACTTTTCATTGTCTTTCATAAATGCTGCCTTCGGATTCGGTAATAGGCTTGTTAGCCCCTCTTTAGTATGGCCTTGTCTTCATTTGTAACCTCCCATGGCTACTGGCCCCCTTTCTTCTGTTGTTACATGGGATCTGTTATTTAGTCATCAGGACGGACATGCGCTGCTGCAGCTAAAACCGCTTGTGTTTTATTAAGGCGGAAGGAAAAAACAAAGAGAACCCTACTCACTCAGGAACCAGGGCTCATGACACAGACTTGTATGACAAGTAGATTTGTATTATTTTTTCAAAAGTAATAACATATCAAATATACAAAAATGAATTATTAACAGTGCGAAGTGTCCCAAGTGTATCTGAAGAACCAAAGAACAGTTAAGTGACAGTAGGTGAAGATATTTACAAGGTTTCTAAACAATTATATTCTCAAGATGTGCACAGTACAATGTTACAGCGACTTTATTCAATCATAAGCGCTGTCTGAGTGGTTCGCTTCCATAAATCGTCTGATTACCACCAACACCACCACCAACACCAATACCACCACTAATACCAGCACCAATACCACCACCACCATCAATACCACCACCATCCCCAATACCACCACCACCGACACCACCAATACCACCACCACCAATAACACCACAACCAATAACACCACAACCAATACTGAAGAACTGTAATCTTCATTCTCAGGGGGTCTCACTAATACAAATAACTTGGCACAGAAGCTGAAATATGAAAAGACATCTTTATTAAACTTAATTAAGTGAGACTACGTCACACAGAAGCCTTTAGCAACAGAATGAGGCAGTCTAAAGAGTACAAAACACAGAGGCCTTTTATATGCTTAGGGTTACAAACTCAGCATAAACTAAAGGGGCAGTCCTAGCTTCTGCAAGCATGCAAAATACCTAATATGTCCAAAGGGCAGAGACACTTCATGAATAGAGCAGCCTGTGTAAAGGCAACACAAATTGACGACAAATGTAAGATGGAGTCAAAATTAAAGAACCTCAGACCCTACTTGTTCCATTACACAGGCAAATCCTAAAATTATTTTGCAAACATTTTCAGGGCTCCTAGTTATTTCAGCGACTATTGACAATGCCAGTAAAACAATAAGAATCAGTCTCCAAACACCCATTCTATGCAATCGCACGGGAAATACCCAGAGTCCCTCGAAGCCTCTCTGGCAGGCTTCTTTTGTCCATCAAATAGGCTTCTGTTGTTTTCTTCCACATGGGCCTCTTCATTCAGGCCTTTCCTGAAAAATGGTGCTTCTCAGTATCCGTTGGAGTGCCTTCCTGGCAAACACTCACAGATCACTTAAAAGTCTCAATGTCTCAATGCAGTGCACCAATATTTCCTGTGCTGCAGGCACTACAGATATTGTGCTCTTCGTTTAGTCATGGGCACAGATCATCTCATGCAGACCCAAGTACTATTAATCGGGAAAGAGCAACAGACTGTCACACTCAGCAACACTTTCAGGCTCCAACACTCTCTATTCAGTGTCAGAGGATGCTCGGGCTGCTCTTTAATTTAATCATAGGTACCACAATGGGATGTACGTTGTTACAACGCATGCTTTTAGCACGCATGCTGTAACAACTCGGTTTTTATAACGCATTCTTTTACAACGCATAACAGAAAGGGGTGTTGGATAGTGAATATTTTAATTTACTATTCCAACACCAGTCCCCGTTGACACTAGGGAAGGTGTTGGATAGTAAATTAAAAGTATTCCCTATCCTTGAGCGCCCCCCAGAGTCATGCGTTGTAATAGAATGCGATTTAAAAACCGCGTTGTAATAGCACTGCGTGCTAAAAGTTGCGTCGTAAACGACGTTCCCCACCACAATGTAGTGCCTGTTGCCAATCCTGGATCCTCCGGTGCACTGCACTTCCGTTGGAGCAAAGAAAAGGGGGGGTGTGGCCAAAACTCAGGCCAAGGGGCTCAAGGGACTGCTACACTGTCAGAGGTTACCAGCACATGACAGGTGGAAAACTGAAGCCTCAATTCTTTCGCTCTTTTGCACTGAAACTCTGGTTCTGTGGCAAAACCAGCTCCTCCTTCTTTTCTGATATTCAACGCCTTCTGATGAAGCAAGCACAATACTTTGAAGATACCATTGATGGCGTGCTGGCGATCACTATTCAACCTTGCTACTTTCTGGGTGCTGAGACTGTAGCTGTCACTGATGGGAATTAGACTTTATTCATCGTTCTGCAGGTCATGAATCAATCCCGCAGAACTTAGTGACGTGGAAAATGTGACACAGTTGTTAGTTTCCTTCAATTTAAGTACAAAAACAGTTAATTGTATAACATGGGGACTGCAAGCAAGTGGCCTGCAATCTTCAAAGGAATGGCCATACGCCATGGGACTATTGTGATCTAAAATACACTGTCATTCTCAAAGGCAATACAAAGACAAAGGCAGTAGGCAAAACAGTGCCTCTAGCCTCTTTAATTGGGTTTCCATGTGAGAGCATATCCTCTACCATCTAAGGGTAGATAGCGACATGGGAATTCTATCTGAATGGATGTCCTCACACATGGTGGCATTATCGAATGGGGCAAACACATTTTTTTTTCTCTCGATTACATATAGGTGTTCCTAAATTCCTTATCTACAACACCTCAAAAGAGAAATTGCATACTACATATTATCAGGGACATGTAGATACCTCCCTTTAATAATTGTGCATCAGGTGGACTATGCAATACAAAAGCTAATGATCAAAATGTGGAAACAAAAGACAAGAACTAGAGAGTCCTGGTATTTCCATGATTTGGAACACATCTAATCCACCAAAAATTAAAGCAGCAGAAAAAAGGAACTAAAAACCAAATTAGAATAGGCATTGAATTTGTCATATTCAAAAAAACTTAAGGTGTCTCCTATTGAGGTGGAAAACTTATCTTATTATAGTATTGAGTCAGTTAACCAGTCCATCACTACCCTGACAGTCAGACTGGAAAACATCAGAGTAGGCCTAAAGAAAATTCTTGAAAACCAGTCTGGTCATACAAAAGGGAATTATACATATTATGGGTGTCTCTGGTACATTACTGCAATCTGGAAGTGTGAACCTGAACAATACAAAAAATAATAAAAGGGCTAACTGGTGAAAGGAATATGGAAAAGAGAAATGGAACTAGGACACAGCTAAAATCCCAATAGCTAGGCACGATGCGACATCAGTCAGGGGAGAAGTAACAAAAGAAAAAAATCTATAGGAAGAACAAGGAATTACTTGGGTGAACAAAAATCAAAAATAGTTCACAAATTTTAACTCTATCACTGGCCACTAAACCATATACGGTAATCTCAGCTAATGTTCCAGTTCCTTCTCCAGAGAAAAATTAAACCTTGTTTCCTTTATGGTACAAAGCCATACACTACTTAGGAAGCAGAACAAAACTGACTAATGTAATATAGAAATTAGGTCACCATGTACAAGAGTCACAAATCTATAATTTATCCTTACGTCCAATCAGGATGCATACATTTAGGGCTGCCTGTTCCTTAAAGGAAGGGGGGGCAGTAGCGTGGCTAACAGCAGGTGACACACTTTGATCCTGTATATCTCTTTTATTTTACTTCAATACTATATAGCCAAATTTGGCATACACTGGTGAAGTGTTGTCTGTCTTGTTCACAGCATAAAAAAATCATATCTGTGAAATTTAGTATCAGCGCAAATTCACCCAACTGTTGTGCAGCGATATACATCATCATGTAGAACCCTTCACAACACAGGTGAACTTGTAATAGTATCTAAAGCAGCAACATAAAACAAAAACATGCATAAAATAAAAAAACACACACATGCCAAGCCATCAAATATACGCGCTGTATATCAAGCACAAAAAGCATAGACAAAGTACAATAGCATATGTAAATAAGCGGTAACACACAACACCATTGCATGCACTTTATGCACTGTGAACCTGCAGCCCAAAACAGAATATTCAGGCCTGCTTAATTTGTCAGGCTTAAAATCCTCACCCTCCTTTTGACAGCAGATCACCAGTTAGTGGAGATTTGGCTGTCAAACACAACTTACTGTGTCGCTTCTGACACACAGGACCAGCAGAAACAATTCATAAAAGGATAAAATGCAAAAATATGTAAAACGCACAAACATTTCTTTTCAAAAGAAGTCATAATTAAAAAAAACACATCTTTTTCAACATACTGCTGACACTGCACATAACACACAAAATATCAACTGTAACCAACCATCATTTGAAAACATGCTAAACCGCCTTAATTGTGACGTCCCAAAAACTCTTTCACAGACACTCTGCGTGTCCCGTGTGCCAACACCCTTTGAGGCCCTGCTTTTCCAAGCAATGATTTCTCCATCTGTTTACACTTACTCCTCACTCTAAGGCTGCAAAAAAACAAAAAACCTTCCCAACTCTTTCTAACCTGCAATAACCAACCCTATTTAAAAACACATGATATATATATTACTCCTTTTAGGGGCTACAATTTATTTCTATACTTAGAATATTAAAACAGTTACTGTGAATAATTCGCAGAACTTAATAACACACATACCAGTTTTTAGAACAAATGCTTGTTTGCAATGGTACTCATTTCATCAACCTTAAATGGATGAAGGTCTCAGTTATGTCCAGCCAAAGTTAAAACCTTCCACCCTGATATTAAACTCAAACCTCTGCACCAGGCACATTGGCTCACTGAGCCATTTAAAAGCAAACCCAAATGGGAACAACGTGCAAATTTGTATTATACCTAAATGTATGCATTTACTGAAGCCTAAAGCACTTTAAAGCTATTGTAAATGGCAAAAATGCCCAAATTGTACCCAAATTCGATTTTGATATTTGGGGCACTTAAAAATAAAGATCCTACAATTGCATTACTTATTAATCATCCCCGCAAAGTCAATTTCCCTGATTGATCTTTATCTGAGATTGCCAATCAATGTTCAAGACATCGTTAACTTTTTAGTTTCCTTTCACTTGCCTTATCTTGTTTCAGCATCTGTTACTGTTTCTTTCCTTTTAAATGTTTCTTCATTACATGGGTTAATTATTATTTAGAAACAGAGCCAAGAATATGCTTACAGACATGCTTAAAGAGAAGAAACCCCTTAATTGAAATGTCTTCCTATAATACAAAATAATGAACCTTAGTTTTGGAACCTTTTTAAAACAACATTCTGAAATGCAAAGTTTCACCCATGCAACTGAGGGGAAAGTCCTGGCTGAATAAATATTCCTGTTTATATAGCTTGTCTCTCAATGTTTGTAACATGAGCACGATGGCAATCTATTTAAAACTAAAACTAAGACATTTCAAGTTTCAAAATGCGTGTGCAATACAGCAAGGTCCAATGTATTCATTTGATGTGTTTGCCTGTTAATATCTAATACAATTATCTAATACAACTTTTCTGGCTAGCGCACACTGGGACGCGCTCACCTGTGGCTGAACATTGCTGGGAGGACCTTGAGCCCACACCTCGCAGCACCCGCTCCGCGGGTGCCGCTTCGCTGACAGGAAGGAGGAGGAGGCGTTTTCCATCACTGGAGGGCTGCAGGGCTGCGAGCGTTTCAGGGACTCCAAATCCCAGGAGTCCCTGAGTGACCGGTGACCACTTCCGGTCCGCTCTCCCTGCCGGCCCGCCTACCGCCCACCTGAGGGCTTGTTAAAGCCCCCCCACCTGATCAGCAAATTGGGAGACTTTTCTGGCTAGCGCACACTGGGACGCGCTCACCTGTGGCTGAACATTGCTGGGAGGACCTTGAGCCCACACCTCGCAGCACCCGCTCCGCGGGTGCCGCTTCGCTGACAGGAAGGAGGAGGAGGCGTTTTCCATCACTGGAGGGCTGCAGGGCTGCGAGCGTTTCAGGGACTCCAAATCCCAGGAGTCCCTGAGTGACCGGTGACCACTTCCGGTCCGCTCTCCCTGCCGGCCCGCCTACCGCCCACCTGAGGGCTTGTTAAAGCCCCCCCACCTGATCAGCAAATTGGGAGACTTTTCTGGCTAGCGCACACTGGGACGCGCTCACCTGTGGCTGAACATTGCTGGGAGGACCTTGAGCCCACACCTCGCAGCACCCGCTCCGCGGGTGCCGCTTCGCTGACAGGAAGGAGGAGGAGGCGTTTTCCATCACTGGAGGGCTGCAGGGCTGCGAGCGTTTCAGGGACTCCAAATCCCAGGAGTCCCTGAGTGACCGGTGACCACTTCCGGTCCGCTCTCCCTGCCGGCCCGCCTACCGCCCTCAGGTTCTACTATATCTGGGTCCACTCCTCCCGCAGCGCGGGACGCAGCTCGGGGCGAAGACCGGGCTAAGAGCGGGCCGTTTGAGGCCGTTCGAGGACGGCAGAGGACGGCCCCGGGCCATTCATCTTGCTACGGTAACCCCCCCTGGTCGATCATCTATTAGGGTAAAATTAGGCTACCTAAATTGAGGCAACTAATCTAGTAGTCAGTGTGAGGGCCACCATCATAACAATACTAAAGTACCCAGTATGAGTACCAGGATAACACGCAGTACGGCCGCTAAGGGTGGTTCACAAATTAGTGGCCCAATGGATGACTTCATCACCCGCACCAACTTAGCTATTGATGAAGAAATATCCAAACTACAAACAAGAGTATCCCTTGAATTGGCAGCCGCACGTAGGCTGTCTGAGGTAATGGCCCACTCAAAAAAATCTTCCCTAGGCCACATAGCCTCTGCTGTCACCCCTGTTCGCCCCGCCTGCCCAGCTAGTATCATCACCCAGGCCGAACTTCACCATCCCCCGACCACTCTTTCTTTTACTCCCCCTTTAGAACAAACACGCCTTGTAGAAGAGTTAAACTCCCCTGCACCGCCTCATATCCAGCCCTCCACCCCTAATCCTCCTGCCCAAGTAATTCCAACCATCTTCAGTGCTACTAGAGCGCATCCCAAAAGGAAACGACAGTCACGATCAGCCTACTTCCGCAAAAAGGCTAAAGTGGCAGGTTCCCAACATCTCACATTGGCGAATACCCAGGCATGTATTGCCTTTCCTAAGGGGTCACCAGCCTTAACATCAAAACCAGTATGCCACAGAATGGGAGGCGACCTAGTCGACACCACTTTAGAGGGCGAGGGGTTACAGGCGCAGGACCAGGGACAATGTGATAATGAATTCATAGGCCAAGTCTGGGAATCACTAAAAAAACTCCTTTCACCACTCGATGTAAGGTTAGCTAGGATTGAAAATAACCTACTCGAAATGGAAAAGAGCATTATTGCTCTGGCCACTCTTGGCCTGAGAAGCCTTGAAAATCAGGGCGTGTTCTTACCTGATTCTCAACCGCTAGCTCCTGCCGCACAAATTGAGCCGCACCCTCCTTTAGTTCCTCCTGTTGCAAGGCCAGTTCCCAAGCCAAGGACGGTGGTTACGGTCCAAATCCCCACATCTACTAAACCCAATGTTCCACAGCTGCAGGCTCCTGCACGGAATCCCAAGCCGCAAAATACAACCTCTAACCTACTGTCCACTAAACCCCATCTTCCGGAAAACCGGGGCCGCCGCCAAAAAGAAAATTTTAGAGGAGGCTACATAGATCTCCCTCCAGAGGCCAACGAGTATGTAGCTGTGTTGACAGGTGTCCCTTCCCTTGGCATTGACCAATATGAAAACCATTTGTCTTTGCAAAACAAAATAATGCACTGGCTTAATGTCAATAGACCAGCTTCCAATGGGAGGAGAAGTCGGGTAATGATGGTCCGCAGAGTACCTTGGGTGGGCCCAACTAAGAAATCCAAGCAAGGGGACTGTGTAGTCGTTACTTTTGATGATCCATACACCGCCCGCTACATTTGCTCCTGGCCAACCAGTGAAGACTCCCTTGTTATCCCGAGGCCGCTATCTTACTTTTACCCTCCACGGCAAGCACGTACCCAAGCTGCAAACTGGTCTTTGGCGCAGCATCCTCGAGAGATTACCCATCTTACGAGGCCAACGGATACCCTCCTACATTGGAATGGCCTCTCAACTTATAATAGATTTGGAGGTCTGGAGGAGGTAGACTGACTTTTTGTGCCACCTACCTCTCCATTAGTTGTAAAAACTCAGTCTCCCTTGGTCTTAGAACCACCTGGAAATCAATCCATCAGTCCTCAAAATAATGATGGTGCATCCCTGACTCACTTGCCACGTATTCTGGAAATATACAATACGGCCACTCTAGACTGTACAGGGATGGATCAATGGTCAGACACTTACAGTCTAAGCCCACCTCTTCCTGCCCAACTTAATCCGATGGAGATCAAACAGCCAGACAGTATTGCACTCATTGAACTTAATCAGCCCAAGATCCCCCTAACACCAACTGTTCCGGATGAAGGGAATTCGACCCTCCCTTCTCATGTTCCTAAAATCTTTTTATCTGGTGATGAGTCACTAAAGATCTTAAGCTGGAATGTGGCTGGCCTGGAGCGTAACCTGGATAACCCAGAATGGAATACTTTCCTGGCACCTTACGACATTTGTTTGCTTCAGGAAACATGGTGCCAGGAACCCAGACATAGAGTGGGATTTTCGACCTTTTATGTTCCGGCTGTTCACCAACAAGGTTCCAAAGGACGCCCGTCAGGTGGTCTCCTAATCTGGATTAACATAGCTTTGGATCTCAGTGTTGTCCAAAGAGTCACTGAATCTCCTGACCTCCAATGGCTAACAGTCCAACATAAAGGGGGAAGGAAATTAGAATTGTTTAATATCTATTTAAGGGATATCAGGAACGGTGGATCTTCTACTCTAATATGCTTAAATAACAATCTGACCGCTTGTAACACCGACTCTCTAGTTCTGTTGGCAGGTGATTTCAACTGCTGTTTTGAGCCCCTAGCCAAGGAAGATATCCTGGATACCAACGATGAGGATAACAGGAGGGGAATCCCGATTCTCAATCTCGACCCGATTCCGAAATGGTCACAACGGGCGATTGATATAAATGCCCTCTGTATGGAGTATAACCTGAGAGCAACGAACGGGCGCTCTAGGTCAGATCCCATGGGTGCTCACACATACAACAGGACGGGTCACACCTCCAGAATTGACTTTGTTATGTTCAACTACAACCTTTGGTCATATCACCAGGACATGGAGGTAATAGCAAATTGTGATAGTGACCACAACCCTCTTGTTGTAACTATTTCTGACCCCTGGCACATGGGCTCCAAGGATACGTTGAACCAGCTATGGAAATCATCGTGTGAGATTATTCCCTCAAACTGTGGGAGACGTCTCAAATGGGCTAGAATCTCAGCAGATGAGGCACGGATGACGCAAGCTAAAAATATTCTATTACAGGCTGAATCCAAGTTTGGCCCCAGAAAGGGGGAAAGCAAGAAATATTTAACTCTATTTTTAGAGACAATATCAGCACTAAGTGGACTATTTACTACTTTTAAATCCAAAACTAGAAGTTCAGATAAAGGCGCCTCGAGACTAAATAGAAAGTGGTTCACAGCGACTTGCCGGAAAGCAAAGAGTGAACTCGTGGCTGCTGTAAAAGGGAGAGACCAAGCCACTATCAGGTCTGCAAGGATTCGATATAGGAAATCAGTGTCTGAGGCCAAGCGGTCACATGATTTCAACTTCTGGTCTGACCTAACGGAGGCAAGCACAAAGAAAGATGCAAAGGGGTTTTGGGATTTGCTAAGGTCAAGAGAGAAGCCCGTAGATCATCAACTGACCTGTAATATCCCGGGCACTGTCTGGTTTACCCATTTTTCGAACTTGTACTCAGTACAAACAGGGACCATTCAATCAGACCCCCTATTACGGTCCAGCTCCATTTTTCTACCACCAAATGAAGATGCATTTTCTTGTGCAGAAGTGGAGAAGGCAATCAGTTGTATAGTTCCAAACAAAGCGGCAGGCCCGGATGGGATTCCGGGCGACTTGATAAAAAACAATCCCCCATTTTGGAGCAGACTAATTGCAGAATTACTCAATGAGGCTACATTGGGGGGACCCCTACCCGATTCCTGGAGGGGCGCTGAAGTTGTCCCTGTTTTCAAGAAAGGTAGTAGAGAGGACCCAGCAAATTACCGTCCCATCAGTTTGTTAGATACAACACAGAAGGTGGCGGGGAAAGTAGTACTGGGTAGGATCCTGGAGTGGGTGGACGATAATCAGATTTTATCCGATCTTCAAGCGGGGTTCAGAGCAGGGACAGGTACCGTAGAGCAGACCTTCCGCCTCCTAATGCTCTACTGGAAGGTAGTGGTGCTAGGAGGAGGCAGTTTATATTTAGTCTTTATAGACTTGAAAACTGCATTCGATCTGGTTCCCCGAGCACTATTATGGGAAGTTCTTGATGGTCTAGGCCTACCCCCCTACCTTCTGGCTTTGCTGATAAAATTCCACGCTAACAACTTCGCCCAAATCAGATGGGGTGTTCAGGGAGAAAAAACACCGTGTATCCCAGTCGACAGGGGTGTGCGCCAGGGGTGTGTGCTTGCCCCCACTCTGTTTTCGTTGTACGTGAACGGAGTGGTGGAGCACCTTCTACAACATCCTGCAGACGCACCATCCCTGGCTGGAAGGAAAATCCCGACACTCCTGTTCGCCGATGACACCCTCCTGATCTCGAAGACACCTGTAGGCATACAAGCGCTACTCACCAGCTTTAAAGTCTTCTGCGATTCCAAGGGCTTAGCAATAAATATCGGTAAGACCAAATTTCTTGTTCTGAACCCCCCAAAGAAAGCTGTAAAACCCCCCACCCTAGACTCCGTCCCATTAGAGCGGGTCCAAGAATTTGACTACCTAGGGATACGCCTTTGTGACAGCATGAACTGGAAGGCCCACCACCAGAAAGTGTTCCTTTCCCACAAAAGGGTTGTTGGCGCTCTCCTTAAAGAACAACGTGCCTCCACTACAAAACCGATTGGGGCACTGCTTGACATCTATAGGGCTAGGGTGGTTAGTGCAGCGTTGTACGGTGCAGAACTTTGGGGAACCCAGAGAGTGGACACTCTGGCCCATCTAGAAAATAAATTTCTTAAAGATCTGATGAGGTTACCCCAAAGTACTCCCACCATTCTAATTTTGTTAGACACCGGTACTCGCCCTATCTGTGACCAAGCTAAATTACGCCCCTTGCTACTGTGGTCCAGAATTTGGAATGTCCCTGAACTCCGAAGCTATGCGGATGCCCTTAAGGATGTATTGTCCCTCCCTGGCTGGCATAAGATTCCCTGGCTTAGAGAGGTCAAGAAGGCACTTACCCTGTTGGGTTTAGGATCCTATTGGGAAAATCAAACTGCACTTCCCAAACAAGAATTAAAGAAGGTATATTGGGCCTGGGTCGATAGCGAGCGGATGGGTAAACCAAACCACCCAAAAACTGTTGCCAACTTCCTGACGGTTAAATGTAACCCCTCTAGAGAAGCCTACCTGGACCTGATATATAACTCTTATGATAGGGCTTTATATTTTAGATTCAGGGTTGGGGTCCTACCGTTGTGCCAGTTCACCTCTACTTGGAAACCACCACTGCAAACTGTTTCCGTCTGCCCTTTTTGTGAGCTAAAAACAGAATCTGTGGCCCACTTCCTATTTGAGTGTCGAGCCTATCTAGCTCCCAGACGGAGATGGTTGAAGCCCCTGTTTAGGAGCCTAGGTACTCGCTCTCATCTTGAAGCTTTGCGAATATTGCTTTCAGATACAAGACCTTTCTACTCAATCTGTATGGCAAAGTTCTTGGGATGGGCCTGGCGTATAAGAACCTTAAAAAAACTGATGCTTCAATGAGGTCTCCCTTGCTTTTTATATGTCGTTATCTTAATGGTCAGCTTTTTTTTTTTTATGTATAAATGAACTGTAAACTGTTTTATTGTCTATTGTTAAATTGTGACGTGCTACTTTTATGATATGTTTTTATATATCGAAATAAAGCTTACTTACTTACTAATACAATATATCTAAGGAAAATGCTGTAAGTTTATTTATTTTTTGCAAAACACCCAATTTCGTTTTTGTGGCCTTTTTTATTCCTAGTGAATGTGAATTTACATTTTAGTTTTAAGCATTTAGACATTTTGCTTAATAGACTGAAAACATCAAAAAGAAACACATACACACTTTTGAGCTCATTTCAGACATAAACAGAAAGGGGTCAAACACTCAGGACACACAATACGGCGCGCTTTAGCCATGCATTTCATAAATAGCGCCAACGCTATTCACTTACAGAAATTGCACTAATGGGAAAACCACATAGACATTTAAACACACATTTAACCCACAAACCAATACTCAGAACAGAAACAAGGGACAGCCCACAGACTGTACTAAAACCAAACCATTTGTAAATACTAGTTGTAAGTCATATTTACAAGAAACGCTTCTCAATTGTGTTCCAAAAGACTGCAAAAACAGACTGCTACATATCCAAGAAGCCAAAACACACTCAATTCACTAGCTTTGGCTGGCAGAACACCAAAAGTCGCTCTGCATATCTTCATTCATAAAATTGCACAGAACAAAGGATCCTTGTATGTATTATGTCCATATTTTAATTCCTTGGGGATACAGAATCACCAAGGAAGAAATCTGTTTGTATACCTAAACCTATTTAGGTATTCCTTCTAGGAGACCCGGCTAATTAATTTCACATCACAACATGGTACATTCCAAATAAAGCAACACATTCCTCTATGTGAGCTTTGAAACAGGCATGCCAAAAATATTGCAAAATATACAATATTATCATTAAAGTAGTGCTTAATGTACTTTTCGTACGTGCACCATTCAACAAAACCAAATAGAGAAAAATCTCCTCATTACCTGTCTACACAAATTGCAATTTGCATATCAAATCCATACAAATCAAAAGTTGGCCAACACAAATTCCAAAGTTCCAAAGCTACAGTAAGCATTACTAAACTACCTTACTCTTATCAATCAAAAGGTTGTCCAAATTCTAACTGCCAAGTTCTAAATGACCTAACGGTCCTTTTTTAGAATACTCACGCCAAAAAGGTTCTCAGTCAGGAGTGACATCATGTGGAGGATCAAAATCAGGAAGATCAGAAATATACTGGGCTGCAAAGACAAAGAATCTCCAAAATCCTTGTGCACAGAGTAGTAGAGTCCCGTCCTGTCCTCCTCAGTAGATTTCAGTCTCCTGACAAGATCACTCCTTCAAAAAGTCACTTCTCTGATAAAGCCCAACTTTGGGCGTCATTTGAAGAACTGTAATCTTCATTCTCATCTCAGGGGTCTCACTAATACAAAGAACTTGACACAGAAGCTGAAATATGAAAATAAATCTTTATTAAACTTAATTAAGTGAGACTACGTCACACAGAAGCCTTTAGCAACTGAATGAGGCAGTCTAAAGAGTACAAAACACAGAGGCCTTTTATATGCTTAGGGTTACAAACTCAGCATAAAAGAAAGGGGCAGTCCTAGCTTCTGCAAGCATGCAAAATACCTAATATGGACATACAAGATCTGCAAAATATTAGCCAATAGGAGAACATTAAAAAAAGAGCATCATATAACCAGAACGTCCCCCTTATGTCGTGTTTCTGCCCAACCCACAAGTAAATTAACTACAGCACCTATAGGTCAATCAGTAATGGCAGAACATGTCTGTATGCAGTTAGGCCAGCTGGTGTCTGAGATTGATTTCAAAGCACGGACAGAGGGGGGTTTTCAACACGTTGCAGTCCAAAGGGCAGAGACACTTCATGAATAGAGCAGCCTGTGTAAAGGCGACACAAATTGATGACAAATGTAAGATGGAGTCAAAATTAAAGAACCTCAATGCTACCACCAATACCCCTTCCAACAATGCCACCACCAATACCACCACCACCACCCCCAATTCAGCAATCAGTACCATCACCAATCCTACCACCACCACCAATACCACCACTAATACCACCATCAATACTACCACCAATGCCACCAATACCACCACCAATATCACCACCACCAATACCACCACCACCAATACCACCACCAAATACCAACAATACCACCACCCCCACCAATACCACCACCGCCAATACCACCACCACCAATACCACCCCCACCAATTCCCCACCACCACCAATACCAGTACCAACAACACTAATGCCACCCCCAATACCACGACCACCAATACCACCTCCAATACCACCACCACCAATTCCACCACCACCACCAATACCACCACCACCTATATCAATACCACTTCCACCAATAACACCACCTCAGTGCCTCTTGCTCACTAGTAAAAGCAGGGGCACTATATGAGGCCAGAGCTGCAGCTGGGACCATTCCTCGCTCTCTACATGACTGCCATAAAGCACAGCCTGCCTTGCACCAGGATGTGAAGCCAGGGCCTTACTACAGCTTAAGTGTTTTTATTAGGCCAAAGATGCAATCACATTACCCAATACCACACTGCACACTCAAGAGGGCAGGAAATAGCCCCCCTCCCGCTCTTCTTCCGTAGCTGCAACAATGTAATTGCAGAGCAAAAGGTGTTGGAGCGCTTTGTTAGTGCTTATACCTTGATCATATTTAACTCTCACTTAACACTTTGTGTCTGTGTAATTTACAATACTTACACATCTACTTTACTGCACTATTTTTCACTACTTTGAAGACGTCCCTTCCTCCGATATTTACAATCTAACAAGCAGTCGAGTAGTCCCTTTATTGCAATACAATAGGTCTTGCATTTGTGAGAGTTTAAGCTATTAATATTGTAAATGACAATGCCTTTTATTTATGTTCTAAAACCCAAAACATAAATAAAAGGCATTGTCATTTACAATGCCAATAGCTCAAACTCACGTGAATGCGAGACCTATTGCATTGCAAATGCTTGTTTGTTTTAAACATTCGTCCCAGGATGACAGAAATAGCCAAGGCCTGCAGAGAAGGCTCAGCATTTGTGGCCGTTTAGGGATGGGCGTGGCAGGCAGAGCAGGAAAAGGACTCTTTTCCTTCTTGCCCAGAGAAGGCAAGGACAATGCCCACTTCTGCTCTGCCGCTGGCAGCTTCTGCCTCTCTATCTTCATCTTATTCCCTCTCTTTATAGCTTTGTTTAGATTCCCTCGCTCGTTCCGCTCTCATACCAGAATTTTTTTTTAATTTATAAAATACCTGTTAACCCGCTGAATTACTAGCGAGTCTTAACAAAACAAACAACCAGTACTGCAGTATAAATTCACAAATGGTCCTATCAAAATAGTGAATTAAACACTAAATAGACCAGACTACTTATTCTGTCTGAAATTAATCTTTATATGTCATCTTTTTTTATATAACACTTTTTACATTTTTTGTATACATATTAACACAAAAGACACAGATTGTAATAATGAATCAATATATAACAAATACAAATTAGCTCACTGTATAACTTTCTCTCTCATACCATTCAAATCACACTCGTACTCCTATTTACACAATATACATACAGTCATCATTAAGATGCATCAGAATTCAAAACAAAATTTTTTGGAATTCAAAACAAAATTGTTTAGAGGAGCGACCTTGGTATAGGTTTTAATTCACTTTTTGTTTGTCATTTCTTCAAAGAAACCTAAGGTCGCGTGAAAAGGGTCTACGCGTTTCAAACACCCAAACTCGGGGGTGTTTTCATCAGGACCGCATATCTGCAAGAATGAAAGGAATTGTGTTTTAAAATCACTAGTAAACGCACCACCTTGTAAGCGCATAGGAAGCCTCAACTTGAGTCTTACCTTAGCCCAATAGTGGCAATAGATGAAAAGGGGCGAGTTTGTGGAACCTGAAATAATCAACAGTCAATATTCAGTGTGTGATGAGGGACCCAAACACTGACGCCATATTACTTGATCGATCACTTGATTATGCTACACAATCGTACTTACATGTGCACTTTGCATGTATTCTTGGGTGAACGGATTATATTTATCTTGAATGAACGAGTTGTATTTTTTGGACTCTGTGGAGGAATTTTAAAAGAGCGCGCATTAGTTATTTGTCCGCCCGTTCATGGTGCAGGAAGAGCATTTTTTGGATTCTCAACGTTCAGGACTTACTTATGCGGCGGACTGTTGCTCAATGGCGTCCTGCCGTCTGTGTGGTGTTCGTACACTGTGGGGAAACAAGCGCGAGGTGTTTTAGTTCTATACCTTCGCCTGTCTGTAAGGCCTCCGTATTGGCATGTTTGGAATTTAGCGATTCTTACCTGGAAATTGTACACTTTTCTCTCCGCCGATTGAATCCGGATCGGTTGTCCTCTGTCAGTCAGGAATCATGAATCACGTGACTTTCCTGGTTTCCTGTGTAATGTGTGTTATGAGTACACGTGACGCCCCGCTGGTTTCTGGGAGATGTAGTATTGTCTTCCATGCTGATGTAGTTTCTGGGGGATGTAGTTTTCCAAGCTAGTGTGTACATGGGGTATTATTGAGGCGCTCATCTGTGGAAATTGGTCCTGTGTGGGCTCGACAAAATATATTAATTTTCTGTGATTGCAGCATATAATTGCAATGAAAGGCGCTGGCAAAGTGGTTGTGGTGCGATCATTCAACGATGGCTGTGTAGTGTAGGGCAACACTCATTAGAAGGACTTCTTAATGGGAATTTACAGCTTATAAATTTCTGAGAGTTCGTTTAACCCGTCAATTGCTGTATTGAATTTTATAATAAGCATAGCTTCTCTCCTCGACAGTTTCTCCTCTATGTCTCCACCTCTGGGGTCCATCTCAATTTTTGATAATACAGTCCATTTTATATCAGACTCGCAATGGTTATGTGATTTCCAATGGTTGACTAGAGGTGCTGTTTCCACATTTTTTTTAATTCTGGACTTGTGTTGTGTAATTCTGCACCTGATCTCTTGGCTGGTCTTACCAATGTAAAGCATGTCACACGGACAGCGTATTCCGTAAATGACATACCGCGATTTACAATTTGTAAATGTGTCATGTTTCCAATTGGTCTGTCTATGTTTGAACAACGATCCTTCTTCTGTTGTTGAACAACAGATACAGGTGCCGCATTTGTGGTGACCTTGCACTGGAGGTAGACTCAACATCGCTCGTAAGCATGGTTGTTTTTTTGTCGGTAAAGTGGCACGCACCAAATGGTTGGCAATATTCTGATCCTTTTTGAACGCAAACAAAGGTTTGTCTTTCAGTGATTCATCCAGGTTTTGAATTAGATGCCAATTTTGGTTTATTACTTTTTTGAAGTTGTTTGAGTTGGGGCAGAAGGTTGATACACAGACCAACCTTTCCATTGGCTTTCTTTCTTTTTTGGTTAATAGATCTTCTCTCGGTGTCCACCAGGCTCTCTTCATGGACCGTCTCAGCAATTTTTTTGGGTATCCTCTGTCCATTAGATTTTTCGTGAGATGATTTGCATGAAGTTCATATTCATCTCTGAAGTGACAGTTTCTCCTGATCCGTAAATACTGTCCGAAGGGGAGATTTTCTTTTAGATTTCTTGGGTGGTGGCTGTCAAAGTGTAGGGCTTTGTTTCGATCGGTTGGTTTTTTATATAATGTTGTTACTAGTTTGTTCCCTACAGGATACACCTCCACATCTAAAAATGCCAGTTTTGTCTGTGAGTATTTGATGCTGAATTTGATTTCCTGGGTTCTGTTGTTGAGCCACTCGTGGAACTTGATCAGTTTTTCCTCACTACCTGTCCAGACAGCAAACACGTCGTCTATAAAACGACTCCAGTGTGAAATGTACTCAATAAAAGGGTTATCTTCGTAAATGAATTTGTCTTCAAATTTGGACATGAAAAGGATAGCCAATTCAGGAGCGAAGGGGCAACCCATCGCCACTCCCCCTGTTTGAAAAAAGAAATCCCCATTGAAATTAAAATAATTTTTCTTTAAGGCGAATGATGCTAATTCCAGGATGAAGTCAGTAGGAATTCTTACTGGTTTGTCCCTGGTCTCCAAAAAGGAACCTATAACTTCCAAGCCTTCCATTTGAGGTATCTGTGTGTATAATGATGTTACGTCTAGTGTCACTAAGTAGTCAGAGCCTTCGTTGAAGTTGATGGAGTCTAATTTGTTGATGAAATCAGAAGTGTCACGCAGGTATGATTTAACTTCAGGTACAAACGGTTTTAAAAAATGGTCCACAAATTTAGAGATGGGTTCCAATAGTGAATCACAAGCCGAGACTATCGGTCTTCCTGGGGGCGTTGTTTGGTCCTTGTGAATTTTAGGTAAAATATAAAATTGGGGGATCCTTGGAAATTTACATTGTAGGAATTCAAACTCCTTTTTACCTAAAAGGCCGTCCGCGTGTCCTTTTTCTAGGATTGCACGTAATTGGTTATTTAGTTCCATCGTAGGGTCTTTTGAGATTTTTCTGTAGCAGGTTTGGTCGTTTAACTGTCGCATGACTTCAAAAATATATTTTTCTTTTTCCCAGATTACTATTGAGCCGCCCTTATCTGCCTGCTTAATTACTACAGACGTGTCGTTCTTAAGGCAGTCTAGAGCAATTTTTTCCAATTTCGTTATATTGTATTTGATCCATTGTTTTTTCTTTTCCATATTGTTGATTGCAGAGAGTATAGTTTTTTCAAAGGTCACCACTTCTTTTGGGACTTTATTGTGTGGGGGGCAAAACGTAGATTTTTTCTTTAGGCCAGTTGTTTCCTGGTTTTGATCCATCGGTGTATTTGCAAAGAAAGTTTTTAATTTGATCTTCCGACAAAATTCAATAGCTTCAGTCTTTAATTTCACAAAGTTGGTGTGTTTAGATGGGACAAAAGTCAAACCTTTCTCCAGAATACTTATTTCACTGTTTGTTAAAATCTTATTAGATAAGTTGTGAATAGGTGATGTGGTACTTTCAATTGGGGAATTTTGGAATTCTGTCCTTGTTAGTTCTTGTAATTCTGTCGACGTGTCGACATTTCCCATGGTTGTTGGTTGTACCTGGGTCGTCCTCTGGTTTGTGGTTCGCCTCTCCCTAAAAAAGGTTGCTGTTGTGGTTGCTGGTGAAAATTCCCTCTTTGGTTTACCGACAAAAAAACAACCATGCTTACGAGCGATGTTGAGTCTACCTCCAGTGCAAGGTCACCACAAATGCGGCACCTGTATCTGTTGTTCAACAACAGAAGAAGGATCGTTGTTCAAACATAGACAGACCAATTGGAAACATGACACATTTACAAATTGTAAATCGCGGTATGTCATTTACGGAATACGCTGTCCGTGTGACATGCTTTACATTGGTAAGACCAGCCAAGAGATCAGGTGCAGAATTACACAACACAAGTCCAGAATTAAAAAAAATGTGGAAACAGCACCTCTAGTCAACCATTGGAAATCACATAACCATTGCGAGTCTGATATAAAATGGACTGTATTATCAAAAATTGAGATGGACCCCAGAGGTGGAGACATAGAGGAGAAACTGTCGAGGAGAGAAGCTATGCTTATTATAAAATTCAATACAGCAATTGACGGGTTAAACGAACTCTCAGAAATTTATAAGCTGTAAATTCCCATTAAGAAGTCCTTCTAATGAGTGTTGCCCTACACTACACAGCCATCGTTGAATGATCGCACCACAACCACTTTGCCAGCGCCTTTCATTGCAATTATATGCTGCAATCACAGAAAATTAATATATTTTGTCGAGCCCACACAGGACCAATTTCCACAGATGAGCGCCTCAATAATACCCCATGTACACACTAGCTTGGAAAACTACATCCCCCAGAAACTACATCAGCATGGAAGACAATACTACATCTCCCAGAAACCAGCGGGGCGTCACGTGTACTCATAACACACATTACACAGGAAACCAGGAAAGTCACGTGATTCATGATTCCTGACTGACAGAGGACAACCGATCCGGATTCAATCGGCGGAGAGAAAAGTGTACAATTTCCAGGTAAGAATCGCTAAATTCCAAACATGCCAATACGGAGGCCTTACAGACAGGCGAAGGTATAGAACTAAAACACCTCGCGCTTGTTTCCCCACAGTGTACGAACACCACACAGACGGCAGGACGCCATTGAGCAACAGTCCGCCGCATAAGTAAGTCCTGAACGTTGAGAATCAAAAAAATGCTCTTCCTGCACCATGAACGGGCGGACAAATAACTAATGCGCGCTCTTTTAAAATTCCTCCACAGAGTCCAAAAAATACAACTCGTTCATTCAAGATAAATATAATCCGTTCACCCAAGAATACATGCAAAGTGCACATGTAAGTACGATTGTGTAGCATAATCAAGTGATCGATCAAGTAATATGGCGTCAGTGTTTGGGTCCCTCATCACACACTGAATATTGACTGTTGATTATTTCAGGTTCCACAAACTCGCCCCTTTTCATCTATTGCCACTATTGGGCTAAGGTAAGACTCAAGTTGAGGCTTCCTATGCGCTTACAAGGTGGTGCGTTTACTAGTGATTTTAAAACACAATTCCTTTCATTCTTGCAGATATGCGGTCCTGATGAAAACACCCCCGAGTTTGGGTGTTTGAAACGCGTAGACCCTTTTCACGCGACCTTAGGTTTCTTTGAAGAAATGACAAACAAAAAGTGAATTAAAACCTATACCAAGGTCGCTCCTCCAAACAATTTTGTTTTGAATTCCAAAAAATTTTGTTTTGAATTCTGATGCATCTTAATGATGACTGTATGTATATTGTGTAAATAGGAGTACGAGTGTGATTTGAATGGTATGAGAGAGAAAGTTATACAGTGAGCTAATTTGTATTTGTTATATATTGATTCATTATTACAATCTGTGTCTTTTGTGTTAATATGTATACAAAAAATGTAAAAAGTGTTATATAAAAAAAGATGACATATAAAGATTAATTTCAGACAGAATAAGTAGTCTGGTCTATTTAGTGTTTAATTCACTATTTTGATAGGACCATTTGTGAATTTATACTGCAGTACTGGTTGTTTGTTTTGTTAAGACTCTTAGTGAGGCTTGACCTTACTGCTTTAGAGCCCGAACCCCTTGTCGGTTTTTTGAATTACTAGCGAGGCAGGACCGGCTGCTATCAGCTGACATCTTAGCCAATCACAGTGCAGGCGGGGCGGAGCTTAGGCTGCCACCGGCTATTTTTGCCGATCGCAGCTCAGGAACTGGTTGCTTTGTTTAGATTCCCTCGCTCGTTACGCTCTCATGCCAGAATCTGTGTAGCTATCTTTTAACTCTTGTTGTGGAAATTAAATGTTTTTTTAAAATTTATAAAATACCTGTTAACCCACTGAATTACTAGCGAGGCAGGACCGGCTGCTCTCAGCTGACATCCTAGCCAATCACAGTGCAGGAGGGGGAAGCTTAGGCTGCCACCAGCTATTTAAAGCCGATCGCAGTGAGGGAGGGCAGTGGACGCGCCAAAGGCGTGCCAAAAGCAAGCCAGTCTGCGCCTGTACGGAGCCTGGTGCCTGTCACCATGCCCATAAAAAAATCTACTCCAGCGCCACTGAATTAATTGCGCAACTTAAATTACCCTCTACTCTCAATGCCCTGACTTATTCCAGCTTGAAGGCACAGGGGATCTTGCTGCCTAGAGCAGTGTTCCCTGAACTATGTGCCATTCACAGAGCAACTCTTCCCCAGACCCAAGAGAGCAATGGCACTCGGAAGCTTTCTGTTAATTACTTGAATACTCGCTCACAGGTTAAGCACCAAATGGATATTTTCTTGTTGCTTAAATGTGAGCAACCGGATTTCCTTCTGCTTATGGAAACTTGGTTATCTCAGGAATCCTCACTAGATATTTTAGCTGCTCTCCCTTCTGATTAGCATACTATTCAAGCCAACCGCCCCCAGGGGAAAATGAGCGGAGTAGCTATCCTTACCCTACCCAACTGCAAATAGTCTACTCTTACCTCTCTAGATTTACCCTCAGTGGGCAATCTGATGCTTACATTTGAATTCGAACCAATCACTACCCGGCTTGTGTGTGTCCTGTTCTATATGCCTCCTCAAAGGATGCCCCTGTTCTCCCATTCTTTAGGTGAACATTTTGCACCCCTAGTTACTACCCATGGGAAGGTCATGCTGACTGGTGACTTTAAATATTGGGCCAATGAAACATCAGGTGGTCCCCAATCGGCTGAACTCAGTGAGTTACTTTCAGGACTAAACCTGGTACAACAAATTATCACTGCTACTCATATCAAGGGACATATCCTTGATCATATCTGGACAATCAATATATCTATGTCCCCCGTATCAGTATCGCCTTGTTCTTGGTCAGACCACCATATAATCAAATTTACTATCCTTGACAATTTCCCTATTAAATCACCCTGCCCAGGAGGAGGTACCCGCAGAAATTGGAATAAATTTGAGAAAACATTATTTCTTGATTCACTTGTTAACTCTCTCCCCTCGTCAACTATTCCATCAACCAGGCTGATGAACAGTTAACCAGCTGGTTGTTGGCTGCTAGCAACAAATTTGCGCCCCTCAGGAAAATCCATGCCTCCCGTCGTCACGATGCCCAAAAGTGGTTTTCTGCTGAGTTAAAAAAACAGAAATTAGCCTTACCGCAATTGGCGAGAACATGGAGACGCAACTATCTACCTGAAGATAAATGTTTCTATATAAACACGATGAAAATGGCAGCATACTCTTCCTCAAAACTTTGGTCCACAACTAATCGTACGAAAGAGATTTTCTCCATAGTAAATGAGCTGTCTAATCCCGACAGAATCTCTATTTAATCTGGCCCTTCCCAAAACTTCTGTAATTCTCTGAACTGCTTCTTCATTGATAAAATTGTAAAAATCCAGCATTCCAGCTTGCAAAAATCTGGCTTCTAGTCTGACCACCACCCAGAATCATAGCACGTTTATGCAATTCCCCAGAATTCAGGAGCCTATCTTTGCAGACTTGCTCTCTAAATTTAAGACTGGCTCTCCCACTGATTGTTGCCCTCCTAATATTTTGAAAGAAATTGTAAGTACCCTTCCTAGCCCTGCACTCAATCTCATGAATCAATCATTACCCCAGGGCATTGTCCCTGCTACCTTCAAGGAGGCTATTTTCATTCCCTTTTTGAAGAAGCCGGGGGCAGATCCTCAAATGCTAACAAATTATCTTCCAATCTCTCTTCTTCCTTACCTTGCGAAGGTCCTAGAAGCTTATGTCACGAGATGTCTCACTGAATTTTGGAAGAATCTGGATTTCTTGATTTTCATCAAGCACGGTTCCGCCCGGCTCACTCTACCGAGGCAGTGATCCTCACAGTGTTAGACACTCTCCACGACAAGGTCAATGGTGGCTCCCCACAGGCTCTTGTCCTGCTTGATCTCTCCGGGGCCTTTGACACGGTCGACCATAATCTTCTGGCCGATCGTGTCAGAGACACGGGAATCACGGGACCCGCCCTTGGCTGGTTCCTCTCCTTTCTGGCAGTTAGTAAAGCTCCGTTTACCGATCCCAGAATAAGAATTTCCTGCGGAGTCCCTCATGGTTCTTCGCTTTCTCCCCTGTTATTCAACTTGTACCGTCTCCCTCTTGTCCGAGCCCTGAAAGAGCATCAAGTTTGCACATTCAACTACGCTGATGATTTAACTCATTTTCCCTATTAGCAACTCTCTGGAGTCGGTTCACACCTTTCAGTCCACCATGCTGTTCATTAGTCAGTGGATGAACAGCAATCATCTTAAGCTCAATCCGGACAAGACAAAGTTGTTTCTAACCGGCGGCATTACTAAGAATCCCTGGGGCCCTCATTTTTGGCCCAGGGAACTAGGCCAGCCCCCCTCTCCATCTTATTAGGCCAAGAGCCTTGGGGAAATCATCAGGCAGTATCTCATGATGAAGCCTCAGATAGGGTCAGTGATTTCTACCTGTTTTTTTCAACTCAGGAAAATAAAAAAGATCTGTAGGTTTCTCACCTATGAAGCTCGGATTCAGGTGATTCTTGCCATGGTCATGTCCCACATCGACTATGCCAATTCACTTTACTTTGGTATTCCACTTTATCTATCAAAACGCTTACAGTTGGTTCAAAACTAGGTGGCTCGTTTGCTTGCACCTTTATGTTACTCATCTCCTGAAGCAACTTCATTGGCTACCGGTAATCCAGCGTTGTGCCTTTAAGGTTGGGTGCCTCATTTTTAAGTCACTCAATGGGAAAAGTCCTAAATTTGTGAACAACCTGATCCACAAGCACGTTCCCATGCGAAATCTTCGCTCAGCGCATAAGTTACTTCTGTCCACCCCCTCTTTTAGATTAAAGCGTACTAGTGGTGCCAGGTTTGCCATTCTGGCCCCCATGCTCCGGAACTCTCTTCCCTCCGAAATACGCCTCTGTACCACTCTTCTCAGTTTTAGAGGTCGTCTTAAAACATGGCTATTCCGTCAGGCCTTCTAATTGCGCATCTGGACTTGAGTTCTAAGCATAGTAGTGCCATGAAACCTCCCCGGTGTACGTGCGCTTTCCAATTTTATCTTAACATAACATAACTAGCTACTCCTCACTTACTGAAAACCGTGACTTCAAGAAATGGTACTCATCCTCTCTTTCCTCCTTTTGTTTATTTATTCCCCTGTTAAAAGGATCAAAAAATAAAAAACACTTTTGTCGTCTTTTTCTGACATTTTTGTTTTCCACGGTGAAGCCTCTGGAATAAAAGGTTTAAAATATGAAAAATAAATAAAAAAACGAAATATAGCAAGACAGATTGATTGCAAAGTGGCCAGATTCACACCCAAACACATTAGCATCACTTAACAGAGTTTGCCAGTAAAGTACTACTTGTGTTTTTCTTGATCACAGATTACAACAAAACAAAAGTTTTATTGCCAAGTTTTTGTTTCGCATGGTCACACTTCAAGAAACCCTTCTGTTACTCCGAGAAGGAGAATTCACAACATTATTGGACTTACAAGACACATACTTTCATATCCAGATACATCAAAAGCATCAAAGGTTTCTGTGGTTTATAGCAGATGGTCAAGGTTTTAATATATTCACTAAAGCCTGCGTGAGAGATATTTACGGAGTGCCTATTGCTGGTGACCCCAAGGTCATCGGGTATCCCCGTCCCTAACAGATTGGCTGATGGCAGGTCACAGTGATGAGCCAAAGACTCCATAAAAGGCCTATCTCTGACTTTTTCACAGTCCAGGGTTGATCCTCAAAAGAGAAAATCAACATTTCTCTCACCTGCCAATATATAGTTCTTGTTGGCAGTGATACGCACATCATCTGGTAATGCTATCTGTTAGAAATGGGGGTCTTTAGTTGGCAGATGTAGGTACCTTTGTCCAAATAGGGGCCCTTGCTTCTAGTCAGGGTAAGGGAGATACACTCCTAAAGTAGCCCATGCTCACCCCCTTGGTAGATTGGCACGAGCAGACAGGCTTATCTGAGGCAGTGTGTAAAGCCTTTGTGAACACATACAGTAATACAGTGAAAACACTTCAAATGGACACCACTCCAGTTTAGAAAAATAAATAATTTTATCTAAACCAAAACAAGACCAAACAACAAAAATCCAGAATACATTTATCAAGATATCCTTAAATATAGGTTATTCACTCAAATAAAGCTTGTAGAAACAAATAAGTCCACCTGGAGTTATAACAATGTCGTGACCGGTGAAAATCTCAAAGTACGGCGCCGACCACGAGGTGCGTGGCGTCCGGCCCACAAACAACAGTACCTTGGTAACGATGAAAACAAAGACAATTCACGGCGTCGGGAGGGCATGCTTTGTTGGCACGTGCGCCGTCGGTTCCTTACGACCCCAGGGGAGGTGAAGCCTCAGTTCCTTACTGCAGCGTAGGGGAGGTGAGATGACAGTTCTTTAGTGTGTCGGGGAGGCGACGTCGCGATGGTGTCGAAGCCTCAGTTCCTTAATATGGCGCGATGGCGCTGGGTTCGGGGATCATTTATGTCGAGGAGAGGCACCGCGATAATGAATTCGGCTTCGGAGTCGATGTGGCACGGCAACAGGTGTCGGGGCCTACGTCACAAGTCGGAGCAGCGCTCATGACTTCAGTGCAGGGTATGGCGTCGCTCACATGCTTTGGTGTTGCAATTTCCTTCTGTAGCAGCTGAAACAGCAATTCCAGATGCAGGGAGACAGAAGGGGTGAAGTCTTTGTGTTCCTGAGACAGGAGGCAATCTCAGTTTCAAGCCCTTGGAGATCTTTTCATCAAGCAGGTGACAAAGCCAAACAGCAAAGTCCTTTTTCTCCTTTCCTTGGCAGCAAGCAGCCACTGCAGGCCAACCCCAGACAGCAAACAGCACAGGGGTGGTATTCCTCCTCAGCTTCTCTGGCTCTTCTCCCTGGCAAAGGTTTCCTCTTGATTTCGCAGAAGTGATCTAAAATTCTGGGGTCTGGGCCCCACTTTTTAGACACACAAATCCTTTGTTTTCTGAAGGCAGAGTTTGTCTGTACCCAGCCAAAAACAGTTCTGTCTCACTGGTGCAGCTTCCTGGCAGGAGGTGGAGACAGCATTATTGAAGGCAGACCAGGCCCAGGCAGGTGAAATGAAATCTCCTCCCCCTACTCTAAATTCAATCCAGGTCCATTCAGCCGAGCCTTGACCCATCAGACTTCTGGAGCAACATTCTGGCATCTGATCATATCATCTCCTCCTGGCTGGCTTCCAGATTCGCCTGAGTGAGTTGTCTGAAGCAGTTAGTCTGGTTTCTGAGGCCAGCATGTAGCTATATACATCCTGAGGAGGTTTACCGGGAGCTTTCTCCCTGCCTTCTTTTACCAGACTCAAAGGTCCTCTCACAGGATGGCTGTACAGCAGTTCAAAGGGACTGACCCCTAAGGACTTCTGCGGCACCTCTCTGCAAGCAAACAGAAGGCATGGCAAGAGGACGTCCCCTTATGCCTCATGGGTTCACCAAGACCCATAATCATGGCCTTCAGGGCCCGGTTGAATCTCCCAACCAGTCCATTACCTTGGGGGTGATAAGGAGTGGTGAAGTTATAGCTTATACCACACTCCTGCCAGAGGGACTTCATATACTTAGATATGAAGTTGGTATCACGGTCGGATACCTCCTCTCTGGGGCACCCCGCACGGGAGAAATTCCCCATCAACGCATGACCCACCACAGGGGCCGTCACATTCCGGAGTCGGATGGCTTCCGGGTACCAGGTGGCATGGTACACCAAGACCAGGATGAACCTGTTGCACATGGCTGTCTTGGGATCCAGAGGCCCCACAATGTCAATGCCCACCCTCTCAAATAGGGTGCTAACCACAGGGGAATGTTGCAGAGGAGCCTTGCATTTTCTCCCACTCTTACCACTTGCCTGGCAAGTCTGGCAAGTCCTACAATGAGTATCAGAACTCTTGCGCATTTGGGGCCAGTAAAAGTGGGTGACAAGCCTCGCAAAGGTTTTGTCCTGCCCAAAATGCCCTTCTAAAGGCACATCACGAGCCAGTCCCAGTAGGAAGGCTCTGAAGCGTTGGGGTACCACCAGCACACGGGCTGACCCAGGCTCGGCAAACTTAGACTCGCTATGCAGACCCTTCTCCCAGTAAATCCAATGTGATCCAGTCACCTGCTGCCTGGTTTGCAGCCTGCTGCCTCAAACCAACAAGAGGAGGGCACTTCTTATGCTCCTCGCAGAACTCTTCCCTGGAGGTACCTCCTTCCTGCTGCCAATGGGTCAGCTGAGGCAGGTCCCCCAGTTCAGCCACTTGCTCTCCTGTAGGCTTCAGGGCATCCCCCTCTAGGTTTGCCTCCTCCTGCACCGTGAGAGTTTTTTTTGGCTGGTTTCCCATGCCCCCTGCCTCTCTCTCTCTAGCAGGCACCTGGGCCACTCTGTCAGGCTCCACATCCTCTTGAATGCCCTTACCGGCTGCCATTGACCATGTGGTCATATACGCCCACTCTGACAGACCCAACCTCTCTAAATGAGACCTCCACTCCACCTTCACCCAAGGGAAGCTCTCCAAATCATTGCCTACAAGGCAGTCAACAGGCATGGCGCTCCTCGCAGCTACAGTCAAGGGGCCCGATTCACAGAATGAACTTAAGACTCAATCCTAAACTTACTACTATTTTTGTATTCACAGAATGCACTCACTGCTTTTGGCATTCACAGAATGAATTTACTACTTTTGGTATTCACAGAAGTTAGGATTTTGTCTTAAGTCTGTCTTAAGTCTGTCTTAAGTTTGTCTTAAGACAAACTTAAGACAAAATCCGAACTTCTGCGAATACCAAAAGTAGTAAGTTCATTCTGTGAATGCCAAAAGTAGTAAGTGCATTCTGTGAATACCAAAATAGTAGTAAGTTTAGGATTGAGTCTTAAGTTCATTCTGTGAATCGGGCCCAAGGTACCTGAGACCCCCCCACTCAAAGGGAACCTGTGCCATTTTGCAGAGGCACTCCAAGCTGTCAGTGGCAACTACTGTGTAGAATGTGTTGGGGACCACCTGCTCTTCATACAGCAGCCGACAACTGACAGCTGTCACACTGGCTTCGGTGTCTCTCAGAGCCTCCACACTATGGCCATTGATGCCCACCCACTGCCTGTACTTCTTAGTGTTATCAGGCAGATGAACTCTAGGGACCATCTCACTGTCTCCTAAAGAGACTAGGGACATCTCTGAGGGACCCCAACTTGGGCACCCAACTCCTCCTCAACACAGAAAGGAGCACAGGGGGGGACAAAAGTTAGGCCGCCCCTCCACTCAACACATTATCAACAACCCGGACCTGACTCAGTGGACAGATACCTTTAACTTCCAGACACCAGAGGGGCCTATGATATTTCTAACGACTCCCCCAACAATGCGGTTTACTACCGCTAAATCAAGTGTCTATATGTCCAATTTGTAACACAATGTCACTACACTGCAGCCAAAAGAATTCCCACCAAAATTTTATTAGAAAAGATTAGGAAAAATGTGACACTAAGGGGGGCTTGCTAGTTGGTACTCGCTAGCACACCCACTTATCATCATCAGTTGCTTTCTCACCATGAAAGGAAAATGTGTTCCAACGTGAATTTTCTCAAAAGTGAAGAAAAGAAACAGTTAAAGAAAAGTATGCACTGTAGGTGCTAATGTCACACAAGTGCCCTGCTGGTCCCCGTGAGAAAGGAAATAAAATGCAATTCCCAACATTAAAAATGAGATCCTACTCACTGGCTAAATTTAGCGCTGTGAGCGTCCTCAGTTAAAAAATGGTTCAACTCAGACCATTGTTATGTCCAAAGCACCTACATGTTTCGTTGCTACCAATTTGCGCAACTTCATCAGGGCTAAGGGGATGACCAGTCTTCACTTCACTTAGAATTACAACTTGGTCGAGTCGTTGCCAATGTCTTTCATACCTGCAAAAACTCGTTATGCAGCACACGCCAATTGGTCTCGTGTCCGCAGGGTAACTACACACAATTATGGCACCGCTACAAGACCTGCCGGTGTTTCAAGGCTCCGTCCGCCCAACTCCTCCTCCAAGGCTACACTAGTCATTTTCCAGGGCGGTGCACCAGTGGGTGCAGTGGTCACTGTGTTGGGACACTTAAGGCTTCCTTGGAAGTGACCTACTTGACCACAACTAATGCATGTCTTGGGACCCCTCTGAACAGGTTTACCTGTCGAGACCCATGGTCTCTTCTCAGTGGGAGGCTGGGACCCTTACCGTGGTTCCCTTGGGGATTACTTTGGAGCCCTTTTTGGAACTCCTTTGGTTTACCCTTGTCCCCACTCTTCTACTGAGGACCCTGCCCACCTTTGGCGGAGTCTCCCACATAACCCTTTTGGACCCTGGTACTGACCCAGCGGTCTGCCTCCACAGCAAGCTTCCTGGGATCAGTCAGCTTACTGTCAATCAGGTGCTGGCATAGCTCTGCAAAACAACTACTGGACAGTGCTCCCATGCAACGAAATCATAGAGCACCTGAAAATCATTTACCTTGCTACCCTTGACCCAACCATCCAATGCCTGATCCACAAGCACGTTCCCATGCGAAATCTTCGCTCAGCGCATAAGTTACTTCTGTCCACCCCCTCTTTTAGATTAAAGCGTACTAGTGGTGCCAGGTTTGCCATTCTGGCCCCGATGCTCCGGAACTCTCTTCCCTCCGAAATACGCCTCTGTACCACTCTTCTCAGTTTTAGAGGTCGTCTTAAAACATGGCTATTCCGTCAGGCCTTCTAATTGCGCATCTGGACTTGAGTTCTAAGCATAGTAGTGCCATGAAACCTCCCCGGTGTACGTGCGCTTTCCAATTTTATCTTAACATAACATAACTAGCTACTCCTCACTTACTGAAAACCGTGACTTCAAGAAATGGTACTCATCCTCTCTTTCCTCCTTTTGTTTATTTATTCCCCTGTTAAAAGGATCAAAAAATAAAAAACACTTTTGTCGTCTTTTTCTGACATTTTTGTTTTCCACGGTGAAGCCTCTGGAATAAAAGGTTTAAAATATGAAAAATAAATAAAAAAACGAAATATAGCAAGACAGATTGATTGCAAAGTGGCCAGATTCACACCCAAACACATTAGCATCACTTAACAGAGTTTGCCAGTAAAGTACTACTTGTGTTTTTCTTGATCACAGATTACAACAAAACAAAAGTTTTATTGCCAAGTTTTTGTTTCGCATGGTCACACTTCAAGAAACCCTTCTGTTACTCCGAGAAGGAGAATTCACAACATTATTGGACTTACAAGACACATACTTTCATATCTAGATACATCAAAAGCATCAAAGCTTTCTGTGGTTTATAGCAGATGGTCAAGGTTTTAATATATTGACTAAAGCCTGCGTGAGAGATATTTACGGAGTGCCTATTGCTGGTGACCCCAAGGTCATCGGGTATCCCCGTCCCTAACAGATTGGCTGATTGCAGGTCACAGTGATGAGCCAAAGACTCCATAAAAGGCCTATCTCTGACTTTTTCACAGTCCAGGGTTGATCCTCAAAAGAGAAAATCAACATTTCTCTCACCTGCCAATATACAGTTCTTGTTGGCAGTGATACGCACATCATCTTGTAATGCTATCTGTTAGAAATGGGGGTCTTTAGTTGGCAGATGTAGGTACCTTTGTCCAAATAGGGGCCCTTGCTTCTAGTCAGGGTAAGGGAGATACACTCCTAAAGTAGCCCATGCTCACCCCCTTGGTAGATTGGCACGAGCAGACAGGCTTATCTGAGGCAGTGTGTAAAGCCTTTGTGAACACATACAGTAATACAGTGAAAACACTTCAAATGGACACCACTCCAGTTTAGAAAAATAAATAATCTTTATCTAAACCAAAACAAGACCAAACAACAAAAATCCAGAATACATTTATCAAGATATCCTTAAATATAGGTTATTCACTCAAATAAAGCTTGTAGAAACAAATAAGTCCACCTGGAGTTATAACAATGTCGTGACCGGTGAAAATCTCAAAGTACGGCGCCGACCACGAGGTGCGTGGCGTCCGGCCCACAAAGAACAGTACCTTGGTAACGATGAAAACAAAGACAATTCACGGCGTCGGGAGGGCATGCTTTGTTGGCACGTGCGCCGTCGGTTCCTTACGACCCCAGGGGAGGTGAAGCCTCAGTTCCTTACTGCAGCGTAGGGGAGGTGAGATGACAGTTCTTTAGTGTGTCGGGGAGGCGACGTCGCGATGGTGTCGAAGCCTCAGTTCCTTAATATGGCGCGATGGCGCTGGGTTCGGGGATCATTTATGTCGAGGAGAGGCTCCGCGATAATGAATTCGGCTTCGGAGTCGATGTGGCACGGCAACAGGTGTCGGGGCCTACGTCACAAGTCGGAGCAGCGCTCATGACTTCAGTGCAGGGTATGGCGTCGCTCACATGCTTTGGTGTTGCAATTTCCTTCTGTAGCAGCTGAAACAGCAATTCCAGATGCAGGGAGACAGAAGGGGTGAAGTCTTTGTGTTCCTGAGACAGGAGGCAATCTCAGTTTCAAGCCCTTGGAGATCTTTTCATCAAGCAGGTGACAAAGCCAAACAGCAAAGTCCTTTTTCTCCTTTCCTTGGCAGCAAGCAGCCACTGCAGGCCAACCCCAGACAGCAAACAGCACAGGGGTGGTATTCCTCCTCAGCTTCTCTGGCTCTTCTCCCTGGCAAAGGTTTCCTCTTGATTTCGCAGAAGTGATCTAAAATTCTGGGGTCTGGGCCCCACTTTTTAGACACACAAATCCTTTGTTTTCTGAAGGCAGAGTTTGTCTGTACCCAGCCAAAAACAGTTCTGTCTCACTGGTGCAGCTTCCTGGCAGGAGGTGGAGACAGCATTATTGAAGGCAGACCAGGCCCAGGCAGGTGAAATGAAATCTCCTCCCCCTACTCTAAATTCAATCCAGGTCCATTCAGCCGAGCCTTGACCCATCAGACTTCTGGAGCAACATTCTGGCATCTGATCATATCATCTCCTCCTGGCTGGCTTCCAGATTCGCCTGAGTGAGTTGTCTGAAGCAGTTAGTCTGGTTTCTGAAGGCCAGCATGTAGCTATATACATCCTGAGGAGGTTTACCGGGAGCTTTCTCCCTGCCTTCTTTTACCAGACTCAAAGGTCCTCTCACAGGATGGCTGTACAGCAGTTCAAAGGGACTGACCCCTAAGGACTTCTGCGGCACCTCTCTGCAAGCAAACAGAAGGCATGGCAAGAGGACGTCCCCTTATGCCTCATGGGTTCACCAAGACCCATAATCATGGCCTTCAGGGCCCGGTTGAATCTCCCAACCAGTCCATTACCTTGGGGGTGATAAGGAGTGGTGAACTTATAGCTTATACCACACTCCTGCCAGAGGGACTTCATATACTTAGATATGAAGTTGGTATCACGGTCGGATACCTCCTCTCTGGGGCACCCCGCACGGGAGAAATTCCCCATCAACGCATGACCCACCACAGGGGCCGTCACATTCCGGAGTCGGATGGCTTCCGGGTACCAGGTGGCATGGTACACCAAGACCAGGATGAACCTGTTGCACATGGCTGTCTTGGGATCCAGAGGCCCCACAATGTCAATGCCCACCCTCTCAAATAGGGTGCTAACCACAGGGGAATGTTGCAGAGGAGCCTTGCATTTTCTCCCACTCTTACCACTTGCCTGGCAAGTCTGGCAAGTCCTACAATGAGTATCAGAACTCTTGAGCATTTGGGGCCAGTAAAAGTGGGTGACAAGCCTCGCAAAGGTTTTGTCCTGCCCAAAATGCCCTTCTAAAGGCACATCACGAGCCAGTCCCAGTAGGAAGGCTCTGAAGCGTTGGGGTACCACCAGCACACGGGCTGACCCAGGCTCGGCAAACTTAGACTCGCTATGCAGACCCTTCTCCCAGTAAATCCAATGTGATCCAGTCACCTGCTGCCTGGTTTGAAGCCTGCTGCCTCAAACCAACAAGAGGAGGGCACTTCTTATGCTCCTCGTAGAACTCTTCCCTGGAGGTACCTCCTTCCTGCTGCCAATGGGTCAGCTGAGGCAGGTCCCCCAGTTCAGCCACTTGCTCTCCTGTAGGCTTCAGGGCATCCCCCTCTAGGTTTGCCTCCTCCTGGACCGTGAGAGTTTTTTTTGGCTGGTTTCCCATGCCCCCTGCCTCTTCTCTCTCTAGCAGGCACCTGGGCCACTCTGTCAGGCTCCACATCCTCTTGAATGCCCTTACCGGCTGCCATTGACCATGTGGTCATATACGCCCACTCTGACAGACCCAACCTCTCTAAATGAGACCTCCACTCCACCTTCACCCAAGGGAAGCTCTCCAAATCATTGCCTACAAGGCAGTCAACAGGCATGGCGCTCCTCGCAGCTACAGTCAAGGGGCCCGATTCACAGAATGAACTTAAGACTCAATCCTAAACTTACTACTATTTTTGTATTCACAGAATGCACTCACTGCTTTTGGCATTCACAGAATGAATTTACTACTTTTGGTATTCACAGAAGTTAGGATTTTGTCTTAAGTCTGTCTTAAGTTTGTCTTAAGACAAACTTAAGACAAAATCCGAACTTCTGCGAATACCAAAAGTAGTAAGTTCATTCTGTGAATGCCAAAAGTAGTAAGTGCATTATGTAAATACAAAAAAAGTAGTAAGTTTAGGATTGAGTCTTAAGTTCATTCTGTGAATCGGGCCCAAGGTACCTGAGACCCCCCCACTCAAAGGGAACCTGTGCCATTTTGCAGAGGCACTCCAAGCTGTCAGTGGCAACTACTGTGTAGAATGTGTTGGGGACCACCTGCTCTTCATACAGCAGCCGACAACTGACAGCTGTCACACTGGCTTCGGTGTCTCTCAGAGCCTCCACACTATGGCCATTGATGCCCACCCACTGCCTGTACTTCTTAGTGTTATCAGGCAGATGAACTCTAGGGACCATCTCACTGTCTCCTAAAGAGACTAGGGACATCTCTGAGGGACCCCAACTTGGGCACCCAACTCCTCCTCAACACAGAAAGGAGCACAGGGGGGGACAAAAGTTAGGCCGCCCCCCCACTCAACACATTATCAACAACCAGGACCTGACTCAGTGGACAGATACCTTTAACTTCCAGACACCAGAGGGGCCTATGATATTTCTAACGACTCCCCCAACAATGCGGTTTACTACCGCTAAATCAAGTGTCTATATGTCCAATTTGTAACACAATGTCACTACACTGCAGCCAAAAGAATTCCCACCAAAATTTTATTAGAAAAGATTAGGAAAAATGTGAGAATGGAGAGAAAGCACCTCACAGTAGTAACACTAAGGGGGGCTTGCTAGTTGGTACTCGCTAGCACACCCACTTATCATCATCAGTTGCTTTCTCACCATGAAAGGAAAATGTGTTCCAACGTGAATTTTCTCAAAAGTGAAGAAAAGAAACAGTTAAAGAAAAGTATGCACTGTAGGTGCTAATGTCACACAAGTGCCCTGCTGGTCCCCGTGAGAAAGGAAATAAAATGCAATTCCCAACATTAAAAATGAGATCCTACTCACTGGCTAAATTTAGCTTTATTTAGTGCTGTGAGCGTCCTCAGTTAAAAAATGGTTCAACTCAGACCATTGTTATGTCCAAAGCACCTACATGTTTCGTTGCTACCAATTTGCGCAACTTCATCAGGGCTAAGGGGATGACCAGTCTTCACTTCACTTAGAATTACAACTTGGTCGAGTCGTTGCCAATGTCTTTCATACCTGCAAAAACTCGTTATGCAGCACACGCCAATTGGTCTCGTGTCCGCAGGGTAACTACACACAATTATGGCACCGCTACAAGACCTGCCGGTGTTTCAAGGCTCCGTCCGCCCAACTCCTCCTCCAAGGCTACACTAGTCATTTTCCAGGGCGGTGCACCAGTGGGTGCAGTGGTCACTGTGTTGGGACACTTAGGGCTTCCTTGGAAGTGACCTACTTGACCACAACTAGTGCATGTCTTGGGACTCCTCTGAACAGGTTTACCTGTCGAGACCCATGGTCTCTTCTCAGTGGGAGGCTGGGACCCTTACCGTGGTTCCCTTGGGGATTACTTTGGAGCCCTTTTTGGAACTCCTTTGGTTTACCCTTGTCCCCACTCTTCTACTGAGGACCCTGCCCACCTTTGGCGGAGTCTCCCACATAACCCTTTTGGACCCTGGTACTGACCCAGCGGTCTGCCTCCACAGCAAGCTTCCTGGGATCAGTCAGCTTACTGTCAATCAGGTGCTGGCATAGCTCTGCAAAACAACTACTGGACAGTGCTCCCATGCAACGAAATCATAGAGCACCTGAAAATCATTTACCTTGCTACCCTTGACCCAACCATCCAATGCCTGATCCACAAGCACGTTCCCATGCGAAATCTTCGCTCAGCGCATAAGTTACTTCTGTCCACCCCCTCTTTTAGATTAAAGCGTACTAGTGGTGCCAGTTTTGCCATTCTGGCCCCCATGCTCCGGAACTCTCTTCCCTCCGAAATACGCCTCTGTACCACTCTTCTCAGTTTTAGAGGTCGTCTTAAAACATGGCTATTCCGTCAGGCCTTCTAATTGCGCATCTGGACTTGAGTTCTAAGCATAGTAGTGCCATAAAAACCTCCCTGGTGTACGTGCGCTTTCCAATTTTATCTTAACATAACATAACTAGCTACTCCTCACTTACTGAAAACCGTGACTTCAAGAAATGGTACTCATCCTCTCTTTCCTCCTTTTGTTTATTTATTCCCCTGTTAAAAGGATCAAAAAATAAAAAAACACTTTTGTCGTCTTTTTCTGACATTTTTGTTTTCCACGGTGAAGCCTCTGGAATAAAAGGTTTAAAATATGAAAAATAAATAAAAAAACGAAATATAGCAAGACAGATTGATTGCAAAGTGGCCAGATTCACACCCAAACACATTAGCATCACTTAACAGAGTTTGCCAGTAAAGTACTACTTGTGTTTTTCTTGATCACAGATTACAACAAAACAAAAGTTTTATTGCCAAGTTTTTGTTTCGCATGGTCACACTTCAAGAAACCCTTCTGTTACTCCGAGAAGGAGAATTCACAACATTATTGGACTTACAAGACACATACTTTCATATCCAGATACATCAAAAGCATCAAAGCTTTCTGTGGTTTATAGCAGATGGTCAAGGTTTTAATATATTGACTAAAGCCTGCGTGAGAGATATTTACGGAGTGCCTATTGCTGGTGACCCCAAGGTCATCGGGTATCCCCGTCCCTAACAGATTGGCTGATTGCAGGTCACAGTGATGAGCCAAAGACTCCATAAAAGGCCTATCTCTGACTTTTTCACAGTCCAGGGTTGATCCTCAAAAGAGAAAATCAACATTTCTCTCACCTGCCAATATACAGTTCTTGTTGGCAGTGATACGCACATCATCTGGTAATGCTATCTGTTAGAAATGGGGGTCTTTAGTTGGCAGATGTAGGTACCTTTGTCCAAATAGGGGCCCTTGCTTCTAGTCAGGGTAAGGGAGATACACTCCTAAAGTAGCCCATGCTCACCCCCTTGGTAGATTGGCACGAGCAGACAGGCTTATCTGAGGCAGTGTGTAAAGCCTTTGTGAACACATACAGTAATACAGTGAAAACACTTCAAATGGACACCACTCCAGTTTAGAAAAATAAATAATCTTTATCTAAACCAAAACAAGACCAAACAACAAAAATCCAGAATACATTTATCAAGATATCCTTAAATATAGGTTATTCACTCAAATAAAGCTTGTAGAAACAAATAAGTCCACCTGGAGTTATAACAATGTCGTGACCGGTGAAAATCTCAAAGTACGGCGCCGACCACGAGGTGCGTGGCGTCCGGCCCACAAAGAACAGTACCTTGGTAACGATGAAAACAAAGACAATTCACGGCGTCGGGAGGGCATGCTTTGTTGGCACGTGCGCCGTCGGTTCCTTACGACCCCAGGGGAGGTGAAGCCTCAGTTCCTTACTGCAGCGTAGGGGAGGTGAGATGACAGTTCTTTAGTGTGTCGGGGAGGCGACGTCGCAATGGTGTCGAAGCCTCAGTTCCTTAATATGGCGCGATGGCGCTGGGTTCGGGGATCATTTATGTCGAGGAGAGGCTCCGCGATAATGAATTCGGCTTCGGAGTCGATGTGGCACGGCAACAGGTGTCGGGGCCTACGTCACAAGTCGGAGCAGCGCTCATGACTTCAGTGCAGGGTATGGCGTCACTCACATGCTTTGGTGTTGCAATTTCCTTCTGTAGCAGCTGAAACAGCAATTCCAGATGCAGGGAGACAGAAGGGGTGAAGTCTTTGTGTTCCTGAGACAGGAGGCAATCTCAGTTTCAAGCCCTTGGAGATCTTTTCATCAAGCAGGTGACAAAGCCAAACAGCAAAGTCCTTTTTCTCCTTTCCTTGGCAGCAAGCAGCCACTGCAGGCCAACCCCAGACAGCAAACAGCACAGGGGTGGTATTCCTCCTCAGCTTCTCTGGCTCTTCTCCCTGGCAAAGGTTTCCTCTTGATTTCGCAGAAGTGATCTAAAATTCTGGGGTCTGGGCCCCACTTTTTAGACACACAAATCCTTTGTTTTCTGAAGGCAGAGTTTGTCTGTACCCAGCCAAAAACAGTTCTGTCTCACTGGTGCAGCTTCCTGGCAGGAGGTGGAGACAGCATTATTGAAGGCAGACCAGGCCCAGGCAGGTGAAATGAAATCTCCTCCCCCTACTCTAAATTCAATCCAGGTCCATTCAGCCGAGCCTTGACCCATCAGACTTCTGGAGCAACATTCTGGCATCTGATCATATCATCTCCTCCTGGCTGGCTTCCAGATTCGCCTGAGTGAGTTGTCTGAAGCAGTTAGTCTGGTTTCTGAAGGCCAGCATGTAGCTATATACATCCTGAGGAGGTTTACCGGGAGCTTTCTCCCTGCCTTCTTTTACCAGACTCAAAGGTCCTCTCACAGGATGGCTGTACAGCAGTTCAAAGGGACTGACCCCTAAGGACTTCTGCGGCACCTCTCTGCAAGCAAACAGAAGGCATGGCAAGAGGACGTCCCCTTATGCCTCATGGGTTCACCAAGACCCATAATCATGGCCTTCAGGGCCCGGTTGAATCTCCCAACCAGTCCATTACCTTGGGGGTGATAAGGAGTGGTGAACTTATAGCTTATACCACACTCCTGCCAGAGGGACTTCATATACTTAGATATGAAGTTGGTATCACGGTCGGATACCTCCTCTCTGGGGCACCCCGCACGGGAGAAATTCCCCATCAACGCATGACCCACCACAGGGGCCGTCACATTCCGGAGTCGGATGGCTTCCGGGTACCAGGTGGCATGGTACACCAAGACCAGGATGAACCTGTTGCACATGGCTGTCTTGGGATCCAGAGGCCCCACAATGTCAATGCCCACCCTCTCAAATAGGGTGCTAACCACAGGGGAATGTTGCAGAGGAGCCTTGCATTTTCTCCCACTCTTACCACTTGCCTGGCAAGTCTGGCAAGTCCTACAATGAGTATCAGAACTCTTGAGCATTTGGGGCCAGTAAAAGTGGGTGACAAGCCTCGCAAAGGTTTTGTCCTGCCCAAAATGCCCTTCTAAAGGCACATCACGAGCCAGTCCCAGTAGGAAGGCTCTGAAGCGTTGGGGTACCACCAGCACACGGGCTGACCCAGGCTCGGCAAACTTAGACTCGCTATGCAGACCCTTCTCCCAGTAAATCCAATGTGATCCAGTCACCTGCTGCCTGGTTTGCAGCCTGCTGCCTCAAACCAACAAGAGGAGGGCACTTCTTATGCTCCTCGCAGAACTCTTCCCTGGAGGTACCTCCTTCCTGCTGCCAATGGGTCAGCTGAGGCAGGTCCCCCAGTTCAGCCACTTGCTCTCCTGTAGGCTTCAGGGCATCCCCCTCTAGGTTTGCCTCCTCCTGGACCGTGAGAGTTTTTTTTGGCTGGTTTCCCATGCCCCCTGCCTCTTCTCTCTCTAGCAGGCACCTGGGCCACTCTGTCAGGCTCCACATCCTCTTGAATGCCCTTACCGGCTGCCATTGACCATGTGGTCATATACGCCCACTCTGACAGACCCAACCTCTCTAAATGAGACCTCCACTCCACCTTCACCCAAGGGAAGCTCTCCAAATCATTGCCTACAAGGCAGTCAACAGGCATGGCGCTCCTCGCAGCTACAGTCAAGGGGCCCGATTCACAGAATGAACTTAAGACTCAATCCTAAACTTACTACTATTTTTGTATTCACAGAATGCACTCACTGCTTTTGGCATTCACAGAATGAATTTACTACTTTTGGTATTCACAGAAGTTAGGATTTTGTCTTAAGTCTGTCTTAAGTCTGTCTTAAGTTTGTCTTAAGACAAACTTAAGACAAAATCCGAACTTCTGCGAATACCAAAAGTAGTAAGTTCATTCTGTGAATGCCAAAAGTAGTAAGTGCATTCTGTGAATACCAAAATAGTAGTAAGTTTAGGATTGAGTCTTAAGTTCATTCTGTGAATCGGGCCCAAGGTACCTGAGACCCCCCCACTCAAAGGGAACCTGTGCCATTTTGCAGAGGCACTCCAAGCTGTCAGTGGCAACTACTGTGTAGAATGTGTTGGGGACCACCTGCTCTTCATACAGCAGCCGACAACTGACAGCTGTCACACTGACTTCGGTGTCTCTCAGAGCCTCCACACTATGGCCATTGATGCCCACCCACTGCCTGTACTTCTTAGTGTTATCAGGCAGATGAACTCTAGGGACCATCTCACTGTCTCCTAAAGAGACTAGGGACATCTCTGAGGGACCCCAACTTGGGCACCCAACTCCTCCTCAACACAGAAAGGAGCACAGGGGGGGACAAAAGTTAGGCCGCCCCCCCACTCAACACATTATCAGCAACCAGGACCTGACTCAGTGGACAGATACCTTTAACTTCCAGACACCAGAGGGGCCTCTGATATTTCTAACGACTCCCCCAACAATGCGGTTTACTACCGCTAAATCAAGTGTCTATATGTCCAATTTGTAACACAATGTCACTACACTGCAGCCAAAAGAATTCCCACCAAAATTTTATTAGAAAAGATTAGGAAAAATGTGAGAATGGAGAGAAAGCACCTCACAGTAGTAACACTAAGGGGGGCTTGCTAGTTGGTACTCGCTAGCACACCCACTTATCATCATCAGTTGCTTTCTCACCATGAAAGGAAAATGTGTTCCAACGTGAATTTTCTCAAAAGTGAAGAAAAGAAACAGTTAAAGAAAAGTATGCACTGTAGGTGCTAACGTCACACAAGTGCCCTGCTGGTCCCCGTGAGAAAGGAAATAAAATGCAATTCCCAACATTAAAAATGAGATCCTACTCACTGGCTAAATTTAGCTTTATTTAGTGCTGTGAGCGTCCTCAGTTAAAAAATGGTTCAACTCAGACCATTGTTATGTCCAAAGCACCTACATGTTTCGTTGCTACCAATTTGCGCAACTTCATCAGGGCTAAGGGGATGACCAGTCTTCACTTCACTTAGAATTACAACTTGGTCGAGTCGTTGCCAATGTCTTTCATACCTGCAAAAACTCGTTATGCAGCACACGCCAATTGGTCTCGTGTCCGCAGGGTAACTACACACAATTATGGCACCGCTACAAGACCTGCCGGTGTTTCAAGGCTCCGTCCGCCCAACTCCTCCTCCAAGGCTACACTAGTCATTTTCCAGGGCGGTGCACCAGTGGGTGCAGTGGTCACTGTGTTGGGACACTTAGGGCTTCCTTGGAAGTGACCTACTTGACCACAACTAATGCATGTCTTGGGACCCCTCTGAACAGGTTTACCTGTCGAGACCCATGGTCTCTTCTCAGTGGGAGGCTGGGACCCTTACCGTGGTTCCCTTGGGGATTACTTTGGAGCCCTTTTTGGAACTCCTTTGGTTTACCCTTGTCCCCACTCTTCTACTGAGGACCCTGCCCACCTTTGGCGGAGTCTCCCACATAACCCTTTTGGACCCTGGTACTGACCCAGTGGTCTGCCTCCACAGCAAGCTTCCTGGGATCAGTCAGCTTACTGTCAATCAGGTGCTGGCATAGCTCTGCAAAACAACTACTGGACAGTGCTCCCATGCAACGAAATCATAGAGCACCTGAAAATCATTTACCTTGCTACCCTTGACCCAACCATCCAATGCTCTGCAAAAATAAGATACATACTCCACCCAGGTACTTGACAAGTGGTATCCAGTGCACTGAAAATCCTTTGGAATTGTGAAATGTTTTAATGGCTGCCAAAAGAAGCACAATGTACTGTGCAGCCATGTTTCTGAAACCCCCACCACTGTTCGACATTGCCAAAAAGCAGAATATTGCCACCAGATGGACTGCATAGATTGAACACGTTCAATGATTTCAAAGATGCCCTCGAAGAAATAAATGAAAACATTATTAAGAACCTAAGGAACATTGCTAGTGATTGAGTAAAAGAAGTGCTGAAGAAAAAATCACAAACTGATGAAGTATCATACCTTCAAGTCAAGGAAGCACTGGAAGCCAAGCTCAATTTGATGTCAAACGTCGACTATGAAAGATACATTTTCAATCAAGCATGACAGCAAGAAGGTGAAAAGAAGGATGGATTTGTTAAAAGACTTGATGTGCTTATCAAGCACTGCAAGTTTAGTTAATTGAACGATAAAGAAGCCATACGACTCCAATTTATCGATACCTGTCTTTCAGACTCTTTCTGAAGACGCATGTTAAGAGAGACGCTCATATTAGAGAAAGTATTAACAAATGACGAAGAAAGAGCAGATCGACAAGCCACTGGCATTGAAGCCGGAACAGCAAAAACTGAACGGACAGTGGCAATGAAGTGTAAGAACAAACACTGCATCCAAGTCGCAGTCTACAAAGAAGAAAAGGTTGGGTTTCAGATGTGGGTTTTTATTTCCACATGAAGACAAATGTCAATCCATAGGGCAAGTGTGAAAAGGCTGCAGTAAGGAGAACCACTTCATAACGGTTTGCAGAGTCAAAAAGAAACTATGTAACAATGAGAAGAGAAAATGGATGAAATATTCTTGCCGAAACCACAAAGCAAAAATGCAACCTCAGTTACGACAAGTAGAAATCAGACAAAGTCGATCGCGGTCACACTCATCCTACAAAAGCTCATCAACGTCATTATCGAGCACCAGTGAAGGAGATGGATATGCATTGATGGCATGGACCAACAAACGACAGGCACATGTAGGTCTGACTGCTTGCAAGAAAGAACAAACGACAAGGGCAAAACACCAAATGAAACAAAAAAACTAATTTTGATTTTGACGAGATTGTTTTATGAGTTATTTTTGCAAGGGGTAGCTCAACCAGAATCCTGGTCAGTAGCCACAATCTCATTAATCCTGTTGCCAGACAAGTGTAAGAATAGGTGTGAATCATTTAGGCCAGTGTCGCTCTTAAATTGTGGTTCTAAGATCTTTTCCAAAATCCTGGCAGATAGGCTTAAAGGCCTATTGGTAGATCTGGTACACATAGATCAAAAAGGCTTTATGCTAGGAAGGTTGTTACATGAGTTAACGTATTCCCTGATAAGAGCAATAGATTTGGCAGAAACAAATAAGGCACCTTTGGCAGTCATTGCCTTGGACGCCACCAAAGCTTTTGAACTTGGTAAACTGGGCTTTTCTGACATCCGTAATGGAAACCGCTAAATTTGGGGATAGGTTCTGCAGAGTAATTGCTGGGTTTTATAAGTCACCAAAAGCAAGAGTTTTAGTAAATGGGGTATTAACATCAGCCTTCAACATAAAGAGAGGGACAAGAGAAGGATGTTCATTGTCTCCATTATTGTTTAATTTATATATAGAACCCCTAGTTAAAAAATTAAGGGCAGAGTCGCAAATTGTCCCCTTTCAATGTAACGGTTGGGTAAAGAAGCTGGCATTATATGCCGACGACCTGCTGATATATACGGCGGATTTAGAGAATACAATGAAATATGTAGTAAAAATCGCAGAACATTTTGGGAAAGTATCAGGGTACGAAATAAATAGAGATAAAATAGAGGTTATGGTGTGGAATCTAGATGGAGGGACAGAAACATTTTCAACGGAAATGAGATATTTGGGAGTGAGAGTGACCCAAGATATCAATAAATTAGCAGAAATCAATTTTAATAGGATGAAAAAAGAAATGTGTGATTTAACATCAAGTTGGATGCATCTACCCCTGACTATCTTTGGAAGATTACATTTTTAACGAAAATTATTTTATTACCAAAGCTGACTTTTCTTTTTAACGCCGTACCGTTGCCATTTAAAATGCGGGTCTTATGAAGCTGCAGGGTAAGATCGGGTCTTTCATTTGGGCAGCAAAAGGATCTTGAATATCATGGAAGAAGTTACATCAAAGGAAAGAGAAAGGGGGCCTGACTCTCCCAGATTTACAACTATATGCATGGGCGTTCCAGCTTAAGAACAATAGAATGCTCCTGAATAAAGCATCGGTTTCGGAAATTGGCAAGCTGTTTACGGGACTGTTAAAACAGGTAGAAGGAGGGACCTCGGGATTCATGCTAAAATATGCAGATCCGAATTTTTTTTTTTAAGTTAGGCTGAAAATCTTAGACTAGCGGAAGAAACTTGGTACAGGATTAGAAGAAGACTGAAAAGGATGTAACTTGGGTCCGATATGGGACTCGCCTGGATCACCGGAATGGACAAAGTACAATCTAGCTGGGGCATTGAGGCAAGTTGGAGTGGAGAGATGGGAGGATTTAGTTGAAGGAAAAAGGATGATCTCTTGAGAGAGATTTCAAAATAGAACAAATGATTGTGTTTCCAGATTTAAGTATCTCCAAATCCAGAGTTGGGTCCAAGCATCAGAAAGCAAGATAGGAGGAGCAAACGAACTGGAGGAAAGTATGATTTCAGACGAGCCAAGGAAGAAGGAAATGTCATATTGGTACTGGCGGATGATGGAAGAATTGGAGGGAGAGCTTACTCAACCACAGAAAATATGGGAGACGAACTTGCCAGGAGCAGCACTGGAAAAATGATGGCAAGTATCCTTTACTACACTTTTTAAGATGATCAAACCCACCTATTTAAAGAGAAAACACCTTTTTTCTATTTATAAAGTGTATTGGACCCCGAAACAAATTGGCGAAGTTGGGGAATAGAGGAGCGATGGCGTGTACCAAATGTGGTTTGAAATCGGCAAATGATATTCATATGTTAATGGGATGTCCAGAAATCCAGGTTTTTTGGGGCGAGGTATGTAGAGCGCTGACTGAAATTCTGAAGAAACAGATTCAGGTAAGCCCTCTCCTAATTTTTTTGGGACTGGATAACGAGTCAGATTCAGGTAAGCCCTCTCCTAATTTTTTGGATTGGATAACGAGTCAGTTGCGGATGAACAAAAAAAATATTTTTATGCTATGCTGCTGGCGAGAAGAGAGCTATGTAAAACGTGGACCAGTTCCCTCTCTCCAACATATATAGATTGGAAATATTCATAAAGTTATAATCTAACTCTAAATGCAACCTCCTTAGACAAGAGAAGGTATGCTTTTTGGCGCCTGCTAGTTGAATGGTTGGGGAGGTAGGAAGGGTAGTCCGATGATTATGCCTAAAACGCAGGCCTTAAATGCACAAGCTAATCCTAAATCTCTCATATCTATCATGGAAGGGCGGTACCAAAGAAATGGTAGTAAGGTGATGGAATCGAAAGACAGGAAGTTTGGCTTAATGAAGTGCAAGTGACGGTTCTCCCGATAAGGCAGACGAAAATCAGATCCTTGCTCTCACGGCACGTTAAAGGGCGGTTACGGACAAAGGTGCGTGAAAGGCAATCTGAGGCTAACGAGGAAAAAATAATAATAATTTGCACACTGCCACAAGATTACAATAAAGATCAACAGTTTGCCCCATAACCTTTATTGTAGACATTGGTGCATCGATTAATATCATGCAGAGCCCCATTGTTTTGCCGCACCAGATTCTGCCACGTTCGCAGCCTGGGGAGGGGCTGTGGCGTGTTCACTCAGTGCTGGAGTGCCATAAGGCTTGGTGGGGCATCCCACGGTTTGGGATGCATGTAGGGCATGCCTGGGATCGGCCCAGGCAAAGACCGAGCAAAGACGGGCCCGTCTTGGCCCACCAGAGACCGGATGAGGCTGGGCTGGGCTGGGCCCACTCTCTTTGCATTTTGTTTTTGGGGAAGCCTGTTGCCTAGTCTCTATTTCATTCATCCCTTCTACCAAACCTACCCGCCAAGTTGTTAAGATTTTCGACAGGCAGTTACTGCAGTAGAGGGCGCCAATTTTGGCTAGTAAAGCATGACTATTAGTTTTAATTTCTTGTCATGTATCTGAGTTACTGCTTCCTGTTTTTTATTTTTCACTTTCCCCCTTTATCCAGATAGAGTGTTTGTTGGTCAGCTTTGGGGGGAGGGAGGTCCCCATTCTGTACTGCCAATTAACCAGCAACAATGGGGAAACGACCTGCCTCGGAAAACACCAAGTTCTGCCCCAGACACTATCTTCCTCTATACCATCAACCTCAATTGACAGGATGTTGAAGACAAAAGGCGTGGTAGCCACTTGAAATAGAACTTGCAGAAAGATGTCCGTCACTAACCCCAAACCTTCGCTACTCCCTGACTGGCTCCCTTCCCCTCCAGTCAACTCAGCCATCCCTGTCATGGAAATCACTCCCCTGTCAATTCCGCAAGTTGCATGCATTGAGGAAGGAGCTGTACCCAAAGTACATACGCAGAAGCGGGGTGCAACCACTGGTCTAGCCAAGAGTTCAAAACACAAACAAATGTCCAGGATGGGGACAAAAAGAAAGAAATTTAATGATGGGTCGTCCAAAAGTATAGATGTACCCGGATGAACTGGACCTGGACATGGGTTGTACTGCCAGTACGTAAACGGATCTGGAATATCCAGCTTGGGTGCCAAATCTGATGGTGGACTTACAGAGTCGGTTCAGATCTATTGTGAGAGAAGAGCTTGTTCCCTTGGTTGAACGTATAGATAAAATGGTGTCACTGTTTGAAACCAGGGTTAGAAACAACAGTGAAAGGCACACCCTTGCCATAGTGATGGGAACCGATGTCAGCTGTCAGACTGACAATGTTAGTTCAACACCCATGGAACGACCAGCTCCACCACAGGTCCAAGTCTTTACCTCCACCACGGTTATTGGGACAATAGTCAGGTCAAGAGTAAAGATCCTGTTCTACCCAATAGGGCTACAAAAAAACAGAATGTACACATGGGCCCAAGATAAGCGAAGAACAGTTGGGGCATGAGATTGGCACAGAGGGCAGGGATGAAAGGGGCCCCCTTCCTATAATAAATGTACTTCCTACATCATCTCTGTATGTAATTATACTGACAGGTGTACCTGAAAACAAAAGAGGCCAGAGGGAAACCCAACTTGAATTGAAGAACAAATGTTTGTTTTGGTTGGCGAGGCATAGATAGGTTGCCTATGAAAATGCAGGGAAAATCCTTATGACCCGCAGGGTCAGCTGGGTGGGTAATAGACCAAAAGACAAGCAAGGGGATTGTGTAGTTGTACATTTTAAAAACCCCTTGGCTGTACATAGCCTTTTAAGCAGGAATTATCTTAGCCTGGACATGGGCATGATAATTAAGCCCTTTCCGTTGGGCTATTTTTACACATCAAGCCAATTGACACCAAAGGTACATAACAGCTCTGTGCTGGATATGCGGAGTCGAAATCAACAGCACCTGGGACAATGGCATCAACCTCCTAGACCCTTGTTATTTAAAATACCTGTAGTTAACAGATTTGGGGTTTTGGAAGAAGAAGATTGACAAAAATACAAAATCTAGTCCAGGTGACTAACTGCCCTGGGTTTCCAAGGGAGACAGAAGTACTCATTAGCAGCCAGCATAGGCTGAGCATCACCCATGGGTTAGGGGTTGAAGCAGTGAAGAAGCACCCTGAAGTAAAACAGAAAGTTAAGGGCAATGGAGGTGCATTGGAAGAGCCTATGATTAGGTATCTGTCTCAAATTGATAACATAAGGAGCTTGTTTTTTTGCCCCCAGCAACCCGGGCTCGGTCCAGTATATTAATAACACTAGTAGCCGCAAGCCCCTCTCCCTTAGCCAATATCACACTGTATGGAGGAGTCCAAATAAGGCCTGTGTGGAAGCACTCTAGTGTCCACGCAGCTAAAAGAGAAAAACACAAGGAACTAACTAAGCTGAGGGTATTATCCTGGAAAGTTGCTGGCCTGAAAAGTAAATTGAATTGCCCTGATTGGGGGCTCTTTGTGGACCAATTTGACGTATGTATGTTCCAGAAAGCATGGGCACCGGGGGATGCGTTACGGATGGGGTTTGCGTAAGTTAATGTACCTGCTACCTCCAGGGGAAGGAGTAGGCCGTCTGGGGGCCTTTACATTTGGGTAGGCACACATTTGGGCTGCACGGCTGAGCAGATGGAGTCTTCCTCCAATGATATCCAGTGCATTCTACTTACCTTTGCACCAAAGAATAGAATTGTATTGATTTTAACCACTTGGATGCTAATGACAAGGGTAACACGTCATGGAGTGCCCATTCATTTCAATGGAAATTACATTGAAATCGTTGGACCTTCTATAGCATCCAAGTGGTTTTTAATGTCTACTCTAGGCCTGTAAGCCTTAGCCAAGATCTCCAACCATTGAGTAATTGGCACCAGGGCCGGACTGACAATTGCGGGCACCGGGCAATCCCCCGGTAGGCTGGAGGGGGTTGGGCCGGTTTCTGCCAGGGGGCCGGTTTTGTGGCTGGGGCCGATTTTCGGTCGGTGAAATAACATGGGTCACATTCCTCGGCGGCTGAATTGTAATTGCATTTATAGAGCACTTGACATGGTTTCACGTCGCTGCAACAATATACATTTGATTTGATGATAGTGGAGGGTCTGGATACAGGAAGTAATCACTCATGAGGCGGGCGTGCGTGCGTGTGTGCGTGTGTAAGGCGTCCACTGCTCACATTGCTGCCTGTGCCGCCTGTTAATGGCTGCCAGCCTCGTTATTCTGCAGGCAGCGCCCAGACCGAAGTCAGAGCTTTCGCACAGTCTTCATCTCAGAGAGACTGTCTGCACACACACAATCTTCATTACAAAGAGACGGCCGGAGACTCTTCATGGCCGTGACTCAATACGGTACTTGTACAACTTGTAAATAACATTTAAATGTACAGCCTGACTTAGCCTTTAGAAGCTTTGCTATTGGCTGCTCACGTCACAGGCTGGTGCCGCGGCGGGCCGAGCTCTGTCATTTTTATAGCACTGGACTTGAAAATATATTTTATTTTACAGCCCTGACTAAGTTTGCCTAACAGCTCGCTGTTTCTGGTCTCCTAAGGCTCTTAAGGAAATCACAGCGTATCTTTAGAATAATGATACTGCTGGAACAAGAGCGGCATTTTGTACAGTAGCAGTTTTCACCCATCCTGAAGCAGAACAGAAGGTAAATATTCCTGTGGCAAAGAACGTGTACACGTAGATCACTAAAGTGCATTTTATGTGGGTAGGTCAGTGGGTTACCGATTTTGTCACACTTCATAAATTACAATCCTAAATTACAATCCTAATATAGCACAATTACTTATGAACTACACCAAAGGGTCTGTATTCAAAAAGTGTGTTTTAAAGGTTAGAACCCAGCGCTATGTTTTCCCTCAGACTTTCATTATCCTAATGTTGCTAAAATGTTTAGTTTGGATAGAAATATATTGTTTTAAGTAAAACCAACCTCGGTGGTACCTTTTAAATCATGTGTTTGTGCTTCTCCAGACCAAACACTCTTAAAATATATTACTTACTAGTATGGATAAAATGTGATTCTACAACTTGTAATCCTCACTGTTTTATGTAACATTTCATTTAGACTGATTTACACACGTATGATTGTCTATCTATAATGTGTGCATGATGTACAGTGCTCTGACACCTACACTAGTACGAGGAGCACTATAAAATAAATGAAAAACATGAAAGATCGATTAGTGCCCTTCCATTTCTGGTGCTATGTAGCATTTTCAATATGCTCTTACAGTTTCTCGCTGCTCATATGGATGTAACTTCTGATATTTACCTATCTCCATGGACTTCATTGCTTGATTTTACTTGTGAGAAAGTGTCATTTTTAAGTGTCACACATTGCCTGCATATTGGTCATTGAATATCACTTATAGCTACACTGAAACTATGAAAATGTCACACATAGGCAATCTCAAACCTTGGCATCTATGCTTCAGAGAGAGTCACAGTAGTCTGACTGTCTGTCTGAGTCTGACAGACTGAGACTAATACTCCTCTCCGTCCGTGTCTCCACTCCGCAGTGCAGCATGAAGGGAAAAAAGCACAACTGCATTGACCCGGTGCAGAGCATGCAGGCAGCCTGCTGGTAAGTGGATTTCATAATCAGGAGGAGGTGCCTGCGTGCAGATGCATTGTCTCCTCCGCGCGTTTGCCCTCCACTCTTCAGCTCACCCTTAGGGTGGGGCTGATGGGTGACCAATAGTCATGCCGCATGCGCATTGGGCCTCACGCAATTAAAAGTGAGCGTAACTGCCTGCATCCCAGACAACTGAGACAGAGAGGCAGAGGCACAGTGCGCAGGCCTGACCGTGCGGCCATAATGAAATCATTTCTAGCCCCCCCGTCTGCCGCCAGCAGCAGGTGAGTTTTTCCATCCACTCCAGTCGTCGGCAATGAATGATCATTCATGGTAGGCAGTGGTGGCACTGGGCGGGCATCACGCGCAGTGGTGGATTTGATTGGTGTTGTGAGCAGGGCATAGGCAGTGCGGAGCGAGGTGGCCTGAGTTGCGTGCTCACAGGACCGTCACGGGCTGTGGCTGCAGGCAATAAATCAAAAATTATAATCATGATGAATCCATGATGAATGTCACCGTCAGGGACCCTGACAAATAATCATCATCATGATTAAAATTTTTGATTTCATGCGCATGGTGTGGGCGTCCGGGCTGCGATTAAAGTAGGAGAACGAAGGTAATGCAGGCTGGCTGCTTCGTTCGTTCTCCAACTTTAATCGCGGCCTACTGTGATTTCTAGGCCTCTCAGGGGGCTGCCTGGGGCGGCCAACTAAAGTAATACAGGCCCAATGAATTTTTTTGCACATACCATCAGATTGGGGCCTAATCAGATGGTATGTGCAAAAAAAACAAAATGGAGCAAACATTATTTGGGGCATGGGCGGCCCCCCAGCCTCTCACTCACAAACTGGAGGCTCTGGTGCGGTCAGTCTCGTCTCAAGAGACTCACTCTCTCTGACTCCACTGCGCAGCACAGAACCGGGATGAATCATTTCCAGAGACAGGACCAGGCCATGGCTGTGGAGAGATGTTCTCAGAACAGGAATCATTTTCACAGGCAGGAACAGGCCGGGGCTGAGGACATGTGTTCTCGTGACGTGGATAACTTCCATGGTGAGTAGCAAACTAGGTCGGTGGAGAGATGTTCTTCTCTGGTACCAGTTCTACAGTTTCAAGGTAACTTTGGGGACATTCCTTACCTCCACAGTCTCTTCTGAGTTTGGGTCATGGTCCTTTCTTGGCTTGGCTGTAGTGGTAAAGTTGTGGCTGTGGTACATGTGTGGCTTGATATAGCAAATGTAGTTGTGTTTGTAGTCAATGTGACGTGCCTTGTGCCTGATATTTGAGTCTGTGTATGTGTCTGGCAATGTTAAGTCTGGGTAATGTTAGGTGTTGTGACAGTGGTGTCTTTGGCAGCAACAGGTGTGTGCATGCCACAGATGTGTGTTTTGCTGTGATGTGGTCTCTGCTGCATCCCTGTACTGTGTGGTGTCTATCACTGTCCGTGCTGCATGTGTCATGACTTATGTGCTTTGTATCACTATAAGCCTGTACTGTGTGTTTTGTGACTGTTTTCTGTGCTATGTGTCATTGTGCTTTTGATCTGTGTATCACTGTATATGTGCTGTATGCCGCAGTGTCACTGTGTGCGTGTTTTATGTCATTGTGTATGTATTGTGTGACACTGTGTCTTTGCTGTGTGTCTCTTTGTTTCCGTGCTGTATGTACGTCTGATTGACAGCATGTGTTTGACTTGTATTCCACTGTGCCATCGTGTGTGTTGTTTAAACATATTAATAGTAAGTAATTTCTTAGATCAATTTATGATCGTTTACATCACCAAGTAAAAACATACTCGCAAAAATACAAATCTAACAGAAACATTTTACAGCATCATTAATTTCAAAATGACTAATCAAAAATAAAAATACATTTTATACTACGTCATTAATATAAAAAGAGCTGTACAAAAAAGACAATTGCAGAAGTTTCCAAACTACTAAATAGCCATGAGGAGAGTAGTTCTCTTGGGTAGCTAACATTTACTTACATATTAATATATTTCTTGGGATATAGCCATTTCACTGTTTTTCTGGCTGTGACGTGTATGTGTGTCTGTCACAGTGTGTACACTATCTGTCTCTGTGTGATTGTATCCATCTGAATCTTTGTGTCTAGCTACATTGTGTGCTAAAGTGGTACCATGACTGTGTCTGCCTCTATGTCAGTGTCTAAATACTTGTCTGACAGAGTTTCCTTGTGTAATTAAATGTCTGATTGCCTCTTGTTTGCCTTTCTGCATGTGTGGTTATTTTTGTGTATCTGTCTGGTGCTGCCATCTCTGATTGTTTAAGGACATTTGAGTGGGATGATAGTATAGATAAAGAGTATTTGATTGATAGTATTAGCCGATACTCATGTTCTATACAGCTATAGCCTTCTTCTTCAGTACAGCCATGGGAACATTCTGTGGTACAATAATGCACATTTACTACAGTAAGATAACAGCATATTTTGCCGTGCATTAATGCCTATTCTGTAGGGCAATAATAGCCATTCTCTGTAGTGAAATGATAACATAGTCTCTAGGACAGTTGTGGCCTCAGTCCTGTAGGAGAGTGATTGCATTAATTCTGTAGTACAGTCATGGGACCATTCTGTAGTAAAATAATGAACATATACCATAGTACGAAACATCATTATATTAATGGCCATTCTACAGTGCAATAATAGCCTTATTCTTCATTCTGTAGTACAATAGCCTCAATCGGTAGGGTAGCAATGACATACTATAATACACTTATTGCATATTCTGTTCTACAATAATTGCATGTTTTGTAGTACAGACGCACAGAGATGGTCATATTTGGTACAACGATGGCTACATTCAAAAGTACAGCCAAGGGGACATTCTGTACTACATTAATTGGCATATACTGCTGTACCGTAATGACATGTTATTCAGTACGTTGATACCCGTTTTGTTATACAATAATATCTATTTTATCTAGTTCAACTATTCCCTTATTCTGTAGTGAAACAATATTGCATTATGTGGAACAACAATGGCGCTTTGGTGTAGTGAGGGTAAAATTATAAGTAAATTAGTGGTATGTTCTGTAGTGAAATGATGGAAATCTCTCTCTTTCTCCCTCTCCTTCCATCTCTCCCCTTTCTCTCTCTCTCTCTCCTTTTCTATCTCCCTCTCTCTCTCCTTTCATCTCTCCTTCTCTCTCTCTGTATCCCTCTCTCCCTCTCTCTTTTTCTATCCTTCTCTTGCTCTCCCACTCTCTCTCTGTCCCTTTCTCTCTCGTGCCCCCTCTCTCTCCCCCTCCTTCTCTCTCGCCCTCTCTCTCTCTCCCTCCCTCTCTATCTTTCTTTCTCTTGCCCCCTCTCGCTCCACCTCCCTATATCTCTCTCTCACCCTCTCTTGCTCCCTCCCTCCCTCTCTCTCTCTATCCCTCTCCCTTTCTCTATTTCTCTATCCTCTCTCTCTCGCTCCCTCTCACTCGCTCTTTATTTATCCCTCTCTCCCTCTCAGTCTCTCTCTCTATACCTATCTTTCTCTTGCTCTCTTACTCTCTCTCTCTACCTCCCTCTCTATATCCCCATATCTCTCTCACTTCCTCTCTCACTCTCTATCCCTTTCTCTCTCTCTCTCTCTCTCTCTCTCTCTTTCTCTTTCTCACTCCCTCTTTCACTCCCTCCTTCTCTTTCTCTCCCCCTCTCTCTCTCTCCCCATCTCTCTATCTCCCCCTCTCTCTCCATCTCTCTCTCCCTCCCTCCCTCTCTCTCCCTCTCTCTCCCTATCGCTCTCTCTCTCTGCCCCTCTCTCTCCCTCCGCTCTCTCACTATCCCTCTCTCTTTCTTTCTCTGTTCCTCTCTCTCCCTCTGTCTCTCTCTCCCTCCCTCCCTCTCCGTTTCTCCCCCTCTCTTTCCATCCCTCTCCCTGTCCTTCTCTCATTCTTCTCCTTCCTCTAGCTCTCATTCTCGTCCCCTTTTTCTCCCTCTTCTTTTCCCTTTCTCTTCCTCTGTCTCCCTCTCTCTCTCCCCCCTTCCTTCCCGCCCTCTTTCTCCCGCCCCATTCCATGCCTCACTCTCTCTCCTCCCATCTCTCTTCCCCACGTAAAATATAGCCAGACCTATTGCCGCGGTCAGTGCTTGATCATGCCCCCAGCGTTTCTATATAATATTTTGTGTCAATGAATGTATTATGCAGAGGTCTTAATTTATTTTTCATGAGTGTTCAGACCTCTTGGCGGATCCGCCTGGGGGTTGGAGGAGAGGGGGCAGGGTGCCCCCTCACTATTTAGACCTGGTGGTCTTTAAGGTCATCATCTACTATTTACGGTGCTTTGAAAATTGATACAATTGAATATGTAATGAAAAATGTGCTGTAAAATTCACCATTTTGGTCTGTCTTTTAAAAAAAATTCCAAACCCCCCCCCTAGTAGTGGTCGGGCTCGCTCACTGCGCTCACTCCCTACGCGACGGACGGGGGCTGGTCTGGAAAAATTTGCCAGGGCTGCTTTCAGTTCCCAGTCCGGCCCTGATTGGCACTCTTTATTCCTACAATCACTACAAATACGTGGTTAGTTGTAGGTGGCAATTTTAAGTGCCAATTTGAGCCCCTTGGTGATCTCAATGGTGCAACTTTTTGTGAAGATCTGCGCTGGGTAATCTCTGAACCACAAATTCCACCAATTAGGGCCTGGACCCTGCTGGCACTCCACTAAACCATTCTTAAGAGCCTGTAATAGTCGTACAAAATCTGATTCTCCTGGGAAGAAAACATATCTAGAGAAAATAACAAAATAGGTGCTCCAGGGAAATGAGCCGCCACTGAGGCCCACAGGTTATGAATAGGGAAAACTCAGTCCAAAGCAATAAGTACAGTTATCCCGAGAACCAACGTGTGGAGAAAATGAATGTCCAGTTCTGTCGTATATTCACATTAGTTTATTTTCTTCTATTCCGACTTCAAATATTCATCTCTTCAAATGTAGCCATCAAGTCGAGCCATCACATGTTTCATCAGAAAACAATGTTTTACATCTCTGACTTCTTCAGGGCTACAAGTAAACAAGCAAAGAGAGTCTGAACTACTCCATATACAATTACTAATCCTTCACCAAACTCCCTGGTGACCGGAATTTGAACCAAACAACGCTAACAACAACAAAAAAATATATATAACACAAACACATTTCATATGCATTGTACTGGTTTAGTTAAAATGAAAGGTCAACAAAACACAATCTCAAAACATTACAATCGGAAAAGCTAATTAGCGTTGCACAGTGAAAAGAAAACTGTGTGCGTTCCAAATGTGATGGTGCAGTTAAAAGTAACCTTACCCCTGTGGTGGAAAATAATATCAGGCAAACACAACATCGTATGCATTGTACTTGTTGAAATAAAATTAAAGGTCACCAAAACACAGTAAAAAAATCATTACAATCGGAAAAACGAATTAGCATGGCACAGTAAACTGAAAACTGTGTGCATTCAAAATGGAAGAAAAGGAAAGAAAGTAAATTTTTGTCGGAGATTAAAAAATGTATTACACTAAGAACAAATGGCAGTGGTTATGAGAACAATCAGCACCTCCGTAACGTTATGCACAGTATAAAGGAACTGTGTATGCATGCGTGCGCAATACAAAACAGTGTGCCACTTACTCAGTGTTGCTCTGTATGAGGAAAACCAAGATTCCCCTCTATACATAAATTGAAAATATACAATATAGAGCACAGCAAAGTTGTTTAGGGGACTCACTGACTCAATTGTCAGTTAATTTTAATTTCAAAACAATTAAATGAAGAAATACAACTATGTGCACGGTCTTATATGGTCCAAATGTTAAACAATCCAAATGAAATATTGTCCATGTATGAAAATTTCAATAAAGCTTATAATATCATTGAAATGTTGTAGTCACATTGGTGCAGACAGCCGACACGTGAATCGTCGTGTAGACAACTTCAAGGCTCGAACGCGGACTGAAGAAGGCACAAAATAGAGTCCTTATTCTTCTAAACGGTATGTAGAAGAGTAAAGTAAATCTTTGGAAAGGATCGCACCGTAAAGCGTCCAAGGAAGACATAATACTTTACGACTCTTGGGAGGAATGTGCCTCGTAAAATCTACGAGACCAAAGATAAGTATCTAGAAGGCACACTGCGTGTCAATAGGTGTCTGTGTAGTCTTAGTGCCCATCTGTAGCACATTAAGGAACGGGAACAGTCTTAAAAAAGTTAGAGTCAGAAAACTTGCAGACAAATCCGAAAAAATCCTGATGTATAGTAGCATCAGTGGCCAATGAATGCCCAAAATGGGAAGTACCCCATTCCGTAAACATGGTCCAGCACGGTAGAACAAAATGTACATAAACTAAAGCGGAGTAAAATAATATTACCTCCTCTGCAGCGTCACAAGTTGCAGAAGCGGTAGAACATATCTTGCTTCCTACAGCAAGTACAAATGAGGAAGGTTTGCAGAAAGTGGACAGCATGTTGTGCCTGCTGCAGCAACCACAAACAACACATTATTTAACTAAATAGTGCTCAGTAACTTTTAATGAAAGCTACAGAGTAAGGACACATGTTAATGGGGCTGTCCTCGTAGGAGGTAACAATTGACTAGGAGTTACTAAATAAAGAACAAAGAGGGACTTTTATTAAAATAAATCAATTAAATGGAAATAATTCCTAAAGACACTAAAAGGAACCAATAAAGGACAGGGGCAGAACAAAGGCAGTGCTTAAAGCCCATATCCTGAATACATCATGTCTCGAAGAGACAGCGCAAGTTGCCTAGGCGAGACCTAATAAGGCAAACTGCAAAGTGATCTTTCCCATACGTGAAAGTTATTTTTTATACACCCGTTCACAGGAGTACATAAAGGAGTTGCATTACTACTATAGAGGTAAATAAATCACTATATGTATTTAAGTTCCTGATAAAAAAAAAGATAACTGGCTAAAAAATATTCCTGTCTCTGATGACGAACCTACACTTTAAAATATGTAAGGCCTCTTTTCATCAGGATTAGGAGAAACAAAAGCAACACTGACATTGAAGAGCCGACTAAGTGCCCCCAGGCCCATCTACCAACCTAAAAATGCATTTTGTGGGGGTCGGTGCGGGGGAGGGAGGATCACATTCACAACAACTCAACCACCCACATTCCATTCCCTCGAATCTAAGCCCTTGAGTATTGGCACCACATGAAAGCACATCATGCTGTTTTTGGAGTTGCTCGGTACACAGCCGTCTGGCCAACCAGAAGCCTCGAAGTCCCTGGCCAATCTAAGGCAGAGTTTTCAGGTTCGCTGCGCGCTAGTTTAAGAGCCTGTGGAGCTCGCGCTACCTGCATCTCACGCGCACCTTTCTGACAGAAGTTCGTCTGCAGAAGAGCTGCCGCGCGACCTCCAGCAGTCATGGCCACCTGCGTGAAGCTGAACACCGGGGCTCGCATGCCGGCGCTGGGGCTGGGCACGTTGAGGGTACGTAGAGGGTAAAGACGGGGCTTAAAATGTTCTTTTGCATGGAACAGGCAGTTCACACGATGCGCATAACTGACACGTTTTTGGATCGCTTATGTGTGGCATTTCTATGGTTCAAGCGTATGAACGAGTGACATACTGTTGAATGTGTGACACCTCGAAAGACACTTCCTCGTGAGTAAAACAAGTCAATGACTAGTATGTGTGTGCCTGCATTCTATATCTGTAGTCTGTAGCCAGTCATATAGCACAATAAATGTACCCGTAAAACAAGCCATATGGTGGTACCGATGTTTGTTAACAATAGCAAAATAATTAGTAGTTAAAAACGATTTTGCTGTGAATTAGAAATGAAAATGTTTGAATTCTGAAAATATTAGGCTGTTTTTTTAAACATTACTTAGTCCGTGGTCTTCAGAGTGCTTCAACCGGTAACAGCAAGTCATCTGTAGTTTCTCTCTCTTTTTGCCACTTTCATTCTTTTGATCCCCACGTTTTTTTGAAATTGTATCTATGCATATCTCACAAGTAATCTCCTTCAACGCAGTTTTTATACAGGTAGTCCTTGTGCATGTACCTGGCAACTTGGTTCACAGAATGCAGTGTCAGTCCATTAAAAAAACTACACAGTCTTTGTTAAAAGCAAACAGAACTCGGGGATGCAAAATGGGGATGAATACGTGAAAAGTAATAGGGGATGCATCTGAAACGCATTACTTTAATACAGTCATTCCTGAATAACTTCAACTTCTTTCCCGTCACGGTTTCGGACTTGCTGGTTTGACAGAGGATTGAATTGCGCTCAGGCAGAACGACCTGCTCTCCGAGCCCTCAACTCACCGGCTTCTGCTGCTAATTATATGCCGGAGGCCTACCTGGGCTGGAACCCTCTTGGCGCGGCGTAGTCATTAAACTCGCTTATGCCGTCTCCGATTCCGGATCGGATGCAGGAGGGTGGGTGCAGGATGACCGAATGTCACGGATTTCACTGGAAAGTCCATGTTTTCAGAGGTCACATTTTTAAATACGGCAGGGCGGTCAATCGGCCATTGCCCGAGGTGCCTGAAGCAAAGGAGAGCAGGTGGGCCTTTTTTTTCAGCAGTAGATAAAATTACGTTTTCCTGGACCGGCTTGGCCGCTGGCGCCTGGCCTGACCTTAAAGGCTGCTGTAGCCCTAGAAGTTAAGATAAGCGCTCATGATATCCAAGTACAGATAATGCCTGGCTCATTGTCTTGTGCAGTAGGACAATGGGCCAAACTGAGCAGACACAGTACGTGGTGGGTCTCCTCCTGTCCAGAGCCTGACAGTGAGGCCACTGGGAGGGGCTGTGCTCTTTTTGAGTCACAGATCACACAAATCTTACCCAGGGTGGGGTGAAAGGGGGCTGTGCAGGGAGGCAGATTACCTGTGGTGGCCATCTAAAAGGCTCTACTTTTGTCTCCAGCAGCAGACAGACAACCCATTGGTGCCTACTGCCACCTTGTCATCTTAAAAAACTGGGAAGGGGACTCCTGTTGAGCAATGAACAAAAATAAAAAATAAAACAAACAACCAAAATAAGCAAAATGTAAAAACGTTTTTGACATCACAAAACAATTCTTCTTTTTTTTTTTTTTTTTAAACATCACTATGCAAAAAAGGTCATTCGGGACCAAAATGACAAAGGGAAGGGAGAATAGACATGGCAGGAAAGTAACAAAATGGAATTAGCTAGTTTTTTTGTCTGGAGTTCTGAAAACCTGGTATCCACAATCTACAAACTGGGATCCACACACTGATTATGCAGACAAATGGCTCTCTGTTTTGCAAACAGAGGAGAAAGTTGAAAATTCTATGGTCTCTTTTCTCCACCCTTACCAGATATGAATATTGATCTGTTTAATGTTCGTACTGTTGGTAAACATAAGTGAAGGTTGTGATCATCTACATCAGTTGAAGTGTGTAAAAAAAAGTATGGGAACAGTGATCCCGAGTGCAGTGGGGGCGGGGGTTAGTGCCTGTAGGGGTGGGGCCAGAGGTGAGGCTAAAAATAACAAAACATTCAGCAACTTTTTTGTTGGTCTTTCTCCTTCAGGTACATGCATCTAAAATAATAAAGTGTTGTATACAAAGGGGTTCGACCCATATATACTACCTGACCAGGGTCAGTTAAATACAGTATCAAAAAATGTGGTCTTGGCAGTGAAACAATTAATCTAAACGAAAATCATAGTAGCACAAAGAAAGATAAACAACACAGGTTGAGATGTGATTAATATCCACTATTCAAAATTTTTGTATTATCCAAGCAATATCTGGAACAAAATAATTCATAGTATTCCACAGATATGCGCCTTGTATCTGAACAGTTATACAAAAGTGTAATAATATTCACAGTGCTCTCGGTGGTCAGGAAAGAAAGGAATGGAAATAGAGTGTTCAAGTGTGGGAGGGGGGACTGGAAAGGCAAAAGTGACATAAGTACATCAATACAAATTTCTATGTACATTTCCATACATGATAGGACTGTTCCCAAAACAGTACATGACTCAAACGGAACAAAAACTTAGTTATATGTTGTGTCCCTAGAGTCTGTATGAGGGTTGTAGTCGACGTTTCGACCCCTAGATTCAGGATATTTATGGTCCTTGAGGTGGGGTCTTCTTCAGGACTGTATGAGCACGTATATAGAGGTAACGGAGGACCAATCCGTAGTATTCAATGGAAAAGTAGGGCTTCAATTAAGCTCTACGGGGGTGGCACAGTAGATGATCGGTCATCACCCGGGGACTCGACTCAGAGTCGCATAGGTGGAGGAGCGAAAAAACTGCAGCCCTCCGATAGTGGTTTCACCTCAAAGCGCTTTGAGGTGAAACCACTATCGGAGGGTTTGTGGATTTGGTCCTCCCTACTGTGAGCAGAACAAGCTGCAGTTTTTTCGCTCCTCCATCTATGCGACTCTGATTGAGTCAAGTCCCCGGGTGATGACCGATCACCTACTGTGCCACCCAAGTAGAGCTTAATTGAAGCCCTACTTTTCCATTGAATACGGCGGATTGGTCCTCCGTTACCTCTATATACGTGCTCATACAGTCCTGAAGAAGACCCCACCTCAAGGACCATAAATATCCTGAATCTAGGTGTCGAAACGTCGACTACAACCCTCATACAGACTCTAGTGACACAACATATAACTAAGTTTTGGTTCCGTTTGAGTCATGTACTGTTTTGGGAACAGTCCTATCATGTATGGAAATATACATAGAAATTTGTATTGATGTACTTATGTCACTTTTGCCTTTCCATGTCCCCCCTCCCACACTTGAACACTCTATTTCCATTCCTTTCTTTCCTGACCACCGAGAGCACTGTCAATATTATTACACTTTTGTATAACTGTTCAGATACAAGGCGCATATCTGTGGAATACTATGAATTGTTTTGTTCCAGATATTGCTTGGATAATACAAAAATGTTGAATAGTGGATATTAACCACATCTCAACCTGTGTTGTTTATCTTTCTTTGTGCTACTATGATTTTCATTAAGATTAATTGTTTCACTGCCAAGAACACATTTTTTGATACTGTGTCTAAAATAATAAAAACACATTCAATGGAAAATAAATGCAAGGAAATATAATCTTTGGGAAATGCACTCTGTTACATAGTTAAAGTTCATTTGGTCAATGCGATCACAGCAGATGCCTGTGTTTTTAACCGGACAGTTACAGAATCAAATCCAGCTTGCTGTAGTGGCGAATAGTGACTTGTATCTATGTGCTACGAGGTTCCCAGCCTGCAACTGAAAGCACTGTGAATATGCAACTCATTATTTTAAAGTTGTATTTCACACAGTATAAAATAGGTTGTAAAAAACTGTGCAAAAAGATTTAGCTTCCAAAATGTATTTTTTTAAGTAATACACACCACAACTGCATTTAGTGCAACCATTTCCAGGTCTCGCATAGACAGCGCATGCCTTGTCTCTTCGAGACATGTTGTTTACTATCTGTTGGCTTGGAGGCCGCCCATTACTTACCATTGGTTGGCATGATTGGCACTCTAAAATTGCTTTCAACTCACTGGTCAACGCTGCGGTTGACACTTCCTCTTCTTGTGTGTGGCACTCCCCTGGAGCATGGGCAAAGTACTTGTGTCCTTCCACTGCTTGCGATTTTGGAAACTAGTTTTTTTTCTTTTTGTTGTTGCACTCTACAGAGTGCATCTTTTGTAGCAAGCTCTGTTCTGCATTTCTCCCCTGTCTGATCCTTCTCACTCTTCTTTAGTCAAGTGTGTGAATAGGCTTTTACAATATTAACATTAGAGGAAATGCTTCAGAATCAGTGCAGTTTCGCTGTGTGGTTTTATTGGCAGCCTCCAGCAGCTCGTAGTAATGAAACGATTAATTAACATCTGTAGCCGTAGAATGTCCAGAGTCAGCGACTGCAGGAATTCGTTTCACTGTTGTAGTACTTGTTTACTCAAGCTTTAAAGCCTACTTGTACTTTACTATTTATAAATGTAAAATAGGGTTAATACATGTACACATTTAATTCATTCTGCCGCAAAGGTGGTGTGACACTTATCAAGTGCTTGACAAAACAGAAAAACAAACCAATGACTTCTTTACAGGATTGCCTCACACCACTCTTTCAAACAAGAAGAGCACAAGTCTGCTTGCCTTTCGCTTACTGCATGTGAATCCTTCAGGAACCTTAAAGAGATCATCCTCATCTTTTTTCAAACGGAGAAATTGCTCCTGCACTACACACCCCTTATCAAAGCCTAACTCTTGCACTCTTGTTCAAAGCCCTTCTCCAATACTGGCGAGCACTGTAACAGTCTTTTCGCCCATGGGCTCCGAGACAAAGGGCTTTATTTTGATTTTGGCGCATTGGGTCCTGCCGCCTCTTTTTTGTCTGTCTTCCTGGCTGCTGTATATAGATGTTGTTGGGCCTATGGTCAAAAGACCACCCGAGTCCCACCAATCCCACCAGAATCTTCCTCCCGCCACTCCTGCATCATAGCAAAAACCAACTGTGGGAAGGAGTCCCGCCAAGAAGTTCACCAAGCCGATTTCGATGTGCCTTTCCATCAAGGCAACGGTGGCAGGAACACCGCCTCGAGTTGGCGAAATTGAAGAAAAAGGCATGAAAACATGCCTTTTTTAGGGTTCCCACCTCAGTTCCATTTTGAACCCCATCATACCAGTCTTCCCTGTGGTGCTACTACTTGGCCACCGCGCTAAGCCACCCCGTTGTCGCCTGAATCTGTGGGTGTACATCCACAACATATATGTGCATTGACATTATGATGAGTAGTACTTACCTGTCTCCATAACCCCATGGCCTCACACCCTCAGGTCTTTGCCGCCAGGGCACTGCCAGCACAACAGGAACATCAAAATCGTCTCCTCGTAATCCAGCTGGAATACTGTCAGCCAGCTGTGAAGAACGCCGATGCGGCGAACCGTAGTCTGTTCATGTCAGCTCGATTGATTACTTGGAACCGCCTCAGTGGCGAGGCAAGGTAGTCCTGCCAAGATCGAAATCAGGCTTAAACTCTGTGTTATTGTGATGTTGAGATATTTTACCATGCTCTGTGGAGAGTTATGTTAAATGTAAAGCGGACAACAGAGAAAGTCTAGGTATACAAGCGCTGTGTGGATAAATGTGCTCTTCACAATCAGCCTGATAGCTCCAACATCGATCCTGTCCCACATGAGCAGCATCTTTCCAGTGTGAGCACAGGCATGCAAGACTGTGCACAAGATGCCTACATGCAAACTACCCTCTTTCCACACCTTGGAAGAGTGTGCCATCCTGAAAAGTTGGAATGAGCATGAACACTGCTCCTGATTCAATTTGAACTTGTTTTAAATCCCCTTTTCTAGCTGGTCAATCAATCAATCAAATTCGTATTTGTATAGCGCTGCTAATCACCCCAGAGGGTATCCAAGGGCTCTGTTGCTGGGCTTAGTCGAAAAGCCAGGTCTTGAGTCTTTTCCTGAATCCTGCCAGTGAGGGTGTTGTTCAGAATTTGAGGGGAAGGCCCTTCCAGGACTTAGCGGCGCAGTAAGAGAAGGACCGGCCTCTACTGTGACTTTAGCGGATGTGCTGTGTCTGTGCGAGGGAGATGGAGGTGGAGCGACGGTCTCTGGACGGTTGGTGGAAGTACAGGCGGTAGTTGATGTTTGCTAGTCCTAGGTCATGTAGGGCCTTCCATGCATGTGTCAATATTTTGAATTGGCATCTTTTCAGGGCGGGGAGCCAGTGGAGGTTACTGAGGTGTGGGGTGATGTGGGTCCATTTGAACAGGCTTAGCATGAGTCTGGACTGAGAGATCCGTAACTCTTATTCTGTTTTCTTCTACAAATGCCTGTCTTTTTTTTTATCCTATCTGTGCCATCTGTATTTGAAATGTGTTCTCTCTATAGTCTCTGCGCCTCATTGGAGCAGCTGCTGGGCCAGCCCCTAAACAAGACTAGCATGAGCCAGTCCAGCACCCATCACACCTCCTAAATAAGCAGGACTGCCTAGAACTGTTTACACCTTGCACTGACAGACTTCTGCAATCTTTTCCAGGACAATTTCATCTCCATTGAGCCTTTTCACTATTTAGTTATGGCTTATTTTTCACATCCGGCTTGATATATTTTGAGAAATAAAAGGTGTGCACTGTTTATTTATCATAGGAGCCAACCTGAGCATTTACAGTCATGAAGTATTGTGACTTTCAGGATGGCCATTTAAAAGATCTGCACATGCAATAAGTGTACATTGAAGGCAGTAACGTAGGCAGTGGGTATCCTGAACATCTTGTATGGAACTGGCCTTCCTGGATTTACTTTGGTTGTCTCTGCATTAATGTGTTGAAAATCAACTTGGTGCAAGAAGGTTGGACATCTCATCCTGTGTTTCTAGTCCTGGCTTTGCCGCACTGGTTCTGCTTAGGAACAGAACTATGCTTGGGACCCTGAAACCTCAGCATGTAGGGACTGAGGCCTAGATGTATCAAGCCTTTTGCGAATCGCAAAGGTCGGCCTTTGCGATTCGCAAACGGTCTTTTTGCATGTTTTGGCATGCAACAAAATTTCACAAATTAAGGAATTGTAAAAATTTGCGATTACTTATTTTGCTATAGCATTTAAGGAATCGCAATTTTTGTGAATTCCTTAAATGCTATGTATGTAGCATTTTTAAATTGCGAATTTTGGTTAAGAAATCGCAAATTAACACCAACCTGTAGTTGATGTTAATTTGCAAATTCTTTTAAAAATGCACAAATTGTCATTTTTGAGGGTGGCATGTGACGCACTCACATGCCCATAGGGCATGTATGTGCGCCATATGCACACACATGTACATTTCAGGGGTGCAGCAGGGTGTCTTTGAGACACCCCTGCACCCTTGAAATAATTCTCAAATTGCGATTAGCAAATTGCGAATTCGCAATTTGAGAATTACTTCACAATCATTCATATGGGCATCCTGGCCCATAGGAATGCATGGGAAATTATTCCTTATTTGCGAATTTGCAAAATGTGAATTCGCAAATAAAGAAGATTAAGGAATCGCTAAAAAATAGCGATTTTTTACATACATTCCATTTTGCGTATTCTAAATAGCGATTCATTAAAAATCGCTATTTAGGAATCGCAAAATGGAATCTTGATACATCTAAGTTTCCATACTATCTCATGATCCTGAGTCAGACTAGCTATAGTGCTTCACTTGCTCTCCTAACCTTGCCAGAGAAGCAATTGAATTGGCACCCTAGAACACAGCACTCCCGACCCTGTCAGGGATCACGGTAACATGACACACCCTTTTGCTTTCTCCCTCGTTTTCCACAATACGATAAACAAGAGACATGAAGGGAGTTTATAATATTTATTTAGACTATCGTACTATAAGATGCAGTATTTGCTCAACGATTAGAAAGCAAATGCATTATACCACAAATATCATTAGCATGGTTAACAAACCAGAGACCCGGATATGCCCTGTCATATTATAAGACAGATTAGCCTACTCCCCCCGCCCACTTTTCTTCTGAAGCTAAATGATTATAGATTATAGCTCTCTGGGATTAGTGGTGGACCCCGTACCTTAGCATACATAGGTGGATGTTCTACATCACAGCTGATGCAACATTCTTGCTTCAGGACCTTTTCTCAATGTCTGTTTTTCAGAACCCTTGTTCTCTGTCACAGGGCAAGTTGTGTGTGTTCACAAACAGCAGTGCATTTTCTTGTTATGTCTAAATACTAGTGTCTGACCTGAGAAAATAACAAGGGTCATTGTTGTTTGACCTTGTCTAGTGTGTTCAGACTAAATCCCAGGAAAAGAATAAAATGTGCAGGTTCTATGTGAAAATATAATGTGGCACAAAAACAAGCGTGTTATGTAGTAACATGTTCAAAAATAAAAGCGGCCTACAATGCGCACGATTAGGCTAACATAGAGAAAACTTCAATGGGCCATGCAGGAAACTCACACCACATTCCCTTTGGTCAGGCCAATAGCACAAAAAGATACAATATAATTGAAAGATAAACAAATTCAAAACATAGGTTGTAAAAGCCAAGTTCTGAAATCGTTCAATAATGAAATGCCATTTTAGAAAAATCATGGTGCTTTTGGAGTTATCCATTGTGTCACTCGCCAATTCATAGGCTAAGGACTCCATTAAGGAGTCCGACTCCGCAAATGATGATTGATTAACAGCCCAAGTTACAAGGTCCAAGGGACAGACATGATCCTCTATCCCAGCAGATGCTGGAATAATTATTGGGCAACCTGCATCAGTGTTAGTTGACCCTCCATTCCGTGATCCATGTGCCGATGACTACATTCCCTCGCACATGAGTGACTCAAACTTTGCATTGTGGAGAAGTCGCAAACCCAGGGGACAGTCCTGGATAAGGGTCACTAGGGGACTCATTAGCAGTTCAATGTCCAAGCCAGCGGGTGTCTGCGAAGTCAGGCAAATATATAGTGCCCAGTCACAGGGGAACAAGCGGCAGTGGAAGACAGGCTGTACACAGGTAAACCAGGCAGGCCAGAATGCTATGGACCAGTCAAGATCTAGCCCCTGCAGTAGAAATATTCCAAAAATCTGAAGCATACGCTCTTGATAGTACTGGAGCAGGTTGTAATCCCAGAGGGCCCACAAAAGGAGCATTTATTTTAGATAAGTAGAAACAAGATGATTATGCCGCAAATGAGGACTAACAGCAGTGGAAATTCTCAGAATGCACTGAAAGAAATGGAATGGATAAAAGCTAGTATTATTTGCAAACCAGTTTGGGAAGAACTGACGCGGCCTGAGCCGACAACCTCAAAAAAAGTGTGCGAGACTGGCAATACTAGAGGCATTAAAAATGTGATGCACTAATTCACCGAATGCAGGGGAAAGTTTGTATTTAACAATCACTGTATTTCACTAGAAGTTCTAGCGACATGCAATTCAAAGATTTCATGAGCAGTTGTGAGAGATACGTCATGATTAAACAATAATGATTTAAGGCTGCTAAGCTTGTTAAAGTCTATCTTCAAAGTTGGGATAGAAAGCCACAAAAAGCTATCTACAGTTCAATGTGGAGTGGGAAAAAAACAGAGTACAACAAAAGGTCTCATTTAGCAGAAATCTTGACTGCTAAGCATTAATTAACGCCCATTTGAAAGGTCCAAATAAGGGGAAGAATTGCAGAACTGAAATTCTTTTTAAATAGCAGGCCAAATTTGTTGCTGAAGTATTTCATGTGCCGTGAATTTTAATATGTTTGCTAATGAGTGAATTTCCAACAGAAGAGTTACATTCTTCTCCAGTAAGGAAAACATTCCTGCCAGCCTGTTCGCAATTATATGTAAAGGGAAGTGACCATAATTCATGTATAACCCCCAAGGTGTTTATATCTACCAATGGGAAAATGTTTCATGCAAGCAGTGAACTGAAATGTTGAGATAGGCATAGAAATGGCGCTGTAAGTTAAGCACACAACTGAGGGTGTTTCAGCTATAGTGAATAGAATGTATTCAAAGTCAAAGTCAAAGTCAAAAAGTACTTTATTCGGCTAAAAAGTATAACCATAAAAGCAACAGCAGTCATATTTCATTTACAGTTCACAGTATTTACATCAATGTAGGAGGATATTAAAACAATACATAGTATTTACACTGTTACAGTTCGTTCAAGCGAAGCGACTTCCTAAATTTAAAAACCAGTTTAAAATACTCAATTAATGAAGCCACAGTAAAAACATTGTCCATTTTTTGCAGTTCTAGATATGCTAGGCGACATCTGTTCACATTCATTTCCTTTAAAATGGGGACGATCAATTTTCTACGAGGCAGCGTATAGAATTTACAAAAAAAATAGAACATGTATATTTGATTGCATAGATATTTCATCACAGGGACATAAAGGGAGTTCTTTGGACCATGAATTCATTACAGGGAAGGTAAATAATCTAAAAACAATGTTAGCTCTAAAACGTGTCAAAAGTAATCTCTCAAAATTGCGCATATATAAACTTAAATATGGCTGTAATTTGTCACTTATTAAAATTAATTGATGAGAAGTGACAGTATTTTTATTCGATTCATCAAGCTGTCTTCTATTTCTGAGGAATTCCATACATAGTATCTTCAGATCTTTTCTAGAAATATTTACCATGGAAGGCGGATCATTGTAATAAAGTGAACGGTCTATTTCATTAAGAAACGTTTTGATGTAATTTAGCCATTCAACAACATTTGCTCTCCCCAATTTTAAGACATCCTGTATTATAGCTCGATTTAATACACATTCGTTCACTGTCCATACTCTATGCCATAGTAAGACGGGTTGTACTCTAATTGTATTCAATTTTTTCTAAATACAGCATTTTGTAAGTTTCATCTTTGACTGCCATCTGTTGTTGTTTGCGTGTTAAATTGAAAGGCAAAAATAAACAACTGGAATTCAGGTAGAGCCATGGTACGCACCCATTCTTAAGTGTTTGAAGAGTCCAGCTAAACTGTATGATAGATGTAAGTTGACTTTGCTCATGACATAACGTTGACAGATTACTTTGCATACTACCAATAACAGATGATACAATGTTATTTAATTATAAATATGAAAAAACAATGTATTAATACTATCATTAACAACAGCAAGCACTTTATCTAAATTATCTTGATCAATTTGTCTTAAACGTGCAGCATCTGGGATAATTTCCACATCTCATTATAGGTAGCATATATACATCTTTTAAAACATGGAGATCTGGGACCTAAAATAAAATCTGATAAATTCATGCCCTCAGATAGGAGAGAAAGATGTTGATTCACTGAAGACAGTGTGGAATGTTCCAACCATTGTTGGCACAACCTTCCCACCGAATAGGTGGTAACAATACCAGAATGTTGTGAGTGTTAATATCGGGGATCAGGTCTGCTTGATTTGAACCCAGGTGTGGAGTTAAGAAATCAAGCATGACAACCATTAATGTCTACTGGCCACTATAACCACCTGTTAGGACCTCAAATCCTGGAATTGAATGTACCATTCAGCACCATACAATTTAGTTGTTCTTCAGTGTAATTTGTCAAATTTTTCCAATTATCAAAGCGAGCAATAGAGGGAATTGTTGGGACATTCATTTCTTTAAATTTTGCAAGACACAGGCATGTACTCTACTGTATGGTATAATTCAAGAAGATCTTTTGTGTGGGAATTAAGCAGGCTCGAAACACTGTTTCCGTTCATTGCACCTACCAAGATTTTGCTCCCTCGATCGATTTAAAATCAATTCCATTTTTTCAGTAATCAAAGCCTTTAAGGGCTAACTCATTAACTAATAAAGCTGTGTATATGAGTTTGGTCTGTGTAAGCATGTATTTTCATGGTGGGGTTGGAACTAGTTTATAATAATAGGACTTGGGTTCTGAAGAGTCATAGCATGTAAAATACGTGAATTTGTCTTTATGTGTTTTGGAACTCCCTTGTGGTGGAATTGGACAATGTTTCCATTGTGTAGATTTGAGATGTGGACGTTGACTACTGGTTCTGTGTAAAAAAGGATGTCCACATTGATAATAATAGAACATATCAGCATAGTTAGCAGTATTAAGGTATAGGTCCTCTTTTTCAACATCAATATAATACTCCAGCTCTGAAAGCATAGAATGTACAGTTTCAACATCCCAATCATCTGAATGAAACCCCTGTGCTATTACATCACCCATAAACACTTTAAACACATATGGTATCTGCAACGTATCTGTAAGGCCAAATATGTTGAAAGGAACTTGATCCCAAACAATCCCGAAATGTTAATGAGGCAGTTTATGCGAAGAAGAATGGGGGGTTAACACCCCATTGCCGAGTTCGTAACAGAACGTTCCGGTAGGTAATGGCCATTGATTAACAGGAAAAAAGTCACAAATCCAATCCACATAAAAAGGAAAACCAAGGATAGTATGATCCAGACATATATCCAAGGTAGGACTACGAAAGTGTGTCTGAACCATGAAATTATAACTCAAATCTGTGATGGAGGTGGATGCAAAGCAGAAGAACTGTCCATAGAAAAATCATCTTAATCCATATAGTACGCTGAGGTACTTAGTTGAAAACCGGAGGTTGGGATTCAGTAGCAGAAATCCAACTTAGAGGGATTCACCAACTGTGGATCAGCATAAACAACATTCACTGTAGAATACGCAATAGGAGAAACAAGGATTCATTTGGTCATGGTGTTGGCAGAGGTCTGAGCCTCCAGTCCCTACCCCCCCTCTGCCGGGGAGAATCAGCAATGGTGTTGCTCACCTGCTGTATCGTGTGGCATACTATGGAGTATCAGCCCCATGCCGTAGTTTGACATGTTTAATGGAGACAAAGGGTTTCTCCTAAGAACCACAAACTGGTGGCAAGATTACAGTTTTTGTGCCTTGTAAGCCAAAGACTGAAACAGGAGCACCGTAGGATGGACCAAACTTTTTTAATTACCACCTTCTCTTGAAAGAGATCTACAACTTTTGGAAGCCACCTGTAACCATGGTCAGTATATCAGCAGTTGGAAAAGAAGATGCTGGAAAGTATTTGCTTGATTGAGTGTCACATAACTTTTATAGCTCCTGCAAGACAGCACAGTGGTTAGCTACGTCAAATGTTTCAGCAGCCGCCACAATGTTTAGACGGTCATGGTCTGGAACATACATCTTGATGCCAAAATCTCTTTATATGGGGTCCTCCCACCCAAAGGTAGGGAGGTTGTTAAGATCTCGCTGAACCCCACAGAGATGGTTCAACCAACTACTCTCAGTACCTAATACTCTCGCCATTAAGGACTGTTTAAAGTCATGGTTCATGCTTTCCACAACAGAGTTGCCCTCGGGCAGATACAGAGAAGAATGATGCCCTATTACTTACTAGTAATCTTCATTACTAATGGTCCTGTTGTGCTCGTTCCATTCACGACAAGTGGAGATAATCATCTCCCAAGAGAAAAAAATGAACAGAGAAATGCTGGTACCCTAGCCACAACCCCTCCCACTAAGAGTACATAAGCAGTACTTACTCAGCATTCCGCCTGAACTACAAAGCCCTCAACAGGAAGGCCAGCCATCCAGGAGGGAGGGCGGGCGTAATGAATGGGACGAGGACAATGGCACAAGGAGTAATGAAGATTACCGGTAAGTGAGAGGGTGTTACCCCCGGGTCCCTCCTGTCCTCATCCCATTCATGACAAGTGGAGAATACCAAAGCCATAAACCTGGCCTTCAAAATCCCTCAAGCACACCCAGGAAACCACACCAAAAGCAGCAACCCAAGAGAAGCAAAAGGGAGAACTGCAGGAAACCACAGGCAGAGCACACAGCCTGGAAAGCACCCTACCAAAACGTAGGGTCACACCCTTTCAAAACGAGCATGAAACGACCACTGTGAAAAAATGAGAAAAACCCACAGCGCTACCACTTGAGAACAGTAAACAAACACCATAAAGCTCTGGACCACCAAGGAAGGAGGAGAACCTGCCAAGAAACCACCAGAGGCAACCAACAACAGAAGGACAGCGAGGAAGCCACACAAAAAAAGAAGACCCAAGAGGCCAAACCCACCAGCAAGCTAGGAACAGGCCAACAGGGACACAACCAAGGTCAGGATACTGGGACCCCAGAAAGCAGAAGGTGACAGTGACACCAAAAACGCCGCCAACCAGACAAATGAGAAACAGGCACCCATTAAAGGCAAACCCCAAACCGCCAAGCGGAACGGAGCATGCCACACCCCAGATGCCACTGAGACCAGGGCAACCCAAAGTACAAAGAGGCACAACAGGGAAGAACCCACCCCAAACAACCCCCCCCCCCAGGAGGACACCTGACCCGCAAACCCAGGGGGCGACAGCAGCAAATAAACCACAGCCCTGGAGAAGGCAAACACACCGACCACCGGAGAAGAGGCACAACGGGCCCCCAACCTAAAAGCCAGTCGATGAAAATGCCCAGAGAACCAAGGACCACACCAAGGGACCACCCCAGGAGAGCCCCAACACTAGGGAAAGAAGTGCCAAGACCGAAATGAACTACAGAAAACAAGAATCCGGCCAGAGACGCCCCCATAGGGACCGAGCAGCCAGCCAACCGCACCACAAACAAGCCAGCAAAGATTGGAGGCCACCAACACGGAACCCACACAGGCCCAGAAGGGGCGGAACAGGGCCAACGGCCACAAAGCTGAAACCAGCCATGCCTCAGAAGCCAGGGCGGAAGGCAAGCAGACTGCACAGGCACACCAAAGCAGCAGTCCAGCACGCACGAGAGGAGGGCTGGAGCAGGGGAGAAAACCCCCAGACAGATAAGGAAACAGCCACAATCAATGCTGCAGAACACTGAAAGAGGCCGGGAAGCCAGGGCCGAAGCCAAGCAATCCGCCTGGGCAGGAGTACCCGACGACCCAATATGCATCCAGGGAAGGCCCATCCACAGGCAAAACCAAAGGGCAGAGAGGCCAGCAGAGACCCCGCTACTCACTACACAGGACTGAATCCCAAACAAGATAACAACCCAAAGGACTGGACCAGCGGGGGACGAGAACAGAACAGTCTGGCCCAAAACAAATCAGAGGCAACAGCCAAAGCCCAACAACCTGACCGGGAGACCAGCACACACGAAGGACACACGACCCACCCCCCAACGAGTTATCAAAGACTGGCAGAGGGACAGAACCGAGACTGCATAGGAAGAGCCCTAAGCAGGCCAACCAGCTAAGACACAACAAGACGGCGGATAGCAAGCAACCAAGGGGACAATGAAAAAGCAGATCTCCGACCCAGAAAATAGAACCGCTGGCAGAGGGACAACAGCCCAGGAACAGGAAGAAACAGAGTAGTCAGAAGCACAATACCCCACCAAAACCACAGCGGCAAGCACAGGGAAATCAGCAGCAAGATGGGCAGGCACCGAAAGGGGCATGGCAAACAAAACGTGACTGCACCCCCGATGGAGGGGGGGGCGGCGAATACCGAATGACTGACACCACCATCGGGAGTGGGTCCATGAAGGGCATGCAGGGAAGACAGGAGCAGTCGCCTAGGAAAAGGCAATCCCAGCCGAAACTGCGGGCCAAGGCCACAAGCGGCACGACCACCACAACCCCGCAAGGATGAGGATCAGAGCGCAAAGGGACCTGCCACCCACAGGCTCATACCACACAAGCCAGAGACCATAGGCACCGCCCTGACATCACAGGACCGGTCCAGAAGCAGCACATACACCAAAAAGGGTGGGTGGAAGAAAATGCCAGGAGGAACACACCCCATAGCCAGCATGAACCCAACAACTCAGCCAGCCCCAAACACAGCCACACCAGGAGTACCCCAACCAAGCACCCAGGCAACTCATAGCATTCAGAACCAGAATCTCCAGGGGGACACCAATCCAGGAAGGAACCAAACGTGAACCTGCTGAACCCCTGAGAGGAGAAGAAAGCAGGTGGAATCAAGGTGGACTCACCTTAACTTCTGAGATCAGACAAGAGCGGTGCTTTCAGGGTGGTATGGCCATAGGCTGGGATGGCCGATGGAGAGCCAAAGAAAGAAGAACACCACATAACGGTGTCACTGCAGGTGAAACAAACACTACAGTAGGTGGCAACCCCGGGCTGACACCCAACCAAGGATGAACTAGGCCCAATGCAGCTCAACATCAGAAATCAGACAAGAACAGGGGTGTACAGGACAGCATGGTCGCAGCCCTAAAACCAGGCAAAGAAAGGGCGAGGGACCACAATAACTCACAAATATCCTCATGCACCAGTTTGCTGTCCCCAAAAGGGAACAAAACCGCGGAGCACTCAAGGATACCTTGGTACCCTGCTGAAAACCACCCCTGCACTACCCACGACCCCTGCATGATCCCACCATACAGCAACAGCTGCAGGGAGCCAATGAACACTACGAAAGTGCCAGACAAGAGCAGGTTCCAACAGGGCGGCATTGCTGTAAGTCCCAAAGAAGGGCCAAGAAAGGGGGAGGCATCAAGGCAATGGGGGAAAGACACCCAACTCCCATAGCACAATAGCAAAAAAAATAGGCAAACTGCTACGTGGTACTCACCCGGGGAATAGGCCGGCAGACTACAAACAAAGCACCACCATCCCCTCAGCCAGGATTATTAATTTGAGAAACGCAGTGCTTAATTACACCCTAGCACTCCAACTGGGAGAGAATTTCTTTACCGGGCGCCTTTGCATCCCGTACATCCACAACATAAAACCGCCTGTTATGGGAAAAATTAGAAGGGAAAAAGACAAAACAGAAGTATAATCAGTGAAAAAGACATGTACAGTTTATGCTCGCCAGTTACTGAATTCGGAATCGCAGTGCATTTCGTGTGCATTCCGTGCAGTTCATGTGAAGAATCTTTTTTGACCGTTTGGTGGTATCCCGAGGGGTTTCTTTGTGATGTGACCTATACTTCTAGGGAGAGGTGAGGTCGTGGTGGTGACGTGGTAGCCGTGCTGGAGAATTGGGCCGAGAGTGGGTTGTGATTTAAATAAAAAGCGATGGGAGTGTAGCATAGTTGGGGAAGGTGTCTAGCATGCGCTGTGGATATCACATACCAGAATTGTATCTGTTATTGGGGTTTTTTTGTTCTTTGTTAGGTGTCTTCAATAATTAAGGCAATAACACGACATCCTGTTGGCAGAAGGTGGGAGAGCCACATTGTTACTGGTACTATAAAGTTATTAATTTCTCAGTTAAAACCAGGACTGGCAAACGGTTCAATCATTTACCATGTTTGGAGGTTGGAATTCCGAGCTGGACTTCAATTACGCACAGCAAGGATGCGGTTCAGGTTGTGGCGCCGATTTTTTGGTCCGGGTTGGACTGTAAGTACAGAATTAGAGCCAGAGTTAAAAGGGTGTTCAACTGGGGCTGTTAGCGAAACAGGACTGTGCCTTACAGTAACCTTGATGTCTTTGGTTACCTGTTTTATTCATACATCTACACAGATTATCACTTGAATAAAGATACCCTGCCCGGCTGGGCAAGGGATGTTATATACTATATAGTAGCCCATTGTGGTCTATATATTATTTTGCTAAAACTATTTTGTTTATGCTTGGGACCACTTGTTTTCCTTGAAATAATTGATACCCATGGTCCTAGGCCATTTATTGGGTTCCCCTTGTTCTCTCTAAAATAGACTTAAGCGCAATCGCTTGATTGTAGGGTTTCTTCAAAATCCCACTCTCCGTCCTCACGGAGGTGGCCTTCCTAGTGCCACTATACCTCTAACAATTGTATTTTCCTTCCCTCACTACACACTTCCCACCTTTAAAAAGTAATGTCAGCCCATGCTCCCCTATATACTGCTGAGTATCTCAAACAATTATGTTCAGGTCCTTCTCTACTGTCTGACACACCTGATGTGCCAACAACCACCAGCTCCTCATTAACAGAACAGCTTGAAAAGCTCAAGAAGAAACAAGTCAGATTACAACTTATGGTGTTGATGCTGACAGATTATTTAAAGGCTGATGTGATTCCAGTTGGACTTCAAGTCCGCAATATTCCGGGTATTTTCACGGATAATCCTAAATACATCTCTAACTTCAGTTATATAGGCACCACATGCTCTAGGCATTGGTTAGCACTAGGTATCGATATAGCCAGTGAAACTCTGAAAGAATTGGAAATAGAAATCAATGACTTATTAAAACAAATCAGCGATTCAGACACTACTACAGAATGTAAAAAACTTTTAGATCAGGTTGACAAAACGATAGCTGAATTTCATAGAATAGAACAAAATAAAAAGTCCAATAAAATCAAAAAGGATATCAAGAACTACAACGTTGAAAACACCTACCCGTACCTCCAAAAAGATTTTTACACTAACAGGCCACAATTTAATCCTAACAGCAGACCCTGGGGCAGGTACAATAGACGCCAAAATATAGTGGGCTTTTCAGATACTTCAGAAGAATCCTCTGACAATTCTGACCCTGGTGAGGGAGCAAGCAATCAAAGAAGAGGAGGAGGGGCCCAGTCCAATGTTTTAGGCAGGGGCCAATCAGGCACCCCCCAAAGAGGACGGGTAAAGAAACAACGATGGTTCAATGCGCCAGGAGAACGCAGAACCCGGAACAACTTTTACCAGTGGTGATTCACCCTGACCTAGTAATACCGATGCCAAATCCCTCCCTTGATACTCTTTCCATCCATCCCGCTTCCACATCTTCAGAATTAATACCCATCTTTAATCTATCACAGCATTTACTGCAAGATTCTGAAATAGCTATTTTGAAAAAAGGCCTGTCATTTGTCCCAACCATCCGCCCAAATTTCATGGAGCTGCAAACAGAACTACTCCGATTCTTCAGAGTTATCCGTTTAAAAGCCTTCTTTCAACTCCATCCTTCCACCAGTGACAATGCCAACTCCCCATTCCGCCCAATTTCCACATTTCTTCCATCAGCCAGCATGGTTCCAACAGAGGTTCGAACCTTTGAAAAACTAGTACACAAAGACATATGTACCCTAGAAAAGAAAAAACTGTTTGTACCCTATAACATCTCGAGAGCTGAAAAAGATGCCATAAATTCCCTAAAAAACAACTCAAGGTTAGTAATAAAGAGTGCTGACAAAGGGGGTGGAATTGTCCTACAGGACATTGATTCCTATAAAAAGGAAATCAAACGCCAATTGAGCAATAATGATCATTACCAAAGGTTACCTGGTAACCCGACTAAAAACATCCAAGAGACGATACTAAAACTTACATCAGATGCAGTCTCGGAGGGCTTCCTGAGTAAAAAGGAATATTTATTCCTTAACGTCAAAAGTCCACGCCAACCGGTAATCTACACTTTACCAAAAGTGCATAAAAACATTGAAACCCCCCCCAGGTAGGCCAATAGTCTCTGCATGCGGCTCTATTTTAGAGCCTTTGGGAGCATATGTAGATTACTTCATTAAGGAATTTGTACCATCAACCACCTGCTATGTGAGAGATAGTATGGAAATGATTAATCTTGTGGAACACTTCCCATTTGACCCTTCAGTTCACACTCTCTGTACAATGGACGTAGAGTCGTTGTACACTAACATCCCTCAGACAGCGGCTCTTTTGGTCATTCAGCGGATCCTAGATTCACGACCACGTCCCCACAGGGTTCCAACCATTTTTATTCTACAGCTTTTGGAACTTTGTCTCACAAAAAATTACTTTCTATTTGACAGTACCTACTACCAGCAAATAAAGGGGACGTCCATGGGGGCTATTTTTGCCCCCAACTTGGCAATCCTGTTTATGGATGCCCTGGAGACCGGAGTCATCCTTACAGAGAGCAATCCCTTTTATGATGGCATTGTTTTATGGCGTCGTTACATCGACGATATTTTCCTTATTTGGAAACTAGATATCACGACGTTGCAATCATTCAACCACTGGTTGAACAACAATTGCTCTGAGCTTAAATTCACTCTGGCCCATGATAAACACCAAATAGCATTTCTAGACCTAACCATTTATCATCAAGATAATGAACTCCTGACTTGTCTGTATAGGAAACCAACAGAACGTAACACCCTCCTCAGTTACGACAGCAATCACCCTAAAGCTTTGAAAGACTCTTTACCATATTCCCAGTTCCTGAGAATCAGGAGGAATTGCTCTACCAAAGTTGACTACTTTAAGGAAGTAGGTACCCTTACTAACAAACTACTAGCACGAGGCTACCCAAGAAGACTAATCAAAGTAGCCTCCAAAAGGGCGTGGTATTGCCCTCGAGATGCCTTGCTAACCCCTAAAGTAAGAGAGAAAACTGAAAGAATAGCCTGCGTAACTACCTTTTCTCCTATTTCTAACAAAATTAGGAAATCCATTCTTAAATATTGGCCTACATTAAATGCAGGCCCAATACATCTGGAGAGACCTGTTTTTGCTTTTAAGAAAAGCAAAAACTTAAAAGACCATCTAGTAAGGGCTGCCCTCCCTTCCCCCATGATTACTACCACAATTGAATCGAACTGGGGTCTTCCACCTATCCTAGGTCACGTGAAGTGTGGTTGTTGCACGGTTTGTGAGTTCACGATTGAATCAAGGAATTTCAGCCACAATGGTGTGACGGTACCTTTGAAGAGCTTTACAAATTGCAATAGCCATAATGTTATTTATGCAATTTTATGCCCCTGCCCAAAAATGTATGTTGGGCAAACTACCCAGAAGGCAAAGACTCGGATATGTCAGCATCGAAGCCGTATCAGGTGTGGCACACAGAATGCACCACTGGTGGATCACTTTCTGGAACAAAGACACTCCGCAGATGACATCAAGTGGATAATCCTGAAGACTGTTAAACTTCCACCAAGGGGTGGCAACTTGGCCCAACTGCTCAACCGCGAAGAACTAAAGAGCATCATTCAGTTTGACACTATCCACAGTGGACTAAATAGGAATGAGGACTGGACTACCCTTCTATAGTTCCAACGAGATACAAAGACTGTATTCTGTTCCTGGCTCAACTAAAAGGAATATGAATCTGAAACTGGGACTTCTACATAATTGCAAACCGTGACAATTCATGTTTTGCTCTGATCGAAATTGTCCACACCATGATTCTAAGGAAAGCTTTGATATGTATATTAATAAGCTTGCTTATTGTATATAAGAATTGTTTCTGCACAATCAATTGTAAATATAAGTCACTTTGGGTGTTCACAAAAACCCCTCCCTTCAGCTGCACAAATGCCCCGTTTTGAGGTACTGCCTCCACATCAAATGTACAAATGCCCAGTTTTTAGGCACTGCCTCTACATCACTGAGTAAAATGCCGCATAAAATGCACTGGTCGGTACTGCCTCCACATCAAATGTACAAATGACCAGTGTTTAGGCTCTGCCTCTACATCACTGAGGAAAATGCGCTGGTCGTTACTGCCTCCACATCAAATATACAAATGCCCAGTTTTTAGGCACTGCCTCTATATCACTGAGTAAAATGCCGCAGAAAATGCGCTGGTCTGTAATATGTAACGAAAAACTCCAAATATTGTACAAAAAGGTAACGGTAAAAAACCCCAAATACTGTACAACCAGCCACTCCAGTATGGCGGCGTTAATGATTCTATGAAGCCGGCTATGATTTTTTCGGACCCCTATCACGTGACCTAGTATCTCCACACACGTGATACACGAATTGCCCAATAAGCAGCGACCAGTCTTCCAACACGGAAGCAATCCTGCTGATCACAACGCGCCACCGATGCACGCAAAGCCACCGGTACCTCGAGGTAAGCCTCTGACTACTCGTGAGTTAGAGTTCACAAAGTCCGATATTTTCCGCTAAGAACGTTATTCTGTTCCACTACAGGAGACCTTTAATTTTCGGGCCCTCACGGAGGATACCAGCGCCGATTTTCGAATTGCAGTATGAACTATTTCTACTGCAGCTAAGTATGTTTTTCTTTTTAACACCCACGGCGCTTACAATTTAAAATAGATTAAATCGTATCTCACTCCTGCCCTTCTCTCCACTCCAGACATATCGGAATTCCGTAATGTAAAAGGGAGATCAGAATTTATCGATAGTGGGTCCCAGTCAATACCCATCACAAATCAACACAATTGCCGTAGGTACAATCAATGAAATGTTACTGAATTCAATTGCAACTCAGTTCTTTTAGTGACTTCTGTTTGAACTCAATTCTTTCAGACCTCCTGTATAGAAGTTATTTTGTGTACAGAAAATCCTTTTAAAGCGCGAAATACTGGGACCAGTATTACAAATCCCGAGGGATTAGATTCCAAGGTAAAAGTTTGCTGCGTACAATCATTTCGCTAACAGCTCCAGTTGAACACCCTTTTAACTCTGGCTCTAATTCTGTACTTACAGTCCAACCCGGACCAAAAAATTGGCGCCACAACCTGAACCGCATCCTTGCTGTGCGTAATTGAAGTCCAGCTCGGAATTCCAACCTCCAAACATGGTAAATGATTGAACCGTTTGCCAGTCCTGGTTTTAACTGAGAAATTAATAACTTTATAGTACCAGTAACAATGTGGCTCTCCCACCTTCTGCCAACAGGATGTCGTGTTATTGCCTTAATTATTGAAGACACCTAACAAAGAACAAAAAAACCCCAATAACAGATACAATTCTGGTATGTGATATCCACAGAGCATGCTAGACACCTTCCCCAACTATGCTACACTCCCATCGCTTTTTATTTAAATCACAACCCACTCTCGGCCCAATTCTCCAGCACGGCTACCACGTCACCACCACGACCTCACCTCTCCCTAGAAGTATAGGTCACATCACAAAGAAACCCCTCGGGATACCACCAAACGGTCAAAAAAGATTCTTCACATGAACTGCACGGAATGCACACGAAATGCACTGCGATTTCGAATTCAGTAACTGGCGAGCATAAACTGTACATGTCTTTTTCACTGATTATACTTCTGTTTTGTCTTTTTCCCTTCTAATTTTTCCCATAACAGGCGGTTTTATGTTAAAAGGTTATATTCAGGCAAAAGTTTTGATTAAGAAAGTCCTGAAGATGATCCCTTTATAATTGAGCTTGGGATCGAAACGTCCGTCGACTGCTTTAAGAGTGTCCCATATTTGTAATTTATTGCATTAGAGTATGGTTGTCTAACTCCAGGTCACACTGTTGATTTCAATTTATGTCAGTGGCCTGCTAGCTCACTTTGTTTGCCTGATATTGTCTGCACTTACTGTCCCCTTTACTTCTTCCTTTGTGTATGGCACAGGACTGTGCCTTACAGTAACCTTGATGTCTTTGGTTACCTGTTTTATTCATACATCTAGACAGATTATCACTTGAATAAAGATACCCTGCCCGGCTGGGCAAGGGATTTTATATACTATATAGTAGCCCATTGTGGTCTATATATTATTTTGCTAAAACTATTTTATTTATGCTTGGGACCACTTGTTTTCCTTGAAATAATTGATACCCATGGTCCTAGGCCATTTATTGGGTTCCCCTTGTTCTCTCTAAAATAGGGCCCATTTATATGCATATGTTTTGTTTGACTTTGTCAGGCACAAGGTGTGAAAAGGAAGGAATAAGAGCATCCTCACTGTGGGGGATGATGGTGAAGGCCAATTGACCTCCGCCAAGAGGATGTCAAATGATGAAGTTAAGTTGTCCCAGAATATTGCTTTAATGGTGCGTTTAACGTCACCTTTAATTTGAAAATCGGCGTATGACTGGGGTTCAGACGCCGATTTTGAAGCACCGACGGACAGAGCGGCGCTTCACTCTTTTCCTGAGCTGCTGCCAGGTGGGGTGAGGTCTTCACTTCTTACACGCCATGTGAATGACACAACTGTAAGAAACAGGACAAGACGTTTCACCTAGGAACTGCAGGTGACCTCAGTACTTGTCTGTGAATTGTTTTTCTTAGCTTTCACTTATTATTATTTCTTTTAAACATGCAGTAGCATTTCTTTGTTGTAAGGTCCTGAAGAAAGCAAGGACACCTTTGTCCATTTATTGCTGAAACATGTTGACCTAGTTCCACCTCTAGACAGTATTTTTTTCAAACTATCTGAACAAAAGATTTTCAATATTGGTGGAGTGAGTATCACTTGAATAAATACTGTTCCATACTCTCTCATCCAATTTTATACACTTTGTTTGTATGTTTTTTTGCACTTCACTTGTTTTGCACTGCACACCTCCAGTCACACGGCACTCCACCACTTATTGGTTTTGAGAAGTGGTATACCATGCTACTGTTCTTTCAGTAGAAGAGATCTATCCCACATCAAGGTCTCTTTCTGCTTGATAAGAATACATCTATGTGGATGGCTTTGGAAAAACTCCCAAATGATGACGGGCGGTTCCGAGTGGTGACTGATGGGTATCTCTGGCTTATCCACTAGGATGTCACTGAATACCGCATTTATAGGTTAGTATAGGGGTCTTTTGTTGCCTGTTTGATTCTTGCACCCTACAAACCCAGGATTAAAAAGTCTACTCCACTATGGGACTCCAGAAAACTCGGCACAAATGGGATGAAAGGCACCCGATGGGTATCTCCAAGGTGGGGGACCTCTGGAAGGGTGGAACAGTGTTGCAGTTCCCCGATTTGCAGAGCAAATATAACTTAGCCACTTAAGAAACCTCCTGGTACCTCCACGTCTGCGATGCTTTGATGGCAGGAATCCCTAAGGGGGAATTTCTTCCAGAATCATCCCCATTAGAAGACAGACTATTTGAAAAACCTTATTAACAATGCACCAGACAAGTTCCAGCTTTGACTCCATTGGAAAATTGACATAGGAGACATAGCAGATCAGGACTGGCTGGAAGCCCTAACCTCTCCCAAGGAAGTGGCGGGATTCCATGCTACACAACTTAAGATCCTACACAGAGCCTATGTCTCCAGCAATACATTGGACAAGGTGGGCAGGAGACCCGATTCAGCTGGCCTGCAGGGATGTAGGAGGGAAAGTACCTTCTACCATCTGCTCTGGGACTGTCCACTTATAGAGTCTTATTGGACTTTAGTGGTGACCTGTATAAACAGTGTCGGGGACTCATCTCCTTTGTTGAAGTGGTGCCTCCTGAATGTGGGAGGCCACAGATCTAGGCCTCATGGAACAACTATGGGTCACCCTGGGCCTCATAGTGGCAAAAAGGAACGTAGTTAGATTGTGGGGAGCAGAATCACCACCTCAGCTCAGGGAATGGAAGCGTGGTATGGGCTGGTGTATGGTTGTGGAAAAGGTGAAATATCAGGGTTGTGGTTGTCCCTGTAAATGGAAACAGATTTGGACTCACTGGAATGCATACTGTGGTGGTTTGTGTTCCGCCTCTGGAATGATGTCCTCTGAAGTTGCTATGGGCAGGAGGGTGGCCACAAATGTCTATAGTGATGACGACTTATTATAGGAGTTCCTGTCTCAGGGATTTGGGATCACCAAAGCCCGATGATATCTGTTTTACTATTATTCCTCCTGTCGTCAAGCACTTAATAAAAATATGTGATTTAAAAAAAATTGGTAAATCTGGATATGGTGTATACTCAGCTAATTCCGGCCAAGTAGACCCCTCATTACTGAGACGATCCATACAAACTGGCCCAGGAACATGGGGAAGGGCACCATTAAACCAAGTCTGGTGTTCCCAGACTGTAAGAAGAACTTTGGTAAGAGCGTATGGTCTATATGCCACAGGTGCTGGTGGAGTAGTTTATGTATGAATTGTATTAGTATTAGCATCCACAGCTGGAAACATGACCCAGAAAAAGAAGACTTCAAAGCAGAAAGATGTGTCTGCTTCAACTACAAAAGTTACCAGAGCACCTGCATTAGGGACGTCATGATGTCGCAAATGCGCATAGACTGCCGATCGGCAGTTGACTGCAAAAGCAATTGGTTGTGCCATGATTCATTTATTGAGGAGTCAAAGCTGAGCACAAACAGGGTTGTATCCCTTTAATATTCAAGTCTGAAAAACCAGTAGAACCAGGTGATCCCTAAAAACTGTGGAACAGAAAATCCCTGACACCACGGAGGTCTCCGATAGGCGGTGCAAAGGTATTGTGGACAAGCACAAACACTACTCAGGGTTCCCGCAAATAAGTAACTGACCAAAACATTGGTGCTGCCATGAGGTTCTGCTCAAGAACAGTACTATGCTTGGCACCATAGACCATCAGCATGTAGGGACTAAGGGGCATATTATCAACAAATAGCGATATTTATCGCTAAGAAGGATTAGCGGCAATTTTTTTATCCCCGCGCATCACCGGATTTTATCGCTGAGATAGTGTGGTATTAGCAACGTTTGTCTCAAAAGCGATAAATGTCCCGGCGATAGCGGCAAAATCCGTGAATATTGCTGAGAATACAGCAATATTCACGCATTATCGCTAAAAGGGTCTTAGCCATTATATCCACCTCTCATTGGATATAATGACTAAGAACTGGTTTGAGTAGGCGTTAGTTTTTGGAGATATTCGCGCTTGGCGCGAATATTTCCATCACTACGCCTGGGTTGGTAATAGGCGATAGCGATGTTAGTGACTTTCAGTCGCTAACAGGTTGTGTACGCCTACTTTGCATGTCATTAGCGATAAATATCGCTGACATGCAAAGCGGGCCCCAAACCGCTCACTATCGCCTACAAGCTGTCACTAACTGCTGTTAGCGACAGCTTGCTAATAGGGTGATAAAAATGATCGCCGCTTAGCGGCCGAAAACGGCCGCTAAAGCGCCGATAATTACCTATCGCCCCTCCTTGATAATATGCCCCTGAGTCACCATACTACCTCAGTATCAATGAGTCCTACTCTGACAAGCTATAGTATTTCACTTTCTCTCCTAACCTTTCCAGAGAGAAAAGTGAATTGGCACCCCAGAACACAACCCTTTCAGGGATTGCTGTAACAGGACACACCCTTTCGCTCTCTCATTCGTACTTGTACAAAATAAGATAAACAAGAGACATGAAGGAAGTTCATAGTATATATTTAAACTATTGTGCTATAAGATGCAGTATTTGCACCAGAATTAGAAAGCAAATGCATGCCACGAATATCATTAGTATGGTTAACAATTCATAGACAATAAAAAGCCCTGTCATATAGCAAAAACAGATTAGCCTAAACCCCCCTTTTCTACTGAAGCTAAAGGATTATATATAACAGATCTATGGAATTAGTGCTGGGCCCAATTTATGTATTTTGTTATGGAACCCTGTAACTTAACATACATAGGTGGATGTTCTACATCTCAGCTGACACAGCACTCTTGCTGCTGGACCTTGGCGCAGAGTCTGTTTTTTCAGAACCCTTACCTCTGTTATATGACAAGATGCGTGTGTTCACACTCGCAGTTGCATTTTCTTGTGCTATTATCTGACTAGAGAAAATAACAAGGGGCATTGTTGTTTCACCTAGTCTAGTGTGTTCAGACTAAATCCCAGGAAAATAATAAATCATGAGCAGTTTCTGAGTCAAAATATAATGTGTCACAAAAACAAGTGTGTTATATAGTAACATGTGCAAAAATAAACGTGGCCTACAACGTGCACAGTTACGCTAACGTAGGGAATACTACAAAGAGCCATGCAGGAAACACACAACAGCTTTAAAAGGTACAAATTATTGCTATCTGGTGTGTTAGTATCTAATCAGAGCAATGGAAGCAAATCAAGACACTTTAGAGCTATTTAACATCGTTAACTCCCTCACTGCTCCTACAGCCTTCACAGGTGCTCTTCGATAGTCTTTCCTCCTTTTTCTGCACTAAGATCTCCAATATCTATGCCCAGTTGGAGATTCTAAATGCCAGTCAGACGCCGGCTGCCTCCTCTGAAACTCTCCCTAACAGCTGCCTTAGTGAAATGACCTCAGCAAGTTTCTGTGCTTTCCCGAAGATATCATCTGAAACTGTCGACCTCTTGCTAGAAGGTATCAAATCCGGGTCTGTATTGCTTTGCCCACTTGCGTAATCTGAACTTACGCACACCACTTACTCACATAGAAACCCCAACACTCCACTGGAGGTAAAAATGAGCTTTAATAATATTGTAGGCAAAGGCAATAAGTCACTGAAACTAATAAATTCTTAGGCACCGAGTGAAAGGGGTAACTAGACATAATATCGACTCCACAATATCGAATGGACAAAATATCGAGTTAAAAATATCGACAATAATAAAATATCGACAACAAAAATATCGTTGGGAAAAATATCGATTAAAATAATGATAAAAAAATATCGAGTACAAAAATATCGACTCAAAAAAATCGACAAGACAAAATATCGATAAATAGTCAAAGTAAAAAATATCGATAATATGTAGAAAAAAGATTAAAAAAAAATAAAATGTTTTAATAGTAATATAAATTGTAGTTAATGTTTAGGAGCGGGATGTTGGGTTAATAGGGGATAAGGGTGGGGAGTAATTTAAAATAAATAATTAATTAATATATGTTTGTAAATATTTTTAATTATTAATTAATTGGTAAATAATTAATATTAATTAATTAATTAATATAATTTTGTACATATTTTTTATTAGTAATTAATTGGTAATTAATTAATATTAATTAGTTAATTACATTAATTAGAGTAATTTTTTTATATAATATTTTGTTATTGTTAATTAATTGGGAAAAAATAATATTAATTATTACATTAAATTAATTACAGCTAATGTGCTAATATATTAACTTCTTTGTTATTGTTATAAATTGTAGTTAATGTTTAGGAGCGGGATGTTGGGTTAATAGGGGATAAGGGTGGGAGGTAATTTAAAATTAATAATTAATTAATATATGTTTGTAAATATTTTTAATTATTAATTAATTGGTAAATAATTGATATTAATTAGTTAATTAATTAATATAATTTTGTACATATTTTTTATTAGAAATTAATTGGTAATTAATTATCATTAATTAGTTAATTACATTAAATAGAGTAATTTTTATATATATAATATTTTGTTATTAAATAATTATTTGGGAAAAAATAATATTAATTATTACATTAAATTAATTACAGCTAATGTGCTAATATATTAACTTCTTTGTTATTGTTATAAATTGTAGTTAATGTTTAGGAGCAGGATGTTGGGTTAATAGGGGATAAGGGTGGGGAGTAATTTAAAATAAATAATTAATTAATATATGTTTGTAAATATATTAAATTATTAATTAATTGGTAAATAATTAATATTAAATAGTTAATTAATTAATATAATTTTGTACATATGTTTTATTGGTAAGTAATTGGTAATTAATTAATATTAATTAGTTAATTACATTAATTAGAGTATTTTTTTTATATAATATGTTGTTATTGTTAATTAATTAATTGGGAAAAAATAATATTAATTATTACATTAAATTAATTACAGCTAATGTGCTAATATAGTAACTTCTTTGTTATTGTTAATGAATAATTAATTGGTAATTAAATATTATTAATTATTTTGGGCAAAGGAGTATTTTTAGGGTTCAGGGTCAGTTTTCAGTTTTTGGGTAAAGGGGTATTTTTAGGGTTCAGGGTCAGTTTTCAGTTTTTGAGTAAAGGGGTATTTTTAGGGTTCAGGGTCAGTTTTCAGTTTCTAGGGTAAAGGGGTATTTTTAGGGTTCAGGGTCAGTTTTCAGTTTTTGGGTAAAGGGGTATTTTTAGGGTTCAGGGTCAGTTTTCAGTTTTTGGGTAAAGGGGTATTTTTAGGGTTCAGGGTCAGTTTGGGGTTTTTGGGTAAAGGGGTATTTTTAGGGTTCAGGGTCAGTTTTCAGTTTTTGGGTAAAGGGGTATTTTTAGGGTTCAGGGTCGGTTTTGGGTTTTTGGGTAAAGGGGTATTTTTAGGGTTCAGGGTCAGTTTTGGGTTTTTGGGTAAAGGGGTATTTTTAGGGTGCAGGGTCAGTTTTGGGTTTTTGGGTAAAGGGGTATTTTTAGGGTTCAGGGTCGGTTTGGGGTTTTTGGGGTAAAGGGGTATTTTTCGGGTTCAGGGTCAGTTTTGGGGTTTTGGGGTACAGGGGTATTTTTAGGGTTCAGGGTCAGTTTTGGGTTTTTGGGGTACAGGGGTAAAAATAAAATTTAATTAAATTTACATTAAATTAATTAAATTAAATTTAAAATAAATAAATTAAATTAAATTACATTATATTAAATTAACTTAAATTAACTTAAATTAACTTAAATTAAATTAAATTAAATTATATTAATTCCAATTAACTCGATATTTTATTTGAAACGATATTTTTGTACTCTATATTTTAGTAGTCGATATTTTTGTAGTGTTAGGGGTAATTTCATGAAAAACGATATATTTATAGTCGATATTTATTAAGGCGATATTTATGTACTCGATATTCTAAAGAGTCGATATTTTTGACTCAATATTTTTGTAGTTGGTGTAATAAGTATACAAAGTCGATATTTTTGTCGTTGATAATTTTTCAACGATATTTTAGCAAGTCGATAATGTGACCGTCGATAATATTTCAGTGATCCAGTGAAAGGCAATAAACAATGAATACACCACACCATATACATAAATATGAAACTGTGAATACAGGTATATAAACAGTTAATGTACAAAGCACCTCACCAGATTCATTTGCAGCACCGGAGACTTCAACATCCCTGGGACAAACACTGAACACCAAGTCGGGAACCCGTAGACCGGGGCTCAGGGAGTAATCTCTTCGGGCACCAAAGTTGTCCCGCGAGTGCGTCCACTCCAAGACTGAGTTCCTGAGCTCCACCCCACAGACACCGCTTTTTATAGTTTAAATCAATATGTTCGAGAAGCCTCTAGCAGGCACTCTCGCCCATCTATTCGCAGGTGCTGGCCTCATCTCTGCATCAGACCCACCCAGACAGACCTGGCCAGATTCTGTTTGGGCTGTGTCGAGGCAATAGACATTCCTTTCCCACTCTCCAGCCTTGGTGACTTGCACGGCCATCCTCCCTCTGTCCTAGAGATAAGTATGGAATGCATGAAAACACTCTGAAGGTACAACATAACCTCACGAGGCATCCTCACAAGATGCCTCGCACCTGCTTGTACTGGTTTACGTGAAAAACATGTTTATGTTACTGCTGAAGTGTAACTCCAGGTCAAGGCAGCACAAAATGGAAGTGCGATGCAACAAAATGGAAGATCAGAGCATTGCATGGAATCGAGGTTAACATGCGATTTAGCACGTGTAAAATGGCAAATGCGGTACATTCCACCCCTTGACCTTCGATTCACCTATCATACCCCATTGGCCTAAACACCATGGATCTGGGCCTAAAAAGGGAGAAAAGATTAGGAATGCATTGAATGCAACAACATAATGAGATAAAAACACACATGATGACTATAATAACACCCAAGATATACCGAAGCTGTCCAAAATTAGGCAGCCACCCAAACAACCAATCCCACCATCCTTGGTCAACGTCTTGGGTAACCCCTTTCACTAAATCTTTCAAAGCATTAATATGTGCATGGATAGACGTAGAATGATCAGATAAATTAAAACAATAGAGCACATCAAAGTCCTCGCAACCGTGGTTATGTTTTAGCAGCAAATAGTCTACAACTGCCCTATTTTGCAAAACAGCTTTTCTTTTTCCTTGAACATCTAATATTAATTCAGCTAAAGCAGCAGAAGTGTGATTGAAATTCTTCACAATTATACAGGCAAGCTTAGCAATTGTTCTGGCATTATAAACGGACAGTCCTGGCACTCCTACAATGGACAGAGCCAAACTAGTATATTCTGTTCTGGAAAGCAAATCAATATCAGAGTCACAATCCTCAGGTAATTGAATAGCGGCTCTAGAAGAGTGAATACGTGTAACAGAATGCATAGGAATAAGCATAAGACTTAATTGTGATAAGGCACAAGGTCCTCCAGTTATGTTAGCTGGTATATAAGTGTATGAAATATTACCACACGAGAACAACCATCCTTTAGGTAATTTCACATGGTTAACATGGCTAGCGGCTAATACGGTGTGATTACAAACCATATAATTGGTAACATTACTACAAAAACTGTCATGTCGTGACTGACATAAAGTTTGTTGATCAGGGGTCAATTGTTTGCTTTTCTCTAGTTTTAATTGGCCACACTTGCCAATCTTGGTAGGGTCACAAGTTAATTGATAGCAAACGTCTCCAGTAGAGATATTATAGGTAACAATACTTGTCATGTTCCTCCAGAGGCTATCTGTAACCTCCGGGCAAAAGGACTGTACTCATAAAGACTCAGATGTGTTTGAACATCACTTTCCTCCACTACCCCATCAAAGTTAGTTTGGTTGAAAATGAGCAGAAGCACCTGTGCAGGGGTAGGTACGGCAACAAGACATGTTGATATTATATCAGCTGTACTCTGAAGATTTCTCATACAGAAGTGGGAAGTGTTCAGCACATTCCCGGCCAAGTAGGTCCAGATGTTATCCGGTTGCTGCAACAATGCTGTCATCCGACTCGGGCGGTTGATCCCCTTCGGCATCCCCGGGCCCTCCCGGACCCCTCCGGACACGCCCAAACACCGACCACACAGCGCAAGCATCGCAGCCGCAAGCCATACTGTGATCTAGAAACAGAAAACAAACTGGCATAATCACTCTCGCAAATAACATTTTTCAGCAGGTACATTTTCCCACTTTTCCTGTCCAGGTTTCATGATGACTAGGATGTTATCCTTGCCCTTAGCGATCAATTCTGCAGGTTCAGGAGGTTTGTTTGGGGACTCCACCCACAATTTTGCCCCTGGGTTCTTGTCAGTAGATTCGAACCCGCCCTTTCCTCGCACAGTTAGAAGGGCTGGGGCCGTCCCCTTCATGACATTTCCTCCATAAACCGGCATGATGACCATTTGGGCAACATGGTCACCGGGTTGCACAATCAGATCATTGTTTCCACTGTTCAATAGGATAACTTTGATCTCCCCCTGGTAATCGGCATCGACCACCCCTCCCAAAACCTGGATGCCTTTAAGGGCAAGCCCAGATCGAGGGGCGATTAGCCCGAAATGCTCTGGGGGAATTTGAACTCCAATTCCTGTCTCAATCAAGGTAATGTCTCGTGGTTGCAATCGATAAAGTTTCAAGGCATGTAAATCAAGACTGGCAGCTTCTGGTGTGGCACGATATGGAGCCAAAGCTCAGGGAGCTGTCTCCCAATACAGAATCGTGTTTGTGGCCACATGGGGCTTAATCTGCAAAGCTGGGGTCAACATGCGCATCAAAGGAGTCTCTGCATCAGCAAGGGGTCGGTTGTTTAAAATCTGCAATGCATCAGACAAATGATCCCTTCACCCCTTCAATGACCCATCAGACAACTTTTTCAACTGCTCTTTCAGCAAACCATTCATTCTCTCAATCAAACCTGCTGCCTGTGGGTAATAGGGTATGTGATAGATCCATTCAATGTTATGCTGCACACAAAAATCTTGCACCATCTTTCCTTTAAAATGTGACCCATTGTCACTTTGGACCTGCAATGGAATTCCGTAATAGAAGATCAACAAATTCAACGTTTTCAGAGTGTTATCCTGGGTTGCTCTCTTGCATGGAAAGGCGATGAGATAGCCAGAATAGGTATCCACCACCGTGCATGCATTCTGACATCCTCGACTCATTGGCATCGGCCCGATGAAATCAATTTGCCATATCTGCCCTGGTAACTTCCCTCTGCCTAACTGGCCTCTCACTACCTGTGGAACTGGTCTGTGCTGAGTATGCTGACAAACAGGACAGTGAATGATTGCAGTCTTAATCAAATCTTGGGGAATATACATCCCTCTACTTTCAGCCCACCTGCTAGTGGCTCGCTCGCCCAAATGTCCACTTTTCTGGTGCGCCCATTTAGCCATGCCCACCAAGTCAGAATCCTGCGTCTCCACCTCAGCTTCATGAATCTTCGCTTCTTGGTCTGCAAAGGAATTGCACCAACGCTCTAGTGAGTCAGTCGGGCAATGAACATCGACATGATAAACTGTAACTGTACTCTGGGACAACAATTCCCAAATTTCCTGCCACAACTCCTTTCCCCAAACCTCCCTATTGTGAATCATCCAATTGTGAGCATGCCATGTGGGAAGCCAAGTGGCTAACCCATTGGCGGTAGACCATGAATCAGTGTAAATGTGACATGTACCAGGGAGCTCTTGCTTTAATGCCTGGTAAACAGCTTACAATTCTGCAAACTGACTACTTCTTCCCTCTCCAGTAGTTGACAACAACTTTTGGTCACCGGATTATATGACACTGCCTTCTAATGTCTCTTGGTCCCCACATATCTGGCTGAGCCATCTGTAAACCACACATGCTTTTTGTCCTCCGCAGACAACTCTGAAAAAGGCCCACCCCATTTCACTGGGGACTCTCGCACTTTAGGTACATCTTGCAACATTTCTGCATCTGCTACAGGAGTCTGTGCCACTTGCTCATGCTGTCTGGTCCCACTCAGCAGGATCCGGTTGCAGAAATAGGGCTCCAACTCCCGACCTCACCAACACACTGTTGTGTATAACACAGTGTGTTCGAGTGATAGGGTGAGGGAAAATAAAGAAACAAGGGAGGGGACGGAAGGGGACTGCAGGGTAGGGATAGCTGCAAGAGAAAACACACCAGGTTTAAAGACATCCACAGTATAATGCTACACTCATTTCATTCTCGCTAAATAGAACCTTAAGAATCACCTTTCTTAAGTGTGTGTGTTCCACCTCTTCCCTGTCGCAAGATATAGAAGATATCAGAACCTCTGGTCCCTAAATAATACAAAAGTCAGGTTATACTCTTGAAACAAATCATAAACACAAATATGTAATAAATCTATCTAATGTAACGCCCCCTCCTTGTTTATGGTAGTAATCAAAACAGGATAGCAGAAACTCTCTCTCTGCAAATAGAGTTCCAAAGTGAATCCAAAATAAATGAAAAATGCACCGGGTTTCCTTTACCCTAAAGAAACTAAATTGTCACAATCCAGAAACGGCAAGACGTAGCTTCCTACTACTGTCTTCCGCTCTTAAGGCAAAAACCAAAGTTCCAATATTATACAACTCCAAACACGGCAAGGTGTAGAGCCCCACAACCTTCCGCTTTGGCACTTGACAATCCTGGGTTAATAATAACCTTCGTAACGGTAACGTGTAGGAGTTCCCCCACTACGCTCCGCTCTCTATGGAACAAAACACGATATCCCCCAGCAAAGTTTCTCACATACAAAGTTATACTGTCACGTAATATTGGAAAGAAATACAGTACACTGAGTTAGCGCGTTTACTCACGCACTACCTAAACTCACAGGTACGCAGAAAGGTCCCGATTGAGTCAGCTCTCATGTGAAGCCCCATCAGCTTCTTCTCTGGATAAACAGCCGGCCGCTCTGCCTAGCCACTTCTGAATAGACACGCTGCAAGAGCCGCGACCCGGAAGCACCCGAGGTCGCGTGCACAATCGTCCTAGCAACCAAATGCGCTTCGGAAAACGCTGCTCCCTCCGGACCTCAGAACGCCGGAAACTCAACTAGTACCAGCCAGCGCTTCGCCTTGAATCACCATTTCACAGCGCTTCGGCAAACAAAGTGAAGAAGTTCATAAATCCCTGAAGTTTTCAAAATCACGAACAGGTAAATTAAGCCCCACCCTTCTTTTATATTATCACTCCCCCAGCCCTGGAATTCTGGGAGATGTAGTTTATTTACAGTTTAGGTAGGCGCCCAGATGTAAATCCTGACAGTATGTCCCCGTCCCTAGCGCCTCCTAGGACCAGGTTTAGCAGGAAACCTCCTGTGAAAAGACCTCACAGCACTGGGAGCATGCACATCGGCACAGGCTTCCCAAGAATCGTCCTCCGCGGTGTAACCCTTCCATGACACCAAGTACATAAGCACCCCCTGCGCCATTTAGAGTCTCGAATGCTCTTGATCTCGTATTCAAGCCCCCATCACTCACCACTGGAGGAGGAGCCGCCCTCCTGGCTGTCAATGCGGGCTTCAACAACTGAACATGAAACACAGGGTGTATTCGCAAAGAACCCGGCAGCCTCAACTTGTAAGCCACAGGATTAACTTGTTTCACAATGGGGTAAGGGCCAATGTATCTGGGATGGAAAACACTGCGCAACTTGAAACGAATGTTCCTGGTTGACAGCCACACCTTGTCACCCACCGCATACTGGCGACTCTCCAGTCTGCGACGATCTTCCCATTTCCTGTACACCTCTTTAGCTTTCTTCAAATGCACCTGCACCCCCTTGTGCACCTTTCTCAGTAACAACACCTTTTCCTTGACTGAAGGCTGATTTTGGAGATCGACTGGAATATCAACGGGCAAAGTATTAGCATCATACCCAAAATTAGCTTTAAAGGGAGACATTCCGGTGGAGCTATGCCAGGCATTATTATAGGCCAGCTCACCCATCCATAGCAGCTCTACCCAGGATTCATAAGCTTCTCTAGAATAACACCTTAACCTCTTGAATGCTATGGGGATTTTTCCCCTGTGCTGGAAACCCATGAACCCCATTATTCATGACGAGCTGGGCTCGTCATGAGCGTGCGAGGAGGCTACTGCATGACGAGCCCAGCTCGTCATGAGCGTGGAAGGGGTTAAGTACTTCTTCAAAGTCTGATTAAGTCTTTCCGTTTGCCCATCCGTTTGGGGATGGAAGCTGGTAGAAAGATTGGAATCAATGTTCAGGGCGCGACACCACATGCGCCAGAATCGCGCAATAAATTGAGGCCCCCTATCCGAAACGATCACTCTCGGTATCCCATGCAAACGGATGATATTACTGGCTAGCAATTGTGCTGTTTGACTCGCAGTGGGAAGGTTTTTACAGGGGATAAAGTGTCCCATTTTAGTGAGGCTGTCCACTACCACCAAGATGGCCGAGAAACCCTGATCAAGAGGAAGACCTGACACAAAGTCAAGACTGATGTTCTGCCATGCTTGATTCGGAGTAGGCATAGGAATGAGCTTCCCCGCTTTTCTAGTGGTTACTCCTTTCGCTCTAGCACAGACATCACATCGAGCAACCCACAAAGCTATATCCTTGTTCAAAGTAGCCCACCAAAAATGTCTCTGAACAGTCCAAATGGTCTTACGAATGCCAGGGTGACCTGCTAGCACCCCCTCATGGCACCAACTGAACGCCTTTTTCTGTAATGGAACCGTGGGCAAAAATAGCCTATCTTGATAGAAAGGCAACCCCTGTATCACCTTCCTCTCAGTGACGCCGTTTGCCCAAGTCTTCCAGCCTCCGGGATACTGATGACTCTTAACGTCATCCAGAAAGGATTCAGCCCTCACCACACAAAGAACCTTCCCTGTTGGTATGATGGCCTGCTTGTCCACCCCTCCCAACAGGTTTGGCATGGTTTGTCGGGATAAAGCGTCCGCCTTTCGGTTTTCAGAACCAGGACGAAACGTGACCACGAAGTTATACTCCGCGAAAAAGAGCATCCATCTCATTTGCCTTTGTGTCAAGTGTCTCGCAGAGGACATATATTGCAGGTTTCTATGGTCTGTGTAGACCGTGATGGTATGAAGAGCCCCCCACAGATACTGCCTCCACTCTTGAAAAGCCCTTTTTATAGAAAGGAGTTATTTTTCTGCGATAGTATAGTTGAGTTCGGCCGAACTCAACTTCTTAGACAGATATGCCACAGGGTGCAATTGCCCAGTATGGATGTCCCTCTGAGACAACACCGCTCCTATTGCTTCATCCGAAGCGTCGGCCTCTATCACAAAAGGTTGCTCCAAATTAGGGTGTGAAAGTACCGGGGCTGTGATAAACAAGTTCTTTAGGCTCTGGAAAGACTCTCCGGCTTCCCTTGTCCACACAAAAGGAACTGGGACAAACACTGAACACCAAGTCGGGAACCCGTAGACCGGGGCTCAGGGAGTAATCTCTTCGGGCACCAAAGTTGTCCCGCGAGTGCGTCCACTCCAAGACTGAGTTCCTGAGCTCCACCCCACAGACACCGCTTTTTATAGTTTAAATCAATATGTTCGAGAAGCCTCTAGCAGGCACTCTCGCCCATCTATTCGCAGGTGCTGGCCTCATCTCTGCATCAGACCCACCCAGACAGACCTGGCCAGATTCTGTTTGGGCTGTGTCGAGGCAATAGACATTCCTTTCCCACTCTCCAGCCTTGGTGACTTGCACGGCCATCCTCCCTCTGTCCTAGAGATAAGTATGGAATGCATGAAAACACTCTGAAGGTACAACATAACCTCACGAGGCATCCTCACAAGATGCCTCGCACCTGCTTGTACTGGTTTACGTGAAAAACATGTTTATGTTACTGCTGAAGTGTAACTCCAGGTCAAGGCAGCACAAAATGGAAGTGCGATGCAACAAAATGGAAGATCAGAGCATTGCATGGAATCGAGGTTAACATGCGATTTAGCACGTGTAAAATGGCAAATGCGGTACATTCCACCCCTTGACCTTCGATTCACCTATCATACCCCATTGGCCTAAACACCATGGATCTGGGCCTAAAAAGGGAGAAAAGATTAGGAATGCATTGAATGCAACAACATAATGAGATAAAAACACACATGATGACTATAATAACACCCAAGATATACCGAAGCTGTCCAAAATTAGGCAGCCACCCAAACAACCAATCCCACCATCCTTGGTCAACGTCTTGGGTAACCCCTTTCACTAAATCTTTCAAAGCATTAATATGTGCATGGATAGACGTAGAATGATCAGATAAATTAAAACAATAGAGCACATCAAAGTCCTCGCAACCGTGGTTATGTTTTAGCAGCAAATAGTCTACAACTGCCCTATTTTGCAAAACAGCTTTTCTTTTTCCTTGAACATCTAATATTAATTCAGCTAAAGCAGCAGAAGTGTGATTGAAATTCTTCACAATTATACAGGCAAGCTTAGCAATTGTTCTGGCATTATAAACGGACAGTCCTGGCACTCCTACAATGGACAGAGCCAAACTAGTATATTCTGTTCTGGAAAGCAAATCAATATCAGAGTCACAATCCTCAGGTAATTGAATAGCGGCTCTAGAAGAGTGAATACGTGTAACAGAATGCATAGGAATAAGCATAAGACTTAATTGTGATAAGGCACAAGGTCCTCCAGTTATGTTAGCTGGTATATAAGTGTATGAAATATTACCACACGAGAACAACCATCCTTTAGGTAATTTCACATGGTTAACATGGCTAGCGGCTAATACGGTGTGATTACAAACCATATAATTGGTAACATTACTACAAAAACTGTCATGTCGTGACTGACATAAAGTTTGTTGATCAGGGGTCAATTGTTTGCTTTTCTCTAGTTTTAATTGGCCACACTTGCCAATCTTGGTAGGGTCACAAGTTAATTGATAGCAAACGTCTCCAGTAGAGATATTATAGGTAACAATACTTGTCATGTTCCTCCAGAGGCTATCTGTAACCTCCGGGCAAAAGGACTGTACTCATAAAGACTCAGATGTGTTTGAACATCACTTTCCTCCACTACCCCATCAAAGTTAGTTTGGTTGAAAATGAGCAGAAGCACCTGTGCAGGGGTAGGTACGGCAACAAGACATGTTGATATTATATCAGCTGTACTCTGAAGATTTCTCATACAGAAGTGGGAAGTGTTCAGCACATTCCCGGCCAAGTAGGTCCAGATGTTATCCGGTTGCTGCAACAATGCTGTCATCCGACTCGGGCGGTTGATCCCCTTCGGCATCCCCGGGCCCTCCCGGACCCCTCCGGACACGCCCAAACACCGACCACACAGCGCAAGCATCGCAGCCGCAAGCCATACTGTGATCTAGAAACAGAAAACAAACTGGCATAATCACTCTCGCAAATAACATTTTTCAGCAGGTACATTTTCCCACTTTTCCTGTCCAGGTTTCATGATGACTAGGATGTTATCCTTGCCCTTAGCGATCAATTCTGCAGGTTCAGGAGGTTTGTTTGGGGACTCCACCCACAATTTTGCCCCTGGGTTCTTGTCAGTAGATTCGAACCCGCCCTTTCCTCGCACAGTTAGAAGGGCTGGGGCCGTCCCCTTCATGACATTTCCTCCATAAACCGGCATGATGACCATTTGGGCAACATGGTCACCGGGTTGCACAATCAGATCATTGTTTCCACTGTTCAATAGGATAACTTTGATCTCCCCCTGGTAATCGGCATCGACCACCCCTCCCAAAACCTGGATGCCTTTAAGGGCAAGCCCAGATCGAGGGGCGATTAGCCCGAAATGCTCTGGGGGAATTTGAACTCCAATTCCTGTCTCAATCAAGGTAATGTCTCGTGGTTGCAATCGATAAAGTTTCAAGGCATGTAAATCAAGACTGGCAGCTTCTGGTGTGGCACGATATGGAGCCAAAGCTCAGGGAGCTGTCTCCCAATACAGAATCGTGTTTGTGGCCACATGGGGCTTAATCTGCAAAGCTGGGGTCAACATGCGCATCAAAGGAGTCTCTGCATCAGCAAGGGGTCGGTTGTTTAAAATCTGCAATGCATCAGACAAATGATCCCTTCACCCCTTCAATGACCCATCAGACAACTTTTTCAACTGCTCTTTCAGCAAACCATTCATTCTCTCAATCAAACCTGCTGCCTGTGGGTAATAGGGTATGTGATAGATCCATTCAATGTTATGCTGCACACAAAAATCTTGCACCATCTTTCCTTTAAAATGTGACCCATTGTCACTTTGGACCTGCAATGGAATTCCGTAATAGAAGATCAACAAATTCAACGTTTTCAGAGTGTTATCCTGGGTTGCTCTCTTGCATGGAAAGGCGATGAGATAGCCAGAATAGGTATCCACCACCGTGCATGCATTCTGACATCCTCGACTCATTGGCATCGGCCCGATGAAATCAATTTGCCATATCTGCCCTGGTAACTTCCCTCTGCCTAACTGGCCTCTCACTACCTGTGGAACTGGTCTGTGCTGAGTATGCTGACAAACAGGACAGTGAATGATTGCAGTCTTAATCAAATCTTGGGGAATATACATCCCTCTACTTTCAGCCCACCTGCTAGTGGCTCGCTCGCCCAAATGTCCACTTTTCTGGTGCGCCCATTTAGCCATGCCCACCAAGTCAGAATCCTGCGTCTCCACCTCAGCTTCATGAATCTTCGCTTCTTGGTCTGCAAAGGAATTGCACCAACGCTCTAGTGAGTCAGTCGGGCAATGAACATCGACATGATAAACTGTAACTGTACTCTGGGACAACAATTCCCAAATTTCCTGCCACAACTCCTTTCCCCAAACCTCCCTATTGTGAATCATCCAATTGTGAGCATGCCATGTGGGAAGCCAAGTGGCTAACCCATTGGCGGTAGACCATGAATCAGTGTAAATGTGACATGTACCAGGGAGCTCTTGCTTTAATGCCTGGTAAACAGCTTACAATTCTGCAAACTGACTACTTCTTCCCTCTCCAGTAGTTGACAACAACTTTTGGTCACCGGATTATATGACACTGCCTTCTAATGTCTCTTGGTCCCCACATATCTGGCTGAGCCATCTGTAAACCACACATGCTTTTTGTCCTCCGCAGACAACTCTGAAAAAGGCCCACCCCATTTCACTGGGGACTCTCGCACTTTAGGTACATCTTGCAACATTTCTGCATCTGCTACAGGAGTCTGTGCCACTTGCTCATGCTGTCTGGTCCCACTCAGCAGGATCCGGTTGCAGAAATAGGGCTCCAACTCCCGACCTCACCAACACACTGTTGTGTATAACACAGTGTGTTCGAGTGATAGGGTGAGGGAAAATAAAGAAACAAGGGAGGGGACGGAAGGGGACTGCAGGGTAGGGATAGCTGCAAGAGAAAACACACCAGGTTTAAAGACATCCACAGTATAATGCTACACTCATTTCATTCTCGCTAAATAGAACCTTAAGAATCACCTTTCTTAAGTGTGTGTGTTCCACCTCTTCCCTGTCGCAAGATATAGAAGATATCAGAACCTCTGGTCCCTAAATAATACAAAAGTCAGGTTATACTCTTGAAACAAATCATAAACACAAATATGTAATAAATCTATCTAATGTAACGCCCCCTCCTTGTTTATGGTAGTAATCAAAACAGGATAGCAGAAACTCTCTCTCTGCAAATAGAGTTCCAAAGTGAATCCAAAATAAATGAAAAATGCACCGGGTTTCCTTTACCCTAAAGAAACTAAATTGTCACAATCCAGAAACGGCAAGACGTAGCTTCCTACTACTGTCTTCCGCTCTTAAGGCAAAAACCAAAGTTCCAATATTATACAACTCCAAACACGGCAAGGTGTAGAGCCCCACAACCTTCCGCTTTGGCACTTGACAATCCTGGGTTAATAATAACCTTCGTAACGGTAACGTGTAGGAGTTCCCCCACTACGCTCCGCTCTCTATGGAACAAAACACGATATCCCCCAGCAAAGTTTCTCACATACAAAGTTATACTGTCACGTAATATTGGAAAGAAATACAGTACACTGAGTTAGCGCGTTTACTCACGCACTACCTAAACTCACAGGTACGCAGAAAGGTCCCGATTGAGTCAGCTCTCATGTGAAGCCCCATCAGCTTCTTCTCTGGATAAACAGCCGGCCGCTCTGCCTAGCCACTTCTGAATAGACACGCTGCAAGAGCCGCGACCCGGAAGCACCCGAGGTCGCGTGCACAATCGTCCTAGCAACCAAATGCGCTTCGGAAAACGCTGCTCCCTCCGGACCTCAGAACGCCGGAAACTCAACTAGTACCAGCCAGCGCTTCGCCTTGAATCACCATTTCACAGCGCTTCGGCAAACAAAGTGAAGAAGTTCATAAATCCCTGAAGTTTTCAAAATCACGAACAGGTAAATTAAGCCCCACCCTTCTTTTATATTATCACTCCCCCAGCCCTGGAATTCTGGGAGATGTAGTTTATTTACAGTTTAGGTAGGCGCCCAGATGTAAATCCTGACAGTATGTCCCCGTCCCTAGCGCCTCCTAGGACCAGGTTTAGCAGGAAACCTCCTGTGAAAAGACCTCACAGCACTGGGAGCATGCACATCGGCACAGGCTTCCCAAGAATCGTCCTCCGCGGTGTAACCCTTCCATGACACCAAGTACATAAGCACCCCCTGCGCCATTTAGAGTCTCGAATGCTCTTGATCTCGTATTCAAGCCCCCATCACTCACCACTGGAGGAGGAGCCGCCCTCCTGGCTGTCAATGCGGGCTTCAACAACTGAACATGAAACACAGGGTGTATTCGCAAAGAACCCGGCAGCCTCAACTTGTAAGCCACAGGATTAACTTGTTTCACAATGGGGTAAGGGCCAATGTATCTGGGATGGAAAACACTGCGCAACTTGAAACGAATGTTCCTGGTTGACAGCCACACCTTGTCACCCACCGCATACTGGCGACTCTCCAGTCTGCGACGATCTTCCCATTTCCTGTACACCTCTTTAGCTTTCTTCAAATGCACCTGCACCCCCTTGTGCACCTTTCTCAGTAACAACACCTTTTCCTTGACTGAAGGCTGATTTTGGAGATCGACTGGAATATCAACGGGCAAAGTATTAGCATCATACCCAAAATTAGCTTTAAAGGGAGACATTCCGGTGGAGCTATGCCAGGCATTATTATAGGCCAGCTCACCCATCCATAGCAGCTCTACCCAGGATTCATAAGCTTCTCTAGAATAACACCTTAACCTCTTGAATGCTATGGGGATTTTTCCCCTGTGCTGGAAACCCATGAACCCCATTATTCATGACGAGCTGGGCTCGTCATGAGCGTGCGAGGAGGCTACTGCATGACGAGCCCAGCTCGTCATGAGCGTGGAAGGGGTTAAGTACTTCTTCAAAGTCTGATTAAGTCTTTCCGTTTGCCCATCCGTTTGGGGATGGAAGCTGGTAGAAAGATTGGAATCAATGTTCAGGGCGCGACACCACATGCGCCAGAATCGCGCAATAAATTGAGGCCCCCTATCCGAAACGATCACTCTCGGTATCCCATGCAAACGGATGATATTACTGGCTAGCAATTGTGCTGTTTGACTCGCAGTGGGAAGGTTTTTACAGGGGATAAAGTGTCCCATTTTAGTGAGGCTGTCCACTACCACCAAGATGGCCGAGAAACCCTGATCAAGAGGAAGACCTGACACAAAGTCAAGACTGATGTTCTGCCATGCTTGATTCGGAGTAGGCATAGGAATGAGCTTCCCCGCTTTTCTAGTGGTTACTCCTTTCGCTCTAGCACAGACATCACATCGAGCAACCCACAAAGCTATATCCTTGTTCAAAGTAGCCCACCAAAAATGTCTCTGAACAGTCCAAATGGTCTTACGAATGCCAGGGTGACCTGCTAGCACCCCCTCATGGCACCAACTGAACGCCTTTTTCTGTAATGGAACCGTGGGCAAAAATAGCCTATCTTGATAGAAAGGCAACCCCTGTATCACCTTCCTCTCAGTGACGCCGTTTGCCCAAGTCTTCCAGCCTCCGGGATACTGATGACTCTTAACGTCATCCAGAAAGGATTCAGCCCTCACCACACAAAGAACCTTCCCTGTTGGTATGATGGCCTGCTTGTCCACCCCTCCCAACAGGTTTGGCATGGTTTGTCGGGATAAAGCGTCCGCCTTTCGGTTTTCAGAACCAGGACGAAACGTGACCACGAAGTTATACTCCGCGAAAAAGAGCATCCATCTCATTTGCCTTTGTGTCAAGTGTCTCGCAGAGGACATATATTGCAGGTTTCTATGGTCTGTGTAGACCGTGATGGTATGAAGAGCCCCCCACAGATACTGCCTCCACTCTTGAAAAGCCCTTTTTATAGAAAGGAGTTATTTTTCTGCGATAGTATAGTTGAGTTCGGCCGAACTCAACTTCTTAGACAGATATGCCACAGGGTGCAATTGCCCAGTATGGATGTCCCTCTGAGACAACACCGCTCCTATTGCTTCATCCGAAGCGTCGGCCTCTATCACAAAAGGTTGCTCCAAATTAGGGTGTGAAAGTACCGGGGCTGTGATAAACAAGTTCTTTAGGCTCTGGAAAGACTCTCCGGCTTCCCTTGTCCACACAAAAGGAACTCCCTTCCTCAACAGCCTCGTAATGGGAACTGCTACTTGAGAGAAATGCAAGATAAAGCGACGATAGTAATTCGCGAAGCCCAGAAAACTCTGGACCTCTCTCACATTTTTCGGAACTGGCCAGTCCTGAACTGCTTTCACCTTGCGCTCAGACATTTGCAAACCATGTGGACTGAGCATCACTCCCAAAAACTCTACACTAGACACCCCAAACTCACATTTGCTGAGTTTCACGAATAGACTGTGCTCCCTTAACTTGGACAGTACCTTGCATACCTGGTCTACATGGCTACCTTCCTCCATAGAATACACCAAAATGTCATCTATGTAGACAACTAAAAGATCTATGTATTCCTTCAGAACATCATTAATAAGGAATTGAAAAGCCGCCGGGGCATTACATAGCCCGAAAGGCATGATCAAATACTCGTACAGACCATACCGCGTCTTGAAGGCAGTTTTCCACTCATCCCCCTCACGAACCCTGACCAAGTGATAAGCACCCCGCAAGTCCAAGCGGGTATAGATCACAGCTTCCCTCACTTGGTCTATCAAAACTGTAATGAGGGGGAGAGGGTATCGGTTGCGAATGGTGTTTTTATTCAAGACGCGGTAGTCCACACAGGCTCTCAGGTTCCCATTGGCTTTCGCTATGAAGAAAAGGGGAGAGGCTGCAGGGGAACGAGATGGACTGATAAACCCAATACTGACATAATGGTCTATGTATTCTTTTAAGTGGGTGGTTTCAGGTACAGACAAGGTGTACACTCTACATGTTGGAATCGTAGCTCCGTCAACTAAATCTATACGGCAGTCATACTCCCTGTGAGGTGGTAATGTTTCTGCTTTACTTTCGCTATACACATCCTGATATGCATCGTACTCTATGGGAAGGACCACTTATTTCTCTGCAGCGGTAGCCACCATAAACTGGCAAGCTAATACCGCTACAGGGGAAGCCACATAAGGCACCAGATGTTCCTGACAATACCCTGATAAGAAATGTACTGTTCTGGTTTTCCAATCAATGGAAGGATTGTGGTAAGTCAGCCAAGGCATCCCCAATATAATCTCGTATTGGGGAGCATCTATGATATTCAATTTCAATTCAATTTCCAATCTTTATTTCGACCATTTGGTCATAAAAGATACACAATACAAAGAAGGAAAAACACATATTCACACATCGTTACATTTAAAATATGAATACGTAAAATAGGTTCAGTACAGGGATAAGCAACTTTATAGTGAATTTAAAAAAAGTTCAGTCACTACCCAACATTCTTTAAAAAACGGTTCCGTGTAAACCACACATTAGTAAAAAACTTAGAAAGTGCAAAAACAGTTGGGCCAGTAACATCAGTTTTTAAAACCCTGTACATTGGTGCGTATTCCCTGCCACCCATGTTCTTTATCAACGGCAGCAGCCAATACTTCCTAGCTGCCCTATAGGCTGGGCAAAAAAAAACCACATGCAGGTCGTTCTCCTCCCTATCCTCACACACAGGGCAATACTTGCTGGGGGCAGCCGGCGACCATCGACTAGTAAAAGACCGGAGGGGTAGTGTGCCATACCGCCACTGGAGATACAGTCTTCTTGCCAGCAAGGGAAAGATAGGGTCCAAAACCTTTTCAAACTTAAAAGTATCCTTGCTTTGCAGGAACACGGCTGACAAAGACCCGTCTGGCTGGGTAGCTATGGCCCCTGCCAATTTATGTTCGTAGTATAAATTCGACAGAGACTTCTTAGAAATATTGGGTGCTGCCGTGGCCGGGTCTGTCCATAGATCAGGAAGCCCCAAGTCCATACAGATGGCTTGGATATTTTTAACCCAGGGGACACTAAGCACCTTGGGGTGTTTCAGTATTTCGACCAATTCTGCCCGATAATCCGTAAGATCGTTGCTACTCCATAGCCTGCGCCAGAAGGCTATGGGTCTCAGGCCTATCTCATCAACTAGTGGTCGTAATCCTAAATCAAGCCTCAGTGGAAGAAGCGGAGTGCTCGGGGGGAGAGCAGCCACCCTTCTTATAAACTTGTTTTCTGTTACAGAAAGGCTATGACAAGGCATGTGCCCCCACAGTTCAGCCCCATACATGATTGCTCCTCTCGCCTGGGCCTTATATATCTGAACTAAGGCGCCCAACGGCCGGTATGTCGAGCCGGTCATAATTCGTGCAATGCCCCCAGTAGTTTGCACGAGTTTGAGATTTGCCCTACTCTGGTGGGATCCCCAAGTCATAGTTTCATTGAGGGTTACACCCAGGTATTCGAAGGTGGCCACTCTCTCAAGCCGCGAGGTTCCCAGTAACGGACTCTGGCGCAATTTGTGACTCGGGTTTAAAACCATATATTTGGTTTTAGTGGCGTTAATTTCTAACCCTCTATCCAGGCAGAATGCGGAAAAGGAATCAAGTATCCTTTGAATACCCATAGGGGTTTTTGAAAGCAGCAGGGTGTCATCCACAAACATGATTGCGGGCACCCTGCGGCCGTTTAGTTTAGGGGCGTCGGTATGATCAGTGGCGTTGAGATGGGCGATTACCCCGTTGACAAAGAGGCAAAACAGGGTCGGCGCCAGCACACAGCCCTGTCTTACCCCTCGGTCAACGGGGAACCTATCAGTAAGCTCCCCAGACCTCCCGCACCTCACTCGGGCATAATTCCCATGATGCAGCCTCTGTAAGATTGACAGGATGTCCGGGGGGACGCCCATCTCAGCCAGGACGCTCCATAATTTCCCCCTGGGGACCAGGTCGAAAGCGGCCCGTAAGTCCACAAAAATTGTGTACGAACTGCCGCCGTCGAACTTTGCTGTCTTCCAGTATATCAGATTTAGTCTAAAAACCTGGTCCACTGTGGATACCCCCTTCCTAAACCCCGCCTGATAGGGACTAAGGGCATCCACCTCCTCTATCCAGTCCTGGAGCCTATTCAGCAAGACCCTGCCGAACAGCTTCTGCGGTACAGCAATCAGGCTGATTGGCCTGTAGTTGGCTGGGAGAAGAGGGGAGCCCTTTTTAAAGATAGGGACCACCTCTGCCCCCAGCCAAGTACCAGGGATTTCCATCCCACCGAGAACACTGTTAAAAAGGGCCGTGAGATAGGGTGCCCAGACAGTGGGCTCCTGTTTAAACAGGTCCCCCGGTAAGCTATCCAGACCTGGCGCCTTTGCAGAAGCCAGGCCCGAGATAGCGGCAGTGACCTCCCCCAACGTTTTTGCCTCCCCTTGGTGGCCCGGCCCCTCCACCTCAATAGATTCAGGGACTTCACCTGGTTCAGAGCTATAGAGCGATTGAAAATGGGCCTTCCAAACCCCAGGTGCTATATTTGGCTCCAGTGCCGATTGTAGATTTCCTGACCCCCCATTCACTATCCTCCAAAACAACCGTTGATTTTGGAGTGCTAGGGCCTTTGTGAGTTCTTCCCACTGGTTTTCTTCCCATTCTATTTTAGCCTGATCCAGAAGTCTTTTATAGACTTGCCTGCCATGTTTCAGGCGTTCTCCTCCCACCCCCTCCTTTACTACTTTGAGCAGTTCTGATTTAGCCCGTCTACAAGTTTGATTATACCAGCGTGCTTTACCTCGGGGCCTCTCTCTGGTGTTACGTGCGCTACTAGTGAAATGTAGTGCCGCAATTCTTGTGAGCTCCTCATGGGCTTTAAATACTCTGGTCTGGGAGTCTATATTATTATCCCTCATGTCTTCACTCCCCACAGCTTCCAAAATGGGGACAATCTCAGCATACAGCAGAGGAAGTTTGTCCTTGGTTGCAGCCATATTTTCCCATTTAATTCTTCTCCTGCTGTTATATAGGAGGAGCGCGGGTTTATTCCCTTCCACTATGGTCCCAGAAGCTATGGGGCCTGGGTGCACCAGATCAAGCTCCAGGGCATTGTGATCGCTCTCACTCCTTTCCATCACCCTAAAGTCCCGGATTGTAGCCCACCTCGTTAGTTGGACCATAACATAGTCCAACCGAGACTCTCTCCCCCGTCTATTATAGGTAGTTTTGCTTGGAATATCGGATTCCATCCGCCCATTACAGGCTCTGATTCCAAACCTTAGGGTTAGAGCAGTAATTTGTAGTGCTAGAGGGGACCAAGCTTTCGCAGGCGGTGCTTCCACCGCGGGAACTGACCACCTTGCGTCTTCTTCCACTGTAAGCCCTTCCAAAAGGCCGGGTAATGGCTCAAAGTGAGAGTTAAAATCCCCACCAACCACATAATATGAATCATTCGACAGTTCCGATAAAAGGCTCGAAAGTTCATCAATGGTTGGTGATTCCTTTGCCCTTCCCATCGGCCTGGAATACAGGTTGACCAACACAAGTTTAACATTATTTGGCCAGAGTAATGAGACCACAAGTATGTCTTTCGAATTAAATGGTAGACGGGTGGCCACACAGCCAAGATGAGAAGCCACCCAGGTCGTAAGCCCGCCAGACGGACGACCTTTACCTTCCCACTGTGCTGGGATGTAAAATGATGCAAAACCCTGGTGACCATGGTCCTCACGTGCCCAAGTTTCCTGGAACATACAGATGTCCCCCATTTTAATGTAATTCTCCCAGTCTGGCTCCCCCAGTTTGTTGGCCAGACCCGCAATGTTCCAACAAATTAGCTTCAAATGGTCAGGCGCCACAGCCGGTAGGCCACAGGAATTGGGGGGATGAGATCCGAGTACCCCTTCCATCTGGTGAACTGGGACAGGAACAGCAATAGAAGAAAATGGCTCAGACTGGCTGGGCGAGCCGTTAGCCAGTACCAGAGAGTCCCGTGCACTTCCCTCCGATATATCCTCATCAACCACAGGTCGGTGGCAAGGGCTACAGATGTCACTTTCGGGCACCCCTTGATTATCCGTCACGCCAATAACTATACCAGTTGTTACAATAGAAGGTGTCTGCGGTCTACCAGCCCCCTTATCCCCGGTATCTGGCTTATGAGCAATAAGTCAATCAACCCCATCCAGGGCACTCAAACAATTGGAACGATTGAAATGAGAATACGGTGTCTCTGGCACTTGGGAGTACTGGTGTTGTCTATGGTCCTTGCGACTGCGTCTATGATCCACCCTTGTCCAATCCTCATACAGTTGATCCCTATGCATACGAATAGGGGGGAAGAAAAAAGAAACTGGCAGGGTCTGGATAGTAGAGTCCAAGGATCTGTTGACGCCTTCACAGATATGCAGCACCGTACCCTGATCTTTAAAGGTTACCAGGACGCAGTCCCCCGTTATTGATTTCCTGGTCTTCCCTAGCCACGGGACCCTTCTCACCATGATAATCTCATTATTTAAATAAGGTGGTAATGGTCGGTTCCAATTGAGCCATTTGATAACCTTTTTCTTGAGGGATAAGTAATCTTCTTTTTCCCCTGATCGTAAGTGGGGGGCACCTGCTAGGACCACTGTGAGACTATTGGCTTCAGGCGGGAGATCTGGTCTCCTAGGTCTTGGGGACGGGCCAACCGGGGAGCGTGTGGTACCTTTGCCAGATTCCTGGCCTCTTTCCTTACGCTCTATCTGCGGTCTTTGGGGAATATGATCTAGTGCTTGCGGTGGCCCATTAGCTTGGTTATTGTGCTGCGCCTGGAATTTAATAGCCATAAGTGGCTGCAAGGGGGGGGCAGAAGGCACACCCTGAGGTAAAACTTTGGTAACTGAGTTTAAACCTCCTGCTTCCAAATGATCCCCTGGCGGGAGTTGAGGTCCCACTTGCTTACTTACTATGGTGTTCAAAGTAGTAAGGGATGCTTCTAGTAAAGTGAGCCTACTCTCCACTTTTTCTAGGCTAGCACTAATGGGCTGCAGGATAGAGCGGAATAGGATCTCAATACTCTCTAAGGATAGGGGTGGGGAATTTTTAGCTGAAGGATTGGCCTCTAGGTTCATGTCAGTAGCCTCTAAAGTAGGGCATGGAACCTTTGTAGATAAGACAGTGGGGACTTTCTCACCCACCTTGCCTGGCAGGAATGGGTTGGTAAGTTTCTTGCCGAAATCGAGGTGAGACAACTTGGGTTTTCCCCCACCCCCTAATGTTTTCCTACTTCGTTTGCTGGGCGGAGGCCTATGCACCTCAACAGCAACAGTAGGTTTTAACTTCTTCTTAACCATTTGCGGAGGGGAGAGTTGTTCTAGAAGGCTGACTGAAGTAGCAAACTGAGTATCAGCTACTAGGACCAGTTGGGTTCCAGACACCGCTCCTGGGGGACAGGGGATTTCCCTTAATAAAAGAGGAAAGTCCTCAAGGGTCAGTGGGTTTGGGGTATCAAGGAGCGTAACTTCGTCTTGGGAAATTGGGTAGGGGACGATGTCTGTCAAGGATCTATTTTTCATAGATTCAATGGAGCGCCTGCGCTCCGCCCTACGTTTCTCTAATGAGGTCTCTTTGGCCACCTCTCCCTTAGAAGGTTTAAAATAGTTATCCAACGTCCCAGTACTAGAAGCCCCCTCCCTTAATGGGGTTTCGCACGGGGGTGGCGAAGGCATAACCAGAATCAAAGTTTTTACGAAATTTCAGGGAGTGGGCCCAGCCCGGCCTCCTTCGGCCCCTGACGGCCACAGACGGTCCCGCCCTTGTCCCGGGCTTCTCCCGGCGCCCTCCCGCGCGCTCCCGCGCAGCGGGTCAAGTGCCTCCTTTTAGATGTTACGCCGAGGGGGCGTTGCCGGCAGGGAGAGGAGCTCAGCTGAAAACGGGCGCGCGGAGACTCCTGGACACTGGAGTCCTCCGCTCTACCCTCGCAGCCCTGCCGGTGTCCAAGTCAATGAAATTGCCCCAAAGGTGCGCTGGAGCCACACACCACGAAGCGGGACCCGCGGAGCGGGTCCGGCGAGGCGTGGTGTCACAGGGAGGCTGGGTCCGAGGTTTCTCAGGCAAGTGCGCGAAGCGCGGCGTTTAGGCAGGGAATCCACCTGTGCAGCACTTCACAGCCCGTTAAGTCTTCAGTGTTGGGGGCGTGGCCGGCAGGGAGAGGAGCCCAGCTGAAAACGGGCGCGCGGAGACTCCCGGACACTGGAGTCCTCCGCTCTACCCTCGCAGCCCTGCCGGTGTCCAAGTCAATGAAATTGCCCCAAAGGTGCGCTGGAGCCACACACCACGAAGCGGGACCCGCGGAGCGGGTCCGGCGAGGCGTGGTGTCACAGGGAGGCTGGGTCCGAGGTTTCTCAGGCAAGTGCGCGAAGCGCGGCGTTTAGGCAGGGAATCCACCTGTGCAGCACTTCACAGCCCGTTAAGTCTTCAGTGTTGGGGGCGTGGCCGGCAGGGAGAGGAGCCCAGCTGAAAACGGGCGCGCGGAGACTCCTGGACACTGGAGTCCTCCGCTCTACCCTCGCAGCCCTGCCGGTGTCCAAGTCAATGAAATTGCCCCAAAGGTGCGCTGGAGCCACACACCACGAAGCGGGACCCGCGGAGCGGGTCCGGCGAGGCGTGGTGTCACAGGGAGGCTGGGTCCGAGGTTTCTCAGGCAAGTGCGCGAAGCGCGGCGTTTAGGCAGGGAATCCACCTGTGCAGCACTTCACAGCCCGTTAAGTCTTCAGTGTTGGGGGCGTGGCCGGCAGGGAGAGGAGCCCAGCTGAAAACGGGCGCGCGGAGACTCCTGAACACTGGAGTCCTCCGCTCTACCCTCGCAGCCCTGCCGGTGTCCAAGTCAATAAAATTGCCCCAAAGGTGCGCTGGAGCCACACACCACGAAGCGGGACCCGCGGAGCGGGTCCGGCGAGGCGTGGTGTCACAGGGAGGCTGGGTCCGAGGTTTCTCAGGCAAGTGCGCGAAGCGCGGCGTTTAGGCAGGGAATCCACCTGTGCAGCACTTCACAGCCCGTTAAGTCTTCAGTGTTGGGGGCGTGGCCGGCAGGGAGAGGAGCCCAGCTGAAAACGGGCGCGCGGAGACTCCTGGACACTGGAGTCCTCCGCTCTACCCTCGCAGACCTGCCGGTGTCCAAGTCAATGAAATTGCCCCAAAGGTGCGCTGGAGCCACACACCACGAAGCGGGACCCGCGGAGCGGGTCCGGCGAGGCGTGGTGTCACAGGGAGGCTGGGTCCGAGGTTTCTCAGGCAAGTGCGCGAAGCGCGGCGTTTAGGCAGGGAATCCCAATGTTTCCACATGTCTCCCTTCCGACACCTCAATAGACAACACCACTTCAGCTGTTTTTTCAGTTATAAGACCTGATTTTATGGGCTGTCCATCAACTGCCAAGACCTCCTCTGGATTATCTCTAGGTACTCTGGGTATAGCCAAACGAGAAACCAAACCATTATCGATGAAACTTCCCGTAGCTCCTGAGTCCAACATTACCAACACTTGATGGGTCTTTTGTTCACACTCCAAAGTCATAGTAAGAACCAAATGAGACTCAGTCTCCCCTATCCCATTGGAGTATAGGGATGTGAGTTTCCAGTCTGGAGATTCTACTTCTCTTGTTATAGGCCCCAATGAACTGTCTGACTCTCTAGCTGTTGTGGAAACCGCCACCCTCTTATTACGGTTCCAACTATTGGGAGTCTTGGGCTTTGAAGGGCACTCTCTTACATAATGCCCCTTCTTCCCACAGTACATACAAAGGCCTTGTACTCTTCTACTTTCCCTTTCTTCTTTGGTCAACGGGGGTCTGATAGCTCCGATTTCCATTGGTTCTGAGCCAGAATCTGCAGTACCCATAGCTTTTGGAGGGAAACTCACATATCGGTTTGATCCTTTGTCCCATTTCCTTCTGTCTCCACCCCTCTCCGTCAAGCTACTATCAAGCCTTAATACTAAATTCACCATGTCCACACAGGTAGTAGGTTGGGGATCAATCTGCACCACCACATCTTTTAATTCGTCCCTTAACCCCTGATAAAAAAGGGACATTCTTTTTTCTTCTGGCCATGCAGACTCTGCCACCAGACGATTAAACGCTGTGAGATATGTTATTAATTCACCTCTACCCTGTCGCAAAGTTAACAAATCTTTATCAGCGCTAAAAGTGGTGGCCCTCCGGTCAAACACCTTTTCAAATTCTGTCCTGAATGCGGACCAATCAGACAAAATAGCGTCATTGTTCTTTACCAATGGCACAGCCCAGTTAGCCGCATCCCCCACTAAATAGGAAATAGCAAACGCTACCCTTGAATGGTTGGTAGGGAAAGAGGCAGGTTTACAGGAAAAATGAAGCAACACCTGAGTAAGGAACACCTGTATTTTGCGAGGGTATCCCGCATACCTTTCTGGGGTAGCCAAAGGAATGGGGGGAGGAACAGTGACTTGTATTTGTGATGGACCCGTCGAAAATGGGTTCTTTGATAACTGTTCTACTCTGTCTTTGAGCGCAGCCGTCTCTGTCTTAGAAGACGCCAGCTCCTGTTGAACCAAAACCAGAGCATGCAACACATCCTCCATGGTAGCCATATTAACAACAACCGGACCAGGCAGAATGTAATTCGTGGGTTCGTGATTCTGTCAGGTCCCACTCAGCAGGATCCGGTTGCAGAAATAGGGCTCCACCTCCCGACCTCACCAACACACTGTTGTGTATAACACAGTGTGTTCGAGGGATAGGGTGAGGGAAAATAAAGAAACAAGGGAGGGGACGGAAGGGGACTGCAGGGAAGGGATAGCTGCAAGAGAAAACACACCAGGTTTAAAGACATCCACAGTATAATGCTACACTCCTTTCATTCTCGCTAAATAGAACCTTAAGAATCACCTTTCTTAAGTGTGTGTGTTCCACCTCTTCCCTGTCGCAAGATATAGAAGATATCAGAACCTCTGGTCCCTAAATAATACAAAAGTCAGGTTATACTCTTGAAACAAATCATAAACACAAATATGTAATAAATCTATCTAATGTAACGCACCCCTCCTTGTTTATGGTAGTAATCAAAACAGGATAGCAGAAACTCTCTCTCTGCAAATAGAGTTCCAAAGTGAATTCAAAATAAATGAAAAGTTCACCGTGTTTCCTTTACCCTAAAGAAACTAAATTGTCACAATCCAGAAACGGCAAGACGTAGCTTCCTACTACTGTCTTCCGCTCTTAAGGCAAAAACCAAAGTTCCAATATTATGCAACTCCAAACACGGCAAGGTGTAGAGCCCCACAACCTTCCGCTTTGGCACTTGACAATCCTGGGTTAATAATAACCTTCGTAACGGTAACGTGTAGGAGTTCCCCCACTACGCTCCGCTCTCTATGGAACAAAACACGATATCCCCCAGCAAAGTTTCTCACATACAAAGTTATACTGTCACGTAATATTGGAAATAAATACAGTACACTGAGTTAGCTCGTTTACTCACGCACTACCTAAACTCACAGGTACGCAGAAAGGTCCCGATTGAGTCAGCTCTCATGTGAAGCCCCATCGGCTTCTTCTCTGGATAAACAGCCGGCCGCTCTGCCTAGCCGCTTCTGAATAGACACGCTGCAAGAGCCGCGACCCGGAAGCACCCGAGGTCGCGTGCACAATCGTCCTAGCAACCAAATGCGCTTCGGAAAACGCTGCTCCCTCCGGACCTCAGACACCTCGGAAACTCAACTAGTACCAGCCAGCGCTTCGCCTTGAATCACCATTTCACAGCGCTTCGGCAAACAAAGTGAAGAAGTTCATAAATCTGTGGTAAATAAAATATTACCCTGGCAGAATTTCTAGGCATTAACCAAATATCATGCATCAAATGAGAGACAGGATCCGTGGTGTCCAAGTTAAAATGGGCTTTATTCCAATAACTCGAGTCAAAGGGAGAATATGTTCCATCACCACTGAGGTTCAGGAAGAGTAATCTAACATTCAATAACAATGAACAGCATATATACAATTTTCTCCTTGTACATAGGGAGGAGCGCTCCAGGCCGAGCAAGAAAGAAAGAGATAAGAGCATGTGGGCGCACACTTGATGAGTCATAGGTAGATGATAGGTAGATGTCATAGGTGGGTGGGTATTTAGGGGAGGTGTTTGCATGACCAGCTGGAACTCTGCCCTAATTGTGCAACTTTGAGCATGGCGTGCAATTGACGTGTAAATGGGAGGAGAGCTGACTTATGGCTTAGCAGAGTAATCTCTTGTGTCAGGGCGACTTGAGCACGTCTGGTACAACTGATGTCTGGAGTCAGGGGATGTTTTATCTGAAACAAAGGTTCATCGCTAGAAATAAAGAAAAAGCATATATTTCTCCGTTCATTGCATGGGGGCTGAGACAGAGAGCTAGGCCTTATCTGTCGCGAACGGGTTCTGTTTACATTTCCTCACCGGGCAAGGATGCCACTCTGTACAGCAAAACAGATAACTGTTATTCATAACACTGTCTTGGCAGAAGTTCAGAAAGTGGTTCAACCACAATAAAATAAAGGGCTCAGTACGATATTTATTTAAAATGCACAATGCAGAATGCAAAATACATGGGCCTTTATTTTAGCTTAACGTTTGGGAGACTTTGATGACTTGACTTGCAGGACATGTTTGCAGAGGCCTAGTGATTCAGGCCACTACGAGAAATATGCATGGGTGACATGCACATGAATGTAACATAGGGTATATGTAGTGGACATTATTTGGCCAGGCAAAATATCATTCTCCTCATTCCCTCCTTGTCAACTACATAACCCTTTAGGATACATCTATATTCATGAGACCGTATAGCTGATCATACAGAATCATTTCTTCACCTTTATCCTTTGTACATATGGATGGGGAACGCAAGCAGTGGCACAAAGGCCAGGCCACACTGCAGACAGTGATAGTATCATGGCAAACTGCTCCTGGATCAAGTCGCCAGGGCAGATGCAGTCACATTCACTACTGCTTCAAGGGTCCTTGTTAATTTGCGTAGCAGTTTACTATTTTGGACGGGGCCAACAAAGAAAAAGAAACCTTTGTTGAAATCTGTATATTGCTCCCACGCTGTTTCTGTCTGCTATATAACAAGTTCCACCCTAGTCTAAGACCGCAAATGAAAAAGGTATGGCGTGACGTTTTGAAAGAAGAAAGTCCTTCTGAGAGTGAAGTTCCCTGTAAATAGCTCCTTGAAAATATGGTTTATGAAGAGCATGTCATTATTATAACTTGCTGAGTTTCTTGTAAATATGGCTTGTGAATAGCGCCATGTGGTCATGGTTTGTGCAGAGTATGTTGTCTTTACGTTAGGCAGGAGAGAGCTGGATCTCTTACAAGTGCTTGGAGGTAACGTTTTGAAGATGTTTTGCTTTAACATGCTGCTTAACAAGGTGTTGAGGGATTTTGGCGTTGTTTGGCGTTTTCGGGGGGGGCGTGTTTTTGAGCGGAAATTCGTACCCGTTCCAGTGTAGGGATTCGGCTGCTTTTTGGTGAGGATGTAGGGCATCGCTTGGACTACTGTGATGCCAAATTTGAAAAGGATCTGAGCTGTGGAAGTGGAGGAAAAAGCATGTCTTGTGCGGAGGTGCGATTTGCCATGTTATCCAATGGGCGTTTTTTCCTAAAAATTATTTTTCAGAATCTATTTCGGCAGAACTCCCTTTGTTTTCTGATAAGGGGGTAGTTTGCCACATACCCAGCAATTAGTTGCATTGCTGGTCTGGCTGGTCACGTATGCATACTGGATGAATGTATATGTGAGGAAATAAAAAAGAAAACATGTAGCAATAAACTAACACCGATTATAACAATGCACAGAATAAAATAATGATCAGGGTAACAATCCATTTGCTGCGTAATGTCTTGTAGTATCTGCAGTGTCTTGCAGTGTCTTGCAATCTCTCATCTTGCTATTCTCATATGTGATCTTATACATGTCAGAAACTGGTCTAACCGATTCACCACCGGGTGGGCTTAAACAATTAAACTACGTCTGACTTACTAGATCTGAGTTTAGACATATACTCTTGCTGAGGGGTCTTTTCAAGCAAAGGCGGCACAAAGTCTGTTGTGTCATTAAAGTCAATGTTCTTTTCGAATGTTCCACATTGTCCAAAATAGCGCTTAACGTGATGGGCATGGATCCAGCCCTTGCGTCCCTCCACTTTCAGTGCGGTCCTCGTGGTAAGAAGCACCAACTTCGGGGTCTTCCAGCGCGGCTCAAGGGGGCTGGAACGATCAAAATTCCGGATGCACACAAAGTCCCCTGGGACTATGGCGTGTTCCTTGACCTGTGTGTTGTCAGGGAAGGCGGCAGCAACCTGTGAACGACAAGAGAGTAGGGCAGACATCAAGGAAGCCAGGTAATCTGTCAGCATGTTACTGTCAACATCAGTTATCTTTCTGGGCATAGGCGTACCCCACATATTTGGCGGTCTACCGAAAACCACTTCATACGGAGATAGGCCTGTTCTGGAATGTGCTACCATACGCATGTAAAAGAGGCAAACCGGCAGGGCTACCATCCAATCCACGCCTTTCTCTGCACAGACCTTTGCTAATTTTGTCTTGAGGGTTTGATTATGTCTCTCTACAAGGCCTGCTGCTTCCGGGTGTCTGACACAATGGAACTTCCATGTGTAACCTAACAGAAGGGACACTTGTTTCATTAATTCAGAGGAGAATGGCTGGCCGTTATCTGAATAGATCACCCGAGGTAATCCATACCTGGGGAAATACTCGCGCACTAACTGTCTGGCTGTTGTTACAGCAGTATAATCTGGAACTGGATAAGCTTCTGTCCATCTAGATAGTGCACACACTACCACCAAGACATACTTGTAACCTCTACATCTGTCCATTTGGATATAATCCATCTGGAGAACCTCAAAAGGGTGGTCAGGAGGATGAAATCCGCCTTGTTCCACCGGGATGCCTTTACCTGGATTGAACTGACAACAGATCATACATGTTCGTACTTTCTGCTTCGCTGCGGCACGCATGTGCTTGTTAAACCAGATGTTCTGTAAGCTGTCTAACATTGCTTTTTCTCCTAAGTGTGCTGGACTGTGGGCTGTGTTGGTGATTACTTGTACCATAGAATCTGGTAGAAACCATGTGCCTTTTCCCTTAGTCATCCACCCTTGGTCAGTCTGGACCCCTCCTTGTTCAGTCCATTTCTTTATCTCATCTGCAGTGGCATGTGTCTGTATGTCGAGTACGTCTTGAGTGGGATCCCTGACTGTCATACATGTTGTCAGTAATGGTACCTCTGTCCTTGTCGTGTCTGTTGGTGTCTGGGCTGCAAGTCTAGCTGTTCGATCTGCCAGGTCATTACCCTGGGAAATGGTGTCTGTAACTTTGGTGTGAGCTTTGCACTTCAGGATAGCAATGGCTGTAGGTAAATGTATGGCTTCTAACAGGGCTTGAATAAGCTGGCCATGCTGAATCTTGGTCCCATGGGAGGTCAGGAAACCTCTCTCCCTCCATAAGACCCCGAAATCATGAACAACGCCAAAGGCATATTGCGAATCAGTATAAATGTTTACTTTCAAGTGCTTAGCTCTTATGCAGGCTTGTGTCAGAGCGATGAGCTCTGCTGCTTGTGCTGACAATGTGTCTATTTTCTGTGTCTCTATGACTTCTTTATCAGTGGTCACAGCATAGGCCGCTACTAACTCTCCTGCACTCGTTCTCATGCATGATCCATCTACATAGAGCGTTAAGTCTGGGTCTGAAAGTGCAATATCTGTCAGGTCTTGTCTTGGTTTCGTCACTATATTCATTAGTTCCACACAGTCATGTGATGGTGCATTTACTGTACTTGAGGGCAAAAGTGTTGCAGGGTTCAGAATATTACAACGTCTGATCTCTATGTGTGGTTGAAATAATGTCAGTTCATATCCTGTCAGTCTTGCTACAGTCAAGTGTTGTGTCTGAGTTCTGTTTAAGAGTACCTCCACTGCATGTGGGACCTGTACTGTCAGAGGGTGACCCAATACTATTGAATCACTTTGTCTTATGGCTAGGGCTGTTGCTGCAACTGATTTCAGGCATGCAGGCAGAGCCTGGGCCACTGGGTCTAGTGTGCTAGAAAAATAAGCACAAGGCTTGTGTTTTCCTGCTTGATCTTGTGTGAGAACAGATAACGCTGTTCCTTCTCTTTCAGTTACAAAAAGCATGAAAGGTTTGCTGTAACATGGAGTCGCTAACACTGGCGCTTGACAAAGCTCTTTTTAATTCCTCAAATGCCAAGGTGTGTTCTTGTGTCCAAGGGAGGACAGTCCCCCCTGCCTCCTGTGTAGTTAACTGTATGAGTGGTTTGGCTAGAAAGGCATACTGGGGAATCCATTGCCTACAGTATGAAGTGAGGCCAATAAAGGCACGTACTTCCTTTTGTGTCTTGGGCTGTGAAAGGTTAGCAATGAGCTGTATACGTGCTTGTGTTAGCTGTCTCCCCTCCTTGGAAAGCAAGTGTCCTAGGTACACTACTTGCTTTTCACAGAATTGCAACTTCGAAAGGGACACCTTGTGCCCCTTGTCAGCCAGAAAATGTAAGACTGTCAGTGATGCATTTTCACATTCTTTTTCTGAACGTGCTGTAATCAGGATATCGTCCACATACTGTAGTAACGCAGTGTTGGAAGGCATGTGAATGCTGTCTAGCTGTCTCTTCAGAGCCTGACTGTAAATACTAGGGCTTTCTGTAAAACCTTGGGGAGCTCTTGTAAAGACAAAGCTACGACCTCTTAATGAAAATCCAAACAGGTACTGGCTGTCTGGGTGAATGGGAACACTAAAGAAAGCGTTCTTCAAGTCGATAACAGTAAAGTAAGTAGCCTCTGAATCAATAGCAGTCAATAATGAAGAAATGTCTGGCACCACTGGATATTGTGGTACTACACATTTGTTCAATTCTCGCAGGTCAATAATCAATCGGTACACTGGCAATACACTAGGATCAGATCTTTTAAGGATAGGAATGACAGGCGAGTTACATACATTTGAGACTGTCTCTACCACTACCCCCCGTGCAATAAATTCATCAACTATTTTCAGTAATGCTGTTTCGGCGTCAGGTGGTAACTTGTATTGTCTAATACGCGGAAGTACTACTCCTGCTTTGAGTGTGACATGGTGAGGCGTAATGTCCATGTAACCTACGTCAGTCGGTCCTTGTGCCCACAGGATCTGTGGCATGTTCTTGAGTCTGTGGTCAAAATCAGTCAGTACATAATGTCCCTTAAAATCACGTAAGAACAGGCGTACTCCTTCTGGAGAACAGCAGATAACTGCTCCTAGATCTTTTAATGTCTTCATACCGAGTAAGTTTTCTGGACATGACTTAGTAAGTAGCAAGTCAGTGGTACGTGACAGTGGACCAACCCCTAGGGAGACTGGTTTTGATACTTCATTAACAATAGGCTTTCCTGAAAATCCCAGGGAAACATTTTGTGAGCCCGAGAGAGGTGCCCCTGGAACCTCGTCATGACTGATGGTAGTTCTGCTCGCCCCTGTGTCAATCAGAAACTTTCGATCCTGACCTAGAACACGACTATGTACATACGGACCCTCTTGATCTACAGGAACCTCAATAAGGGGCAAGCCTACTTCCCTCTCGAGGCTGTTTCATGAGAACTGTTGATATTCTGGATAGTCAGACTGTGTGTGCTGATACATTTGTGGTGTGGCATGAACAGGCGGTGGTGGAGGATAATTCGCTACTGTCTGTTGCGTGTTCTGTTGCGTGTTATTCTGTCTAGGAGTGTACTGTCGCTCTTTTGTCTTGCCTGTAGCAATGTTGTGTTTCAGAACAGTGCAGTCCTTTACAAAGTGACCTGGTTGTTTGCAATAGTTACAGTTCCCTTTGACAGGTGTCGTGTTATGTTTGTTTGAAGTCGCCGGTACCGTCTGGGCAACCAGCACCTTCATTTTTGTCTCTTTCATGCGTCTCTTTTCATGATCCTGCTCTTCTCTAATCCTATTCTGATGATACTGTAGCATCTGTAACATTTGTGAAGGGCTGTTTGCTTGCCAAGTACTCTCAACCTTCAGTACTCTATTCTTGATCTGGGGTAAGGAATTCTCTACTAATTTGCTCACAAAAAGATGTGGAAATGACTCGCTACCAGGCTTAAGGCCACTATTAATAGTAAAACATTTCTCAAATCTAGAATAGAAATCACTAGTGTCCTCGTCTTGCTTTTGTTTACATGCTGAAATAGCATCCCAATCTTCCTTTTTAGTAATCAATAATCTTGGCAAAACTTGTATCAGAAATTCAGGTAGTTCTCTAGCTCTATCTCCAAGACCAACTCCTGGGGCCCTGCCCTTCTCTTCTGTTTCCAACGCATCCCAACTTAACTTTTTCTCACCCACTTCCCAGTCTTTTTCCTTAAGTTTTTCATAAATCCCTGCAGGTAACAGTACTTTTAATAGCTTCAGAATGTCAGCGTATGTATAATCTCCTATGCGGAGGATGTCTTTTAATTCACGGTCAAATCCCCCTGGGTCTTTATCATGACAAGGCAACATCTTTTTCATTTCAAGAATCTCTAATTTCGTTAAGGGGGTGTAAACATACACTCGTTGTAACTCATTGGCCGCATTCTTAACGGGATGAACCTCTCGTAGGGGGTTCTGTCTGCCTATGTGTACGTTATGTCTGTCATGGTGTAAGACTGGAGGCATGTATGTAGTCAGAAAATCTATGTACTTATGTCGTTGATCCAGGATTACATTAATTAATTCAGTACCCAAACCTGTCCATCTATCTAGTAAAATGTCGTCAAGTATTTTATGCAAGTGACCAGGATCAGAATGCTGACTTTTATACAACGTTATCAAGTGTTGAACCATGTAAATACCAGCCAAACGCTGTTCGTTCGGTGGAAGGCTTAAGAAAGTCTGAGCCACTATATCACTGCTATATATATTGGCATTGGACACCCACTGGGTGGCTGACCGGGCCAACTCTATTTCGTGTTGTGTGGGAGGTCTCTCACTCCCTATCCATTGTTTCAGTGCTTTTTCAGTAGCCTGGAATAATGCTTCAAGGGAATACCTTTCTTATATAGCTGGCCCCTGTTTACGGTAATCAAGGCACTTGGGTCTGTCAAACTGTCGCGCTTTTCCTACATAATTCATTTTGTCTTTTGGTTCATCTACTTCTTCTATTGATAACTCACCATTTTCCTCAGACTCTTTTCTGTGCCTTTCTATTATTTCCATTCGTATTTTCTTGTACATGGCATCTATCTGTCCCTGTTTCTCATGTCTACCGGCATCTATGTGATCACTCCATTCTATCAATCCTGCTTTTACATCTCCGTCCCCTTCGTCCTGTTCCCTGATCAGGCAGTTAATAATAAAACGTAAGACATGGTTCTTAACCCCTACTTTTCTCTGTGACATGGCTTGTGCTATACTATCTGGTCCCTCCCCCGTTCTAATAAAACGATACATGCTATCTAGGTGATCTTTCATGTCTGGTAATGTCTCTAGATATGCAACAGCTTGTCTTAGTCTACGTGAAATCACAACCATTGAACCCTTTCCTGGTTCTGTACCATATACACAAAATGGAATGGCTGCATCTACAGTAGGCACCCCTCCCACTGCCCCGGGACCTACGTCATCTTTTGCTAGCTGCTGCTGAAGTTGCTGGAGCTGATCTGCTGCTGGGGGTGGAGGAAAACCTGCATTAACGTAGTCCGGGAGGGAATCGTCTAGATACGAGGAAATGAATGCTTCAGATGCTGTCGGCTTTATTCTATGTACTCTATATGGTACAGGTGGTGGCGTTCGAGACCTACTGGGTCTCTCTGAGGTGTTCACTTTAGCTAGTTCTTCTGACAGAACGGGATGAATACCATTAACAACAGCGTTTCTTTCCCTATCAGTCTGTTCTGTTTTGACACGTTCCCCCTCCTCCCGCAGTTCCTTTTCTCTGGCTTTCTCCCCAGCTTGTCTAGTTCTATCTGCTTTATTCAATTCTTTCTCTGTTCTCCTGTGTGACTCTTTGCGCCACAATTCGATGGCATCTTTCTGAGAGGGTCTTGATTTCTTTTTCCATAGTGCTTCCTCCACCCTCATAATACATTCAGGATCCCATGTTCCCGAGATTGGCCATCTATACTTTTCCTCCAGGTCCTTGGTGTAGTCTACACATAAATCTAAAAACAAAATGGCGTCTAGCCCATGCTTATTATACATATAATGACCAGGTGTGTCTCTAGGCGGGATGTTAACTGGTTCTTCTAGTATACCTTTTCTGGTCCCTATCTGACGTAACTTTGAAAACAGTGGCATGTTTGAAACCAATATTCACAAAAATAGACTGAAACAATCAACAATCATTCACACACAAACAAATATTAAACACTAAAACAGTTACAACCTAAACTGATACAGAGAGCTAAACATGTACTTAAAAAACTTTATGCACTGAAATACAGTACAACCATACCGGTCTCAAAAATGAGACACGTCTTGACCGTTCCCACGTTCAACCGTGGGCCCGTACTTTACCGGTCTCACGTGAATGAGACACGTCTTTACCGCACCCACGTTTACCATGGACACGTCTTTAATCTTGATGCATTCCCCATAGTGGTACTCACCGGGAAGCAGAATCTTGAAACTTGAAGGCCTCGGACTTCTACGCATGCGCCTTGGAACAGGTGGACCTCTGGAGACCTCGGACCTTGCTCTCTCATGGGCTGGGCTCTGGGTTGAGACAATCCGCTTTCCTCACCGCCTCACATGGATGCCTGGTCGCAGTCCGTCCTCCTCCTGGGCCTGAGGGAGTAGCGGGTAATCCCAATGGCGTGTACACTTTAAAGTCCGTCACGGCTGTGGAAGGGGGCAAAGACTAGACCTACAAACTCCGGCGAGTGGGGAAAGGGACATGTGCCTATTCGGGCGCCAATTAATGTGGTAAATAAAATATTACCCTGGCAGAATTTCTAGGCATTAACCAAATATCATGCATCAAATGAGAGACAGGATCCGTGGTGTCCAAGTTAAAATGGGCTTTATTCCAATAACTCGAGTCAAAGGGAGAATATGTTCCATCACCACTGAGGTTCAGGAAGAGTAATCTAACATTCAATAACAATGAACAGCATATATACAATTTTCTCCTTGTACATAGGGAGGAGCGCTCCAGGCCGAGCAAGAAAGAAAGAGATAAGAGCATGTGGGCGTACACTTGATGAGTCATAGGTAGATGATAGGTAGATGTCATAGGTGGGTGGGTATTTAGGGGAGGTGTTTGCATGACCAGCTGGAACTCTGCCCTAATTGTGCAACTTTGAGCATGGCGTGCAATTGACGTGTAAATGGGAGGAGAGCTGACTTTTGGCTTAGCAGAGTAATCTCTTGTGTCAGGGCGACTTGAGCACGTCTGGTACAACTGATGTCTGGAGTCAGGGGATGTTTTATCTGAAACAAAGGTTCATCTCTAGAAATAAAGAAAAAGCATATATTTCTCCGTTCATTGCATGGGGGCTGAGACAGAGAGCTAGGCCTTATCTGTCGCGAACGGGTTCTGTTTACATTTCCTCACCGGGCAAGGATGCCACTCTGTACAGCAAAACAGATAACTGTTATTCATAACACTGTCTTGGCAGAAGTTCAGAAAGTGGTTCAACCACAATAAAATAGAGGGCTCAGTACGATATTTATTTAAAATGCACAATGCAGAATGCAAAATACATGGGCCTTTATTTTAGCTTAACGTTTGGGAGACTTTGATGACTTGACTTGCAGGACATGTTTGCAGAGGCCTAGTGATTCAGGCCACTACGAGAAATATGCATGGGTGACATGCACATGAATGTAACATAGGGTATATGTAGTGGACATTATTTGGCCAGGCAAAATATCATTCTCCTCAAATCCCTGAAGTTTTCAAAATCACGAACAGGGAAATTAAGCCCCACCCTTCTTTTATAGTATCACTCCCCCAGCCCTGGAATTCTGGGAGATGTAGTTTATTTACAGTTTAGGTAGGCGCCCAGATGTAAATCCTGACACATGCAGCACGGCGGTACCCTTAGGACCAACTCGTGCTCTGTCTTGTATGTACCACTTCCACTTTATGGCGCTAGCCTCCTGTGCATGCCCAATCCTGTGTGTCTTGGGTGAGCTCATCACCCATTGCATGATAGGTATCTCAGGTCTCAAAAACACATTGTGCCCTAGGGTCAACTGCTCAGTACCCACCAGAGCCCCATAACATGCCAACAACTGCTTCTCAAAAGGAGTGTACCGCTCTCCAGCATCAGGTAATTTCTTTGTCCAAAACTGTAGGGGCACTTTCTGTCTCCCCTGCTTTTTCCACAGGCTCCAGGTTGCATACTGATCCTGAACAGTTACATTTAAATCAATGCTTCCCTCTCGTAAGGGCCATAAATCCAAGGCACGCTGTATAGGCTCCTTCGCTGACTCAAACGCCTGTTGCTGTGCCTCTCCCCACTCAAACTCATGCTTCTTCCGTGTCACCTTGTACAGAGGGGCCAAAATCTGACTCAAATGGGGAATGTGCTGTCTCCAAAAACCAAACAATCCAATGAAACGCTGCGCTTCCTTCCTGTTTTTTGGCACTGCAAACTCTTTGATCGTTTGCCTCACTTGTGGCAGCACCTCCCTGTGTCCCTGATGCCACTGAATGCCTATAAACATCACACTCTGAGAGGGTCCTTGCACCTTCTCGGGGTTAATCACCCACCCTTTGCTTTGCAAGTGCTCTACCACTCTGTCTAGTTGAGCCTGCACCTGTTCTTGGGTCTCTCCTTGAATCAACACATGTAATGACAAAGTTGTACTCCAGAAATGATTGACACCTCATCCAAATGCTCTGCCACCAGCCGGTGACAGATCATGGGACTATGTAAATACCCCATAGGAAGACATTGAAACGTGGGCTGCCTACCACCCCATGAGAACGCAAATTGTTCCTGGCACTCAGGGGCAATTGGAATTGTGAAAAAAGCATTGGCAATATCAAGTGCCGCATACCATGTCCCATTGTGTTTCTGAATTTTCTCAATCAAAGTGATGGTGTCTGGGACCGCGGCTGTCAAAGTGGGCGTATGCTTATTAAGCTCGCGGTAATCAACTGTCATGCGCCAGCTTCCGTCAGGTTTGCGCAAGGGCCACACAGGATTATTCCATGCCGTGGTAATCGGTCTCACCACCCCCGCCTCCACCAAGTCCCGAATGGTTGCGGTAATCTCATCATGTCCCCCTGGAATCCTGTACTGCTTTATGTGAACCACTTTTGTTGCTTGGGGCACCTTCACTGGGGGAATCTTCAAGCGCCCCACCCTCACAGCAGCTACCGAGAAGTACTGCTTTGACCCAAATTGATAGCATCCATCATCTAAGTATAGGGTCATACCTTTCAGAATGTCAATACCAATAATGTACTCAGGAATTGGCACAATCAAAACAGTGTATGCTCTCTTGGGAAGTCTGCCTATTTTCATCTGAATAACCTTTTGCACTGCTGGTGTCTCCTGTCCTCCCAAACCTGTGATAGTAAAATACTGTCCTTTCAATTTTCGTGGATTGCCATGTATCAATGTGGCCTCCGCTCCCGTGTCTACCAAAGCCCGCACCTCCTGAACATTTCTATTTTTCCAATAGATCTCAACCCTCACATGTGGTCTATTATCTTTGCGAGCCCTTCCCTGCACCGGAGCGTGGCCAATTTCCTAATCTAATTTTCGCCTGCGCAGCTCTGCATCTGCCCGGCGCAGGTCCCGGCGCAGATCTGAATACAATGTTGGGTAAACCTCAGGGTGTCAGGGTTACAGCGCTCTCCAGGATCCGGGTGATGCTCAAGAGGGGTCCACCTCCAGACCTCCCCAAGCTTGGTTCTATTACACACCCAAGCTTAGAGGTGATCAGGCGAGGGAAAAAATAGGTGGGGGGCCGGGATGATGTTGCGCGGGTGTCAGGCGACCTGTAAAGACAAGGACACCTCATTAATACTGCATCCAACTCCCGGTTTGCTATTACCTATGCTCTGACATATCGTGCACATACCTTGCTTAACACCCCGTAAGGAATTGATGGAAATGGTCACAGAATTGCAGTCTCTAGTGTAGTGTTATAGTAGATAACCTTCATTTTTCACTAGGGACTCTAACGAAATAAGGCCAAGCTCCGTTAAGTCACAGATACGTAAAGCCCCCTCCAAGGACACACAACATCAGGGCCCAAAAGAAAAGAAAGAAAAATAATCCAGGAGTTCAGGCACAAGTACAGTACCCTGAGTTCCCCGCAGTCCCTCACACAAAGCCGCCTCTGTAGAAAGAGTCAACAAAGTACTGGGCTCCTAGAGGCTCACTGGCTTTGCGCGAATTGCTCCTAAGGGAAACACGGCATGAAATGAGAATCAGCTAGAACTCCAGCAAAGTGAAAACAAACAAACTTTATCTCGGAGCCAAGACAGCCGTCCATGGAACCCTCACAGCGAAGAGATATCCCCGCACGGGCAGCAAAGGCAGGAAGTCAAAGAATCGCCATTTCTTACCTCCACTGGCTGCTCCCACCTGATAACGAGTGTCTGTGTCTTCGCAGTCACAACGCGAAGCACCACAGAACACTCCTTCGTTTCCACGGGTGTTTTACCTTGGCTCTCCGCCCCGATTCCGAGGCTCCAGCCGCCCGCGTTCGTGTCTTCGCGAGAATCAACGAAGCACCACGACGCGGTCGGAATGCATCAGCCGACACACCCCTCAGGAATGCTTCCAGGAAAACGCCAAATCACCACAAAAGAATGTTTGTGTCTTCGCTAGAAAAGCAGCTAAGCGAAGCACCACGGGAGAACGCAGTACTAGCGAGAAGTCAAGCCGCAAACAAGAAGCACACAAAATCCAATACAACCCGTTTCCGGGTATGCGGACGTATTTGTAATCTCCGCCTCCTTACCCGGACTTCTGGGTGTTGTAGTCCTTCATTCAGGTAGGCGCGAGAAACGACCTGCTTCAATTCCTGACACAGGGAACAACTCCTCCTCTTCCCGGTCCCCATCTGAGTCTGTGCAATCTGGGGCCCAACCTTCTTCTTTTGTCACTCTCACATGAGATTCCCTTTCTCTCTCTCTCTCCTGACCTGCTTTTTCAGGCTTCTCCTCAGGCTCTGCATCCCTGTGACTCACTTTCTTGTTATCTTTTCTATTCACATGCCTACTCCCCTCCTTCCTATCCAGTCCTTGCTTACGGTACATCTCCAACATGCTTTTGGTCTCAATACCATCAATCTCACTCCTTGACACCCCATCCTTTAACAGCGCCAAGAACATATCACGTCTGGTCACTCTGTTGTTATCAGTACGGGACTCTGAGCGCAAAGCCCTGTCTGGCTTGGCCCATTCCCCAAGCTCTCCCAGCTCACGGACTGCCTCGACTACTTCTCCTATGGTATTGCCCGTTTGATTAATTAACAAAGTCATTACCACAGCTTTGTATGCAGGGGAGACCAAACAAATGATTTTGTTCCGCATTGATACAGTCATTAACTGACCCATTAAATTATGCGCCTCGCCTACAAGAACAGGCAGCTTCATCCCTTCCTCCTTAATTCTCTGCGAAGCATCTCTTAGGCTAAACCATGGTTTTTCATTCCCAGGCCAGTCAGAATCTGTGGGGTACTTGTGACCACACCCCCGCGCAGCTAGCTGCAACAGGATAGTTTGGTCATCACCATGGAAGGTCCGAAAATATCCCTGCACAGTGGGATCAGTACTGAGAGTACAAAATTTGGCAGCGTCCCCCTCATCTAACATGACCCCAGAAGCGCCATGATCATAGAGGCGCACCATACAAGCTAATAGCGTCTCACTTATTTCTTGCTGTGTAAAATCCTCCAAACTATTCAACATGACTCCATCCGGGTTCCCTGGAGCAATTTAAAGTTTCAGTCTTAGAATGGGCTGTGCTTCCACTCTCTTAGCATTTTTTCCTTGCTCGTCTCTTCCCTCCTCTTGCAAGGGCAGCTCTCCTTCTGAGGAGAATTCTGACGATTCCCAGATGTTGGAGTCCCAACTTGAAGGGTCAAAATCTGAGCCTGCTTTGGCAATCCCTAAATGAACCTTCCGTTTACTCACTCGGCCTCTCCTCTTCTTGTATCTGTATTCAGCAACACGGACTGCAGCCCGATCTGCTATCGTCTGATATGTTTCTAACTTATCTTGTAATAACTTATTCTGACAGGATAGCATTGTAGAAATATTCTTAGCTTCAACAAGTTGTTTTTCTAAGCTCAACTGTTCCCGCTGCAGAGGTAAACATTTGTCAAAAAACGTGACGGTAGGCATGCAAGAGAGCCCAACCTCTGCGACCCACTGTACATAATTCCTTTCCTTTCTCCACAGGAACCTTCTGTAAACAATTTAAAACATCTTCTGGCGTTGCTTCGCCCAGACAGTCAAACCAGCTCTCACTTAATCCTGAGCTTTTAGCATACTCACGCACCAGCGCGGAGTACGGCGTCGCCTCCCATCCAGGAATTTGCATGGGGGCTAAAGGGATTTCACTCGGTGCCAAAGAACCAGAATCACCTTTTGTCTTTTTAAACATGTTCCTCCCCGCGTAATTTACGTATCCTGCCGACTACGCCAAAATGTATTGCTTTGCCCACTTGCGTAATCTGAATTTACGCACACCACTTACACACATAGAAACTCCAACACTCCACTGGAGGTAAAAATGAGCTTTATTAATATTGTAGGCAAAGGCAATAAGTCACTGAAACTAATAAATTCTTAGGCACCGAGTGAAAGGCAATAAACAATGAATACAACACACTATATACATAAATATGAAACTGTGAATACAGGTATATAAACAGTTAATGTACAAAGCACCTCACCAGATTAATTTGCAGCACCGGAGACTTCAACATCCCTGGGCCAAACACTGAACACCAAGTCGGGAACCCGTAGACCGGGGCTCAGGGAGTGATCTCTTCGGGCACCAAAGTTGTCCCGCGAGTTCGTCCACTCCAAGACTGAGTTCCTGAGCTCCACCCCACAGACACCGCTTTTTATAGTTTAAATCAATATGTTCGAGAAGCCTCTAGCTGGCGTTCTCGCCCATCTATTCGCAGGTGCTGGCCTCATCTCTGCATCAGACCCACCCAGACAGACCTGGCCAGATTCTGTTTGGGCTGTGCCGAGGCAAAAGACATTCCTTTCCCACTCTCCGGCCTTGGAGACTTGCACGGCCATCCTCCCTCTGTCCTAGAGATAAGTATGGAATGCATTAAAACACTCTGAAGGTACAACATAACCTCACGAGGCATCCTCACGAGATGCCTCGCACCTGCTTGTACTGGTTTACGTGAAAAACATGCTTATGTTTCTGCTGAAGTGTAACTCCAGGTCAAGGCAGCACAAAATGGAAGCGCGATGCAACAAAATGGAAGATCAGAGCATTGCATGGAATCGAGGTCAACATGTGATTTAGCACGTCTAAAATGGCAAATGCAGTACAGGGTCACCTTTGGATCCTTGTACCCTTAAAATCATTAAAATGGCAAAGGTGGCTTTGACCCCCCCATTTCGCGACAGTTCTGAACCTAGCCATATCTTTGGGCCAACATCCTTTGACCTGGAAGGCGGCGGTGGTCAGGCCCATCCTAAAAAAGCCTTCCTTGGATCCTCTTAATTTAAAAAACTTTCGTCCCATTTCCCTTCTGCCACTCCCCGCAAAAATCCTTGAATCCCATCTGAATTCCCACCTGAGTGCTTATCTGAGGGACCATCATATCTTGGATGCCTCCCAACATGGTTTTAGAAGCTCTCATAGTATGGAGTCTGCTCTCACCACGGTGTTGTCTCCCTTCAGACTGATGGAGCGTCTCAAGGAGATAGGGGCTGGGGGCTGTGCACTGGACCTTCTTGCCTCGTTTCTCAGTCAGCGGTCTCAAACCGTTAAAATGGGTGTTTTTTACTCTGAGCCCTCGTCTGCAGTGTGCCTTAGGGCTCTTCTTTGAGCCCCACCCTTTTCAATATTTATGTGGCCCCGCTGGCTAGGGTGGTGAAATCTTTTGGGCTGGAGGTGTTGTCGTATGCGGACAACACCCAGATCATGGTTTCTATTTTCTCAAAAGGTCAGGTACTCCGCACTGAACTTTAAAAACTGTATGACAGCTGTTTCATCTTGGATGGTTAAAAACTACCTCAAATTAAATGGCGATAAGACGGAAGTCTTGATTTTTCCAGGCAGTTCTGACATCTGGTCGAGTGAGCGGTGGCCCAACTCCCTGGGTACCTGTCCCACTCCTGTTTCTTATGGGAAAAATTTTGGAGTTGTGGTTGATGATTGCCTTTCGGCTCGGCAAGTCTCCAGAACTGTGGCCACCTTATTTTGGACTTATTCGAATCTTAAGAAAAATCTCCCAGTTTTGTCATCGGAAGATCGAAAAAAGATGGTCGTGGCCTTAATTATTGGCCAGCCTGAATTATTGCAACGCCCTCTATTTGGGAATCAATAAGGGTCAGTTGCGCCGCCTTCAGCTGGTGCAAAACGCAGCTGCAAGGCTGGTGCTAAACCTTCCGAAGCATCATTCTGCATCATCTTCTCTTTGTTAGTTGCACTGGCTTCCAGTGGAACGTAGAGTTTTATTTAAGACTCTATGCCTCAATCATAATGCGTACTATGGACATGGCCTAGCGGCATTAAGAGTATCTTCCAAAGGTACGCCCCTTCTAGGAACATCAGGTCAGCTAATAAAAATCTAGTTGTGGTTCCTAGATTTCAAAAGATGAGATGGGGTGGGAGAGCCTTCTCGCTGGCGGCTGCCAAGGCATGGAACTCTCTCCCAGCTTTGCTCTCAGGTCAGCAAGTACACTCAATTTTTCGTAAGACCCTTAAGACCTGGCTGTTTCCTGAGAGAAGGGTGTGAGTATGAGTGCCGTTTTACCTGTAGGCTTGTCTGTACATAGCATCGGCATTGGTTCATCAAAATGCCACGGGTAGCAGAAGTGACATCACATGTTTTGACCCCAATGACATAACAGGAAGTGATGTCCTATGACTGTTGACATGCTTCACCCTCCCCTCAGCTGTTTGTGAACTGTCTAACGTTTTCATTATCTGTCACATATCTTTTTTACCAGTTGCTGACTCTTTCTCACCACGCCTGTCTATTTAACTGTGTCTTTCTCACTGATATCTTTATAAAACATGTCTTCCCCTGTATCAACTGATTTTTTCATCATTCTGTCTTTTTCCCCACTCCATTTCACTTTTCTCCCACCTCTCCTACTCCCTTATCTGTCTTTACAACCTGTCTGTCACAGTATTATTGATGTCTCTTTCATCCCTCTTTGTCTCTCTCAAGCACACATCCTTCTGTCATTGTCTCTTGATCTCTAACCCTTCTCTCTCTAGTGTCTTCTTCCTTTCGTTATTCTACCCTAATTTCGCCTCAAAGCCTTTTACCTTTACCCCTCGCTCTCTTTCTCTCTCCTCTACCTGTATTTCTTTCTTATTTTCTCCACATGCTGTGGGGCAGCAGGAGGCACGGAGTCGATCCGCACAACTTGCAACAGTTGATGATTCTTTTCCAAGTTAGCTATTGGCCTCTGAGGTTAGGGGTAGCAGGCACAGTGCTGGGCATCTCAGAAGCAATGTATATAGTAAACAACGAGGGGGACAATGAGGGCTGGATAAAGGTCCACCGTACTTGCCCTGGGTAGAACTAGAAGACAAAAGAGGTACGGTGTTCCTGGGTGGCAAGTTGGCCACCTGGTGAGTGCTCAGGGTGGTGGGGAGGTAGGGAATACCTCCTTTCGGAACTAGGACCCTCACACACCCAGCAAGCTAGGTGTCATGCTTCATCATATGGATCTGCTCCTCATTGATCCGGTGCTGCAATGCTCGACTGGCACCCATAAAGGGGCTCTTTATCGGAGATCTTTTGTTCCTTGCCGTATAGGTGCCGTGGGTGTGAGGGGCAGGTAAGATGTAAATGTGGTGTGTGGGTTAGAACAGGTAAGGGAAACCTCTATAATTATTTTTATTCTGGAGTGGGCACAACCTGATTAAAAAGTAAAAAGAAGAAGGAGGGCCACTATTTTGTTTTAATCTGAGAAAAATTACGCTCTACCCCTTAGTGGCTCTTTTGTCTTCCCGTCTCGGGAGCAAGCCAGCAGTGGCAGCTGGGACCCCTGGTGACACCTAAATGACGTCCATGAACATGTGATCCTCCACGATCATTTACTTTATTGTAAATTTAGCCCTGGATGACTACAAGGAGATGCATTTTTTAGGCTGGCTCCAGAGTTGTCTATGCTGCTGATCATTGGAGACCTGGAAAGAGGTGGAGAGGGTATTGGAGGTGAGAGGGCTGTCTGAATTAGGCATCCAGTGTGGGTGGATCTCTGCCACTGCACATTGCAAAGCAGGGGTCATTAGTCTCTCTGCTTTCCATACGGAATAACAAAAGTAAAGCTTCATTGAGGTGGCATGCACGTGGGTCCGCCTATGTTACTTTTTGGTTTACAAAGTTGAAATACAGCCAGCTAGCCGGTTTGTTTTAGAGTGAGGTTTGTTAGATTATCATCTTCTGACGTCAATTTTGTGTGCTTGTTTAATCCTGCAAATGGCTCTGTAGAGACCCTTCGTCATTCTTAGGCGCACCCCCTCCCAGACACAGCCTTTGTGTAAAGCATGCTTCTCACAGCAGGGAGTGATGGAGCTGGCTCGAAGCAGGAGCACTGTGAGAAAGCCATCCTTTTTGTCCATATCACCCCCATTTTATGACCAATACTGGTGGTAACTAACTCTGACTGCACCTTATGCTCTGCTAGCCAGGGCCAGTTCTCTGATTAAAAATGTATATGGTAATTGGGTGTTACAATTACTAACAACTTTCCTGTTAGTCCTAGTATGAGGTAGGGCATGTAGGTTTAGAGGCCCAGCAGCTTTGAGGCACTTACATGTGCACTGCTGTGTTTCCAGCTGTCATTTTAAAAGTCAGCTCTGCATTGCAAGCTGCTCGAAATTGAAATTGCATGCAAATTTGACTTTGGAATTAAAGGTACTTCCAAAGTATTAAACAACCTTATTTTTACATATAAGTCACCCCTAAGGTCTGACCTAGGTGCCTCCATGGCAGGGCTGTGTATAAATAAGCAGGGACATTTTAAAATATGTTTAGCTCATCCTTGAATAGTGGTCTTTCACTAATCGTGCTTTAGGAGCTACTTTTTTCTTTTACTTGCAACACTCCAAAAGCACTCCATGTGTTTGCAGTTCATCTCTCCCCCACACCCACCTGGTCTCATGTTGTTGCTGTTGCCCAGTCAACGTTGCTTTTCCCTTCTCTCCCAACCCCCTCCTGCATTGTGTTACTTCCCTGTCCCTTCCACCACTCATGGGGGGTTGTTGCCTTTCCCACCCCTCTGGCCAGACAAAAAAAAACACTATGACGTGACCAGGCTGCTGCTGTACAGCTGGCTAAAAGACATTGACATTGACTAAGCTAATAGTTCTCACATAGGCGAGACTTATTGGCTTTGCCAATGCTTGTTATAAGTTTCCATTCATCAGGACATTACCCAAAAGCACCCCTGCCACTATGTGTCATAATGAACTATGTATCACTCACTATCTTTTCATATACAATTAGCACCATTAATGCTTTGGTGCAGCATTTGGGTAAAAGAAGAGCCAGCCCTGAATCGTGACAGTACTTAGTTGGTAACACTCTTACATTACCCTACTAAAAAGAACAACGCTTTGTTACATCATGCCTCAAATATATGATGTATAAATAATATAGCGCTCCCAGCTAGCCTTTACATATACTGATTAACCAGTTGCACACATTCATATGCCTTTCAAGTAGCAGGCACCCTGGTGAGAAGACTTGTTGTTCTTTAGCTGACTGCCTCCCCTGTTTCTTCACACTACACTCTGCCCTTTCAGTGAGGCCCCTCAAGGTCAGTATTAACCATTCAGGAACGGTTGTATTTTACTAAAAAGTAGGAGAATGGGTAACATTGTTTTCAATAAATTCTGCCAGTGCTTTAGTTGTAAAAAAAAAAAAAAAGAAAAGAAAAGTTCCAGGGTTCTCTTTAAGAGGCCATTGTAGCTTGCACCATCCACATCCCGTGCCAGCACTGCCAGTACCAATACAACTACTAACCATACTGATCATCACACTCCTACAAGAGTGACAATTATGGCTATTTGTGTATCCCAAAGCTATAGCCCAGGTGTGCTTCTTGAAATGCAGGCTTGGCTCTGTGAAGGCACAGCTACAGTACATTGTTTCTCGATACAGAAAGTTTAGAGTTTTATATAGCGCGAACCAGACCCAAAGATATCATGTATCAGAGCGCTTTACATGAGCACCAGTTTCGTTACAGATTAACACATTCATTTTTTTGTTAGGCACGGGGAGATTAAGTGATTTGCCCAGAATCACTGGATGTTGAGCATCGTTGCATAGGCTTGAACTCAGCTCCCCAGCTTCGAGGTCAACCGCTCTAGCCGTAAGGCTACATCCTCTCCCATAAGTTACCAGGCAGCGATACTTTAGGCAGGCGGGAGGCATCACAATAGCACCTGCTGATTGAGGTTATCCTATCCAAGATCCTGATCCCGGCCATGGGTAACAATGATCAAATAAATTCCCCACTCAGAGGCATACATTGAAACAGAAGCCCCAGCACCGTCTGGGACATGAGGACATCACTTCTCCTTGCACAGTGACACAGAGAGCAGCAGAAAGTGCAATTTGATCAATACTTCACAAAGGCACACATGTGCCTCTCCTTTCCTAAGAAACACTCTCCTAATGTGCAACCACCCAGCTTGACTCCCCCAGTGCCATGTTGCCAACCGATGGACAACTCTGAAGCACCAACACCACACTACTTCCTGATAAATGCCATGAGAGCCAACAAGCACCTCCATTCTATACACACCCTCATTACAATTTAAATATCCTTGTAACCACCAAAATGTAATTTACTGCTTCATTAGCACCCTCCTTTGAACACGGAGGTACAGACAGCTACCAACATACACACACACACACACACACACACACGCACACACGCACACACACACACAGACACACACGACAACAGACAACATAGAAGGGATGGTGGGACAAACATTATCCACAATTAAAACCACGCACATCAACACTGCCCGCATCCACCTCTATCCAGTGACTAATCTAGCTACACTCATTGCCTATTCTCACCCACGCAGGCCTGCGGAGCGTCTAGGTTCTGTGTCTTCTTCTACCCACTAGGCCTTGTGTGGTGGATCTCGCTACTATGAAACATTTGTACGAGCCCTTCCCTGCAAGACTTTAAAACAGCATTGAACCACTATATCATGCAATTAGGTGTCAATTGATTATTGACCCACATGTCCTATGTCTCTGAATATCGACTTTTCTTCTTCTGCATCTCACCAGATATTCTGATATACTTAGTCGTTTTTTTCTCCAGGACAGGGATACTCATTCAACTGGCTCCACTAATCTACACTGCAACCTGCTACTTCGATTTAATGTCAAGTACAATTCTAGTCGAAATGTAACATGTTCAGTAAGATAATAAACCAGTCTGGCTTGATGCTAAACACAGACGCTCACTCATTAAGTCATTTAATATCATGAACTATGGGATCTGACTTACCTTGTGTGTAGAAATTATTGCAGACACCTGTTACCTCTTGTTAGACCTGACAGTTTTAGGGTGGTCTTCACCATCCTTTTGCTGCCTCACTCCATTTTCCGACCTCGTTTTTGCTACTTTTAGGACTCTGAGCACTTTACCTTTGCTGACCAGGGCTAAAGTGCTTGTGCTCGCTCCCCTACACATGGTAACATTGACTTAACCCCAAATGGCTCATTTAATATACTTATAAGTCCTTAGTAAAGTGCACCTCATGTGCTCAGGGCCCGTAAATTAAATGCTACTAGTGGGCCTGTAGCACTCGTGCCACCCACTTAAGTAGCCCTCTAGCCATGGCAGAGGCCTGCAATTGCAGAGCATGTATGTGCAGTTATAAACTGCCACTTCAACCTGGCAAGATAACCCTCCTGCAAAGCTTCAACCTACCATTTTGTACATATAGGTCATACCCCTAAGCTAGGCCCTGTCTAAACCGCATAGCAGGGTGCAAAAGGCAAGGCATGTACTTTTAAGTTTTACATGTCTTGGTTGTGAAAAACTCCCAATTTATTTGTTTACTACATTTTACATTATTCAACAATAAGTCATAACGAGAACAATGCACTTTTGAATCACCGATAAATGAATATGTTTGTGCATCTTATATTTACATTTCTACGATCTCATCTTTCAACAAAATTAAATACGATTGAATCAGAATAAATTAGAAACAACTTATATACTATGGAAAATCATGTTACACCAGATGCAATTTGTCACAAACAACAGTAGTGAGTTATTATAGATTAACTCCCATGACATTAGTTGCCTATTTCTTTCAGAGAGTTAATAACCAAGGGGATATTGACTAAGAGTCACTATTAATTATTATCCCTCGTGGCTGCCTTTGCCGACGCATTTCAAATCCCTATGTTAATTGTGGGATTCTCCTAAGGGCTGTGACTGGTGTAGTTTGAAAAAATAATGTAAGAGAAAAGAATAAAAATCAGTGTTTGTGTGTCCCTTCTCCTTTTTAAAAAAAGTTACCATGGTTGGATAAAAACCAATGTACCTGTACTGTTGTGTAATGTTTCTTCTTTGATGGTACGGTTTCACTTATGTAGTATTCTGAACTAAATCTGCAAGTGAAAACATAACTGTTTGCTATGTTATTTCTTAAATTACAATACATACAGAGCATTTTTCATTATGACTTTAAAGGGGGGGTGCTTGCTTGGGTTTATTTGTGCCAGAATCTTCTCATTATTTTAAGGAAATTATGTTTCTGTAGTTTTGTCATCTATGAAGACAAGAAATTGTTGCCTGATTTAATTATAATCTTGTGTGCTCGCTTGCGCCTCATTTTTTGTTCGCATTTGACTGCCTTGCTGCAACATTGTATCACAGAAACTTACTCGATTGAGGAAGTGGTTTTTACGGGCTGCCTTTCCCTCATTTTCTAAAGCTCACATTCAGAATGTAATTTCTATACCTTCTCCCTTCTCTTTAGTCACATTAAGCACCGCAGCTAAACAGCATAACAAATCAGATAATTTCACTCGTTTACATAAAAAGCACATCCAAACAGAGCTACAAGGAGATTTCCTACTAGAGCACCCGAAGGCTGGTACCATCCCTTGGGGCTTACAAATTAAAAATGTCCCCGTAATTTTTACTAATGACTCAGAGTACATAAAAAGGATTTCGTTTTATAAGTACTAAATGCAGCCGTGACCTCATGGTCCACACAATTCAAACAGGACAAAGAGTATGCCAGAAAGAAGCTGAAGAGCTTGAAAATGTGATGCACTCAATCAAAGGTAATCATACCACATCAGAGGCAAATGCTCTGTTGGAAAAAATAGATAAGGAGATTCAAACATTCAAGAATAATACTGTCACATTCAAAACCACACAATTTGAAAAAGACTCAAAATCTTTCAATATCGATACTGTATACCCCTAGCTAAAAGACGATTTTTATACTCAGGCAGATTCACGTAGAGCCCTCTCAGATTACCAGGGCCGGTCAAGAAACAGATTTCTAACTTTTTCTGAATTGTCATCTTTGGACTTAGCTGGAGACTCTTACCCAAGGGAGGGTCTTTCTAAAAGGCAGAACTCTTTTTTAGAAAAGGGCGAACAAAGAGACAGGATCCGATTCAAACAACAGCAGCCATTGGAAATGAGAACACAAAGAAATTTCTACAAAACATGACTGACTCCAACTTCCATTGTCAATTTATCAACTTGTCAACTAATGCAAGCACAAGAATCAGTTTTGACTCTAGGAGTAAAATTTGTTCGAAGTCAGAATGCAGATTTTACTAAGTTGAAGATCGAAGCCCTGGAATTTATCAGAAAGATCAAGCTCATGGTGTTCTTCCATGTGAAGGAATTTAAAGGCAAAATAGAGCCCTCCGGCTTATCCAAAAAATCAAGTTTTGTTCCAGCAATACATACAATTCCTTCAATCGTCCACTTTTTAGCTGCAATGAATCAGGGTGTCACAGGAAGAGTACGCTACGGAGCAACTGGCGAGCTTACCGGACCCATTAAGACGGACTGTGGGGTCAGACAGGGATGTGCACTTTCCCCCTTCCTATTCTGTTTATACATAAATAATCTAGAAAGCCACATTAGAATTGGAAATGTTGATGCCCCCACAAAAGGCCACATGATTTTACCAGCCCTGTTAAATGCGGATGATGGTGTCCTAATGTCGAGAACTGGTGTGGGTGTTCAAAGGTTTTTAACTAGTTTTAATGAATTTATGTGTGATCTTGGGTTAAAAACAAATGTTGCCAAGTCAAATGTCTTGGTAGCAGGAAAGGTTCCCTTTAGGACAAAAACATTTTATATAAAGAATGAAATATTATGTCAGGTGCCAACTTTTTCTTATTTGAGTATTCTTTTCAAAGAAAAAAATTCCTGGTCTCACCTAGTCAATGCCAGGATTGGGGGCTTTAACAAAAATATGGAGGCAATTTTTAGATTTACAAAAAAATTTGGCTCTCGAGTAATAGTTGATATTTATAAAGCATGAACCTGCGCCATTACACTATATGGCGCTGAAGTTTGGGGTTGCTCAAACACATCGGGCCTCCAAAGAGCAGAGTACTTAACATTAAAACGTGTGTTGACATTACCCAAAAGCACCCCTGCCACTATGTGTCATAATGAACTAGGTATCACTCACTATCTTTTCGTATACAATTAGCACCATTGATGCGTTGGTGCAGCATTTGGGTAAAAGAAGAGCCAGCCCTGAATCGTGACATAATTTTAGATTGCTTGAAATTGGATCATGCTAAAAAAATCCCATGGCTCTCTAATCTGCAAGATCAATTGGAGAAGCTGGGATTGCAGGACTGTTTTAAACGTCCGGGAAACATATCGGCAATTCCTAAGGCTAAGCTTAAAAGTAAATTTCTTTTATTTTTGAAGAACAAAAGAGATAGCCTAGAATTAGTAATATAAAGGGTTGTAGAGCATACATTGTTAATTAGCTCCCTACGAATTTATTCCTATCTTTCTTTCTATTTTAACCAAGCAAAGATGTTTTATCTGATCAGGTTCAGGATGGGTATTGCTCATTTATTGGTTTCATACCCACGTGATGCATATTGTGATGCCAAATTAGACCTGTGCCCATTTAACTCAACTTCCGCACAAAGCATTTTGCACTTTATGTTTTTTTGTAAATTGCATTCTAATCCTAGATGCATCTTTTTAAAACTATTATTCAGATTTTTAAATATTTGAAAATGTCAACCTGCAATATGTCATTTACTTCTTTTAAACAATTAATTTACTTGTCTTATGGTCTATAAATATATCTCCGCTGCAGTTCGACTTCGTCATGTTGTTGGAAAATGAATTCCTGGGTAAAATTTGAGTCGCTTAAAATCTTTTTATGTGTATTACTGTCAAAACATTGTGCTATCTGTTCTTTTATGGCTGTTATTTAGCCGAATAAAGATTTTTGACTGACTGACCGACATACAATTCCTAAACAAATTATCGCCTTTGAGCAGGTCGTCTTGTCCTCCATCAGCCAGTTAGAAACAAAGAAGCAAAATATTTACAAAAAGGTCAAAGATATCCTGCCGCACCTATTAATCTGATTGGGAAAACTGAGTCATACCTTGGTGAAAAGGATCAAAGGGAACCCGACCTTTCAGTTACCCTAAACAGTGATAGAAGCTATCATTGTAAACATAAGCACATAAGATTTTGATCAGCACACAAGAAAAGTATATGTTCAATGTACAATTAAAACAGATTCTTCTTGTTATTCAAATTCCTTTATTGATTTCTCTGTTTAAATTTCATTTCTTCCAAAGCACCATAGTAGCCAACACGTTTCGTCCTCCTTTGAGGACTTCTTCAGGGATTCAAAACATAGACAATGGAGTCCATTATTTAAAATCGATTATATACATAAATACATTAATCATTATACAAAACAATAAAACATTATTTACATTAATTTACACTGTAGAGGCCTTTACAAATCAAAACCACTTCAGTAACAGTTAATCTCTATTCGATGTGAAGGTGACTGGATGATCATCAAAGCCATATTTTTAATACAAATACATCCAAATTATATACAGTTCATGACATTATGGGAAACCCCCAAATGAAAGAGAAGGGGGTAATGTCACATTTCATATCCACCCATAGTTAATTACAGGGTTGGTACCTGTATTTGTTATAGTTCATAAAAGGCGTATACTGAATTATACATTTGTTCTACGAGAGCTCTTTTCACACGCCATAGTTTAATGTACCACATATTTGTACACAGAATTTACTAAAATCTAAATTCCCGGTTTTCTTGAGGCAACTTAACTCATAAACACAATACCTCCTCTCTCACTCAAATTAAGATGTTCTAAAGCATGAAACCAAATATCCCTATTATATTCATGCTTGTCTTTTATATGCATTGCAATAGGGTATCTTTCATCCTGATGCCTAATTGCACGGACATGCTCTTGTATTCTTATTGGAGGCAGCGTAGTCAAGAAGATATGATTTGGATTGTCTCTTAACTAACCCTTTTGACTAAAAGTTATGTTTTCACTTGTAGATTCAGCTCAGAATACTACATGATTGAAATCGCACCATCAAAGGAGAAACATTACACAACAGTACAGGTACATTGGTTTTTATCCAACCATGGTAACTTTTTTTTAAAAGGAGAAGGGACACACAAACACTGATTTTTATTATTTTTTCTCTTACATTGTTTTTTCAGACTACACCAGTCACTGCCCTGAGGATAATCCCGCAATTAACATAGGGATTTGAAACGTGTTTGTAAAGGCAGCCATGAGGGATAATAATTAATAGTGGCTCTTAGTCAATATCCCCTTGGTTATGAACTCTCTGAAAGAAATAAGCAACTAATGTCATGGGAGTTAATCTATAATAACTCACTACTGTGGTTTGTGACATATTGCATATGGTTTAACATGATTTTCCATAGTATATACATTGTTTCTAAGTTGTTATGATTCAATTGTATTTCTTTTTGTTGAAAGATGAGATTGTAGAAATGTAAATATAAGGGTCACAAACATATTCATTTATTGGTGATTTAAAAGTGCATAATTCTTGTCATGACTTATTGTTGAATAATGAAAAATGTATTGAAAACTGACAAATGTTTGCCAATTAATTGGTAGAACCAAGAAAATAATAGATTGGTTCTTCGTCTGCTTTAAATAAAATAGCAGTGACTAAAAAAGTGGTCAGATTATTCTTTAATGTTTCAAAACTTATTGAAAGATGGCATTTACTTACCTTCACCATTTGGTGTCTGCTGCCTGTCTCTGTTGCGTCTGGCCTGGGTGACAGCTGGGCTTTGTGTATTCCCTGTAGATAGCCACACCCAAGGGAAGCTTAGGTTTGGCTTGATGGGCCTTACTGGGAGATTGAAGGGAGGAACTTGGCACAGCCTCACATTTACACCTGAATAGTCTGTGTTGTGTCCACACACAAAGGGCTCCGTACCCCCCTGTAGTGAGTCTGGAGCTAGGGAAGGAAGGGAGGACCTCTGTGCACTCCAAAGCTTTCTTGGAAGTCTCCCCTACTTCAAAGGGTATATGATCTGGACCTCTGACACCACAATTTCAGTACACCTCTGGACCGGTGACTTCTCTGTTATGATGAAGAACTGTGGTGCTGTTGAAAGGCAAAGTAAATGGTAAGCAATGGGCAGAAAGTCCTTCCTCTGTAAGCTTTCAGCATGCACCCAGTATGTCTTTGAAATCAGACAGCTGCACTGTCTAGTAGGCTTCGACCTAATAATAAAAGGAATGCAGTGTCTGTGGTCACAGGTTTATCATACATACAAGGAGATTATATCACAACTGATGACCATCAGCGACTGACTCCACTAAAAAAGTTACAAATCCATAACTTTGGTTCTAATGATTGGATTTTTGTCATGTTGGTGTCAATTCATTTATTAAAATGTACTCTATTTTCTAAATTGGATATGGGATTTTTCTTGTGTTGTAGTTTTACTTTAGTACTGTTTGGGTGCTTCATATATTTTGTGGTTCACTCTGCCAAGGATTGTGTTTATTTTTTAAGTGGGGCTTCCACCCCTCTCCACATATAATCCAATTTCTTACAATGAGACTGTCATCAGTGATGTTTATGACTCCGGCCATGCTAGATACGTTTTCTCGCACCACATTCTGGAACACCTACGCCACAGTGGACATACCAGAGTTAGGTCTTTAATATCGTCTCAGTGATATAGTGAGTAGAGATGGTTACATCTGCTGCAAGGGTCAAAGAGCAGCTACTGGTATCCAGCATTTAAATCAACCTTAAACAACTACTCAGCCCCATGAGGTGAGCTATGATGTCATCCATTGTCAGGATAATGTGTGTTTTGCGTTTAATGGCTTCATTGGGAAGCCTCACACCTATATAGAGATGAACAGCGCTCTACTCCTTTGGTTTTGGGTACGATCACCATGGTGGACACACTGGGCATTGGGTCAGACACATTTACAATAACGTCAGGTGCCTCCAACCAGTCCAACTCCTTTTCGATTAGTGGAGGTTCGACCTCACTTTTCTGTGGCATAGAGTGACAGGTATTACCTTCTTGTCGATGTGTAAATTCAGCTGACAGTTTTTAGGCACCCAAATCAGGATGAATAGGTTTCTGAAGTCTTTCAGAATCTGCTACACCTGATAGACATGGACTTGAAAAGAACAATAAATGAGCACTAGTTCCTCAGCTGGGTGGCAGCTTAACAGGGCTCCTTACCTGTTCTTAATGACATAGAACATTTCCCTAGTCTCTTTAGTAAGGTGCGATACTTTTGCCTCAAATGTTAGGGGCAATGGTATGAAGCCTCCATAAAAGTATATCTTGGTATTGGTGAAGCACAGATTTAGGTGGGGTATGAGTGCTTGGAATTTGCGATAGTCCATCACGTTCACAGATGTTCCTGTGTCAATTAGCACTGTGATTGGTAACCCTGGGATCTCTATTTTGTAGATGGGGTGGGGTCGCATCATAGTCATGGTGTTCTCCATGCAGGAAATTATGAAGGCATCTTTGTCCTTTTCCATTATCACATGCACTGGTGGCGTGGTAGGCAGTGATTTATCTGCCGCAACCCTCTCCTTTGCATGCCTTCACAAAGTGATTCAGGTTTCCACACAAGATTTTGCTTACACTGGGCATTGTGCCATGGGCTGTGGGTCTCGTCCACAATTGGCAGATGCCCCTCATATTGGATGGGAATTCACTGATGGCAGCAGTGGCCTTGATTTGAAGATGAAGTGGACAATCAATTGTTTGATCTTTGGTACTGATTTTGGGTCTGACTTGATGCCAATCTTCTTAAGAGCTACTTTTTTTGTTCAGCTCTGCTGTTGGGTAGTTTGTGGGAGTGGGAGAGACTAGCATGTCTTCATTCGTGGCTCTTGCAAAATAAGGTAACAGGTGGTCAGCATTCTTGTACTATTTTTTTTTTTTAGCAGAGTTTAATATAGCGCGAACTAGACCCGAACCGAATCAGAGCGCTTTACATATTTTCCAGTTACGTTACATATTTTCCAGTTACGTTACATTTAAACTTTCATTTTAGGCACGGGGAGATTAAGTGATTTGCCCAGAATCACAGGAGGTTTTGGCGTCGTTACCGAGACTCGAACCCAGATCCCCAGGTCCAAGGTCGAGCGCCCTAGCCGTTAGGCCAACTCCTCTCCCCAACGTTCTTGTTCCCAGACTTCTTTCTGTGCATTGTCTCGGGTGCACATGCTGGCCATTTCGGGAGCCTCATGTAGAAGCCATAAATCATTTCTCCATCTATCAGTTTTACTTGGCGTTGCTTGTACTCTTGGTTGACTTGAGGGTCAAAATGTGAATTGAGCACCATTGCTGCTGAGGCATAGTCATCTTCATTGGAGAAGCGTGGCTCAGTGGTTAGAGGCGGCAGACCCGGAAGCTGAGATCGGCTGTGGACCAGGGCTCAATTCCCTGCCTCGGCGGGTCTCGGGCTCAAAAATTCCACGGACTCGACAATTCTCGCTCCGGTGCCTATTCGACTCACGGGGTCACACTCTGCGACTCTGGGCAATAGCTTGCTTAATCTCCACTACGGCCTCTCGTGGCGGGATGCCTGGCTTTCACCTTGTGGATACCCTGCCGGGGTATCTCACAGGGGAATACCAGGACGGGTTCCCTAAGCAAGCGCCTTGATACCTTCGGGTGATACATGCGCTATATAAGTCGCAATACATTTACATTTACATTGCCTGTTTTGGAGGTTTACAAGGTGCTTGAATACTCCTCCTCCCACAAAGTGTAGAAGGAGGGTTCATTTTACCATGCTGTCTCTTTCTCTGATTGTTTGAAGGTAATTGTTCAGCCTATTCTGTCAGGTCTTTGACTGTGGTGTTGTGGTTGCTAGGTCTGCTAATTCCCAAAAATGTGGTAGGGCTTCTGACAGGTAGTGTGACATATGGCTATTCTGTATGGGTGGAACCAGTGGGCTCTCCCCATACCCCATGCGCAATGGATCTTGAGCCTGGGCATTTGCTTGGTTCTGTTCACTGCCATTGTAGTTTTGTTTTAACGTTCTTTTCTCTGTATGTTTGCGAAACTGTACTGCAAGGTAGAAGGAGAGTGGGAGAATGCAAGAAAGGTGATTTGAATTGTTGGTTCTTCTACTACTTCTTCTGTTGTTGAAGTGTATTTCAAAGTATATTTGATCTCGGAGAAAGCCTCTTTCTCTGCTGGTCTTCCCTAACCAACTAAACACAGTACTCAACGCTGAAAGAGAAATTGACTATGGAACATTTAGGGGCCTTCGAGGAACAGTGCAGCTGTAGTTTAAGTACTAAGTTCTGGTGATTGTTGCAGTTTTGTAAACTGGTGTAGGAAAGGTTTAATCATGAGTTGGTAAAAAAAATATTAAGTTTTATTTGAGTTTTTTGCATTAACCCAAAGAAAATGTTTAGTTTACAATTTTCTCAGATGTATGTGATATTCGATGTTATAAGCGGTGAGTTTTGAGGATACATCTGACCAGGATACGGTTCCAGCGCTGCTTTCCACTCAGCTGCTTGTAAATAGAAAGAAGAAGCAAGCTAAATATGTAGCTCATTGCTAGATATTAGCTTTATATATTGGGCTTAGTAAATGTGAATGCATATGATGCATTTGATATTTTCCATAAAAGGTACACGGTCTTCCTGCAGTTAAGATGCAGTAAGTGGATTTGGCACTGCTGAAAACATCTGAGATGGGTGTTGCAATAGCCAGGAATAAAGAATGGACCTTCACTACTGGTACAGAGGGCAGTTGACAAGTATTTGCTGCTTGTATATAGGGCAGGTGACAGATAAAAAAATGTAAGGTTAAAAAGGCATTGGCTGCAGCTGGTCTGTGTGCTCGCTCTTGTCCTTGAACACCCCATGTTAAGGATCCTGGACCTGCAGCTAAAGAGGGCAGATGCCTTCTCATGTTTGAACAGTTCATCTGGAAAATGCGAAATGGTTTGGGGAAAGAGAAGGAAGGGCAGATGGAGTTCTCAGAATATTATCTAGGATGCAGTGCCTAGTTCTTTGGCCATTTTCTGGTTGACTACCGTACCTGTCTGCTGCATCCTGCTGGCTAAATAGCAAATTTTGACCTTTCACAGTCCACCTGTATGGGACTTATTGCTGCATTTCTGTCAGTAGCTGGACCACAGATGTTTCTAAAAATGGCTTTTTACAGGTGTGGGACCTGAAACCTCACTAACTGCCTGCCCTTACAATTCTGTGGTCACTACTCCTGCTAAGAACATTATAGCATTTACACAGCCACACTTTGTGACAGCCTTCTATTCAATGCATAGATCATGAGACTTCTACTTTTTAAGACACTGGAAGAATCTCTCCACTTCCGGTTCAGCTAATACACGTAAAACACTATTTTTTAAAATTGTTTGTAGACCCCTTGTAAATTATAGAAATAAAATAACTCATTATCAAATCTTTGTTGATCTTGAAAGAAAAAAGAGGGTACCCTTTTCATATTTTTTTTAAAGTGTCAATGTTTGTTCTAGATGTTAATGTGGAACAAAATGAATATTGTTGAATGCACAAATGTTCATTTTCTCCACTTTAATGATTTAGTTGGTCTTATTGTAGTTTGCTCACGCCTTCCAATGAAAGGACAAATTGTAGATATTTTTATCTCCAACAACAGATATGTCAGAGGGTCTGGAAAAAGGAACTCAAACAATGCACGCCTTATACTCCAGATGTTCATTTAAGCATGTGTGTGACAAACTAAGGTCATACCTGTAGTGGTCAACCAAGGATGCCCATCAGTCACCACACGGAACCGCCCTTCATCATTTGGGATTACAAACAAGACCAAAATCAGAAGTGCCACTATACTTTCATGATGAAGGGTCCAGATGTATGTAAAGGTACCCTTAACCGGTCAAGTAGGTCATATTATGGTCTTGTTACTCAATTAAGAGAATCGTAGCACACATGTTACATGCGGGACTGATGTTGCAGTGCACAAAAATAAGTGTGAGCAAAATAAGAAAAAATGTGAATCAAAATGGATGAGAGGGTACTAATAACTGTATTCGGGTGCTACCCAAGCCTCCACTGTTAAAAAGTAGTTACTGACAGTCACTATAATATGGACTGTCAAGATGGTTTATATGTACAGTCCATATTATAGTGACTGTCAGTAACTACTTTTTAACAGTGGAGGCTTGGGTAGCACCCGAATTATAGTGGCACTCCTGATTTTGGTCTTGTTTGGAATCCCAAATGATGAAGGGCGGTTCCGTATGGTGACTGATGGGCATCCTTGGTTGACCACTACAGGTATGACCTTAGTTTGTCACACACATGCTTAAATGAACATCTGGAGTATAAGGCGTGCATTGTTTGAGTTCCTTTTTCCAGACCCTCTGACATATCTGTTGTTGAATGTATATGGGGAATCTGTCAGAGCTCGGTCTTATAAAATCCCTTTGGTCCTAACTAACTGTGTTTACTTTATATTTTTATCTCTACAACTGAACAACATATTAAATCTAATGTGAAAAATCATTTTAAAATATGCATGTCTTCATGTTGAAAGGTTATGTGCTTTAATAGAATAATTATCTAAATTAGTACAGCATTGAATCCATTTAGTAAAGAAGACAGTATTTGGTCTCTTTTTACACAGTAATTGAGTAAATATCAGTGCTTCTTGAATATGAATTTACCTTGAAAATCCATAAATTACTCCCACATGATAACAAATGCAGGTGGGTCTTGACCGTGAGTGAACACAATGAGGGCCTTCAACAGTGTAAATGTTTTTATTTTAAAATGCATCGTAATTAAATTGAGGCTGAAACGCATCCACACATTTGGAGGAAATCTTCAATTTAGTGTATTAAAAAAATAGAGTACATCAAGAGAATAACTGGAAATATATTTTTTCCTTGTGCAAAAACTTCTGATATTATAATGAAGCCACATTAAAACAATAGTATCCTAGATAACCAAAGATAAAAAGAGACTTTGTATATAAATAATATACACTTTGATTTTAATAAATGAATTATAAAGATGAAAAAAATAAACAAATATATATATAATATATTCTATATACCAGTATTGTTGTTTTTCTGGACTGTCAGTTTGCATACATCAGAATGAAGTGTAGAGTGTATCTCCAGGGCAGGAACTGGAGCACCATGTATCCAGGGTGCTTTAGATTGTCTCCAGTGGAACTACTGTTCATTTATCAGGCATAGCTTTTCTTCACTCTCCCCCACCCCCATGGGTCAGCTGGGTGCTTCACCTCCTGCACCTCATTCGTGAGAGTGCTGCTGGTGACCTGTAGGAGCAAGGATGAGTTGTCTCGTCTTAAAAGCACCATTTGGGCATACAGTGATCCCCCATTAGCACAAATAGTGTCCTCAAGCCCAAGGAGCTGCCTTAGCTGAACTGACAGAGTTCTGGGCATTGCTAACCTGTGTTGGGCTATAGTTGCTTGAGCTTCCTAAAGTCAATGTAAGACCAGATGAGTAGATATTTAAACCCCACAGCATTTGGGACTTGCTGCTAGTGGTGAACCAGGACATATGACAACCCTATCCTGATAAATACATTGCTTCCCTGCTGCAGGCCAGGGCCAGCACCAGAGGAGATAGGAGGAGCTTTCAAGCAGGAGGCCGATATTAGGTATGAGCCATTAGAAAATGCAAGCGCCAAGTATAATTAGGGCCATCACCTGTCTGATGAGCTACTCTGTCTACAAGTAAAGGTGCATGCTCTGGCCATGAGCTGTGGCCAGGCATGCTGCTGAGTTCGGGAGCTGCAGCAGCTACTACTTGTGGAGTCTGCAGCAGCCACAGTTTTGATGCTTTAGGGCAGCTGTTGTTTCACTAAGAATTGGGAATGTACATGTGTCTTCCTTTGGTGGGATTCCCTAAATGAGGCACTTAGCATCACTGTTCCAAGATGGCAACCTATTCAATGGGAAATGGGAGTACATGCCTAAAGAAACGGAATGCTAGAACCTGATCATATGTTTCTTTTTCTCACACTGCTCGATTAGGATAACAGTTTGAAAGAAAATACAGTTACTTACAGTATTGATCAATTTCAGAAGTAAGACAGCACAGGATTATTGTGCCATGTTATTGGCAGTGGCTTCTGATAATTTGAGCAGTGGTGGGCAGGCAACAAACGCAAACACACACTTACCCAGGCACATGTACACACACATACCCATCCATTCACAAGTGCACATACACATACACACACATACACCGGTAGTGTATGTGTATGTGTGTGACTTTGTACAAAGATGCACAGATGCTGAGTGATTCTGAACATATATGGAGTACCAGGTTCTGCTCATCACTTACTCCTCACCAAGAACCCAGTGTACATCAGGTTGATGGATCTTTGTTCTCAGCTGAGACATAAAAGTTAAATCTCAATATAAATCATTAACAATTTTTATTATTTTAGGTCAGTCAATAAAGAGAGTTTAGTTAAGTTTTTTTATTTTTAAATCTTTTTATTATTCATTGTTTTATTGAAGTTTTACTCTTCAAGAATCATCAGAAAAGGTTATCAATTAATCAATTTTTAGTAATAAGATGAATCAATTCAGTAACTTAAAATAAAGCATCAATAACATAAGTAACACGTGTGATCAATTAAGAAACGTCCCTATTGTAAGCGAGATCAAGATAAATCTAAAAGGGATTAAAATGTGTCAGTTCAGAAACCCTTGAAGCGTTCTGATGAGAGAAATTAGTATAAGCATGTAGCTTTAGCCAAATAAACTGGAATGTATTCTCAGGTCAAATAACAGCAGATCCAGGATTATACTAAGACTTCTCATAAAGAGATGTTCAAGAAACTCAGTACAGGGTCTCCTCTGAGAGAGTCGGGAAAAAAAGGGAAACAGAATGAGATGCTAATCTCAGTCAATTAGTCTATTCTACATCTAAAGAGTGAAAGCATCAGTCCTAATCACATCTGCCTAACTAGTCTAGGAACAGACCCTAATATAATGACACATTTTCTATGTTGCAACATGGATATTATTTCTTCTTTTTGTTGACCAATAAGATTTCAGGATGCTCCTGGGAACAGGTCGCCTACCTATCTTTTCACCAGAGTACAATCGTCTTTCAACCATATGTACTTGAATGTTGCAGTCACTTCCTTTCTTGTCTTTTATATAATCTTCTCATGGTTCATCCTCCCTGTTGTCTACAGGCTCTGTGGTGAAACCCTCACTATCAGTCATCTAATACAATAAATATCTATTTATTAACTAATAACAGTAGTTTGGGAAAATACGTCTGCAGAAAAGAGAAGAAAAAAACTTGTACAATTGTTGTTTAAAGTGCAAAGCCTTCACGTTAAAAACATGGAGTCTTCACATACGCCAATATTAGAATTCGTCCTTCATAACTAGGTTACAGGCCTATAGTTTTTAAGTATGGTGCCAACTACAATGTTTCCAACACACATACGTCATATTTAACACAAATTCTGCACATTTGCACTTTTAATAGAGCATTTGGTAAGTAATTAAATTTGTGTTAGCAGATGTATGGTAATTTAACATCCATTGAAGAGGTAGACCAGACATTTTGCCTTGCTGGTGCATGTATGTTGCATTCCAGTTTCTGTTATGGCTGAGGCAATTCCATTGATAACGTTATTATCATTTATTTGTTAATCCAGTCTCCTCCTGAAAAAGTGAGGGATGCTGTGATGGCGGCCATTGATGCAGGATATCGCCACTTTGACAGTGCCTACTTCTATATGAATGAACATGAAGTTGGGGAAGGAATCCGGCAGAAAATCCAGGAGGGTGTTGTTAAACGAGAAGAATTGTTTATTGTCAGCAAGGTACTGTTCTGATGGCGATGTTGGTACTACCGAGGGCAAGTTGCACATCTCTTCATAAAGCTAATTATAAATGTTTATAGCTTGTTGAATTATATGAGGGTTGGAAATCCATATTTCAGATTGTTTTTGACAAGTTTAAGACATTGTTAAAATCATACCTGTTTTTCGACAGACTAGTCTACACTATAATGGATCCCCTACAGAATACAGGGATGATTAGTATTAGATTAGTATAGGAAATAGTTCTGTAGGAAATCTCTTTAATACCTTATTACTAAAAGTGCAAAGATGTCACAATCCTTTCTATTTGTTCTACATGTATATGAATATTCCACAAATATTCCAATTTTTTTTTTTTACTGTTTTGGGGCAAATTCACAAAGGTATGTTAGATTATGTGAAAGAGTACTACAGGATAACTACTTTACTTAATACCTAAATAAATAGGCCCCAAAATACTGCCACCTCTATATGTGCCAGAATGATGTTCAGTGCAGTTTCCCTCAGAGAAATAATCTGTCTAAATAACACCCTTGTTGAAAACTGCCTGTATTGAAGTACCCTCGACATATAAAGCTGGTTAACATTTATGGCATAAATTAGTAGAATTATGCCCATTAACCCCTGATATTTCAAACCTCAAGTATTTCAAACAGAATAAATCCAATTCAGAGTGCCCGCTGGCAGGCAATATTTACTGCAATAGTTACATGAATGTTGTGTCTGTGCATTTGTGTGTGTCAAGTGAAGTCAATAAATCTTGATTCGGACATAAAATATCCATAAAAGCACAGTTAAAAACTAGCATATAAAAATAAAGTTGCTGCATAATTTGGTAAAGTGAAATTTTGACAGTCAACGGCTGACAGATAAAATCGATAAGGAGACAATCAAATCTAAACGAATAACAGCATGATATCTCAGAGTACAATCAGGTCTAAACATATATAGCAGCGTAATGTTAAAATACGGTCAAATGTAAACAATATAATAAAAAACAAGATGTTCAAGGCAACAGTTTCTACAAAGCATCGACCAACATATAGACTTGATATTCCCAGCAAATAGCAGCAAGATGTTATCAAGTGAGATCAAGTGCTTTTATACAGTACTCATAGAGGCAGGTAAACAAACTGCCGCCTTCACAAAGGAACTTACACTAAATATCAAATCTATCCTCTCCAGATTTAAAATTTCCATGTTGGCTGTTCTCGAATCAACAGTGGTAGATGCCTTAAAAGAGGAATCAGAAATTGTTTAGTGTATAGTTGATAAAAATTGAAAACAAATAAAAAAATTAGCATTGATTGGTTACTCTGATTGCCACAGTGACAGGTCATTTGTTCAAGGTTTTTATTAAAGCCTGTGTGGAAGCACAGTAGATATTTTAAGGTGCCTGCCCTAAGACGAAAGAGCAGGCTTCTCTCCCAGCGGCTTAAGTTCTTTAAAAGATACCTGGATGGCAAATGTGGTAGAGGACAGTTTATGTGTGTTATATCTACCCGCTGTATCCAGGGTATTGTATTAACAACTATAAATGAAATTTGTGTATTTATATTAGTCCTGAGCACACACATATGTATTCATTCGGTTTGTAGGCATGGATAGAGTACTGTTTTCTTTATTTTGGGGACTTTTATATATCGCAAACTAGACCCAATAAATCGGGTATCAGAGCGCTTTACATAGAACCAATTTTATTACACAAGAACACATTCATTTTTCTTAAGCAGGGGGACCTTAAGTGATTTTGACCAGAATCACAGGATGTTGAGCGTCGTAGACGAGATTCGAACCCGGATCCCCAGCTTCGACGTCGACAGCTTTAGCCTTAGAATGTTGTACTTGCCTACCCTACCAATTTAGGCAATAGGCTTCTGCTTATCCTGCAGCACTAACACCTACTCATTTTTGTGTGACATCCTTAAGGTTTTTATGGAGGAAGGCTACCACCTTGGTAATAGCGGTGCCTCAGTGATAAAAACAAGACAATGACCCAGGGCAGTTAACATACTTTATCAGGAAGCACTTCTAGTGAAAGAATGAAAAGAGGTATCCTGTTGGCTGTGATGACAGATCCAAAAATGCCAACTTCGTAGTGAGAGTGGTAGGGCACAGAGAACAACACCACTCTGACTACAGACCTTCCTTCTTGTGAAAGAATGAAAAGAGGTAATTATGTTGTCAACTGTGATGACCGATCCAAAAATTCCAACTTCACAGTGAAAGTTGTAGGACACAGAAGACAACAAAGCTCTGACTACAGACCTTCCTTCTTATCTTCAGACCACAGGTAAAGCTGCCAAGTTTTCCGTTGGCTTATGCTTGATATTTCATGATTGTAGAATTATGTGTGACATTTCTAGGTCATGCTTGTGACACTTTGAGTGACCCTTTACCACAAGTCAAGCTGTAAATTCGACATTGTGAGATACATTTAGGAAAACCTCTTTTCTCTTTTAAAGAGCATTAGAAATCACCTCAAATCAATATTAATTCACAAAATGTGACTAGGCAATGTGACTAACATCCTTCGTTTTACTTATATGCCCACTTGGAAACCTTACAGATTGCATAAATATTAGATTTAGAGTTTGGTCGACACGGTACTCTTTTGTAAATGTGATGGAGTAGCCTGCCTGCCAAACCCTCGATGGGTGGACCAAAAGTATTCTGTGGACAGAGCACCCATTGGCTCCTGGACAGAATATTTCCACTGATGGCCAAACGGAGTAGAGCTGCCAAAGGGAAGACATTACACCATCGTCCCAATTTAGGGTTGACAGAGTATTGTTTTTTTCCCCTTGTGTCAACTGCTAGGGAAACGCTGGTGGTGAGGTAAAAAAAACTCCCACTTTGGGAGTTTGTTATTGATAAACAAAAAAATTGTAGTACTTTGCAATGTCAAGCAATGTTTAAATCTTAGCCATGTTTTCATGATTATAAATCTATTTTTGTATACACGTTATACACCTTTCTGTATTTATTTAAAATGTATTAATGAACTGTAGATTTTGACCAAACTAGATTGCGATACATAACAAACAAATATGATGATAATATATGTCGTATCGCCAATAAATGTTGACAAACAGTGCCCTTATTAAATATAAAAATCAAAATAAAACTACATTTTCTAAATATTCATTTGTTGATATGTTTCTCTACACCTTTTTTGTCAATTCCATGTGAGTTATCTTTGTTAGCAATATCCATTATTGCCAGTCCTTCCCACCCATTTTAAACCAGTCTGGTTCCTAAGTATTGTCCTTTCATACAGTACTTTGGTGAATGGCCATCAAAACCAGCAGCTGCTGTACACTATCGCCCTAATTGCGAGTCTGGTGATGCGGAGACCGCCAAATTCACGGGTGCACCTACAGGGCTCTCCGTTGCCCCTGCGCATGGGGGTGCATGCAGGGGTCACATGCTGAGCCCCCTGTATTTCTGCACCCCAGTTCCTGCACAGGAAGAAACGCACTACATGGGCTCACAATGAGCCTTTTAATTAGCACCGCCACGGGCCGTCCACCTGACTACAAAAATCTTGTAATCTGGCAGCTGGGCGGCAGCGACTCCTGGTGGTGCGGGGGCACAGCAGGAGTGAGCCCCCCGCCCTCGCACCACCAAACGTCAGAGTCGAACCCTAAGGGCTGGATTAGGAGTCTGGCGGTCCTCTGACCGTCAGGCTTGAGGGGACATGGTGGTGACAGTCATCTGACCACCCTATTACAATTAGGATGGTTGGACTTCCATTGCCCTGACGCAGCCATCAGAGAACTGCCATTCTCTAGCACAGATGCGGCGGTGTAGAGACAGTAATATGCTTGGCAGAACCGCCGTGATCCCGCCAAGCATATTACAAGTTTCCTCTCCACCACTGGTTTGGCAGTTCAGCAGCAGGGCAGATCTGGCGCTGCACCACCAAACTCGTAATCAGGCCTTATGTTTTTAGTACATTAAAAGGATCCAGTCTGTTGGTGGTTCCTTTCAATGTACAGAGATGGGCGATGGCAAGCAGAGTAAACTCAACATTGTCACAGTAATGTCACCTGCCATCCCGATGAAGACTACTCTGTTAGCTAAACCTCTAAACTAGGTGCTATGTTTGTTAAAGTCTCATGACCTACTCTCTGTTTCATAGCATTGCCTTTATTACACAAGACTGAGGATAGAAATGACAATGCCAGGGATCTCAGAGTGCAGGCCTTAGGTTGCAGTTGCTTCCTCTGATTGACGTCCATGAGCATATAAACACCATGGATGCAGCCGCTGAACATATAATATATCATCACTCCTGTTTAGTCAATGGCTAGTTAAAAAAACACTTCTTGCCACAAGGTTGAATACTTGTTTCTGTCCCCTTTTGTGCTGACAACAATCATAATGTTTATTAAGTATTTCAGAATAATGTCAATTAGGAGGTCTACATACACTATTTGTATGTCCCATTGTCTTCACTGATAAATTCCACATTGACCTTTATGCTGTTGGCAAGCTTTATTCAGAAAAAACAGACAGGGATTTCTACATCAAATTTTGGCCAAACTTTTCACTATAATAACATTCGGTTGGTTCACCCCATGAAAGCAACTGTAATACATGTTCAATTTATGTGCATACATATGCATATCTTTTTAATTTCTTTGTGACTTGTAGGCAGTTAATTTTCGGTCATAGAATGTTGGCTAGTATGGAAAGCTAAACAGTCCTGTAAGGTGGTCCCTTTCTAGGCACTGTTTTTGTTTTTTATCTGATAAAAGCCAATTTGGCTTTAGAAAGTATATTTTTAAATGAGCTTAAAGCAGCAGGGTTGTTTCAGTGGTGTGTTTCCTCAATGTGCGTTATGTTATTCTTACAATGAGGCTTTCGGAGTTAATTTTCTGGATTGTATAGTCTTGAACACTTTCTGTTCTAAGGTGATAGCGAGTAAAATGGAGATTTTCTTAGCTTTAATGAAATAAAGTCTTGATTTTATTAAAGACACAGAGGCGAGTATTATACCTTTGAAGGAGCCAGGTTCCATGTTCTAGGGCTACTCAGGAACTTCAGGTCGCTGGTTCTTTTTGTCAGCATAAAAGCATGGAGGAAAGAGAAATTGTTAGCCAATCAATTATTTCATTTCCAATTTACCATTACTCCTGAGAATCGCAGGCTCCCAATTAATTTTAGTTACTTAATTACAAAGCCAAGAACAACGTGACATACAGGCACCTCAAAGTGAGGGTGTAGAAATACATTGGAACTAATAAAAGCCAAATCTACGATGAAGTTAAGACGGTGCAACATGCGCAAGATGATCAGTTCGAGAATCAGGATACAAAAGATAACAGAGCAGACATTGAGAGTACCCTTCATTGGAAGTCCGTGGGTATAAAGCATTAATCTGTCCCTACATTACCACTAACGTGACATCCCTTTATAGCATTTCCAAAGGCAAGATCCATTAGGTGTCTGCATGTGTAGTCTTCCTAAAAAGTCTCTTCACATCAGATGGGTCAAGTGGCGGAAAGCTACAGAGGTCATTCTAAGAGGCTCTCTCTCTCAAGGCAAGGCAGAAGTCCCCAGACACTTTCCCTAACTTCGATACTTTAATACCACAGGTAGCATCCCAAGATACATTGCAGCATCACATCATCCAGCAAAGCAAACTCCTCATAGGTGATTTTCCATTAGGCAGTGATGTTCCCAGGCCTTGGCGAGATGACCTTGATTTCCAGGCTTGCCCTGATGAGAAAGTACAACAGTTCTCCATTATCAGTAACAACGCTCAATGTATTCTCTTCTACCTAAGCATAGCTCCTAAAACAAAGACATTATTTAGCTAACAAGGATGAAATTTCCACCTACGTACACCTAAAATTCAACTAATAAATCTAATGCAAGAGCTTCCACGGAAAATGCATTTCAGGCCTACAGACATCGGTCAACATAAGAGAATAGCACACAGGCTCACAAAATTACATATAATATGAACACTTTTACTGAGCACTTCTAAATTAATACTTTACATAAGCACATCAAATATGTGAAAAAATTGTCAACAGCATGTACACATTCTGCATGTTAATGTTTGAAACGAAACACATCTAGTTTCAACGTTAATTTCTTCAGGTTACCGTGAAAATATCCCTATCATGTCACCTTTCACGTTATTACAGTTCACATTCTAAAACCACATTGTAATACAAAAAATGAATATATACGGGTGCAGACTACCAATGATTATAATGCACTCCTGCACATGAAAGAACAAAAATTGTGCGACATCACCTTCTTTTGTTTTCTTGCTTTAGTTAAATACCAGCCAAGAAAAAACTACATTACACATGGTACCTATAAAGAAACAACGAACAAATGAGATCGCTATGGCACCAACCACTCAGGCAATAGCAATAATATACTCATCTTAACTGAGAGAGCAGCAAGTTCTCTTTTCTTGTGGGAGCAGATTAAGAAGTTGATAGCAAAGGAAACAAAACAATAACAATCGGGAAAACCTAAAGAAAAGTGAAAATGTTTCTGGCAAAATCCATCCTGAAACTACTGCGATGGCGCTCTGTAGCTGTAGTCAGACAAGGAGAGAAAATACTTTGTGTCTTTATGCCTTTGTAAGTAAGAACGTCTGGTTTGCATTTCCGGTAGGCATGGAAAAAAGAGGGGAAGTTAACAATGAGACAGGAGGGATAACACTTGTCTAAGTGTATTTAATAAAATCAAAGATTTTCTTTCACTAAAGCTCGTAGAATCTCAATTTTATTACAAAACCGGAGGCTCCTATTGTGCTTGGTTAAAGCATAGCAAACATAGAATTAGCCATGTGAGGAATGGGATTACTATAGGACATTCTAAATGTAGAAACATTAGACCAATCAGCATATTTGAGAATGCTGTCCAAACTTGCCCCAGACCAAAATGCTTTAAAAGACATAGCACCTCTAGTAGAAAGTGCCCCAAAAACTGAAGTGCTGATGCCTTCTAAACCCATTACCTATATGAACCAACGCGCTAGGTTATAGGCAGAAACTGGTGTGTTAGGGGGCCTAAAAGATATGAGGAGTTGGGATGGGAGGAGATTCTCAAATCTTTGGTCTTTGCAATATATTCTCTTAATCAATTACCCACACAAAGTTAAGGCTTAAGAGGAAAATACGGATAAAAAACAGATGCCACATTTGTTTAGTTCTTCTGTGAGCCTGAAAACATACCCCAGATGGGGCACACTGAACAGAAAAGCTGTCCAGAGCTTTAATTTTAAAAAGACGTTTCAACGAGACCTGTCAGTTTTGCAGAAAGGAATTTGAGAGAGAGGAATTTTCATACCAACTGAAAAACAAATTGAGAATCACATTAACATCTCACATGTGATTATATTTTGGAAAAGGGATTAGAAAATACTACTCTCTTTAATATTAAGGAGTGTTCTCCCACAGATGTACCATCTACTCTAAGATGTTCTGCTGAGATTGCTGATCTACATGGGTTAATAGTCCTGTATGCTTTCCCTTGAAAAGCAAGAGACCCTAGAACATTAGTATACGAATTACATCAGATTAAAAGGGATCCGCACTCTTATCCAAACAACAAATATTCCAGGCCATCCAGGTTGACATGCATTATTTAGTTGCTCCATAAGCCCAGGCTTTTTGGTGTGAGCTGAGCAGCCTCTGACAAAACCACCCATGCTATCACAATGAGGGAGTAAGTATCATTTCATGACTCTGACATTGTGGATTGAGGAGTAACCCGGGAAAAAATGGCATTAGAACCGGAAGATCTATTGACAATTCTAGTACTGTAGGGTTGACCCTGCCAGAAGGGAGTTACCAGGAGCAACGTAGCTGTCTGACACCTTAATTGGGAATACATTTGAGAGATCATGCTAAAAGGGGGAAAGGCATTATTCAAATAAAGCAACCAGTCCTGAAGTAAAGCATATGTTGCTAAAGCTGTGGATCTGGTCTCCAACTATAAAATGAATGAGGCTGTGCATTTAGACAGGAAGCAAACACATCTGTTTCAAAAGGACGGAATATTGAAAAAGATTTTCTGAAAATCAAGTCACCAGTCTCTTGCATCTTGAAGATGCCTGCAGCACCTATCACAGCTGTACTGTAATTCCCTGGCTCCCATTCTACCTGCACCGAAAATTTGTTTCAGGGACAGAATTCACAGAAAAGTTTGACCCATTCTGCTAAGGGTTTTGATTTTGTTCCTCCTAGATGATTTACCCACTTTACTTCTGAAAGATTGCCTATTCAAGGTAGCATGGAACAACTGATCTTGTTTTATGCAAAAGTCTTGATTGCAAAGGACCAAGCATGCATTTTTAAATAATTGTTGGGCAACATTGTCTCCTCTACTGACCATGCCCTGCCAGTCGAGTACTGACCACATCTTGTGCCCCAACCAATCCAACTTGCATCGAATTCTAAGACAAAACCTGAGGCTGAAGAAAAAAATGTCTAACCACCATTGAACTTCTGATCTAAATTCAGGATCTAATTGAACTACATAGCAATAAAGGAGGCCTTTTCGTAGATCGCAAAACTTTAACCTTTGCAAGGTCTGTAATGAAGAGGACCTAAAAATTTGGCTGTATAGAGGAGACTAGTAAGCTTACTATCTGCAGCAAAATCATAAGTGTTAGAGAAGGTAGAGAGAGAACATGAGAAATCTTCTTTTTGGTAAAAAAAGACCTTCTCTTCTGGAAGCTGAAGTACTGACTTTTCTGAGTTCATTCATAACTCCTAAAACTGCATTTGTCTGGAAGGTTGAAGTGCAGACTTCTTTTTGTTTATAAAGAAGCTAGAATCTATAGGAGGTTTAAGTAATTTGATAGATGAGATATTAGCATGTCCTTGATCTGCCCTAAAAGAAGAACATTTTTAAATAAGTTATTAGTCTGACCTCTTGAGATCTCATGTGGGTAATCATTTGTTTCATTACCTTGCTGCAAAAAGGTTATGAACGATGCTAAAGAGAGACTGAATGGTAAGCTTCTTAATCAGTAAAACAATCCCCCCCACTGGAATCGAAGATACCTCCTAACCATCTGATGGACTGGAATCGCTAGATATGAATCCTGCATCCAAATGGACCATTTAAGCATTTTGTGGTATCAAATACCTGAGATGCAGGATACTCTCCATTTTGAAATGGTGATAACCTACATGATTGTACAAAATGTTCATGTTTATTACTCGGTGGAACTTTTCGTTCTTCTTCCGGACTAAAATTATTGTACTTAAAAAATCTGATGGATCATCCGTTGTTTTCTCTATGGCCTATTTTTGAAGTCGAGAAAGTACCTCTTGAGTTACTAATACCTTTTGCTAGTTGGAGAAGGAAAGAGCATGAAAAATTGAATTCTGAATCAGAGCAGAATACAGATCTATGCAATGTCCTTGAATGGTCTATAGAACTCAAGGATCCAGGGTTATTGTTTGCAATACATGTACAAACCGCTTTAAACAACCTCCTACCGGAAGAAGGCCAGAAATTAAAGGTTCTACTTGTAATTTGGACTCCTCTATTTATGCAAACGCTCGTTATGAAACCTCTGGATCTGTGGGGCTAGAATTCCACCTTGAATTCTTGTTGAAATTTGAAAGAGACTCTTGTCTGGTTAGAACCATTTCTTGAGATATAGTGGCTGGCAAAATGGTTCCTACCTTTATAAAGTTTTCACTAAAAAGGAGACCATCTGCTTGCTTTCCTGCCTCTATAGTTTTTGCATATTCTTGGGATATCACTCAGTTGGTATTTCCTAAAAGACAAATAGCATTCTGTGCCAAATTGGGTAAAATTTAGAGATCCACTTGTATACCCTAAATATTTGCTTCTTTCCCAAGGTCCAACATTCTAGTTAGGGGATCTAACTAGAATCGAGCAGAAGTTTTTGCAGATGTCAGAGAAATATTTTAAACCCCTTTTGCAGAGGGAAGACCTTTCTGGACCCTTGGTCCCTTTACCTACAGGGCTGCCTGACACGACACCCGCAGACAGCAAGCGAAAGCATGCACATGACCCTCGGATCAACCTTCAAGCTTTTGATAGACTCAACAGAGTCTTCAACCGCCGTGCTCAACCCTTAGGGTTTGAGCCCCTACCATTCCCGAACTCAGAGCCACAGGGGGTATCTGACAAATAGAACAGTCCTCCCTGATCCACTTTGAGGGGATGATTCCACCACAGCATCTGATGAGGCTAATGAGCCAGACAGGCGCTGGTGCCCTTCTGCTGCCTTACACATGCCCGACGGCGATTCCACCCTGGGAAAGGGTACACCATCCACAGGGTCGGACATGCTGGACCTTGGAGGCCTCATGCACCCCCGCTCGCAGAGTGGCCCCTGGTACGAAAGTGACCTCTTACATAACAGGGTGACTCTGAAACCCCTGCAGAAAGACATATGCAACAGCCTTCGAGTGGAATGCCCCCATCCGTCCCTGGAAGGCAAAGTGGTGCTAACTCCCAAGATTGAAGCATGGATGGCCACTTTCCGGGCCAAATAGATACAGGACCCAAAGAAACGGGTAGAGCACTCCTTCCTCTCCTGTCAAGATAAACTCCGCGACCTCTCTGGTCTCCTTTCCAAAATCCTGGACATGGCCGAAAATGCCAAAGTGTCTTGCTCCCTAATCACCCCGGAAGCGCTATCAGGTTGGGCCCAGCAGGCCATTATCTTTCCTAGGGAATGCCAACTACACCACCTCCACTGAGTGGCACAGGTCTCTGCTGATTAAGATAGACCTGAAACTGGGAGACTTGGCAAAGTCAGAGGCATGCCCCATTGCCCAGGGGGGACTTTTTGGGTTTCCCTTTATATGGGAGTTAGGGAAATCTGTAGCCACATTCAACTCCCTCGATATAGTTCAAGCCTCCTATAAAGCACAATTTTACACCCTGGGTTTTCAACAGGGCTGGTTGTGGCAGGGGGTGCTTGGCCGGGCAATCCCAGTCTCATGCTCCCTTCAGAGGGCATATTGCCAAACAATGGCTGTGGCAGGGCCCTGCCAGCTGCGGAAGCTTCTACCCCACCAGAGGCTACACCTGCCATTGAGGATCCAGAGGGACATTCAGGGGTGGCGGCAGCCACAACTCCTCTCAAGGGGAGAGGATGCCGTCTCACGGCTAGAGCAGCTGACTTTGGAGATGGGAAACCAAGGTTCGAGCCTCAGTGTCGACTCCATATCCTGTGATTATGGGCAAATCCCTTAGGGGCACATACATCAACCAAAACACCATCCGCAAACGGGCCGATTCGCAGAATCGGCCCCTGTGCGACCGGTATTTTGGCATTTGGGATGCATCACCCAAATGCAAATTAACAAAATAGTTAATTGCAAAATTTTGCGATGACCTAAATTGCGAATGCATTTAGGGAATAGCAAATTGTGATTCCCCATTTTGGGATGCAACAAGCCTTTCCTAAATGAGACTTCACATTTAGGAAACGTTAATTAACATCAACTGCAAGTTGATTGTAATTTGCAAAAACTTTAGGAAATGCACAAAAGTGCATTTTTCAAGGTGCCATGTGGCGCACATGCATGCCCTTGAGGCATGTGTGTGCGCCACATGTGCACACATGCCAATTTCAGGGGTGCATCTGGGTGGCCTTTTGGCACCCATGCGCCCTTGAAATTGCATGTGCAATTTGCGAGTACCTATTTGGTACTCCCAAATTGTGCATGCAATTCCCATTCATTCCTATGGGCCACCAGGCCCATAGGAATGAATGGGACGCTATTCCTTAATTGCGAATCGTAATTGTCTATTCGCATTTCAGGAATATGTAGGAATCTCTAAAATATTAGCAAAACCTACATGCATAGGTAATTGCGATCCATAATCTCGATTCCTTAATAATCGCAATTAAGAATCGCAATTGCCTACCCTGATGCATGTGCCCCTTAATCGCCCCGTGCCTACCAAAAAAATTAATGTGTCCTTGTGTAACATAACTGGCGCTCATGTAAAGCACTCCAATACCTTTGGGTCGAGTTTGCGCTATATAAAGCAGCAAAAAAATAATAATAATGTGACTGTATACCAATTCTCGTAAGTAAGGTTGTGGGGCAAACTGATGAATTTTGCTCACAATTGGGGGACAAATACATCATACTACGGGATTTCTAAACAGAATTCTACAGATCCCAGAGCCAACCTTCCCCCTCCTCTCCTCTTTTCCTTCTCAGAATCAGACACCCCCCTAGTGCATACGGTAGTCCTCAGATCTGCTCTGAAAAGGGGCTATACCCTCACACCACTGGATTCCTCAACAGCCTCTTCCTAATGGAGAAGATGAATAGGGCCAATGTACTATCATCAACCTCAGTTCGTTTAATGAATGGCTGGTCTTTAGCCACTTCAAAATGGAAGGTATACACCTCCTACAGGACCTTTTAAGACCCAAGGACTGGGTGGCGCACCAAGACCTAAAGGATGCATACCTTACAATCCCAGACCACCCACCACATTGCCATTTTCTGCAGTTAAAGTGGAAACTCCAAACTTTCAAGTTTACCAGTCTTCCCTCTGGGTGGTCCTTGGCACTGTGGTGTTTTACGAAGGATATGAAGCCGTATGTGGAACACCTCGGGCCAGGGGCATGCACCTCATAGTGTACATAGACAACATTCTGCTCATGTACCAATGCTCAAGGAAGCTGTCAGACCAATTGCAGATATCTTGGAATCATTGGGTTTCCTCATCAATGGTAACAAGTCCATATTGTCGCTGACTCAATCCAGTGTCTTCCTGGGGTTCGTGCTGGACTCCATCAGGGTCACCTTGAGTCTCAGAAACTAACCAAGATCAAACACGAATTGCGCGGAAAAGTAGATGCAAATTGTGCAGTATGGTGGAAAACTGTCCTCCTCCCTCAGGCACATCGCACGAATAGTAGATCTCTTATCGTCCTCCTTACAGGCCATCTTCCCGGGACCCCTGCATCGGGTCCTAGTGCGTCTGAAAGCCTTTCATCTTTGACAAGAACTCACCTAATCTCAGACAGTCCCCTTACTAGATGAAGTCAGAGAGGAGATGAGGTGGTGGATTGCCCACATGGACACCTGGAATGAGTAGGCCATCACCGGCACCCAACGGGATCTGAATATCGATCCGATGCCAGCGGTACATGCTGGGGGCGCAATATGGGAAATTCTCCACTGGAAGAAAATGGTCTTCTGCAGAACAATCCCTTCATATCAACTGCCTCAAACTGATGGCAGGCTTCTTCACGCTGAAGTGCAAAGCCAAGGGCAAGATTCAATGCTGCATCCTTCTGAAGATGGACAATGTGGCAGCAGTCCATTATATCAACCACCTGGGAGGTACGAGACCCTGAGCACTCTCTGACCTGGCTCAGAGCTTCACAAGGGCAAAGATGTATTGCCTTGAAGAAAAGAAAAAAAAGATAGCTTTCCGTGCTCTCCATGCCACTGGAGTCAAGCTATCCTGCCTGATGAGGGCTAAAAGGCAAAAATGGTCCTAGGATGCTTGTTTCAAGTCCAGGGAGGACCTGGCCTGGCAGTACTGACTGGACTGTTCCCATTGGGGGCAGGATGAACACTGATTTGCATATGGCTGGGTCCAAACTTGGAATGGCATGGTGAGCAAAAAAACCAATGGATTTAGGCCCTGATCTCTGTACTGGGGTGAATGTATAACATTGTTCTGCATTCTGTCCATCAATTGTTCATTTTGCATTTGGCACTATGCCCAGACGTGGGTACCGTGCTCTCCATGCCACTGGAGTCAAGCTATCCTGGCTGATTAGGGCTGAAAGCCCAAAACCAGTCCTAGGTTGCTTGTGTCCAGTTCAGGGAGGACTTGTCCTGGCAGTTCGGGTTGGACTGTTCCCATTGGGCGCAGGGTCAAGACTGATTTGAATATGGCTGGGTCTAAACTGCAATGGCATGGTGAGCAAAACAACTATGGATTTAGGCCCGGATCTCTGTACTGGGGTGAATGTATGACGTTATTCTGCATTCTGTCCATCAATTGTTCTTTTTGCATTTGTCACCCCGAGTGGACAGGTATGCCCAGACGTGGGTCCTGTGCTCTCCATGCCACTGGAGTCAAGGTATTCTGGCTGATGAGGCCTTAATGCCCCAAACGGGTCCTAGGATGCTTGTTTCCACGCCAGGGACGACTTGGCCTGGCAGTTCGGGCTGGACTGTTCCCATTGGGCACAGGGTCAAGACTGATTTGCATATGGCTGGGTCCAACCTGGAATGGCATGGTGAGCAAAATAACGATGGATTTAGGCCCAGATCTCTGTACTGGGGTGAATGTATGACATTGTTCTACGTTCTGTCCATCAATTGTTCTTTTTGCAGATATCACTTTAGTACATTAGTACTACCGATGACCAAATACCGATTTGCAAAAAATAGCTATTTATTAATTGCTATTACTAATGTTAGTACATCTAGATCCCTTATCCCGTGTTTGTAGCGGAAAAAACTTGATCTGTCTAGTATATTCGCCGTATATTCGCCGTCTGAAGGCACGTAAACAGAATACGTATAAAGTGAATCACTACTTGCGGTGCACATTGTGCATCTTTACGGCACTGATGCTGCTTTTGTTGCTTGCAGAAGATGCCCTGTAGAGTGCACTGTTAACTGAAGTCTTATAAGGAACTGGCTGCTTCCTTTTGGGATTTGCAGCATCAAACCTATTGAGGAGGAATAGAAAAGGATAGTTTATTCGTGCTTCTTCTGTCCATAAAATTGATCACCACTTCAATGCTATATGAGGTGCCCCTCTGCTGCACTTGGACCCCAAACTGAAACATCCAGCCAGCCCATTGAAAGCATACCAGATGGAAATACATTGCTATGTTTTGTTGAATTGTGTAGTGCACTATTCACCTCTGAGGGTATCCATGCACAATGGGTTAGCACTGTTCTGAATAAATGTGTCTTTTCCTAACCTTGCAGAGACCAGGACTGGACACTTGTACCTTATTCTTCCAGTAACCCAACTATGTTCTCTTGTAGCTGTGGTGCACTTTTCATGAGAAGAAGATGGTGAAGGTTGGATGTCAGAAAACTCTGGATTCGCTGAAGCTGGACTATCTTGATATGTACCTGATCCACTGGCCGATGGGATTCAAGGTGCATTTTTATGTCAATGTCACTCTATATTACATAAGTGTAAACATGACGAAGCTTTCCTAAATGCACTAGGTTCCTGTTATGCTTGGATGTGGTCACCATTCAGGCTTTTGTCTATAGAAAAAATGCAAAAAAAGTTTCTTGTGCGAAATATTTTATTTTCCTTTGGCAGGCTGGTGACAAGCTGATCCCACTTGATGAAAATGGGCATGCAATTAGGAGCAACACTAACATTCTGGAGACTTGGGAGGTAGGATTGGGGAGGCTGTGCTGCACCAGGAGTACTACCATCAGGGATGGATGAATTGTGGATGTCTATAGTGACCCATAGTGAGACTGATTCTTTTGACGTTGTTCGTGACCTCTGTTTCACATGTCTACTTACGAATATGTTTAGGTTATGACCTCTACCTATGTTTGGTGTTACAACAGAACGCACACTTTGGTGATGATGTCACTTTAAGACATCTGAGAAAGTGTGGATTCCCAAAAAGTTTTGTTTGGGATTATTTCGAATGAACAATCATTTTTGCCACATTTAATAATCAATAGATAGCACTCACTAGTGAGGTCTTAATTACCTCTTGCAAATCGCTAGCAGTTTGGTTCTCAACCAACTATGATGGTCAGTTCACAATTGCATTCTTTGACATAATGGTGATTCTCTTTTTATTCTGAAATTGCATGTTCAAATCTGTGCTCCAAGTAGATTCCGCTCTCGTGCAGTATGCAATTGTATTTTTTTTTCTTGTGTGGTGTTCGGTTTTGTTCTTTCTCTGGTCGAGGAGGTCTGCAAGATAATAGATCTGGTGTAGTGTGGCTTCTGGGCTACAGCAGATATTTTGGGGTGGGGAAATTGTAGGTGTTAATACTGGGAGTATTTGTAAATACTTTGTGCTATGTATAGTTGTGTATCTTTTGCGCTAATGGGATCGTGGGATTATATGTTGCCTGTGGACTCTTGGGGCCCGATGTAGGTGGCCATTACCGGAATTCGGCCGTTGCCGACTGGTAAATGGGTCATTGAGATGTAGGGGACCTTTTTTACAGAATTGGTAAATTTACCGAATCGGTAAATTTACCGATTCTGTAAAATACCGAATCGGTAATTTTACCGATTCGGTTAATCTCACATGTAGGTCGCACTGCAAACAGTGCCACAGGCCTTTAGGAGTCGGTATTTTACCACCCAATCCAATTGGGTGGTAAAATACCGAATCCAGGTGTGCATGCACATCTGTGCATGCTCACCTGTACAATGTGACACACAGACATGCCCTTAGGGCATGTATGTGTGCCACATGGCACACATGCCTGTAATTGGGGTGCCAGAGGGTGTCAAAGTGACACCCCCTGCACCCTTGCAAAATTCGGTATTTACCGATTTGGTCAATACCGATTCGGTAATGCCCATTGATTCCTATGGGCTTCAATGCCCATAGGAATCAATGGGCATTACCGATTCGGTATTTACCGAATCGGTAAATACCGATTCCTTCCGATTCGGTAATTATAAAAATAAAATTACCTACATCTGCCCTCCTCTTTTTTACCACTTCTTAAATACACAAATATAGGGTCTCACTTGGAGGAGGAGCGACGTGAGAAACTGCAGCTGAGCTGGGCTGGGCTAGAGAGCGGAGCGGAGCAGCGCGTTCATCCGAACCCGAACCTGAAGCCATAGCCATAGCTGTAGCCGTAGCTGTAGCCGTAGTCGTGGCCGCAGTGGCAGCAGTCCCGCAGCGCCGAGGGGCAGAGAAGGCAGCAGCAGGAAAAACGGCAGTGGGAGAGGCGGCTGTAAGCGGCGTGCATCGGGGGCCGAGCACAGGGGCCGCTCCTGCATTATCAGCACCTGCATACCCCACGCTTGTGGCAGCCGTCTCAGCTGCATCGACTACAGCAGCGGTAAGCGGTGAACACCTGTGTTGAGCGCAGGGGGGACTTTCCTGCGCACCCTGTGATAGCGTCTAGCATCTTCACTGCACCTTTACTGCACTGGACTGGCACCAGCGTGGTACAATAGCGGCTGCAACAACGGTCGCTTGGTGGGTTTGGTGCTGGTGCCCAGAGCCTGAAAACATGGAGGAGCATGACGAGGAGTGCAGCATTTGACTACTGTTAGCGAGGGAGAAGGTGACAAGGAGGCAAGCGGCGTCCCTACTGTGTGGGTTTTTTTTTTTTTTTTTTTTTTTCAAGGCGAGTGCAGTTAAGCAAGGTGAGTCAGCCCGTCTCACTGCCTTCCCACAGCCTCCCCCATTTCGCCACACCATCCATGCCACAGCAGCCCTCGTTGACATCCCCGCCCTCAACACGGAAGCACAGCAGCAGTAGCATATTCTCCCTGATTGCGCTACCCACCTCCCCCCTTGACTGCAGAGAAACGCTAAAGAAGGAGGAGGGGGAGTAGTGATCAAGGGGCTGTAAAGGACTGTGGGCAGCAAGGAGAGCTGGAACAAGCTGCAACAAGGGTCACTAGGGTCACTAACAACAGCTTTTCCTCGACCCAACTAAGCCTCCAACGACCTAATTAATTTAGCACGCATCCTGCACCAGTCCTTCTACTACTTTCCAAGTCTGATTTCTGATTCTGGGTCTTCTATAGAGCCTGCTGTTCGCTCTGTGCAGTCGGAGCTGTTGCCCTGAGGGGAGGTGTTGAGCCGCCCTGCCACCCTGCCACCCTACCATTCTGCCATATCGCCGCTTCTGCTGCCGCTTCTGTAGACCCGGTTGCCAGACGAGGGTCGGAGTGCCGCTGAATTGTCCGGGCGGAGGGAGCATAGGCGGCAGTTTAGCGGAGAAGCCCCGTGTGGTGTGACACCGCACCACAATTGTGCAGCAGAGGGCGCCAGACGCAATGAGCCACAAACGACGAGCAGTTACGAGGAGAAGGAGGAAAGAGGGGAGGGGCGAGAAAAGCTCCGTGAGAAAACCCCCGGGGGTCTGCAGCTTGCAGCCTGCGGTGGTTCAAAGACCCGGTTTTGCGAACCGTAGAAAACTTGGGGCCTTGGGAAGGATGACAAGAAAAAGAGAAGAAAAAAGCAGCCAGCAATCTGAAAACGGCCATACAAAGTCACCAGACCTGTGTAAGGCTGCACCGAGAAGCTTGAGGAGCGCAAAGCCCGCAGCTCAGGACAAGAAGTCCTTTTTAAAATCGCCAACAAGAGGACTCATCACACAATTCTTGGCAAAACCTACGCCCAACCCAGAGAGCACACCACAGAAGGCAGCGCAACAACGACTTAAGAGCAGTGAGGAGTTGGGCAACAGCCCAGGGAGCCAGCTCCTTCTAACCCTGCCAAATACTCAAATACAAAGCGCAATCACAGGGGGCTCAAGCCCAGAAAGAAGACGCTCTCGTTCCTGCTCAGGGTTGGGACATCCATCTGGAACAAAAATCAGACACACAAGCGACTCTGTAAGCGTCTGCATTGCACGTGACAGTAGAAAGACAGATCAAGTTACAACAGCCCTAATACACTGTCAGGGTCAATCAACGGTGAATTCTCCGGAGTTGGGGGAATCACCAAGAATCAGAGACTCTGGTCTAACAAACATAGGAGTGTCAGAGCAGTCCCAAAATGTGGGATATCTATCCCCAATATTCCTTCAAAACCTGGAATCTAAGATACAAAGAACATTAGCTCTGACCCCAACCTGCTATAGAAGCTGCCATGAGAACCGAGGCACACCTTCTTCTTCGCCATGCTCCCAAAGTCAACAGTTACAGGAGAGTAGCGTCACTCTTGAACAAGGAGCATCCCCTGCTGGAGAAACAGTGCAAAATATGGCCAGATCTCTGCTCTGGCAATCAAAGAAAATGGAGCTACAAATTTATCTCTTAGCAACCATCGCGCAACGCCTAGCGGAGCTGTACAACAAGGCGAACATACTGGAGCAAAAGCCTAATTGATATCCAGACCAATTGTAGAGGCACTTGCACGTGTGCAGCCCTCATGGACACATAGGCATCACTGCCAGAAATTCTTAAAGGTATGGTAGAAGCACTAAAAACGCAATCAGAATCTCCAAGCAATAAGTACAGCACTAGTCCTGCTCTAATTTTAGAAAACCAGTCAGGTATAGCAGGCAGAGGCATCCCTGTGGATTCAACAACAATCTCCGAGGCACAAGACGTTCCGACACTAAACAAATCCTTTAGTGGACCTTCCAGCTGCCACTCCAACAGCAGTAATCTGTCCCCGGGAAAGCTTCCAGAAGACAAAAATGTTAACCAGACAAGGATGGAGAACCAGTTGTCAAGGAGGGCCAAGAAAAAGCTAAGGAAACAGGAAAAAAAAGCTAAAACAGCAAAAAAACGAGCCATTTTTTTACCAACCCACTTTCAAACATCACAAGGTACCACAGAGACAAGAGGTCTCTTCCCGATCTTTATAAAAAATGAATCTGCAAAGAATCCAACAGGCACAGTTCCACCTTCCCCGGGGAAGGCAGAAGAGAGGGATAGATCCAAACAGTCAAACCCTCACTCAAAGGACACTGAAAGCCCAACAAGCACGGTAATTAGAGTCCTATCATCCCCAGACAGGAACAACAAAAAGAGAGAGCAAAGAAGTTCTGAGAACGCACGAAAGGTCTTAGCTTCTGGGCCTGAGACTTGTATCAATAAGGGACACCTTGCCCCAAGTGGGCAGAAAAGGTGCAAACAATCAGAACAGCCGACCCAAAGTTTGGTACAGCAGCAGGCCTTAGGCCAATGGTCCCTAGGCACTAGTCACAGTGCAAGCAACAGTGAAGGAGAACCATATGCCCAGAGCTATACAAATCAATGTAGTAAACTAACGCACGAGGTGATCCTAACCCCTAGATACCAAATCAAAGGCAAGCATGACATTCTAAACAGGGGCAATATACTCAGACTCTTCAAGCACATTCCGTCTCTCATGGAAATACAATCAAAAGACCTAGTTTGGGTTAAATTCATAAGTTTAACCAGCGATTCTCATGGTGAATCAACCTCAATCGGACTAAGCCGATACGCCCAAGTGGGGCTCACAATGGAGGAAACAGCAAAAATGGCTGACTGGGGGATTGATATAGCATTCCCCATTCCGGAGAAATACCCACATGTATTAGCAGAAAATTCGCCAACAAAGGAGATTTTTTCGGTATTAAAGGGGACGGCAGTCAAACAATCAGGGATAAGCGTGGCAAGAGAACAGAGTCTCCTCAATGCTTATAAGATAATAAGCTCAGCAGAGCAAAGGGCAGTGCTCCACATAGTTCCAAATTACTCTGCAAGTCAAAACATGCCGAGGGGTCCGGAAGACGTGAGTCCGCGACGGCAAACCCAACAGTATTAAGGGTCAAGGCAATTTGAATAAGAATCGAAAAGGGGGGAATAACACGCGCCTGTCAAGTGTATCATGGAACGTCGCAGGGCTAAAAAGAATGCTCAATTGCAAGGCAGCATGCTCATACCTACGAGAAAACGACATACTTTGTCTACAAGAGACTTGGGCCACTGAACCTCTAATTTTCTCAGGTTTCTATGAAGTTCACACTGCTGCAATAAAAAGTAATATTTTTGGGAGAGCAGCATGAGGGCTTTCAATTTACATCAATCATAACCGCAAATTAGAGGTAAACTTAATAGAAACTAACTCCGCTAATCTCCAAGCAGTTCTGATTTCTGGCCTTAAAAGCAATAACAGCGCAATGTGTCTGCTGATAATCAATTGTTATATAAACCCTGCCACAAAGCAAAAAAAGCAAGTCATAAAACTATTATCTGAAAAAATGGACAGTTTCATAAACAAACATTCTTCCCATCTCCCAATTATCGCAGGGGACATGAACATCAGGGGCCTAGGAGAAGATATAAGATACAGACCTAGTGCAACTGAAGTGGTGCCCCTACATCGGCTGTTGAATGAGCATAACATGGTCTCCACTCAGGTTCCCAAGAAGGCAGTGGACTCTCAATGGCTGCCTCTGCCCACATTCAGGAACAAGTCAACTATTGACTACATCTTTATCGCTGAGAAATTGGTAACTTACTTTAAAGACTTCGAGGTGGAAGATAGAGAGGAAAGTGACCATAAGCCACTGAGGGTCACACTTGACATAAAGGGGAAAACTGCAAAACACCCCGGAACTTTGGGAACCTCAACCGAGGAAGAGTATCATACGTTAATGAACAGAATAAAATGGACCACAAAACTAAGTCCAGTTCTTATGGAATGGGTCACCCATAAAGAGCAGTGCCAACCTTTGGCTCCCCCCCTGGAGCACTGGAGGGATCTACTGGAGGAACTAAAATTGGTTTTAGGACAGAACAGGGGTAACCGGAGTGCTCAAGGTTTACACCCGCAAAACCACCCACTGCAATTAAACCCCAGGGACTTAGATCAAACAAAACGAAGACTAACAAAGGCATTGAAGGCGAGAAGAAAAGGAGAGACAACTCACCTCAGTGTGGAAATAAAAGTGCTATGAAGTGAACATAAAAAAAAAAAATATGGGAGCTCCGGAGAAAGAAAATTGAAGCGGAGTGGTTGAAAATATTTAACATGCTTAAAGAAAAAGGCCAGTCTCGACTTTGGAGATACATTAGCAAACTAAACCACAATGGCCAAAGCAAAGAAAATGGGGTGGCAGCAGCGGAGTGGGTCAAGTATGCACTACAATTGTACACAACGGACCTGGAAAGGAAGGTTAATCAAGAACAACAAAATCCACAAGACAAAGAAGAAGAAGACACGTGCTCGTTTACCAACACAAAAGAGATAACCATCCTGATCAAGAAAATGAGGTCAGATGGTGCACCAGGCCCCAATGGTGTGCCAGCGGCGGTATTCAAAGCGGCATACAGATTCTGGGCAGATCAGCTAACCCCTCTCTTCAAGCATGCCTTTGAAACGGCCTCTACTCCATCATCATGGAAAGGTTCAATTCTATTTCCTATATACAAAAAAGGAGACCGCACAAAACCAGAAAATTATCGGCTAGTGGCCCTGTTAGATATTGAGGCAAAGGCATATGCTAGAGTGTTGCTGAAGGAACTGGAATGCTGGGCAGAAGAGAACAACATCCTTCCCTTTTTCCAAACAGGATTTAGACCACAATGTTCCACAGTAGATAACATCATAGCACTGGGATACCTGTCCAGACGGGCGATCCAGCCCCCTCAGCCCCCTTTGTTTTGCTGTTTTGTAGATTATAGCGCAGCATTCGACCGGGTAGACCGTGGCACACTATGGAGAAAACTTACCAACTGGGGCATACCTCAAAAGCTGCTAAAGGCAATAAGATCTCTATATGAAGGGACCTGGGTAAGGATCAAGACTAGTCAAACGTCACTGACCAATAAGGTCCACACCAACAGCAGCCTTAAACAAGGGTGCGTTCTTGCACCGCTCCTTTTCAACATCTATACATCCGACCTGGGTCAAGCACTGGAGGGGGCAAACTTAGTCATCCCGAAGATGGGGAACGTGAGGCTGCAAATTCTTCAATATGCCGACGATCTTGTAATTTTGGATCATACCAGGATTGGCTTGCAAAAAGCCTTAGATGCGCTATACAGCTTCAATCAAAAGAACAACCTACTGGTAAACCAGGACAAGACCAAAATCCTCATCTTTGGAAAGTACCATAGAAAACAGATAGCTCAATGGCGCCTAGGGGATCAGCAAATTAGATCTTGCAAAAATTACAACTACCTGGGCCTCAGGCTCACGGAAGGGGCAAAATCAACTGCTCATCTGAAATATCTAAGAATTAAAGGTGCTGGGATTATTTGCAGCCTGAGAAATCTCAATCGAAAATTACATAGCCCACTCACGGATCCCATTCTGAAAGTTCTAAAAGCAAAAACAGTGCCCTCAATTAATTACGGCCACCTAACCTTTCCCGGCGCATTTGAGAATTTCTACATGAGCTTTCAATCTTCCATATACAAGAAAGTGCTGGCAATCCCACGACAGGCCAGGAGAGCCAGAGTAAGGCTGGAGCTGGGACTTTCTCGCCCAGACATCTCTTGCCAGGGGGATATAATAAAATACTACATCAGCACTTTGAGAGCTCCAGCAATAGCCTTGAAAGCTCAAATTAAATCAATCTTTGAAGAAAAGGGTTCACCATGGCAAGTACAATTGACAGGAGCTATTCAAGCACTGGAAATAGAGGAGCAAAACCTGGTCAATAATAATATTTCAATTGCCGCATGGAAAAAAGCAGTGAACAGACAGGTGAAGCACATTTCATTTACAAGAGATCTGGAAAGTCTGCATCACCATCCTAATCTTTCCACACTGGACGGCTCTTACAAAGTGGGAAAAGCACAGCCTTATTTTGAGCAAGTACTGTCAAACCAAGTTCGAAAAAAGATCACTTATATGAGGCTCTTGGCATTACCCATTGTGGAGTTCAACCAAAGCTGGGCCCGTGCGGACAAATTATTAGCATGCAGACTTTGCGACTACCATCAGGAATCCTGGTGTCATTTGCTGTGTTGCTGCCCAAAGCTAGCCAGTGAGAGGCATCGCTTGGTCATCCCAATCTGCAGAGCTCAGGGCCTCAAGCGATGCAGCGAAATCTCGGACCTGTGCTTTTCGTCCACAGAAAGTCAAATAACAGCGCGGCTGGGGAAATTTACAGACCTAATCCGTGCAGGACTAACCGCAAATGCTGAGCCGCAGAAATAAATCTACAGGTCTGGAAACAGCGGAGAGATGGACAAACCTCTGTCTTATAAATGAACGCACTTTGCACTAAAATAGTATTACCAGAACATGACACTGTAACAAATGTTTTAGGTCAAATTAGACTGTGGCAATAATCAGGAGTTTTAACCTATTTGGTTTTTAGATAATTATTTTAGAATGTTAGCATATTGTAATGATTTTAATTAATCGAACAATAAAGTCTTTTTTCAACTTTTCACTTCTTAAATACCGATTCGGTATGAATCGGTATTTAAGAAGTGGTAAAAAAGATTTACCTACATCGGGCCCTTGGTCTTTGTTACTGGGGTCTTTTTCCAGACTATGTGAATACATATATTTTTTGTACTTAGGAGCCTCTTGTACTGATTGTGTCATTGTATTACAGTTGGATTGTGGACAGCATTTCATGATGCAGAGGGCCCTAAGTATTTTAGACTGTATGGGGATGTGGCCAGGTTGTCACCTGTGCTCTGTGGGATCGCCTCATCTCTGCAGTATGTTGGGGTTTGTGGACACTCACATCTCATTTGACCTCTTGAAGGGCATGGAAGATTTGATGGATGCAGGTATGGTGAAGGCCATTGGAATTTCCAACTTCAACCACGCTCAGATGGAAGCCATCTTGAACAAGCCAGGACTAAAATATAAGCCAGCAACCAATCAGGTAAGACTTTCTTCACAGCTGCGTGTGACGAAGAGGAGTCGAGATTGCAATTAGTTGCTAATTATTAGCAATTCCACCATATAAACAGAGATAATTTCAGGTTACAAAAAAAACTCTAACAGCACTATAGCCAACTATTTTTTATCACATTACTATCAGTCCAAATCAAGCTAGATGGAAGGTGCACTTGAAGAACTATAATAATACTGGCTCCCTTACTTAAACCTGATTGGCTCCTGAGGTTGTGGTTCACTCAGTGACCATGACTCAGGTTAAGTGTGCTATTGCCATGGACATCTAAATCCAATCACAGAGGGAAAGCCATGACTGAGATCACAGGTAGTGGCTACGAAACCACTGAGGGCAGTGCAGATCTTACCCACTCTTCTCCAAGAGGCAGGAAGCCTGGAGTAGCGTCAATGGTGGCCTAAAAATCTATCTCCTCCTAAAAGACCAGTCTCTACTGCAAAACATTTAGGAGTGAACTTGTACTCTGACATGATGATGAAGTCCCAGGTGCAATCGGTTGCTGGCACCTACTTTGGCCTTTTAAAAATGATGAGGAATTTTCTCTTTTTTTCCTATTCCGCATAGGAAAAGCTGTGGTCCAAGCCCTGATTATATCAAGGTTGGACTATGTAAATGTGTTGTACCTGGGCCTTCCAGACTACTTACTGAACCATGATATTCTATTCTATTTTATTTTATTTATTTGTATTTTTTATTGTGATGTGTGAGATAACTGCTCCCTAAAAATGTAAGGGAGAAGCACTAAGTGTTTTTAAAATACCCCTCACACACTATGAATCCCATAGTGTCATGCTTCGTCACAGGGGTCTTCCCTTCACTCTACGGGGCGGGGCATGCTACGACCTACGGCTGCGCGGGAGCACTTGATTTTATGAGAATAGGCTATATGTGATGTGGATTGTGCGAGTGGTAGGGAATGTGCTAATTACAAAACATTTAAACATTTCCTGGCTAGTGGAAAAAATACACTTTATTCTTGTCCCTAGCTGGAAACGTTAAAAAGGGGAAAAGAAGTAAGTGGGGGGTAAATCTTACTCCCTACTTGGTCTGGTCGACATGTTTCGTAAGCAGTCCCCACTGCTTTACTCATCAGGACCTCATACGATCCCTACTATACTCTGGGATACTTATGTGAATTATAGTATGCCTATTATTTCACTCTGGCTGACTGCAAAAATAGGCTAGTCAGCTGAATGAACAGGGGATAATTAACCCCTAAAAAAGTTACAATTTGGTACCTGTGGAAGGAAAGGAGGAAACAAAAAACACATATCAATGAACAACCACGTGGTCGTTATTATATAACACATCATCATAGTGTGGACTGATGCTTTTCTTAGATAAGCTTGGATGATCCATATAATAAATTCTGTGATATATTTTTCTCAATGACTTAGATAAGCTGTTTTTTCTTTTATCTTGCTGTAAATACAGCCGTTTCTTCAAAATAATTTGAAGGTCAGTTCCATTCAGAATTTAGACTTAACACTTTATCATTCACACATCTGTTTGGGGCCGACATTCATTCAAACACACTCGATACCCTGGTAAAATTGTTATTGGCATAGTGTATCTCAGAAGCTAGTATACATATGATATCTTAAATCGTTTCTATCAAGATTGTCGGTTTTAAGTAGAAATACATACACTTTCTCTCGATGGATGTGCCACATGAGCTAGCGCCGGGGGGAGGGTTCCTTATTTTATAATTTTGTCACTGTGGAATAAATAACAGATGGAGTTGGCTGACATCGCCTTCTAAGAACTCGAAACTCATTACTGGGTGGAATAGCCGGGGTTTTAAAGACTTGGCAAAAGTCTGATTTACGTGTAAAATGAAAATCCCTCACCCGCACAATACCTCCGTGCTGCTCCGTGGCCTGTGCGAGGCAGACTGAGGATCCGATATTTATACAATGCTTAATTAGAAAAGCCATCTTCCCGCTATGAGCAATATACATGGACATCATCCTTGCGGGAAATGCAAGGTACGCCCTATTACAACAAAAAGGAAATCACTTTCAGGAACGAAAGTACATGGGAACAGAAACATTTTACCACATGCAACTCCACTGGTGTAGTATACTTGATCAGATGTCCCTGTCTATTGGAATATATAGGCATGACTACCCGAGCCGTGAAAACGAGAATAGGAGAGCATAAGAGTAAAATTAAATGCAGAAGAAGTACCACCAAAATGGCATCACATTTTTTGGAGAAAGGTCATGACCCAAATGAAATCTACTGGACTGTGATTGAGCAAGTACCAAATGAGAAAAATCTTTTTGAAAAATAGCAGTGATGGGTGTACCGTCTTAAAACAAATGAAAATGGTCTTAATGATGAGATCCCCTGGAGCCAACTGTAGGAATATATCACCACTCTATAAACATTAGAGATATGTATGGTCAACACTAGACGCCCGTGTTTGGAACTGCTGGGACCACAAGGCTGCGGGGCTACCGGAGGTCTGCTCGCCCCTCCCCCCAGGCACCGGGGGCTTGAAATACCTCTTGCGTCTCCCCCTCTGTGGGAGACGCTCGTGTTTGGAACTGCTGGGACCACAAGGCTGCGGGGCTACCGGAGGTCTGCTCGCCCCTCACCCCAGGCACCGGGGGCTTGAAATACCTCTTGCGTCTCCCGCTCTGTGGGAGACGCTCGTGTTTGGAACTGCTGGGACCACAAGGCTGCGGGCCTACCGGAGGTCTGCACGCCCCTCCCCCCAGGCACCGGGTGCTTGAAATACCTCTCGCATCTCCCCCTCCGCGGGAGACACTCGTGTTTGGAACTGCTGGTACCACAAGGCTGCGGGGCTACCGGAGGTCTGCTCGGCCCTCCCCCAGGCACCGGGGGCTTGAAATACCTCTCGCGTCTCCCACTCCGCGGGAGACGCTCGTGTTTGGAACTGCTGGGACCACAAGTCTGTGGGGCTACCGGAGGTCTGCTTGTCCCTCCCCCCAGGCACCGGGGGCTTGAAATACCTCTCGCGTCTCCCGCCCCGCGGGAGACGCTCCAATTTGGAACTGCTGGGACCACAAGGCTGCGGGACTACCGGAGGTCTGCTCGCCCCTCCCCCCAGATACCGGAAGGATATAACCATCCAGGCACTCCCGCTGCGCGGGAAGCGCGCGGGCGTGCGCCTGGCTGAGCCCGGGCAAAGGGCGGGCCGTCTGTGGCCGTCGTGGGCCAGAGGAGGCTGGGCTGGGACAAGTTATTTGGTCTCTTCTATATTTCATTGCTCTTTGTGACATTAACATGTAACCACTGCCAGTGATTCATTGCACCCCCCACCTGCTGCACATCGATCCTGCCCTGTTAATTGGTCACCTGAATGAAATCTACTGGACTGTGATTGAGCAAGTACCAAATGAGAAAAATCTTTTTGAAAAAGAGCAGTGATGGGTGTACGTCTTAAAACAAATGAAAATGGAGCCAACTGTAGGAATATATCACCACTCTATAAACATTAGAGATATGTATGGTCAACACTAGACACCCGTGTTTGGAACTGCTGGGACCACAAGGCTGCGGGGCTACCGGAGGTCTGCTCGCCCCTCCCCCCAGGCACCGGGGGCTTGAAATAACTCTCGGGCGCTCGTGTTTGGAACTGCTGGGACCACAAGGCTGCGGGCCTACCGAAGGTCTGCTCGCCCCTCCCCCCAGGCACCGGGGGCTTGAAATACCTCTCGCATCTCCCCCTCCATGGGAGACGCTCGTGTTTGGAACTGCTGGTACCACAAGGCTGCGGGGCTACCGGAGGTCTGCTCGCCCCTCCCCCAGGCACCGGGGGCTTGAAATACCTCTCGCGTCTCCCGCACCCCGGGAGACACTCGTGTTTGGAACTGCTGGGACCACAAGGCTGCGGGGCTACCGGAGGTCTGCTCGCCCCTCCCCTCAGACACCGGGGGCTTGAAATACCTCTTGCGTCTCCCACTCCGCGGGAGACGCTCGTGTTTGGAACTGCTGGGACCACAAGGTTGCAGGGCTACCGGAGGTCTGCTCGCCCCTCCCCCCAGTCACCGGGGGTTTGAAATACCTCTCGGGCGCTCGTGTTTGGAATTGCTGGGACCACAAGGCTGCGGGCCTACCGGAGGTCTGCTCACCCCTCCCCCCAGGCACCGGGGGCATGAAATACCTCTCGCATCTCCCCCTCCGCGGGAGACGCTCGTGTTTGGAACTGCTGGTACCACAAGGCTGCGGGGCTACCGGAGGTCTGCTCGCTCCTCCCCCAGGCACCGGGGGCTTGAAATACCTCTCGCGTCTCCCGCTCCGCGGAAGACACTCGTGTTTGGAACTGCTGGGACCACAAGGCTGCGGGGCTACCGGAGGTCTGCTCGCCCCTCCCCTCAGACACCGGGGGCTTGAAATACCTCTCACGTAGAAGGAGATATCCCCGTGGTGGAACAGTTGCAACATAGACCCCTATCCCCTGAAGCGATAATAATCAATAAGTAGGTCCCTTCTTCCAGTGACACTGCAGGGGAGGGTGGCCATGTCCAAAAGAAAATTGCTAGGCATAATGATGGCAATAACGGGTTGGTTACCGAGAAGGAACAAAGGGATGTCTGCAGTCCAACTGGGACATGAAAAAGAAAGGGTAAAGCTATCGTCAATCAAGCAAAAAAATCTAAACCCAATAACCCTCCTACCCCAACCCCAGTCATAAGGCGCTCCCAGGTGGTAACGGAGTCGCCAGACTAAAAGCTCCTACTAGAATCTATGCAATCTTTTCTAATTCAGTTTCAGTTTCATACGTCTTTATTTCGAATTTTTTACATCATAAAAGACAATCTACATAAAAGGAATAAAACTAGATCATACATACACATAATTCTAAAACACCATAATTCATCCAATACAGTTCATCATTTTAAAAAAAGGATTAAACAGTAGTTTTAAAGACGCAGTATAAGAAAATACCCATAATTAAAATTGATATCAAGATACATGAAGGTGTCTAGCTCTGATAACCCAGGCCCACCCTAGGTCCTTAGCTACACCTATTACCACAATCTCTGAGGTATTTGTTCTTAGAGCCCACAATGCCTCTGCACTCCGTCCAATGTTCATCTGACGACAAATGGGCCTAATCCATTTATTCCTTGGAGCTGAATAGGCAGGACAAGCAAAGAAGAAATGACCCACACTCTCCTTTTGGTCATTACACCAGGGGCAGTACTCAGTTGAATGGCCATGCCATTTCTTGGAAAAAGACCTTAGTGGCAAAGACCCAACTCTAAACTGGTGGTATAATTTTTTGTCCAAGCTCCTAGTAATAACATCCCAATAGTTCTCCAGTAGGGGATCTAATTTGAGCACCAGGAACCTACCCGTTAGGGTGGCAGCATCTGACAGCACGACAGATTGGTATCTAACAGATGACCAATAAAGCATTTTAAATTATTTTTTTGGGGGAAAAGCAGTAGACCCCGGGTTAGCCCACAATTGGCTAAGACCCATGCTTTCCAAGATTAATTTCACCTCCCGGAGCCATGGAATATTACCAGAACCCAAGATTGATCTCACTTCCGCCAGTTCGCTTCCACAGGGGGTTAAATCCGGCGACGTCCAAATCCGTCTCCACAATGCTACCAACCGGTACCGTGCCATCTAATTTATCGGCTTACAGCCCATATCCAACAAAAGAGGTTTAATTGGTGTGGATTGGGGTAGGCCTACCAGTTTACGCAGGAATTTATTTTGGACTCTTACCAAGGAGGTTAGGTCCATAAATCCCCACAGGTCAGCCTCATAGAAGATGGCAGAACTAATTTTTGCTTCATAAATCTTTAATGCAGGTGTTACCATTTTAGTTAAAGACATTCTTTGCTCCTGGATTAGGCATCCCGTAAGGCGTACTAATCTTAAGTGGAGAGCATCAACCTGAGGCTTCCAGCGTAGGCGATAGTCTAGGGTCACTCCAAGGTAGGTCATAACATCCACCTGTTCGAGGCTGACTCCATTCATGCTAACGTGGCTTTTAATGGGGCGATTGTTAGTTAAAACCATAAATTTTGTCTTGCTCACATTTATTTGCAGATCATTTAATTTACAAAATTCCTCAAATCTATTAATCGCCATTTGGAGACCACTACGTGTCTTGGAGAGGATTAATGTATCATCTGCAAAGATGAGCAATGGGAACTTGGTCCCGCCCAATGTGGGTGCATCAGTGGGGGTGTCTGAACAAAAACTTCACCACCTGGTTTATAAATAAAAGGAAAAGGGTAGGTGCCAAAACGCACCCTTGGCGGACACCCCTCGTTACAGGAAAGCTGTCCGTCACCTGCCCCTGTCTCCCCCACCTCACCTTAGCAAAATTGCCCTCGTGCAATCTTACCATGAGTTCAAGAAGTTCATACGGCAGTCCTAGCTTACCCAGGACAGCCCACAATTTTGCCCTAGGCACAAGATCGAAGGCGGACTTAAGGTCCACAAAGGCAGCGTAGATGGACCCTCAGCCCAACAGCACCACCTTCCAGTATATCAGAATAAATCTGAAGACCTGGTCGATGGTGCTGGTGCCTGATCTAAAGCCAGCCTGCAGTGGTGAGAGAATACTCTCCATCTCCATCCACCCTTGGACTTTCGCAAGGACCATCCTAGCGACGATTTTCTGCAGGGAATCTATGAGACTAATAGGGCGATCATTTCCAGGGACCGAACGATCCCTCTTTTTAAAAATGGGAAGAATTTCCGCACCTTTTCAAGACTCTGGGATCCTTGCCCCCTTGGCAATAGCATTAGCAATCTGTGTAATATAAGGAACCCAGAGTTGGGGGTCAGTTTTAAATAAGTCTGCCGGGATACAGTCCATCCCAGGGGCTTTCCCTGCTTGAACCAAACGGAGAGCAGACTCAGTGTCATGATTCGTGAACACCAGAGGATGACGGGCAGAAGGAGGCAATGGAGCCCAAATTACCGGGGCATCGAGGAGTTCATACTCTGGGTCTTTGAACTGGGTGAAAAAAAGTCCACCCATGCTTCCGCGGAGACATAATTTACTGGGGTCGACGAGTCAGGGTTTCTGCCCCATTTCACAACTTCCCAGAACTTAATCTGGTTAGAGGATAGGCAGGCCTCATAGAGGTCAGACCAATAACACTCGTCCCACTCTCTCCTCGCCTCCCACTGAACCTTCTTGTACATTTGCCGTGCTAGTTTAATATCAAGGGTTACCCTAGATTTAATAGCTTTTATGAGCCCACTATGCGCCTCCCTGCATTTTTTATTGTACCATTTCTTGCTGGTGCCAATTACTATATCTTTCCCGTGCTTTAGAGGTAAGGTAAGGAGGGCCTTCAGCTTGTTGAAACACTGCTCATGTAGGTCACTGATCTGATGGACTACTTCCATATTAGAAGATAGATCATGTATGGCACTCAAGGTAGATGAAACTTCCAAAGATATGCTATCTAACAGGGCGGGATCCGCCACGACCCTGCACCATCTGACCCTCCTTCAATCGTTGGTTAAAACAGCCTCTGCAGTAATGCACGTAGCTGCAAGAGACCTGCCAAGGCTACCAGGAAGCTTCAAACTTAGAGACAACGGGTTATAATCACTCTCAGGGCGAACCACGACTACCATGTCCAATACTCCATTTTAACCAAAATGTAGTCAATTCTGCTTTTACTAACCCCATTGTCAAAAGTAGGATGACCAGCTTTATCGGAAATCGTTCGACCATTGGCCGCTCTCAAACCCCACTCTAAGCACAGCCCTAACCAGTGCAGAGCAGCCTCTGTACCCTTTTTAATATGGTTCAGTGTCAAATTTGGGATATTCCACACAGCATCTTCCTCAGAACACAAGTCCTCTCCCTCACTCAACAGGGGTTCAAAGGTGCAGTTTAGATCCCCCGCTATAAGTATTGGATTACCTCTCCCAATCAATTCAAGGTAGGAGTCCAACTCATCGATAATAGCCGGGCATCGCCCACCGGGAAGGCCTCGAGCATATATATTGATAACATTAATATCCTGGTGATTTTCCCTACATAACTTAATCCCCAGAATACCGGGATTATTCACTAAAATTTCTACCGGTCTGTAGCTGATAGACTGCCTAAAACAAATTACTAGACCCCCTGACGCTCTACCCTTGGTACCCTGGATTGCTGGTTTATAAAAGTTAAGAAAGCCTGCCCGAAAGATTGGTTCGGGGGCCCAGCTCTCTTGCAATAATAAAATATCAAAAGAATCTACGAAATCTGCCCAGTCTTCTGAACCTATTCGCCCCTTTAGCCCTGTAATGTTCCATGATGCTATTTTAAGTACCATATCCTGAATAGAAGAAGCATCTTGATTCAAAGCCCTCAGCTCTTGGCCTAAATCCCCACCCTATAGTGCTCCCAGCAACCTCGTCCATCTTCGAATGCCCCCCCTCCTGACTGGCCAAACGAGCCATACTGTATGATCCACCTTCCCCATTTACAAAGTTGCCAGAGTGGCTCTCTCCGCCGAATACGGGTCGGAGTCAATCAATGCCCTCCAAACCAGAGAGAGGTTCAAAGCGGTTGAACAATTGGGGAATGAATGGGGTGTATGTGGTCCTGTCTGCTGGGTATCTCCCGTAAGTTCTTCTGGGCATTAGGGGGTTGGCAAAGGGCCCACTATTTCTTTTGGGATAAAAATAACTGAGACCCAATGACTGCACGTCACCCATCCTCCCAATTCTAGCATCCCTACGTATAAAGTCCGCCACCCAAGGATCCCTGAAGTTTACTATGATGCAATCCCCATCCAGGTCCTTTGGGCTGTGTCCCACCCAGTTTACTCTTCTGACATTCAATATCTCCGTGGCAGAAGAGGGTGGAAGGGGTCTATTTTTGTTTAACCAGAAAACAACTTTGTTTTTGAGATCCCCATAGGATTCTGGTATGCCATCCCTAATGGTTGAGACACCTGTTAAGACAATCGTATAAGGAGTAGCCTCAGGAGGTAAGTCGGTGCAAGGGGGGCCCTGTTTATTAACCTTCTGAGCTGAGTTTTTGTCTTGACTCCCCGATGCTCTGGTGCTTGGCTTAGTCCGAGAGGTTAATTTGGAACTACCCTTCGCAGGGTTCAAAGCTTGGGCAACAGTGGCAGACTTGGTGTTAAGTATTGTGTCATCTTTCAAGCTCCCACCCCTAGAGGTTACCCCTACAGGATTATTTGAGGCAGGCCAAGTATTAGTTTGTTTAGCAAAAGCCTGGAGTGGCTGCTTGGTTGTAACAACAGCTCCCGGGGGTTTGAGAATGCTAGGTGGAATAGAGGGTGTAACTTGAGCATTTACTAGCTTATTTAATATGCCAGTGTTAGCGTTAACAAGATTCTCCAGTAAATCAAGTTTCGAATTCATAAGTCTAGTTCGTTCTAATAAGGGTAACATAAGTGTTTTGACTAATAATTCCATCTTACTTAAGAGGCCATCATCTGTGCTAATACCCTCTCGGCTAGTAGCCAAATTCCTAAATGGTACTTGGAGGGGGGGGGAGAACTACTTGTGACCAGTGGGGGCTGGGAGCAGGTAATTGTTTCTGGGGCAAGGATGGGCTGGGGTATACTATTTATTTTGGGAATTTTAGAAGTACCCCCCATCTGAGGGCCCTTCCTTCTCTTCCTGTTGCAGGGCATATTCCTTTGGGACTCTCCATAAGTAGAATCAAGTTGAGCTAGGCTGGCATTTAGCTCACTTTCCCCACCCCCGCTACCAAAAGAGACACTAGATTGTGAGCCACCATCAGGTGAAAAAAACGATCCCTCAACCTCGGGGTGAACATCTACCAACACAAGGTCCTGAATCTGGTTAGGAATCATATTGGATGCGTGGGGACTAACCACTGATGCAATGCGACCAATAGAGGAGCGTTTCCCCGTAATGAGATCTAGTGATAGCCATTTCTCTGCAAAGGCTATCTCCTTTTCCAAAATACCGGTCGCCTTGATTATAAAGGCGTCCAGGGGACCGGTTACCACCCCGCTAGAAGTCTGCAATTGCACTGATCTTTCCTTTCCTGAACGTAAGGGCATGATTCAGGATGACAGAAGAGGCCAACAGTTTATAATGGGAGCCAAAGATGAGCAACAATACCTCCTAGGAAAAGTTAGTAAAGGCAGGATCAGCAGGACAAGAGAGGTGGCCCAACCCAACCTCAGCCGGCCTCGGATGGCCACAGACGGTCCCGCCCTTGTCCCGGGCTTCGCCCGGGCACGTCCCGCGAGGCGCGTAAGATGGACGTGCTTTATGCACCTCGAGGGGTGGTGGGAAGAGTCCCAGGTGCGCTCGATCTCCTGCACGCACTGCCGCCTGGGACTCGCAGTCCCGCGCCCTCACGAAGCAGGGTTGTATCAGGCCAGGTCAAGGGTCCAAAGTTCCAATGTCAGAGGACAGGCTCAGCAGGTCTGTATTCACCGCCCTGGTCACAAGGAATCCCAACAAACGGCTTGCGAGCGCCACCCGCGGTGCGGGGGCCGCAAGCCGTAATAAGGAGCCGGGAGGAGGGGGGCGGGAAGAGTCCCAGGTGCGCTCGATCTCCTGCGTGCACTGCCGCCTGGGACTCGCAGTCCCGCGCCCTCACGAAGCAGGGTTGTATCAGGCCAGGTCAAGGGTCCAAAGTTCCAATGTCAGAGGACAGGCTCAGCAGGTCTGTATTCCCCGCGCTGGTCACAAGGAATCCCAACAAACGGCTTGCGAGCGGCTCCCGCGTAGCGGGGGCCCCGATCCGTGATAAGGAGCCCGGAGGAGGGGGGCGGGAAGAGTCCCAGGTGCGCTCAATCTCCTGCACGCACTGCCGCCTGGGACTCGCAGTCCCGCGCCCTCACGAAGCAGGGTTGTATCAGGCCAGGTCAAGGGTCCAAAGTTCCAATGTCAGAGGACAGGCTCAGCAGGTCTGTATTCACCGCCCTGGTCACAAGGAATCCCAACAAACGGCTTGCGAGCGGCTCCCGCGTAGCGGGGGCCACGATCCGTGATAAGGAGCCCGGAGGAGGGGGGCGGGAAGAGTCCCAGGTGCGCTCAATCTCCTGCGCGCACTGCCGCCTGGGACTCGCAGTCCCGCGCCCTCACGAAGCAGGGTTGTATCAGGCCAGGTCAAGGGTCCAAAGTTCCAATGTCAGAGGACAGGCTCAGCAGGTCTGTATTCACCGCGCTGGTCACAAGGAATCCCAACAAACGGCTTGCGAGCGGCATCTTTTCTAATTAAATTACTAGAGGAAAATTTGGCACCTATTGTGTCTAAACTAAATGACATAGAACGGAATCTACTAGTGCGCATGAAACCTGCATCACCACCCGCAACTGTTAAAAACACTAACACCGATCCAACTTGTTTAGATTTTACTGCAGGCCCTTAACATCGATCTGATGATCAGGGGATTCAAACCCTCACTAACCGACATAGAACCCCGGTCTCAAATTACACAGGGCAAGTAGTGGGTGGACTTAGGGAATGTCGGGCTGGGGCTAGTACTCCCCTAGCCCCAGAACAGGTACAGGCTTCCCGACGCCTGGCAGATAATGCCGGTAATCCTGCAGGTAACCATTCTGCCGCTCACACAAAAATTGTATCTATTAATTTAACCCCCGAATCAACACCTTTGGTGGTGATCTTGGGGAACGTCCCATCTCTTCCCCAAGTCACCAAGGAAGAATTTAGTCAGCTCAAAAACAAGGTTATACATTGGCTCTCGAGAAACACCTCCGTGGGCACGGCGGTAGACCGAAACATCATAATGGTCCGCTGGGTGGGTAGTACCAGGAAAACAGGGGAGGGGGACTGTATTATCATAAATTTCAATAACTGTATGATAGCGGAAAGAATACTGAGAGAATCCTGGTCTGACCAGTGGCACAGGGGACCAAATATTCAGATTCTCCCCCTAGGTTATTTTTACAACCCTGTGCTAATCCATAATGATAGTCGTTATGGCCCCAATCATCGATACACACAGAAAGACGCAACCCCACATATCCCAAGAGTTCTTACCCTGGAAGGGTATCCCTCCTCGTCGATTCACCAGGGGTCAAATAGATTTGCTGCCCTTTCAGGTTTAGAAGAGTGCGATTGACTGAGCCCTGGGATTGATTTGGTTGTTGCATCTCGGGATCAACAGCTATCTACTCCCTTTTTACATCATAGACAACCATCCCCAAGGGTATGCACCCCTGCACAATCAGAGGTTTACTTGCCTGTCCTCCCTGAGGATTATCTCGAGACTGCGGTACAGAACATTATCTCCTGGAACATCGCAGGATTGGCGGGGAAGTTTCTCGACCCAAAGTGGGTCCGGTTTATCAAACAATACCCAGTGATCTGTCTACAGGAGACATGGATGGTGGAATGCAATTTATTCCTAGAGGGCTATAAGCTTTCTTCGTCCCCGCATCACCCTCGGTGAGGGGTAGAGCTAAGGGCAGGATGGTTATTTATACATCTTTAGCCCTGAAATGCAAAATAAAGGAAATCTGCTCTCCCCATCCAGAACTCCAAGCTATTGCTTTAAAGCAAAGGAACACAAATGTTTGCTTGATTAACTTTTATAATGCAGTGCATACTGAGGGATCTTGCAAGATTACCCTACTGGGAGAATTTGTTAAACAACATTGCGGATCTTCTCTGTATCGCCTTATGGTATTAGGTGATTTTAACTTGAGACCCTGTGGAGACCCGGCATTGACTTGCATGGGAGAACTGGGTTGTGCTACGATGGGGGGTCTTCATTTTGAGCACTCGATGCAGGGAGATGTGCCCAATAACCTACTTAACGAATTAGATCTGATTTCAGCCATGTCCCTGGTAAGCATGTGCGTAAAATCCTTTCCGTTCGTGGAATTTGCGGATTTTCAGAAATTTCGCGGTCCGCGAATCTCGCGGAATTGCAGAAAAATCCACGAAATCGCGTTCGGGACGAATTTTCAAAAACTGAAGTACATGAAGCACTTACGGGGTTACAGCAGGTGCCCAAGTTGAAGCTAATTTCTTTGTAACCATTTACAAAATGGTTACAAAGAAATTAACTTCAACCTGGGCACTGCTGCAACCCTGTAAGTGCTTCCTGACCGGCGCCTCCAGAGTTGTTGCCTACTTGCAACTATTCTCTGACCCTGCTCTGACCCTTGAAGCAGGGTCAGATAATAGTTACAAGTATGGCACAATGCAAAAATTAAACCACAACAGGAAGCACTTATAGATAAGGAAGCAGGTGCCGGACTTGAAGCTCAAATTCAGTAACACATTAACCAGCCCCGGTTGAGGCTGGGCAGGTGTGCTTTCTCCCCATAATCTACAGTGGTGAACCAGAGGGTGCTGTGATGAACCAGAAGGTGCCGTTGTGAACCAGAGGGTGGCAGTGGTGATCCAGAGGGTGGCAGTGATGAACCAGAGGGTGGCAGTGGTGAACCAGAAGGTGTCAGTGGTGAACCAGAGGGTGGCAGTGGTGAATCAGAGGCCGCTAGTGATGAACCAGATGGTGGCAGTGATGAACCAGAGGGTGGCAGTGGTGATCCAGAGGGTGGCAGTGGTGATCCAGAGGGTGGCAGTGGTGATCCAGAGGGTGGCAGTGATGAACCAGAGGGTGGCAGTGGTGAACCAGAGGGTGTCAGTGGTGAACCAGAGGGTGGCAGTGGTGAACAGGAGGGTGCTGTGATGAACCAGATGGTGGCAGTGATGAACCAGAGGGTGACAGTGATGAACCAGAGGGTGGCAGTGATGAACCAGAGGGTGGCAGTGGTGAACCAGAGGGTGACAGTGATGAACCAGAGGGTGGTAGTGGTGAACCAGAGGGTGACAGTGATGAACCAGAGGGTAGGGCAGTGGTGAACCAGAGGGTGGCAGTGATGAACCAGAGGGTGTCAGTGATTAACCAGATGGTGGCAGGGGTGAACCAGAGAGTGCCAGTGGTGAACCAGAGGGTGACAGTGGTGAACCAGAGGGTCGCAGCGGTGAACCAGAGGGTGGCAATGATGAACCAGAGGGTGGCAGTGATGAACCAGAGGGTGGCAGGGGTGAACCAGAGGGTGGCAGTGGTGAACCAGAGGGTGGCAGTGATGTACCCGAGGGTGGCAGTGATGAACCAGAGGGTGACAGTGGTGAACCAGAGGGTGCTGTGATGAACCAGATGGTGGCAGGCGTGAACCTGAGGGTGTCAGTGGTGAACCAGAGGGTGGCAGTGGTGAACCAGAGGGTGCTGTGATGAACCAGAGGGTGACAGTGGTGAACTCGATGGTGGCAGTGGTGAACCAGAGGGTGGCAGTGATGAACCAGAGGGTGGCAGTGATGAACCAGAGGGTGGCAGGGGTGAACCAGAGGGTGCTCTGATGAACCAGAGGGTGGCAGTGATGAACCAGAGGGTGACCGTGATGATCCAGAAGGTGGCAGTGGTGAACCAGAGGGTGGCAGTGATGAACTAGAGGGTGGCAGTGATGAACCAGAGGGTGGCAGTGGTGAACCAGAGGGTGCTATGATGAACCAGAGGGTGGCAGTGATGAACCAGAGGGTAGCAGTGGTGAACCAGAGGGAGCTGTGATGAACCAGAGGGTGGCAGTGATGAACCAGAGGGTGGCAGTGGTGAGCCAGAGGGTGCTGTGATGAACCAGAGGATGGCAGTGATCAACCAGAGGGTGGCAGTTGTGAAACAGAGGGTGGCAGTGATGAACCAGAGAGTGACAGTGATGAACCAGAGGGTGGCAGTGATGAACCAGAGGGTGGCAGTGGTGAACCAGAGGGAGCTGTGATGAACCAGAGGGTGGCAGTGATGAACCAGAGGGTGACAGTGGTGAACCAGAGGGTGCTGTGATGAACCAGGGGGTGGCAGTGATGAACCAGAGGGTGACAGTGGTGAACCATAGGGTGGCAGTGGTGAACCAGAGGGTGGCAGTGATGAGCCAGAGGGTGGCAGTGGTGAACCAGAGGGTGGCAGTGATGAAGCAGAGGGTGGCAGTGATGAACCAGAGGGTGGCGCTGCTAAACTGCCCAGGAGCCCTGTGGGTGTGAGCCCCTGCGCTGCTGAGCTGCCCAGGGGTTGTGAGCCCACGCGCTACTGAACTGCCCCGGGGCCCAGTGGGTGTGAGCCCCCATGCTGCTGAACTGCCCCGGAGCCTTCTCAGTGTGAAAATCATTTGTGCTCAATTGCCTGGGAGCCCTCTGGGTGTGAGCACACATTGTGCTAAGTGTCCCCCTGCCCCCAGTACATATATACCTGTACCGCACAGCACCATTATGCTCTTGCACCATGAAGTCTGGTGCCTGGATGCTCCTGATCCGTGTAGGTGGTACCACCGTCTGGTGCAGTCAAAATGTAAAGTCATAACTTGCTACATAGCACCAATAAACACGTGTCCCCACTGGCACCAGTACGCGCATGTACCAGGCGTGGAGCACCCGCATGCCACTGCACCCTACTGCCCAGCGCCAGCATATGCCTGTACGGGGCAGTTTAGTATTGGATGGGACATTGTCCAGCAGCAGCAGCTGCATGCGCCTGAACTCACTGAGCAGGATCAGAATGACTTTGTACCAACACGCGCAGCAGAGCTATCTTGGACATCTGAAGGATTCTGGGGTCCTGTGCCAAACTTATTTTTGCATCCATGAGTTTCCCGAGCGCCATCCCCGTGTAGCTCCTGTGACCAGGAGGCTGCTTTCTCCTCATCTGCTGCTCTGCTCGGTCTCTGACCCTTTATAAACAAGATGCATGCGAACTCGCATAGAAACCCCGCCCGTTTGGCGCCATCCACCACACACTAGCGGTATGAAACGTCTTCCCGCTCGTCCCCACTATAATGGCCAGCTCACTCAAGGGACCTCGGCACCTTTTGGCGTGCTGGCAAAGTTACAGGCAAGCATGGTCACATATTTGTGCAAATGGCACAAAAATCCCCGAGTTCGTGGGAAAATTCACGAACTCGCTGACTTTTTTTGCAATTTCGCACGAATTTGCGGACCGCGAATTCGCAAATTTCGCCCATACTTAGTCGACGACCGTAGTACACAGCCTGTCCCTTCTTTTAAAGGTCACAATGGGGGTTCTTTCATTGATCATATTCTTATATCTACCCGCCTTCAATCTTTTGTTGTGGAGTTTAAAATCAAATGCAGCATATATAGCGACCATAATCCTGTGTGTGTGCTCCTTGGTGGCGATCTATTGATCCAACAAGGGAAGAAAGTAGCGCCTGGTGCATTGAAAGTTACAGATGGTAGGCGCCGACTTAAGTGGTCGATCCGGTAGCATTCTATGATAATATCCAGGAATCCTGTGCTCCTGATTTAGCAATATGTATGTCACCTGACTCCTCTCCAGAGATTGTACGTAATGCCTTCAAGGTTATTACCAAAAAGGTGGGAACCTTGCTGTCTACCCATTCCAAAAAATTATTTCCTAGACACCCCAAATGGTTCGACAACTCTTGCTCGAAAGCGGCGAGAGAGTTAAAGGCGGGCCTGTAGTCTATCCCAAGAGTCCAATCTCAAATCAGGCGTCTTTGCCTTATTATAAACAGGCCCTGACATCTCGGAAATTGGTAATTAAGGATAACACGTGGAAGGAGCTTCTTGAACCTGAAACATTAAGTAACAGCTCGAAATTCTGGGGAATAATTAACAAACCTCTATTCGAAAAAGAAGGGTCTGATGCTATTGGTACAAACATAACAGAAGACGACTGGGTACACTATTTTGAGTCCATATTTAACTGCACTGCGTTAAAGGTATACCCGAAACTGGAAGCCAGTATTGAAACATTGCCCCCGTTTACGATGAGTGAGGTTGAGAAAGGCATCTCCGGCCTGACCTGTAACAAGGCTCCAGGCCCGGATGTCCGGCCCCCAGATCTTTTTAAACAAACCAACCTCTCTGGATGCCAGTCCTCACGGCTGTGCTTAATGCAGCAGTGTTGGAAGGTTGCCCAGAATCGTGGGGTTCCTCCACGATTGTCCCCGTTTTTAAGAACGGAGACCGTAATAGCACTGGTTGCTACAGACCAATCTCCCTCATTGATTCTGTAGTCAAGGTAGTGGGATGGGTAGTTCTGAACAGACTGACTACTTGGGCTAAAGATAACAGAGTCATCTCTGATATTCAGTATGGGTTTCGCCCCGGGCACTCTACTCTGGCACAATGTCTCAATCTGTACATGATCATTGGGAAGTATACTGTAGCTCGCAAGGGTGCCATCTACATGGCGTTCATGGACCTTTTCTCCGCTTTTGACTGTGTCAATCGGGGGAAATTGTGGCAGTCCGTGGACACCATGGGGGTGGATGCCACTCTTGTCAACTTCCTAAGGGATCTACACAGGGACACCAAAGCAAACATTAGATTTTCACAAGATCTTGGAGTATCGAGGGATTTTACAGTTACTTGGGGAGTAAGGCTAGGGTGCATTTTAGCGCCATTCCCTTTTAACCTATACATTAACGAATTAGAGAAGTTTTTGATCGAAACCGGGGAGGATTTCCCTTATGTAGGGCGTAGGGGCCTTTCCGTCCTCCTTTATGCAAATGACACAGTTCTCTTGGCCAGAACTGCCAGAGGCCTGCAATCCTTACTGAATGCCTTCCGCAGCTTTATGGCTGAACGTGATTTAGCCATAAATAATTCCAAATCCTTTATACTGCAGGTTGGGACTCGCCCGAAACGCAACTTCCCCTTTATGATAAACAATGGGAAAGTGCCCATCACTACAACTTTCTCATACTTGGGAGTTTTGTTTGATGATCATTTAAGTTGGGCTCCTTTAGTTGAGAAGAAAAGAGGGGAGATCACTTGGGCGAACGCCGCCATCTTCAGCTTCGCAAGCAAAATGGGTAAGCGCCCAATTGCTGCAATGCTGAAGCTGTACCACGCAAAAAGTGTTGCAATTGGCAGCTACGGCAGCGAGCTATGGGGATATACAGCAGTGAAGGGCATCCAAGTGGCAGAGAATAATTTTTTTAAAGAACTATTGGGAGTACCAAAGGGTACCTCAAATTTAATCATTCATAAGGAAACGGGGCTCCCATTTATTGGCGACACGTTAGCTTTGCGCCCTCTGCTTTTTTGGATGAAATGCTGGCTAAACAATAATTTTACCCTCAATCACCAGCTACTTAAAGAGGCCCTGACCCTGGATAATATGCTCAAAATCCCTTGGCTTAAATACCAAAAAACCTGCTTTAACGATCTTGGACGATTGGATCTCTTTTTAATTCCTGAAACGATTACCATCGAGGACATAGCCTACGTTAATAAAACCTTTTCCCTATGGCAAAAATCTAATAGAGATGGGGCAGAACTGATATATAACTTTATGTTACTTAAAACCGTCCCCTCGCGGGAACCTTATCTAACATGGCCTATTTCATCTCACGAGCGGTTTCTGTTAACCAGATTTAGGTTTAACTATTACCATCTTCTGCTTGCTGCTCCATAGGGAAGTCACAAAGGGCAGGTTTTGCCGCCCTGTGGCTGCGATGTTTCATCTCCACAGGACTTAATGCATTTAATGTTCTTCTGCCATTATTATGATGTTCCCCGTAGACTCTTTCTAAAACCGCTTTTAAAACAAATGAATTTCACCCAGCTCTCTGCTTCCTGCAAATGCTGAGCCCAGAAAGCACTTTATTCATGGTTGATTTTTAAAAACACGCACTGAGACTGAGAAAAAGCCTCCCATATTAATGGAACCTCATACTGTAGTCATGGTATTAACTAAATGTTAGCTTTAAACTTGCATATCCGGGATGAAAGCCTTTTTACCTGTTTTGTATTAACATGTGAATGAGTTATTTTATTAACTGTACAAGTTTAAATGTACATATTTTTTATTATATAATTGTCCTTTTTAATGTGGAATACTGCTTTTATGGTTTGCTATTTGTAAAACCGAATAAAGTACCTTGACTATGGAACACTAAGCCGATATGAATCTTGACTATTTGACTGTAGCAGGGTTGGTAACCTAAGAACTATGGAAACGTAGAGACCTTATGATATTAAGCAAACCTGTCATTACATAACATAGAAAACTATAACACCACCACCAACTCACATTGAGCGACAATTGTTTGGTCTTTTAATTAGTTTTTTGAACAATTTTTTAGATTGGCATCACCACCCCCAAAGGGTTTTTCAAGTAAAACTTGTGTTGCCACTCTGAGGCGTTCGTGCAAGACGCCTGCAGTATGAATCAGCTAACAGAAGCAGAAGACCATAGACCTTTTATATGAGACACGGCAGCAGGTACTCTCCTATGTGTCAAGAGACCATATGATACCCATTGATGCAATGGATGCGTCATAATGTCGAATCTATCCATCATAAAATCAGGATATATTATCCCTCTTCTTTTTTATAAGGATTAAAATGTATTAACATGCTGAAAATGATTTATGAACTTTGTAGAAACACGACCATCAAACATAGCAACTGCAAATATATATATATTTTTTTTAAATGGAAACATCGTAAATAGACCAGAGACTTTGTTGTAGTGTTTCATTTTTCCAACATAAAGCAATAGGAAGTGGTGTTTGGCTTATGAACTAGCAGTGCCTGAATGAGCGACCATTTTGGTTGTCCTTTTAGTCTTTTTAGAAACGAACTGCCGCATTCGGCATCAACAGGAAGTAGGGTTCTGGCTCATCATGTAACAGTGCCATATAGAGCTGGCATCTTTGTTCTATTCTCTCTCTAGCCTTTTTTTTTTAAACGCCCGCGTCCACCGCAGCCGGTAGTTTGTTTCGGGCTAATCAACAAACAGGTGTAACTTATCGAGAAAAGCGTGAAGACGGCTTTTCTAATTAAAAACCACTTGGATGCTAATGACAAGGGTAACTCGTCATGGAGTTTCCATTGATTTCAATGGAAATTACATTAAAAGCCATAAAACACCTTAGCATCCAAGTGGTTAAGCATTGCATAAATATCGGATCCTCAGTCTGCCTCGCACAGACCACGGAGCAGAACGGAGGTATTGTGCAGGTGAGGGATTACCGTTTTACACGTAAGTGAGACTTTTGCCAAGTCTTTAACACCCCGGCTATTCCACCCAGTAATGAGGTTCGAGTTCTTAGATGGCGATGTCAGCCAACTCCATCTGTTATTTATTCCACAGTGACAAAATTATAAAATAAGGAACCCTCCTCCTGGCGCTAGCTCATGTGGCACATCCATCGAGAGAAAGTGTATGTATTTCTACTTGAAACCGACAATCTTGATAGAAAAGATTTAAGATATCATATGTATATTAGCTTCTGAGATACACTATTAGAATAACAATTTTACCAGGATATCAAGTGTTTTTGAATGAATGTCGGGCCCAAACAGATGTGTGCATGATAAAGTGTTAAGTCTAAATTCTGAATGGAACTGACCTTCAAATTATTTTGAAGAAACGGCTGTATTTACAGCAAGATAAAAGAAAAAACAACTGATCTAAGTCATTGAGAAAAATATATCACAGAATTTATTATATGGATCATCCAAGCTTATCTAAGAAAAGCATCAGTCCTCACTATGATGATGTGCTATATAATAACGACTACATGGTTGTCCATTGACATATGTTTTTTGTTTCCTCCTTTCTTTCCACAGGTACTAAATTGGTAACTTTTTTAGGGGTTAATTATCCCCTGTTCTTTCAGCTGACTAGCCTATTGTTGCAGTCAGCCAGAGTGAAATAATAGGCGTACTATAATTCACATAAGTATCCCAGAGTGTAGTAGGGATCGTATGAGGTCTTGATGAGTAAAGCAGTGGGGACTGCTTACGAAACATGTCGACCAGACCAAGTAGGGAGTAAGATTTACCCCCCATTTACTTCTTTTCCCCTTTTTAACTTTTCCAGCTAGGGACAAGAATAAAGTGTATTTTATCCACTAGCCAGGAAAACATTTAATTTTTTTTTTGTAATTAGCACATTCCCTACCACTTGCACAATCCACATCACATATAGCCTATTCACCTAAAATCAAGTGCTCCCGCACAGCCGTAGGTCAAGTCAAGTCAAGTCAAGTCAAAAAATTTGTATAGCGCACTACATACCCAGAGGGTTTCAAGGCGCTTAGGAAGGGGAGGAGGATTATTTGTCAAATATCCACGTTTTAAGCTGCTTTCTGAACGCTAGGTGGTTCTGGGTGAGGCGAAGGTAAGCGGGGAGTGAGTTCCATGTTTTAGCAGCCAGGTATGAAAAGGATCTGCCTCCCATGGTGGTCTTGTTGATGCGAGGTACAGTGGCGAAGGCTTGGCTGGAAGAGCGTAGTTGTCGGGAGGGGGTGTAGAAGGACAGTCGAGAGTTGAGGCAATCTGGTCCGATGTCGTAGAGTGATTTGTGTGCGTGGGTAAGCAGTCGGAAAGTGATCCTCTTATTGACGGGTAGCCAGTGGAGGTCTTTAAGGTGACCGGAGATGTGTTTGTTGCGTGGGATGTCTAATATGAGCCTGGCTGAGGCGTTTTGGATTCGTTGGAGTTTCTTCTGGAGTTTAGCGGTGGTACCTGCGTAGAGGGTGTTTCCGTAGTCCAATCGGCTCGTGACCAGAGCGTGGGTGACTGTTTTCCTTGTTTCGGAGGGGATCCAGCGAAAAGTTTTTCTGAGCATGCGAAGAATGTTGAAGCAGGAAGAGGATACGGCGTTGACTTGTCTGTTCATTGAGAGTGAAGAGTCCAGGATGACGCCAAGGTTCCGTGCGTGGTCTGTCGGAATGGGTGCTTTTCCGAGGGCTTCCGGCCACCAGGAGTCGTCCCAAGCAGAGGGGGATGTGCCTAAGATGAGGACTTCTGTTTTATCTGAGTTCAGTTTCAGACGGCTTTGTTTCATCCATTCAGCGACTTCTTTCATTCCTTCGTGTAGGTTCGTTTTGGCGGTGCTAGGGTCCTTGGTGAGAGAAAGGATCAGTTGAGTGTCGTCCGCGTAAGAGATGATGTTGAGGTTGTGTTGGCGGGCGATGGCCGCGAGGGGGCTCATGTATACGTTGAAGAGGGTGGGGCTGAGTGATGATCCTTGGGGCACGCCGCAGATGACTTCGGAGGCCTCGGACTTGAATGGAGGAAGGCGGACTCTCTGGGTTCTTCCGGTGAGGAATGAGGTGATCCATTCAAGTGCTTTTCCTTGGATTCCGATGTTATTGAGGCGTTGTAGAAGGGTGCTGTGGCAGACTGTGTCGAATGCTGCAGAGAGGTCGAGGAGGATGAGGGCGACTGTGTCTCCATTGTCCAGTAGAGTTCGAATGTCGTCTGTTGCTGCGATGAGGGCGGTTTCAGTGCTGTGTTTAGCTCGGAAGCCAGATTGTGAGGGGTCGAGTGATTTGTTGGCTTCGAGGAAGGCGGCGAGCTGGTTGTTGACGGCTTTCTCGATGACTTTGGCCGGGAATGGGAGAAGCGAGATGGGGCGGTAATTTTTGAGTTCGGTGGGGTCCGCTGTGGGTTTTTTCAGAAGGGCGGTGAGTTCAGCGTGTTTCCAGTCTTCTGGGAAGGTCGCGGATATCAAGGAGCAGTTGATGACGTCTCGGAGGTGCGGTGCTATGATGGAGTCTGCTTTGTTGAAGATGTGGTGAGGGCATGGGTCTGTGGGGGATCCAGAGTGAATGGAATTCATCAGGCGGATGGTTTCCTCGGTGGAGATTGGGTTCCAGGCGTTAAGGGTGTTTACGGGGGGAAGATGGTCAACAGATGGTGGGGTGGGTTGGTTTCCGGGTTGGTTGTCAAAGCTGTTGTGGATGTCTGCGATCTTGTTGTGGAAGAAGGAGGCTAGGGAGTCGCAGAGGGTTTGAGAGGGGGTGATGTCGTTGGAGTTGGCCGATGGGTTGGAAAATTCCTTGACGATGTTGAAAAGTTCCTTGCTGTTGTGGGCGTTGTTGTCAAGTCGGTCCTTGAATGCTGTTTTCTTGGCTTTTCGGATCAGTTGGTGGTGAGTGCGGGTGGCGCTTTTGAAGGCGTCCTTGGTGCTGGTGGATGGGTCTTTTTTCCAGGCTTTTTCAAGGGAGCGGCAGAGTTTCTTGGATTTCTTAAGATCATCGTTGAACCATGAGGCCTTCTTGCTGCCAGGTTTGCTTTGACGTTTTTTCAGTGGTGCTAAGGTGTCAGCGGTGTTGGATAGCCATAGGGTGAGGTTGGCTGCGGCTTCGTTGGCGTTAGAAGAGAGGGCTGGGGAGTTTCGAAGGAGCGATGCGGAGATTTGGTCCGTGGTGATTTTCTTCCAGTTTCTTTGCAGGGTAGGTTGGGGGTGGTTGATGGGTTTCGGCTTGTTGTAGGTGAAGTGAACGCAGCTGTGGTCGGTCCATAGGAGGTCCGTAGTGTGGCTGAAGGAGACATGATTGCTGGAAGTGAAGATGGGGTCGAGTGTGTGACCTGCGATGTGGGTTGGGGAAGTGACTAGTTGTTTAAGTCCAAGGTTGGCGAGGTTGTCCACGATGGTGGCGGTGTTGTGGTCGTTTATCTTTTCAAGATGAAAGTTGAAGTCTCCTAGAAGAATATAGTCTTTGGAGGGGAGCGCGTGTGGAGAGATGAAGTCCGTGATGTCTTCACTGAATTTTGCGCGGGGTCCTGGTGGTCTGTAGAGGAGAGTGCCTCTGAGAGTGGTTTTGGGGTCGATGTGGATCTGGAAGTGAAGGTGTTCGGAGTTGGCGAGGTTGGTGTCAGAGCTGGTTGAGATGCGGATAGATTTCTTATGGACGATAGCGATTCCTCCTCCTGTGTGGCTGGTACGGTCTTTGTGAGTGATCTTATAGTCTTCAGGGATGGCAATGGTGATGTCTGGTGCGGAGGAAGCGTTCATCCATGTTTCCGTTAGGAAGGCGACGTCTGGAGAGAAGGTGTCTAGAAGGTTCCATAGGTCAATGGCGTGTCTGTGGACCGAGCGGGTGTTGAGAAGGATGCATTGTAGGTGGTTGGGGTTGGGAATCTGTGGTGTGGTCGTATCGGAGATGTTGTCGGTGCCGCTGAATTTGCAGGAGTAGCAGGAGAAAGGTCCATGGGTGTGTCCAGGAGCGGCTTGGACGCAGTTGGGGGCGCGACCGGGGTTAAGGGCTAGGAGGGAGGCGGCATCATAGGTAACGCGGGGGGGCTGGGCTGCGCGAGGGGCAGGGGGTCTGGCGCTGGGCGCGGTCCAGGCGCGGACGGGCGTAGACGGGCTTACCTTTGGCGCACCTTCGGCGAGACCGCTGCGCGAGACCGCTGCGCTAGAGTACATCTATCATATGCGGATATTGGAGGGGAGGGGCGAGGGAGGAGCAGCAGGGAGGCGGGTGCGTGGTGGAGGGGGCGGGCTATAGGCAAAAACAACAACAACACGGATAATGGCGGCTGAAAACGCGAGTTCAGACCGGGTTGGCAGAGAGAGATTCTGTCAGTTTCAGTTATTAGACCAACGAAGCAGCAATGCGGGCTAGGCAGCACAGGCACACTGAATAAATGAGCAGATGCAGGCACAATCGAGCTAGCAGGTAGGCACGCCGAAAATAATGAAAGTACAGTTAATGGATACAATAGGGTAATGCTACAGGCACTTTCGAGCGCTAAAAGGGTCAGCAGCGCGTTAATGAGATCCACAGCGCAATGCAAACGATACCAGTCCCAATTAGGCAGGAGTCAGCAGGGCAGCAGGGAGCGACCACTTCTAACGAAGTCAGGGCGGTCACAGCGCTTAGGTGGTCGGGAGCGACCTAGTCTCTTAGTGGGAGGGAGGAGCAGCAGGGAGGCGGGTGCGTGGTGGAGGGGGCGGGCTATAGGCAAAAACAACAACAACACGGATAATGGCGGCTGAAAACGCGAGTTCAGACCGGGTTGGCAGAGAGAGATTCTGTCAGTTTCAGTTATTAGACCAACGAAGCAGCAATGCGGGCTAGGCAGCACAGGCACACTGAATAAATGAGCAGATGCAGGCACAATCGAGCTAGCAGGTAGGCACGCCGAAAATAATGAAAGTACAGTTAATGGATACAATAGGGTAATGCTACAGGCACTTTCGAGCGCTAAAAGGGTCAGCAGCGCGTTAATGAGATCCACAGCGCAATGCAAACGATACCAGTCCCAATTAGGCAGGAGTCAGCAGGGCAGCAGGGAGCGACCACTTCTAACGAAGTCAGGGCGGTCACAGCGCTTAGGTGGTCGGGAGCGACCTAGTCTCTTAGTGGGAGGGAGGAGCAGCAGGGAGGCGGGTGCGTGGTGGAGGGGGCGGGCTATAGGCAAAAACAACAACAACACGGATAATGGCGGCTGAAAACGCGAGTTCAGACCGGGTTGGCAGAGAGAGATTCTGTCAGTTTCAGTTATTAGACCAACGAAGCAGCAATGCGGGCTAGGCAGCACAGGCACACTGAATAAATGAGCAGATGCAGGCACAATCGAGCTAGCAGGTAGGCACGCCGAAAATAATGAAAGTACAGTTAATGGATACAATAGGGTAATGCTACAGGCACTTTCAAGCGCTAAAAGGGTCAGCAGCGCGTTAATGAGATCCACAGCGCAATGCAAACGATACCAGTCCCAATTAGGCAGGAGTCAGCAGGGCAGCAGGGAGCGACCACTTCTAACGAAGTCAGGGCGGTCACAGCGCTTAGGTGGTCGGGAGCGACCTAGTCTCTTAGTGGGAGGGAGGAGCAGCAGGGAGGCGGGTGCGTGGTGGAGGGGGCGGGCTATAGGCAAAAACAACAACAACACGGATAATGGCGGCTGAAAACGCGAGTTCAGACCGGGTTGGCAGAGAGAGATTCTGTCAGTTTCAGTTATTAGACCAACGAAGCAGCAATGCGGGCTAGGCAGCACAGGCACACTGAATAAATGAGCAGATGCAGGCACAATCGAGCTAGCAGGTAGGCACGCCGAAAATAATGAAAGTACAGTTAATGGATACAATAGGGTAATGCTACAGGCACTTTCGAGCGCTAAAAGGGTCAGCAGCGCGTTAATGAGATCCACAGCGCAATGCAAACGATACCAGTCCCAATTAGGCAGGAGTCAGCAGGGCAGCAGGGAGCGACCACTTCTAACGAAGTCAGGGCGGTCACAGGTCATAGCACGCCCCGCCCGTAGAGGGACAGGAAGACCCCTATGATGAAGCATGACACTATGGGATTCATAGTGTGTGAGGGGTATTTTAAAAACACTTAGTGCTTCTCCCTTACATTTTTAGGGAGCAGTTATCTCACACATGACAATAAAAAATACAAATAAATAAAATAAAATAGGAAAGAATCTCGTTGTTTAGGTATAGTCTGACTGGAGGTAGATTTTACCTATCAAAAACCTCTATCCTCCCTCCTTTTGGTGTTTTTGATATACTTACTGAACCGCCTGCAGGTGGTTCAAAATGTGGCAGCTAGGTCCGTGCTCATGGTTGGACTCAGGTCACACATGTCTCCCCACATTAGATCCTTGCACTGGCTTCCAGAGAGACAAAGAGTCTTTTTTAAATACCTGGTCCTAACTTTTAAGGCTGTTAATAACATTGGGGCCCCATATATTAGGAACAAAATTCAGCCCAACAAACCACTCAGAACGCTGCGATCCTCCTCCCAGCAGCTGACAATTGTGCCTAAGTTTTACCGTTCTTACAAAGGAGGCCGCTCTTTCCAATGAGTAGCGGCAAAATTATGGAATGGTCTCCCTTTTTTCCTTAGACAGGAACGAGATCTTCTTAGCTTTAGGCGAAGCTTAAAGACCTGGCTCTCCCAACAGTAGTCGCAGTCCAGTTAGTTATCGATGGCTGTTTCTTCACTTACTCTGTTTCTGGGGTTAAGACAGTGCCGGAACACTCCTTGGGGTAGCCGTGCGCTTAACAAATACCCCTATAACATAACATGAGGGGCCAGACGTCCCAGAATAAAGGTGAACGTTTGCCAATATCCTGATATTGGTGACACTGCCTATTAGAGAGAGAGTCAAATTGTAAATGGATACCAAGCCAGACTGACTAGATGAGCGTGGCTGCCTTCTTCACCCATAGTTTTCCATGAATAAATGCATTGTGGCCACACAGCAATGTCAACTGTGTGGCAGGCTCTTTTCATCCTGTTCCACTGCCAGCCATATTGCTCCCTGCATGTATCTAATTCTATTTTTTAAGTTCTGTATGTTTACAGTCCGAAAGCACTGAAGCAGGCAGCCGTAGCACAGAAAATAAGCAGTATGTCGACCATTTAAATGAGAATATGTTTATTGGATTCACTGTTCACAAATCGTACTTCTCCGCCATCGGATTACCATTAATGTTCCTAAACTCCGGGGCCCAGATTTATGAACAATTGACACAAAGCATCTGCGTTGCATGAAAGAGAGAGAACAGAACAGCACCATATCTACTAAAATACAGCACTGTTTTCATCTCTGCCTGCGCAGGTTCCCTTTAGGCTGCGATGCGCCAATGCACATACACTATAGCCATTGCGCAAGCGTGTGTGTTCTGTAAAGAATAGTTTTATACTTGAAGGTAACCCTTTAACACTTTTCCTGGTGTGTATGTGTGCTGTACAACGTAGCACTTATGCAAAGTAGGAAAAATGAGGAGAAATTAAATAATGTATTTTTGTTACTCCTGCCGTGAGGAGGCATAGGATTTTGCGCAAATTGCCGTCTACAAATGTTTGTAGATAGGGGTTTGCCACAAAACGCATGTGCCAAACTTGGACCCCCCCTTTGCACAAAGTAATGTAAAGCAGCTCATAACGCAACTTTTGTGCTAATTTAGAAAATTATCCAACACAAATCCTGATTTGCACTGAATATAGTAAATCCTAGCATAACATTTTGTGTGGAGTTTGTATTACAATAGTAACGAAAACCCAGCACAAAACATTAGTAAATCTCGGCCTAAAATGTTCTCATGTCTGTGTATCTCAAACTGTTTTCTCAAAGAAAAGCCATTTGAGAATATAACTCATCGCAAGACATATCAAAATCACTACCTAAAGATAACTTTTCCAGTTTATTTTAAGTCCGTAATGAACAGAAACTGTAGTAATGCACTAACTGACTTTAATTCCCTTTAAGAGAAAGGTGGAACTATAATTTTATAGAACAAATAAAAAACTAGTGTATACCTTCTAAGGCAGCTATGAATATGTAATCATAGAAAATTACGGCACTTATAGTGCAAAACAGGCAATGAATTAAGTGTCATTGGTATTATATAGCAAAGCAAATGGCTTTAAGTTAATGAAAGGCGAGACCTATTGCATTGTTAATGCTTGTTACACCTACCTAACACTAGGCGAGACCTAAACAGGGGTTTGCCACATTGTATGGGGTAATAAGTGCTATATATTTCAATTACAATACAATTTATAGTACCTTGTAATAGTAGTGGGGCAACCACGTGTTCTCAGCAAGAGGGGAGTTTCCTGTCTCGGGAGTGAGTCGACCTCAAAAGTTAGCACAATAATTGCTCTAATAAATAAGCAATTGGGCTTCCTTGCACTTTCATGTAACATGGGCATTTGCTGCTAGTGATCGAATCACAGGTCCTTCTGATAGTATTGCTTTGAGCATGAATCGTTTTAGATTCTCACCTGGAGCCAGATGCATTTAATATTGAATTCGCATCTGCAAACTCTGCAATTGGCAAAATCAGTCCGCCGGCACTAAATTGTATTCTGCTATGCATTAAACCAATTGAGGGCCGCTCAAATTATTTAACTCACAGATTCAATTTAGCTTTTTTTTTTTAACCAGCCCCAGCGCACTAAAGTGCAGTATTTCAGAGGACCCGGATAGTTCCGCCTTAAAGGCGAGTGCCCATTATACCCTCTAAGCAAGATTAAGGAAGAGCATTACCGTCCGAGCTGTGGTAGGTGCAAAGGGTGCATAGAAGGCAGCAAGGCAAAGGGTGCGCAGCCAAAGCGGGAACGTGCTCCATCGGGCGGGCGGCGGCAACCTGAACCATACAGCAGGCCTAATGCAGCAAAAGAGCGCTGTGCACGCCGGATGCGCTCGGTATCTGTGGCCTGGACCTGAGGCCGGAGCCGCTGAGCTAAGGTCTGCAGAAGGCGACAAATATGTGACTCAGACTGCTGCGGGCAGCGCCGCAGAGAAGCCGCCGTGCAGCTGGGCATGGCCTCGGCTAAGCGTCCACTTACCATCAGGGATGTCTGGCCGTAGGACCCTCCAGAATGTTCCCACTGTCTCGGACCCTGCTGCACCAACTTTAGTAAGAGGAACAGGCTGACACCCCCCCACTGAAGCACACAACCCGCCCATTGAAGGGAGGTGCGAGTACAGAAAGCATTCTCTGCCGGGGCATACCAGCTCTCCCGGACACCATAGTCAATGGAGAATGGGCAAGCATTCCTTCAGCCAATCCCAAGCCACGGTACAGCCTGGGAGCCTAACAACCAATAAACAATACAAAACTCCCCAGCCAGTCCTTAGGCGATATTTTGCTTCTCCAATCACATTTCATTAGGTTCAACACTGCTAAAAATTATACTACCTCATACGAGATTGGTCAATTGCCTGAGTCAGGCCCTGTCTGCCCTAGATTTGAGACAGAAGGCCGTTGATAAACTAGTAATGTCATGAACAACGGGTTTGCTTCTCACCGTAATATCTTGGGCCTTTCCGTGCAGGTCACCATGTGGTAGCAAGCCTCAGCCAGGCATACTAGTGCAAGGGATTTGCCCTTCTCTCAGGTCTCCTCCGGCAGTGATCACGTCCAAAGCGAGATTCCAATCCTTCGTCTCGACCAGTCCTTCGGGCATCCGAGTCACCCGTTGGGCGCCAATTTGTGGTAGCAAGCCTTAGCCAGGCCTACTAGTGCAAGGGATTCGCCCTTCTCTGCTTAGAGTCCTTAGACCAATAATAAGAAGTTGGCACAGAAACTGGAATAGAAAAGACAGAGTTTATTAAACCTCATGAGGTGGAACTACATTCACACAACACCCTTCGGTAGAGTATGAGGTAGCACACTGACTGGATGGAGCTTGGTCCTTTTATACCCACACAGTGGCTGAAATGAAGGTGGTACAAGGCACAGAGTGTTACTTTCCAATACATATAAGGTCATACAGAGAGTGTGCTAGCAACAAGTGGGAAGGGCTGACAGTTAGCTAATTCTGGTGGACACATCTTGACAGTTACAAATTGGAGACAGCTGCATGCTCAACTGAGCATGTGCAAAGCAGAAGAGGATAAATATATCTTGTCTCTAGGCAGATTTCAAGAGCAGTTTACAGGAAGGTAGGACAGAGCACATGGCAAACAAAATGGCCGATAGAAATACAAAATGGATTCCGTAAAACGGACAAGATAGTCTCTAAATACAAGATGTCTTCTGCTAATGCTTAACCTAATCATTTCTAAATTACGACAACCAAGCATATGTCTGCACAGAAAGGTTGATCACCTGTTTCCCGTTCGCATCCTCACCCGTAAATGGCATGCGAGCAACGGCAGCGGCTGTCCATGCGCTGCCTCGGAGCACCAGCAACATGTCTGCCGGCAGCGGCTGTCCATGTGCTGCCTCGGGCCCCCCAGTTGCCGCTGCTCCCAAACACCCACCAATTTCACGGCAACAGCACTTGCAGGAGCCCAGCACACCCTCCAACATGAATTGTTATCTCAAGGATCACTTCCTGGTTTTCCTTCTGTTAGTCATTTGTCACACATCACGCATGCGCAAAATAGCCATGAACAGCGCGCAACACAAACAAGCATCGATTTCTTGTCTTTATGGGGCCATGTGTTTCTAATTAGAAACACATGGCCCCATAAAGAAAGCGCTTTGCGACAGCAGCAAAGCAGGCAAGCCAGTCCGGCTCGCAGTCAAAAGGGCGTCTACAGAAAACCCTCATTTCCACCGTTTAGCATAAACAGTAACACCAGCCAATGCAAATGAGGGGGGGGGGGCTTAAAGCTCTCTTCTGAAAGTCCTTGTGAGCAATAAATCTCACCGAGCATGGCTTCGCAAGTGCGCAGCAACGCTAGGCGAGACCTAAAAAAGAAATAGGGTGAGATGGGCCACAGTCTCATTAAAGTCTAACCTGAATGCAGCAGACGTGACATCACATGTCCTTTCACCCCAATGTCATTATGTGATGTCACATTATGAGATGTCAACCTCCTCTCAGCTGTATTTTTTTTTATTACCTCTTGCATACCTATCTTTCTCACCTGTTACTGATTCGTTCTCACCCCTACTGACTCCTCCGCTACTTTGTCTTTCTCATGGATCCCCTTACATCTCATGTGTTCCCCTCTCTCACCTCACTTGCTCACCTCTTTCCTTTTTTTTACACTCTTTCACTTCCCTATCACCGCTCGTACTCCATTGTCTGTCTCTTTCTCACCTGTCTATGTCTCAATATCAGCTCCATAGATAACACCTTTCCTGTTCCCCACCATTTCCTTATCTGTTTTTCTAACCTTTACCTCTGTTTCTCTCTCTAAATTGGATAATCACTCTTTATCCTATTTATCTCTGTCACTTTCTCTCCACTCTTTCAATTGTCTCCCTTCTTTCAGCTGTCAATTTTTCACCTGTTAATCTCCCCACTTCTTTTAGCTGTTTTTCTAACCTATCTCTTTATCGTGTCTCTCTTTCACAACTGTCTTCCCTTCTCTCCAAGCTTCCTCGCTCATCATTGTCTCTATTACCTCTCTCACCTGTCTACCCACCCTTTGCCTCTCTTTCGCTCTCTCTACAGACCCTTTCAAAATAGTCTCTCACCTCTAACCTGTCTCCCCATTAACTCTCAGCTGCATCTTTATCATTTGCTGCCTGTCCCTCTCTTCTCTATATCTTTCTTACAAGTCTCACAAACCTCTGCTCTAGGAGCAGAGTAGACTGACCACTGGCAAACGCTGGAGAGTGTGGCGGTGGTACGTGTGTGGCTTCCCACCCCCCCACTGCTGATAGCCTGAAGTTAGAAAGAAGTTCATGAGACACCTTGGTAGGGAGGAAATTCTGTGATTCTTTGAACCAGGGGGATAGCTCTGAACTGATGAAGGACACAATCACAAGCTGAAAATAAAAGTAAAAGCGCATGTAAAAGGGAATAGATGGCGAAATTGACGCAGCTAAGCAATGTGATGGCTAGAAAGTTTGGCACAAGATTGTCAAATCGTTTGGCTGAGAGGCACACTGATTACGTGCAGAGCCAACTTAAACCCAAATATTGTAGGACTTTGAGAAGTCTAGCTCCACACCAGGACACAAAATGTATGCAATCATGATAGAGGTCAAGTTGCTCAGGCCAGATTTGAAGAAATTCAATAAAAGTTTGCAAAAGATGGAAGAAAAAGTGGAGGTAAAGCAAAAAGAAATAATTGAGCTGAAAACAACAGCATGGGCACTAATGGTGAAAGCTCAGGACTTAAAAAACAGATTTAAGGACTCAGAGATGAAGGCCAGATGAAACAAAAGTTGCCTTATGGGTTTTCTGAAATAAGCAGAGGGCCTGGATTTGTTCCTGAAATGGTGGATTGCAACTCAACTTGTATTGAAAGGATTCGCTAAGTTGTATTCTGTCGAAAAGGCGCTTTGGGCTCTGGGCCTGGTGCCTTGAGCATTATCCAAGAGCAATTATTACTAGGATATTCTACTTCACAAACCAAGATGTAACATTGCAGCATACATGAAAAAAAGGTGACCCTCGATTCAAGGGGTAAGTGATAAGAAATATACAGAAGTTAAGGAAGACCTTCCAAGATGCAAAACAAAAATCAGTGACATGGGCATAAAATACATTGTGCTGTAACCACCAAGCTTTGTGTAATCTTCAAAGGAAAGTTACACATTTTCTACCCCCAAAGGGAAGATTGGGATTGGCTGGACATGGGTGAAAAAAGGAAACTAAACAGAGCCTCGAGCAAGGAGGGATGACAGCACAATAGCAGTGACAGACAACCAAGGAGAGACTTGATTGATATCTGTTGGAAAATGTCCCTTTCTGAAGGGGCACCCCAAAATTCTTGCCTTTTTCCTCCCATTTTTCTGAGCTTCTTTTTGTTGACCATAGGACTCTGAGCACTTTACCACTGCTAACCAGTGCTAAAATGTATGTGCTTCTCCCCTAAACATGGTGACATTGGTATATACCTGTGTACCATATTTAGTACACCCATAATGCCCTTGTAAAGTGGTATACCATATACCCAGGGCCTGCAACTTAACTTCTACTAGTGGGCCTGTAGCACTGATTGTTCCACTCACACAATTAGCCTTTCAAACGTGTCTCAGGCCTGTCATTGCAAAGCCAGAGTGTGCAGTTTACTGGCACTTTGACCCAGTATTACAAACTACTTGCCAAGCCTTAAACTCTCCTTTTATTAAACATACATCACTCCTAAGGTAGCCCCCGGGAAGCCCTAAGGTCAGGGTTCTATGTAAGTAAAAGGTAGAACATATACCTTTAAGTTTTGCATGTCCTGGTAGTGACAAACAGCTAAATTCGCTTTCACTGATATGTTAGCCCAGCACTCTCAAAGTCCGTCCTATCGTAAATCCGGAGGCGCTATCCGGATTTACGATAGGACGGACTTCGCCGAGGACCCTAGCTGGATCGGGACTACTCTGTCCGGGACATTGTGCTGATTATAATAAGACAAATTACCTGCTAAAACTACATGGAAACTGACCATTAAGGAAGCGCATTAAATCTGAGAAATCTTCCGTCCTGACTCAATGAGGAATTAACTATTAGAATACGTGTACTTTACATTGCGAGCCCTGAAGAAGTCCCTGGATAGGACGAAACGCGTTGGCGGTTTCAAAAGTTTTTTTAAAGAATGAAAAATAAAGAAAGAACTGAAATCCAACATCGACTCGCCTTCGAAAAATTTCTGCATTACTGATTGTATACGTTGTGATATTTGTATTTTGAGGGTGCTGGGCTAACATATCTATGTACATTTGAGGAATGCGAGGTTCTTTGAATCAGCTTCTGAACTTAGGAGGTGTAGGGAATTGTGCCTCCAGCCCGTTTCTGCACCTCTGTGCTTTTCAAATACCAATAAGGGATTTTTCTGAACTTGTGCAGGCATCTATGCTTTGATTCCCAGCTTTGTATATTCTGTAAATTCGCTTTCACTGCCTACTTCTCCCATAGGCTAGCATTGGGAATTCCTAAAAACACTTTTAAGCTGTAATTCCAGATTAGAAAGAAGAAGCTAAATCATTTTTCACATCATTTGAATGGTAATGGTAAGTGGAGTAGTGTGGCTCACTGGTTAGAGGCGGCAGGCCTAAGAGCAGAAGTCAGCCCGGGACCAGGGTTCAATTCCCGACGCGGCAGGGTCGTGGACCTTGGTCAGCGGACTCGATAATTCTCGCTTCGGTGCTTACTCTAATCAGGGGTTCCAATCGGCAACTCTGGGCATTAGCTTGCCTAATCTCCACAACGGCCCCACCAATTCCGGGGATGCCTGGCTCCACCTTGGGGACTCCCAGCAAGGGACCATCCCACAGGGAAAGCCAGGACGGGTTCCCCAGAGTTATACAGCGCCGGGACGCCCCGTTGCTGGGGCAGCTGTGCGCTTTACAAGTATATTTACATTTACATTAATGATAAATCCTTTTTAGTGGTAAAGTTGGATTTGGCATTACTATTTCACAAATGCCACTTTTAGAAAGTGGACATTTCTCTGCACTTAACTTTGTTCTGTGTGCCTTCAGCCCGTCTCCAATATACGTCTTGGCTGGGTGACAGCTACACTTTGCACATTCCCTCTAGACAGCCACAAATACAGGAAGGGTGGGTGTGACAGAGGATTCATCTGCATTTTGGTAGCCTTTCTAGGTGGAAAGGGGAGTGTAAGCTAATACTTACATCTGAATAGACAGTGTTCTGTGTCCCACAAAAAAGGGCTGATCACCCCCTACATATAAAATGGTAGACTGGGCTGGGATAAAAGGGAACATGTGCACTTCAAAGAGAAGCTTTGAAGTTACCACCCACTTCAAAGGTGCATTTGGGTATAAGTACTGGGGCTCTGACCCTACCAAGACAAGACACTATTGGACCTGGGAAGAACTCTGCTGGAGTAAAGTCTGCTTGGCTGTAAGGATTACCACTTTCCCTTGAATGACTGTTCTGAGGAACTGGTTTTCTGCCTTGCTGAGCTGCCCTGCTGCCTCCTGATCTCTGCCCTGCTAAGGAGAAGGACTGGACCAACCTCACTAGAACCAAGAGTGACTCCATGGACTTGCTGGCCTGCCTCTTGTAAGCCTAAGGGAAATAAAAGACTTCCTGCAATTCTGCCGGTGCTGCAGGACTCCGCCATCTGTGAGTCCTACCCTTGCCTGAGGTGCCCCCTCCAGTCTTGGGCCTCAGTAGTAGGTTCTACAGTTGATTTTCTACAAAACCAACGCATCGTCGCCACTGCATAGTACCCTTCGATGCAGTACCAATCTGAAGACATCCCTGCACGGCTTGACAATGACACAGTACCGATCCGAGATCCCGATGGCGAGGTTCAACTCTGATGCAGCCCCAATTGAGGTTCCGACTGCGAGGCTCGGCATCAACTCAACTGTGTAAATTGGAACCGACACATCGGACTCTAAACAACGACACTTTGCTCCATCCAAGAAATGTTTTCAGTTGGCCCTACTTGGTTCCTGTAGGCGGCATGCCCTCCATCGCAGTCAACCCAAACTTTGGATTTACCCCAGTCCCTCGCGACCTCAATTAACCTTTTAGTGCTATTGTCTTCTAAGCACTGTTTTTGCATATATTCTTCAAAAATTCATATGTTGACTTCTACTGATTTGATTTTTGTCATTTTGATTCTGTTTACTCATAAATATTCCCTATTTTTCTAAAGCTGTTATGGAGTCTTTTTGTGGGGTATTCACTGTGTATGTATGTGTGTGTTGCACAGATACTTTACACATTGTCTCTTAAGTTAAGCCTGCCTGCTCTGTGCCAAGCAGCTAAAGTGTGAGCTCAGGTTAATTTAAAGTGTGTTTCTTGCTTACCATGACTAGGAGGTGGTTCCTGCCTGGCCTGGATGCATAACTTAGCCAACCAGGAATCCTATTTCTAACAATAGTCACAGGAACATTGATTCCAAGTAGAATCTGAAGAGCAGGGACTGGACATGAATGATTACACATAGGTAGTTGGTGGCATTCGATCACAGTTTTGAATTTCCTAGTTTAAAACAGAAAGTGTGAGGGTCACCATGTGTAGGCACTGTTAGAAGGTGATTGCCTGGGGGACAGCTTGCAGAGGGAGTTAACAACTTAGAGATCTGCCACACATTCAGAAGTTTATGGCCAAGTCTGAGCTGGTACAGGGAAGGGTTGTAGTCCAGGAAATCGAGGATCTGGATGATAGATAGAAAACCTCAGGAAATGTCACTTGGCACACCATGGAACCTGAGTTAAATATATGGAACATCGGAGGCTTGAAAGATTACACAAAGCGATAAAGGGTCTACTCGTATTTTTAAAGATGTGGGATTGGTATCGCCTGCCTGCAGGAAGCACACTTTTTGGAAGCTGAGGTAGAGAAAGTATATAAGAAAGGCAGGGGACAAATGTACTCGGACACCTATTCAGCTTATGTAAGGGGAGTTTCAACATGGACAGTGCATGGAATCCCATTCACAATGTAATGCACGAAGGCTTATGTGGAGGGAAGATTTCTCCAAATATATTGGCCTAGACTGTAAAGAAATGAGAACTATAAAAATCTATGCACCAATGTAGGTAGCCAAATAGTCAGTCTTGAGAGCGACATACTTAGGAGCTCCAGTCATAAAGCAGGTGAGTTTACTTTTGGTTTACAAGGAATGTTGGATAGAAGCCGTTCCTATCCCCCCAGATTGAGAAGTAAACCAGGTATGACGAGTGCCTTGAGGGAGGTTATGGAAACAGTGGAATTGCTTGATATTTGGAGAGAGCGTATGGCCTCCAAGTAAGAATACTGCTAATATTCGAGCACACAGAGCTCACATACCAATTTTAGCAGGTTAGAATTTATGTTGTACCAGGATGAGTTCACACCTAGCTGGAACAGAACCTCAGGAGTCCAACACACATCCTACACTTGGTACAACTGGGAGAACAACACAATGCCATAACAGCCTTAGACATAGAAAAGGTACTTGACACCCGAGGTGTCAGTACATGATCCGAGTGTTGGAGGGCATGGTGTTTGTTCCGAACTTGTTTCAGTACACAAAGCCGAAAGCCAGAGTTCACTGTGGGAACTGGTGTTAAAGAGTTGGGAAATAGAGAGTGCCAGGAAGCAAGACTGCCCACTCGACTTATTGCTATTTGTGCTAATAGCTGAGCCGCTTGGTTGGGGAGACTCTACCTGCAATTAGAGAATTAGCACATACCAGAAGGGGCACAACACAAATAGTGTCAATGTACGCAAATGCCCTATTAGTGTCTATGCAGCAGGCAGAGTATTTAGTCCTCCCGATCCCCTTGGAGGAGTCAGGCAGATTCTAGGGGGTGTCGGGCCGTCGTACAAACTGTACAAAATCACAGATACTTCTTATAGATAGGCTTCACTAAGCTGAAGAGAGAACTATACCGGAGGTGATCCTCCAATGAAATGTAAGATAATGATTAGCTATCTGAACATACAAGTAGCAAACTCGGGTCCAATTGTCCAAGAAGGATTTTCTTTCCAGGTGTCCTTCTGTCATGCAAAACTCAATGTGGTCAATACCACAGTCTGTATTTGAGCATCTAAACAAGTAGTCACTTGGTTGTGGATGTAAAAGTAGTAGTAAAAAACCTGGGCACACTTAAACAAGCCTGGGAAACATGCAGTCTTGAACTTCTGCATGTGGAAATATATGAAATAGCAGCCCACTGAAAAAAGCGATGAGATGGCTCAACAAAGGAGTGACCTCGGGGAACAATTTTTGAAAAGGAAACATGATAGGGATGGGCTCAGAAAGTTATGAAAGATGGGGAACAGAGTCCAACTAAACCACCCCTATGTGATTAGGCAATTGGGCACCACATGGGAGAGAACATTGAAAAACATAATGGAGCTGGCCTCCATATGCCCCAGATGTGGCGATATGGTCTTTGCCACTGTTTGTAGATATTATCAGACATGTAAGTGAAAGCATGGGAACTGCATAATAATGGGAGACTTCTACCCGGGTGACCACTTCATTACATTCAGTAAGTTACAAGAAAGCTTCAATGTTGGACCATCCCAATTTTTGTAATATGCACGAGTAGCAGGGGATGTTTCGACAGTCTTCCCAGATACTCCTGTAGCTATATAAACATATAGCAGCTTGGCGATTCCCGGTAGGAGCGGGAGAAGGAGGACTGCATTTCCCGCCCACCTCTGCCTTCAGCGCTCATAAGCAGGTCACATCTCCTGCGGTGGTGGTAGTCGCTTGGCGATTCCTTGTGGGCGCCGCAGAAGGAGGACTGCATTTTCCACCCACCCCTACCTTCAGCGCTCATAAGCGCATTGCGTCTCCCGTGACGGTCGTAGCCGCTTGGTGATTCTTGGTGGGAGCTGGAGAAGGAGGACTGCATTTCATTTCATGCCCACCCAAGGCAAAGCCCGGGCCACGGGCGGGCCCATTCACGCTCGTTAGAGACCAGAGGAGGCTGGGATGGGTCTACCCTCTTGGTTCTCTTTTATTTTATTTACTATCTCTCCAACATCTCTCTGCAAAAGCTTATTCGGTGCATCGGGAGGTGGAGGTTTGCAGTGGGCGCTCCACCTGGGCCATTACCTCATCGATGGGAGAGAGTTTAAAGTTTATTGCACAGTTAATTAAAACCAATGCGATGCAGTAACACAATAAGAAAATTAAAAATGCAGATTAAAAAGACATGCGTTTAAGACCAAGCTATACAATAGCGAAATAAGAATAAACAGTTCAACATTAAAACAAACTTTGTTTGTAGGCCGGCTATATTTGAACATGCTATACTTCCCATCCGTTATCTAGGCCTACAGGTCCATTCATATTTTACATAAAATTTTGTGGCTTAAATGATTTCCACAATCGAATTGATGTTCTAATTTATTAAGTTCTCATTGGTCAGTTCTTGGTAGGTTTTTTTCCACTGCTTTTAAAAATTTCACAAAGCTGCAGCTCAGCTGGGGGTCCTGTGCTGAGAAGCAGGTTAGCACTGCGCTCCTTCGTGTGCGTACCCCATGTAGAATAAAATGGCGTTTCAGCAGGAACTTCCTTTCTTCTTGCAATTCCTCACACGAGCATAACAGGTGCAGCATGTCTTCTGCCCCGTTGCCACATAGCCGACATAGTGTTCCTGCTTTCGATCTCAGCCAGTGAGGAAGGTGCTGAATGCATGGTAGCAGGCCCAGTCTATATCTTAAGAAAGTCAATTTGTTTTTTTTTGCATAACCCAGACCGAAATAAGGCTGGGAGACTTGTGTCTGATATGTGTTTAATACCATCCATGCGTGAGATCTTTTTGATAGGATGGCTTTGTCCTGGACCCACGACTGTAGCTTGATCGATTTCTTTACCAGCTTGTTAAGTGTTTTATGATCTGCAGGGGACACCCAGAGCTCTGCCAGCCCGGTGTCCTCTAAGCTTTTTGCCAGATATTTTGCTGCTGGTGAGTTTTGGGACTGCTCTAACTCCTTCCATAAATATTCATTCAGGGTTCCTGCGGTCGTTTTTCTCACTTTGTCCCATGTGCAGATGTATGCCCCCTGTTGTGCCAAAAGCTGAACCCGAATTCCAAATTCCAGTCTGATCTGAGCTGGGGAGGATTGCTTTGGGAGGCTGAAGATGATTCTATATGCAACACGATCGTATTGTCAAGTATTGTGGCATCTCTGCCACGGTGAGCCTCACTCCCATAAGTTAGTGTTGGTTACAGTTTTGGCACGTATGACATGTAATAAAGGAGTCAGAGAAGGGCCGGAAAGGTTATTGTTTAATGATTTTAATGCAATTGCCAGAGCTAGGCCTTTACCTTTTATACTAGCCCTTTGTGCGCTGAATTGGCCACCACTATCTATCTTCACACCTAGGTATTTGTACGACAAGGTGTCTTTGATACGGGTGTTATTCCAGAACCACGAGAAAGCTTTGTTCTTTTTTTTCTTACTGATTGTCATTGTTTGTGTTTTCTCGAGGTTCGCTGTTAAGTCATTTGACTCGGAATATCTCTTGGTCGTATTTAAGAGGTTTTGGAGTCCTACTCTTGTATGGCTTATTAGCACCAGGTCGTCTGCATATAAGAGGCATGGTAGATTGAGGCCTCCTAATTTTGGCAAGTGTGAATTACAGTTGTTTAATAGGGGCACCAGATCCCCCAGGTACAGGTTAAACAATGTGGGGGCCAATACACAGCCCTGCTTAAGGCCGTTGTTGGTTTGTATCCGCCTTGACAGCATTGAGCCGTCCCCCAACTTAATCTGAATCCAGGTGTCTGTATGTAGGTTTATTAGCAGCTCCAACAAAACTTTTGGGATGCCCCAGCCATTTAGTTTTTTCCATAATTGATTGCGGTTGATGTTGTCGAATGCCGCTTTGTAATCAATGTAGCAGAGGTGTAGGGGCAATTTTTTCATCTCTGCCTTGTCTATGAGGATGCCCATAGTCAATATGTTTGTTGTTGTTCCCACTGCTTTGGCGAAGCCTGTTTGGTTGACTGGTATAAGAGATTTCCTCGTGGCCCATGCCTGTAGTTCTTCCAATAGGAGCCCTGCAAAGTACTTCGCGTCGTTATCGATTAAGGCAACTAGCCGGTAGTTTTGAGGGAGACCCCTGTCCCCTGCTTTATATATGGGGGCAATGATGGAGCCCTTCCAAGAGTCTGGCAAGATGTTAGTATGCCTGATCTCCCAAAAAAGGGGTTCAAATGCCGCTGCCCAATAGTCCAAATCTTGTTTGAAGAGGACGGGCGGGATCCCATTTGGACCCGGCGCACCTTCCCTTCTTCCTTTCTTTATTTGCCGTTTGATTTTGTGTTGCAGTATATATGATCTGTGTCACCCACCGTGTCCTGATTGATTGGGGACCATTGTAGCGTGTAACCAACATCCTGGGCTTGTCCAAAAATAGGTTTGCTCATGTTCTTATTAGCCGACAGGTCTCGATTAAAATGGTTATCAAGATAAGCTGCCCAGTTTGCCTCTGTGATGTTTGATGTGATCTCCGTTTTTGCAGGGTGCATTAATGAATTTATTGTTTTCCAGAACCTTGCTCCGTCGTTCTTTTTTATGTCCTCATGAAGTGTTGCCCATAGTTGTTCCTCTATAGTTCTGTTTGCTTCCCACTTTAGTTTTTTTAACGAAGCTTTTAATTTAATAAGTTGTTCCGACTTCACTTTGTTGTTGTGATCCAGCTGTACTGCTCTCATTAAGTTAGAGATTGAGTTTTTAATTTCTTTAATTTTCCCTCTATATGCTCGGGGAAGGATACCCAGCTTATTCATCCTTGTGCGCATTTTGGGCTTTGTTGCATGATGCCCCAGGGCAGTAGTAAACTGCACCCATTTCGCTACTTCATTGGGGCCTGTGAGCTCCATGTAATGTTGTTTTGCCAGTCCTATCAAGATTTCTCCCGTTGCAGTCGAATACTTAATTTTTTTGAAGTTTACAGTATAGATGGACTCTTTAGGAGCCGTCGAACGCTCGTAAGTTGGTTTAGCGAGATCCATGGTGAGTTCCTGAGGGCAGTGGTCGCTATCTGTTTGGTTCCCTATTCCCTCCTCTTGTGTTGTTCCCATAAGATTGAGGTTGAAATCCCCAGTGAGAACTAGGTTCCTAGTTTTTCCCCCCGTGATGCACTCTTCTATGAAGGCATATAAATCCTCCGCTACTTTTTTCTTTCCTTTGGAATGAATTTTAGCATTGACCAGGGTGCAGTTGTTAATTGCGTTGCCTGAGCCTGTTGTCAGAGTCAGGTTAACTGCGAGTGCAGCTGTCACCGAGGGCCCGGTTTCTTTTACCATCACAAAGCTAGTTGTAGCCACATATATTGCCAAACCTCCTCTTAAGTGCCCATACTTGGCTAAGCTCTTGGCGCCAGAAAAAAGCGTAGGTACCCCTGAAGGTGCGGGGGCTCAGCAAGCCAAGTTTCTTGTAGCGCAATTAGGTCAAAGAACCGAATGTAGTCTATGAAATCCAAATCCAGCATTTTAGATGCTGGGCCATTTATATTCCAGGAGCATATACACAATTGATTCTGTGGGTGCTCCGTTGTTGTCCGCACCGCATGTCAGTTGCTGTTTGTTATGGTTCTCACGAACCGTCTTTGCTCCTGCCACCCGTTTGGAGCTTGTCTTCCGTGTTGTTCACCGAGAGCAAGTTCGATGAACCCATTACTGCCAATACAGCTTGGCCCGGCTGCGCCCCTAAGGACCGAGATTTTACTGCCTTCTGCGTGCTCCCTCGAGATTAGGCTTCTCTCAGAGCACAGGACGTCCGGATATCCTGGCTTTGTGAAAGGCTTCATCGTAATGCCCCATTTTTTAAAGGTCTCGGATTCCATAAGGATCTTTTGTGCCAGGTCAGCCGAAGCCCAAATCGCCTTCGTCGCCTCTTTTCCTGTGCCTTCCACCGCTATAAATTCAATAGACTTCAGGTCAGAGCTTGCCACGGATGACAGTGAGGGGATATTGCCTCTATTGAGGATATCGTGGCTTCCTTTGGATGTAAAGTCTGGGGTGAACCATGTGGCATCCGAATCTTTCTCTTGGTTGCTTGTGCCCCCAGATGTAAAGTCTGGGGTGAGCCATGTGGCATCCAAATCTTTTCCTTGGTTGCTTGCGCCCCCAGATACGTTGTCCGTATTTAGTAGTGGTGTCCGCTTCGCTCCACTTGTTGTGTTTGCTAATGCTCGATAGCCCTCTCGGTTGCGCTCCCATGCTGAGGTTTGATCCCTTTCACCTACGGTTAAGCCAGAGGTTACGCAGCGTGGATGCTGCGTATTTGAAATCAGGGCTACAGGAGCAGTTGTTATCACAGTCTGGCCTGCCTGTAGATGAGTTGACACGGTCGCTTTGGTGATGGTTAGTATTTATTGTTCAGTGAGTCCTACATCTTGTCTTCCTGTATTATCTCCCCTTGGGCTTGTAAAGGCTTTTGGGTTTCCCATGGATTCTATACGAGGCTGGATACTATGTGTTTGCCAATTCCGTGATTCAGTGTCAACTGGTGGAGTGATGGACCCACAGTGTTGAGATAAAGCAACTTGATTACTTGGTGGATCAGCTGCTGGTATCCCTGAGCTTGTGTTTATTTTTGGGCATTATCCTCAGGTGTGCCACTCATTTCGTCGTGATCACGATTTGGAGTTGTTGCTTCCGCCAGATTGCTCGTGCTTTGTTCTGCAGGGTTAATTTGCCCAAAGAGTTGCATAAAGCCTTCACGTTTCGAGCAAGGCTTGTATTTCCTCCCTTTACGTTTTTTCGCACGCCTCTGTTTTGCGTTTAATTTCAGGTTTATGTCAGCGTCGTCATCTGCTCCCACTGCAGGAGTTTTTATTGGCTATTCTCCCCTGTGTCCTGGGTTGTCTCTTTCTTCCTGAGGTGATCCTGGGTGCCAGTCATCGATGTTTTGTCATGCCGTTCGACAGCTGTATCCTTGTTGAGGGCGATGTCTGCTTCAGCCGCCTCTGCTTTTACAGTGGTCACTTTTCCGAAATCATTCGCTTTAGGGCACCCCTGTGCGTCGAAGCTGATCTTCTGACTGTGTTCGGCAGATCGTTTGAGCTGACCGCATAAGTCTGTCATTAATCTCGGCAGGGTGGCCAGCTTGTCAATGATTGGGCCACAATCACACTCAATGCCGTTTCTCCTTTTGGTATCCTCAAGTTGGTCGAATTTACTCTGGAGAAGCGAGTTCAGCGTGCCCAGCTTTCCATCTATTGCAACCTCGAATACAGCCAGCGTGTCCAATAACGTTAGTTGGGTGTCCATTTTTTCTGAATGGTAGTGTACTGTATCCACCAGAAGTTGTACTGTGTTGAGGAGACTGGGCCATACGCTTTCTTGGCTGGCTTGTGCTGGAGTTGCATCCTGGTTTCCTTGACTCTCTTTAGGCCCCGCTTCTTGGGACACGTGTGGATCTTTGTGGAGTTGCGCTATTACTGGCCTGCCCATTCCTGCTGTATTTGTCTGCATGCAGGCCGTTCTACTTTTTGATGTCTCACTGGCCGTCCTGCTTATACTCTGATCTTTAGGGTAAGCCATTATAAGTTCCTCCCACTCCTCTTTCCTTAGGCAAGAAGAGATTTCAATCACCTCTGGGGTGAGATTCTTCTGGATTGTGTCTTTGTTCCGCGTCCCTTCTGACGCCTTGGGTGCTAGTGTGGGTTCGTTGTTTGTGATGTCAAAGACTGCTAATGAGGAATCCGTTTCTGTTGGCCGCGCTAGTGCGATAGCAGTTTCTTCTTTCCTCTTACACTCTCCTTTATCGCATATGCCTCCGTGGCCAAAATCATTGCTCGTACTGGCACTCTCGATGTTGCTGTTGATATTGATGTTAAAGATATACTCCTCCAGTTTTGATGGCGACATGTCCTTGGCTTCATTTGGCCAGTGTACTTGGATTAAGTTGGCGTCTATGGTCGTTTTCCGTCCTGCCGGAGTACCCGCCGTTTCGGGCTTTTGCCCTGGTTGGATGTCATTGCGCTGAGGTGTTGATGTATTTTGGGGTGATGTTATAGATGTTATGTTTTTGTCTCCTTTACTATTGCCAATCCTACTGCTGTTGCCGTCGTCCAGTCGGGGCTGCTTGTCACTGGGCTGGTGATGCAGAGTTAGTTGGAGTGGTTCAAGAGGCGATTGAAGGTCTGATACTTTGTTGATCTTTGAGAGTAAAGCGTCCCTGGGTTCTTTAAAAAGCAGAATTTTGTGTAGATTTTTGGCTGTGCCAAAGTTTTATTCATTTTAGTACTCCCTTCTTTGTTAGTCGCATCGCTTGTTAGTTTGTTCATGGCAGATTGGTTCTGTATTGCCTCAGCCTCAGTTAAGTCCGTTAAGTCCGTTAAGTCGATTATGTCCAGTGCTGGGCTCTTCGCTATAGACTTAGATGTATCTGTTTGGACCCCTTTTTCCCCCTTAGATCGCTTAGGATTTTGTTTCCGCCTATTTTGCCCTCCCTTGTTCGTTTGGTCCCCTCGGATCGTTCCAGATCTCATGTTGGGGTTATTTGACCCTGGGATACAAACGAGCGGCAGAAGGTAAAAGCTGGGGAAAAAAGCTGGGGCAGCTCAGGGTGCACACTGGCCGACGGCCCTACTCCCTCCAGCCGGGCTCTGTCTAGGTTTCGGAGAGGTTTCGGAGAGGTGTAATGTTGGCCACGCCCAGGTTCCCCGCTTGGTCTAGTCCCTGGTTGTTATTTTTCTGGGTTGCTTGCAAATACGCAGGTCCTTTTTGGTGCAAAAAACACTGGTCCTTTTTGGTCCTTTTTGGTGCCCCGCCCACGCGCCCCCAACACAGCACTCACCGGCTTGGTCCTGATGTGTATGCCTGGTGTTACCCTAGTACAGGCCCGTGCCGCCCGGTCTTGCCTGGTACTGCTGGTGATGGTGCTGCCGGTACTGCCGGTGCTGTCGACGCCTTCACTGGGCTGGGCTGTGGGGCTGTGCTGAGCTGGGTTTGAGCTGGGCTGGGTTGAGCTGGCTAGGGGGGGTAGTCAGCCAATTAACCCCTCACCCCTCTGCTCGATCTTGCTCCCCCGCATAGACTTGCTGTGCTGTGGCTGGGGGTGGGGAATCGCCAGAAAGCCAGAAAGCCGCCAGAAGCCGCGGATTTTAGAGTTACAGTTTTGCAGTTTTTGCAGTTTTGCAGTGTCTCCGGTTGCCGTTACCGTTGCCGGCTGCTGCTGCTAACTCCCGGACTCGGCCCGGTCACCTTTGATGGCAAAAACACCGCACTGCTCCGCTCTGCCGTGACCGCACTGCCCCGCTCCGCTTTCCCTCAGCGACGATCTGGCAGCACTCTCTGCTCTCCTCTCTAGCGCCACCTGCCGTCATCCGAGAATGAGGAAAGGTAAACCCCTCATCAATGGGGTCGAGGTCAGAGGAACAGGTTGGGAAGGTAGCGTTCCCTTGTTTTCATTATTTGCATTTTTGCCGTTGACTGTAGTATCACAGCATCCAGGTAAAGATTTGGTTCCAAGGCATTTGAGGCCTCCATTATATGTGACCGTGCTAGCAGTCTCCTGTGGGATTTTTTGCTCAACAATCAAGAGTACAAGCTTTGTTACATTTTCATTTGCAAGTCCGCGGCTGAAGAGCGCTGAGTGAATATTGCTTTGGGTCTCCCATAGGGAAACGAAAGGTGACTACGGATTCTGGGAGGGCTGTGACAGGCTCAGTAGTATTTCTATGGATTCTTTTCTACAGAGGGCAGCAGGAGTGATTGACAAAGAGATAGAGCTGGTAGTCCGGCGTCTTTCTCAAGCCCCTGTAAATCGCCCTCATCCTAATCCTGCCTGGACACACACAATCTCAGACAACGTTGATGATCCATCAAATAGACCAGGAGTGCAAGCATCAGAGGGCCTGACCAGCTGCATGGCAGGTCAGCACTTACCTCTTTTACCCTCTATTGTGGTCAATAATACTAGGGGGGATGAAGTATCCCCAACTTAAAATCGTGTGGCCGGTAGCCCTTTTAAGCAAAAATTAACTTCTGGGTTTGCCACGCAAGGGGAAACAGGAGGAGTAGAGATGGCCAGTCAAGGATCAGTTAGCAAAAGAAACGGCCAAATGTCTGGGGGAAAGGCCAAAAGACCGAGAGCTGAGGTGACATGCCAGAAGTTACCAATTGATCAAGTAATCACAAAGGCAGACATGGCAAGTATACTAAAATCCTTTCTGGTCTCAGTTAAGGTTACATTGAATTCGATACTGGTTTCACTATTTCAACGTCTGACTTCAATAGAAAAGGGACTTTCTGACCTCAAATTTTGTATCCCTTCAAGGAGGGAGGCCTTTAATATGGAACCAAGGATCACATCGGGTCATCTGGCAACCGAAGGACCTAATCTGGCAACTTCTCATTTAAACACCAAGAAGCATCCATCTCCCCCGTGTAAGCGACCTATGGATTTCGCCATCAGTTGCCCACAGAACCCTCGGTCCCCGTCTTCCTCACAGAACCACACGGTCCTAAGTTCTGGTTTAAGTTTAGGACCTGCGGAAAGGGCACCCACACTAAATCAAACCATCCCTGAGAGTAATAGAGCAGGAGAGTCATCTCTGGGCAGAGGGGGGAGTCCTGATCAGAATCTTGTTGATATACATCTTCCACCAGAATTAACACCTTATGTTGTGCTCCAGGGGAATGTGCCACCTCGCTCTCACCCAGGGTGTTAAGGAAAACTATTTCCAACCGAAGAACAAAGTCCTACACTGGCTGTCCTGTAATACTGCCTTAGGTACAAGGGTGGAAAAAAACATAAACATGGTGCGATGGGTCTATTGGGTAGGTAGCTCCTATAAGTCCTGCAAGGAAGACTGTGTCAATATCAATTTTAATAGACTTCATATTGCAGGAAGCATTCTGGCTACAGAATCAATTAACAACCCTTTTGGTACCCAAACATCTATTATGGCCCTTACTCTCGGATTCTTCTATAAACCTGAGTCATCTGGTTGGAACAATATGTCTCATAACAGTAGGGCCCCGTTTGACAGGCAGAAGTCCTCCCACTCTCCCTTCAGGTCCAGAAAAGTACATTTGAACCATACTCATTGGACATCACAAGGCAGGCAGCAGCTTGTTCCATCTCTTATGGAGTTATCAAATCGTTTTGCACCCTTAGGCACTTTGGACACTTGTGATTGAGTTAGTGGGGTTGTTTCTGTGGAACTGGGGATAACAAATATTCAGCCAGGCAAATCTCGGCAAAGTGATGGGACTTTGGGTGGAATAGACTGCAACTTTACATCATGGAATGTTGCAGTCTTAGCTAATAAGCTTCTTGACCCCTCATAGATTTTATTGCAAGATTGCAAGAAACATGGCTGACCAGGAATAGTTTTCTCTTGGAGGGTTATAAGTCTTTTTTTGTTCCGGCTACTCCTTCATCCTGAGGAAGATCGAGAAGTAGTCTTGCAATTTATGTTTCCTTGGCAACAGAGTGTAAGATATCTGTGTTGCCGACTGAGAGCCCGTGTATACAGTCTTTGCTGTTGTGTAATGGGTCCCATAAACTGGGTCTCTTGAATTTTTATAACGTAATGTCTTGTGCTAAGGACGTGTGTAACATTTCTATGTTTGGCTCCTTTTTAAAGAAACCTCTTAATGTAGTTTTGTAAAAATGTTCTGATTGCTGGGGATTTTAATACTCACCTATGTGGAGATCCACAAGTCTGATGGATTTGGGCTGCCCACGTGCGAGGTGGATTCAGTTTGACCACACTGCACTAGGCGATTTACTTAACCGTTTTCTACATGAATTTGATTTATCTTCACCTATGTGCACATTAGGTCCTCGTAGCAAGGCCATAACACTGTTTTTGTTAGGAGTGGATGTGGTTCATTTGTGTGTTTGCCCTCCGTTGGGGACCCAAAGCTTCGAGGAGGTTGGTGACCAGGACCGGGAACCAGTGAGTGCTGGACTACACTCCCCAGCGTCCCCTGGGGCATTCATTACAGCTGCCAAAGTTTCCTTTGCACCAGGAGGCGCCTACAAAATCACCAGGGCTTCCCGCAGTGTGGAAAGTCCTGCTGTTGTTTGTTTGTTTACCCTCCGTTGGGGGCCCAAAGTTTTGAGGAGGTCAGTGGACTGGGACCAGGAGCCGGGGAGTGCTGGGCTACACTCCCCAGCGTCCCCTGCGGCATCCCGCTGCCAACGTTTTTCTTGCGCCAGGAGGCACCTACAAAAGCGCCCAGGGGCTCCCACAGTGCGGGACGCGTGCGGGCTGGCCCGTCTGAGCCCGTCAGAGTCCCGAAGTGGCTGGGCTTGGCAATTTCCCTAAGGCTAGACTCCCAGACCTCTGGAGCTAAGGTCAGATTTGCCTGTATTTTATCATCGTATTGAGTCCGGATTGTATTGACTCCCACTCAGGATCGCCTTCGTGTATTGGGGGCTTCTGACAAAACTGCCCACCTCAGACCGGTCACTCTTTTTAACTTTTTGAAGTGAAGGTCTGGTCGATGGTAGGCGGGCCAAATATTTGGCAATAATTCCATCGTAACGGCGCATTAAAAATCATGGGAGAGCGCACTGGTGAGGGCAAATCCCAACTCCAATCCCCCCAAAACGCAAAGCCCCGCCAGCAAATTTCCAATGACAGGATGCTCCAAAGGGCAATAGGTGTAGTGGCAATGGAAATCGAATTACCAGAACGGCGTTTATCGCTGGGCACAGATTTGTTGCACCTCTTCCCAACCAGAATGACCCACTCGTTTTTCAAGCTCTGGCCTTAGACTCACCCACCCACCACATAAACCCACGTACTAAAACTTGCAAGTCACCGGCCCCCAAAGTGACCGTGGAACAAACTCGTTCTGTTCTACCATGAACAAGGAAACATAAGACAACGGTAAACACTGGATCTAGATGCAAGAATCCCCCCCACAGAACGCCTGGTGCCTGATGATCTGGGAGCAATGGAGATGGGGCCTGCTTTGAAGGAAGGCTTGGCACAACCACCCTGGGTACATACACTGGTCAAGGACATGCAGGCCCAAATGAGGGCCATTGTAAAGGACGATCAAGGGCTCCAGGGAATCTCATTTGGCACTTAAAAATGAATATATTTTCTTGTTGACCAGGCATCGAAATTTTTCATACAAGAACTCAGATGATATACTCATGACCCGCAGGGTGGTATGGGTAGGCTGGAGGCCAAAAACTGCCACAGGGGACTGCGTTGTGATAAATTTTAGGTCGCCAAACATTGTCCAAACAGTCTTAGAGGGGAACCATATAATGGGGGGGGGGGGGATAGGGGCTTTCCCACTGGGTTATTTTTACCCCCCAGAATTATACCAGTATGTACAAACCAGGATGGTCTTGAGAGGGGGTTGTGGGAACAGACCAAGTGTCGGCCCCCCAGGGGTACACACCACCCTAGCACACTTTTCTATAATCTGCCACTCTCAAATAGATTTGATTCACTGAAATTGGTGGATTGGCCCATGTGTAGGGAGTTCCCACACAGGAATTCTAACAAAATTGGAGGGGCACACTTTGTCGGGGGCTGATGACACTAGGGCAGGGGCCAGGAGAAAAGAAGGGGGTAGAGAGTGGAGCAGATAACAAAGGATGGAAGGTACCTGCTAACACCCAAATTACATCTGATCACCCCTGGAGACCCCATGTTCATCTATAGTACAACTGTGTGTGTCTGTAAACAACATAGACAACACTGCTGCCCCCTCCCCCGCCACCAGTAAATGCCCACACCTAGCTAGGCCGAAGGCGATAAGCTCAGCACCTCGAAGCCTAACAGCAAAACAGGGCAATCGCCTCCTAAATCCTGAAGTTTGCAAGGGTCCACCCAGGTTAAAATACCTTTCTTGGAACATAGCAGGTCTCATCCCCAAACTGGACAATCCAGAATAGGGTTCGTTCATTGATGAGTTATGCATGTTCTAGGAAACCTGGGCTAGGCCGGACACTCACAGAGAGGGCTATGCTAAATTTAGCATTACAGCATCCAGCACGGGCAGGGGAAGGTCATCAGGGAGATTATGTACCTGGGTTGGTGTGCACTTGGGATGTGTCTGAAACCAGATAGAGCGTTCATCAAAAGAGAGGGATGAGGAATACTTGTCCCGTTCAGTTCCCCAAGGACAATATTGTGATAATCAAGTAGAAAAGGACACTTGTATCTACAGAAACCATTGGTTCACTTTGACAACCCTCATAGACGCTAAAGATTTTGACGATGCGGTATATTTGTTTTTCCGCCCCTCATCTAGCGACACGGCATAGTCATTGGGTGGTCAAAGGTAAAGTATGCCTGCCTCACCCGAGGCACCTCTGGAGAGTGTAGAAGTGTCCAGAGATCAAAAGGAGAAGGTTCAATGGCCAAACTACGAGGGAGTTTTCTAAAAAACAGTATAGTCACCATGAACAAATTTATTAAAGAAGGTGAATACTGTAGGCTAAAATCAAATGGGTATATTCGATAATCGTGTAACTAGATTATCATATGTAAAGTTTTTTTTAAAAGTCGACATGTTTCAGCTCCTAGTGGCCCAGAAGGGTCGGTAGAGCTTTCGTCAGGACACATACAAAGAAGTTCTACTTACACAACTTGTGCAGTATTCAAATGCTTATTGGCAATCATGGATACGTTATCCTGTTTGCCTGGGAAATAGTTCCTCTTCAGGGTGCTAAGGGCCGCTGTGTTGTGGTCAAAGCCACGTGTGTTGCAGAAGTTGTCTGTGCTGGCTCTGCCGACCCTTCTGGGCCACTAGGAGCTGAAACATGTCGACTTTTAAAAAAAACTTTACATATGATAATCTAGTTACACGATTATCGAATATACCCATTTGATTTTAGCCTACAGTATTCACCTTCTTTAATAAATTTGTTCATGGTGACTATACTGTTTTTTAGAAAACTCCCTCGTAGTTTGGCCATTGAACCTTCTCCTTTTGATCTCTGGACACTTCTACACTCTCCAGAGGTGCCTCGGGTGAGGCAGGCATACTTTACCTTTGACCACCCAATGACTATGCCGTGTCGCTAGATGAGGGGCGGAAAAACAAATATACCGCATCGTCAAAATCTTTAGCGTCTATGAGGGTTGTCAAAGTGAACCAATGGTTTCTGTAGATACAACTGTCCTTTTCTACTTGATTATCACAATGAAACCAGATAGAGACATCATCCCGGGATATTCTTAGCATTTTTTTAACCTTCTCCACGAAGATCAGAATCGTTTTGATTAATGACTATTCCCAATCCTTGAGCAACTAACACTCTTTCTTCCATCAATTCCTGAACATATTTGGGTTATAATGGGTGGGGATTTTAATTGTCAGTATGAACCACTGAATGGATGGATGACTGACAACTCAAGTGATGAAGATCTCCACTGGGCTATCCCGGAGCCAGACATCCCCCCAGTACATGCATGGTCCTCACTAGTGTTGCAAATGAATACTCTTATACTCAAACACTCCCTGAGAGCTTGCAATGGACGCACTAAATCAGATACAACAGGGCATCATACCTTTGATACCAGGGCAAACATCTATCATAGATTACATCTTGGTAGATTCTACATCATTGCACAGGGTGCTAGACTTCAATATTGTGCCCTGTATCGATAGTCACCACAATGCTCTTACACTAGAGGTTATCTCACCTTGTGACAAGAATGTGTCTGTACTATCATCACCAGCAGATCACAGGCTTCAACTGAGCAATTGCAGGAGGAGAGTGTGCTGGGGCGATTTTTGCCAATCTGAAGCCAAAATGGCTCTAGTATATCACACATCTATTCCGTTTCTTTTGACAGCGGAACATTTAACTGGGATTGATGTGGTTCCAAACTCACGTTCCGAAATATTTAATAACCATCAAAACCTAGTAAACAGTTTGGCCAATATATTCTACCCAGTCAAAAAAATGAAAGGGGTTGGAAGTTCAAGACATCCATAGTACAATGTAAGCTGCCATAAGGCCAAGTCAGATCTTATTGTCGCAATTAAAAAGAATGATAGGCCCTTGATTAGAGAGAAAAGGGTGCTACATATTAAAGCCATTTTTACAAGCAAAAAAAGATGAGAAAATGAGAAAGGGAATACCCTGTACAACGCCCTAAGTGAAAATGACATGCAAACTGTAACGGTAGCGGTAGGAAAGGGCAAGAGATGTGTCTTCGTTAACGGTGACTTTATTTTAGACAAGAGGTAGTCTGTGCAAGTTATGCGAGAGGACACTCTCCGTGGGGAACGACTTCGGTCCGTCCGCCTTCTCCTCCTTGAGACGTCTTCGGCCTTTGCTGTTCTGGTGGGGCTTCTCCGGTGTCTCGTCTCTATCGGCTCCATGATGCCAGGTCACGCTCGAGGCGGGGAGAAAAGGAGAGGACAAGTATCAGTCCAAGTGCCCTGAACTCTCAGTGCAGGGGCAGGGAGCGAGGGAAACACCAACCGTGTAACAGCTCGTATACGAGTGAGAGGAAAGGGTAGGTCAGTGCAGGGACGGGAACACTGGGAATACAACCAAGGGTAGTGGTCACGTTACGGACCCGCCCTTGCGTCCCATCCAACCCGCTATACGACCCCGTACCTCGCGGAGCCACACGCCTCCTCCTGGCGTGCGGCTGGGCGGCTCGTTTTGCCGTTGGCCTCCTGGCTCTCGTAGCGCCGATGGCTCCTCTCTCTCTGTCTGGATTCCCGTTGATGTTCGTTCGGTCAGCTCCTCTACTCTCGCTGCTCCTCCCAATGATCCGTCTTCCTCCTGCAACAACTCACTTGCCTCTTCTCCTCGATTCCAACGTCCTCCGGTGTACAAGCACACCTGATCCGGCCTCACCTCAGCTTTTGACGTGACGTCTGATTCCGCCCGCTCTCCCTCCTTCGTCCAGTTAAAGGAGCCGCACTCTTCGTCATCGGATGCCTGCCACGGCACGTCAGTCTGCCACCAGTCCTGCTGCTGATCGGGCGGCTGTAGAGACAAGAGGGGTGTGTCAAGGGTTCTGGGGGACTTTAACCGTTGGGGCAACGGGCTCCCCTGGTTACACAAACTTTCTGGAATATAGTGAACACTGGATCAGAGGAATCCAAAAGCGCAGTAGAATCCAACATAGCTTAGAGCAAATGTAGGATACATTTTCAATCACTATGGGTCTGAATCACAGAACTAACTTAAGACAAAATCCTAAACTTACTACTTTTAGAATTCACAGAAGTTAGGATTTTGTCTTAAGTTTGTCTTAAGACAGACTTAAGACAGACTTAAGTTAGGATTTTGTCTTAAGTCTGTCTTAAGTCTGTCTTAAGACAAACTTAAGAAAAAATCCTAACTTCTGTGAATACCAAAAGTAGTAAGTTTAGGACTTTGTCTTAAGTTAGGTCTGTGAATCGGGCCCTATATGTGAGGGATGTCGACGCAGATGTTCCAGTGGGCACCACTTCTATGTCACACAAAATAAATGCCCCACCCATCACTTTAAAAGAGACATCAGAGGCAGTACATAAGATTCTACCGTCCAAGGCCCCTGTGCTTGACAAGATCCCAAGCAATCTTTTTCGCTCTGAACCCGCCATTTGGATCCCCTACTTGTGCTCCTTGTTCAATGCCATACTCTGTGGAATGGCGATACCTACCACCTGGGCTGGGGACGAACTTATACCCATTTTTAAAAAGGGATCGCCACTCCTACCCGCAAATTACCGCCCAATTAGTCTAATTGACGTAAGTCAAAAATTATTTGCCCGCGTCCTTCTTGGACGGCTGCAGAGCTGGATGGATGAGCACAAGGTACTCATGGGCATATTATCAAGGACCGATGTTAAAATTTTCACAGTTTTATCATCAGGAAACTGCCGATAAAAGGAGGATAATGGGCTTGATAATACGCGCTTGTTAATTCCCATAGAAGCCCATGTTGTGGTGTTAATTTGGGCTTCTATGGGAATTAACAAGGGCGTATTATCAAGCCCCTTATCGCCGTTTTATCTGCAGTTTCCTGCCGATAAAATGGCGATAATTTTAACACCAGTCCTTGATAATATGCCCCTTAGTCCCCTCCAAGCTGGGTTTTGAGCCAAGATTTCAACAATTGATCACATTTTAGCCTCCAAATGTTATACTGGAAGTGTGTACTTCTAGAGGGTGGCAGCCTCTACCTGATTTTTGCGGACCTTAAGTCCGCATTTGATCTGGTCCCAAGGAGGAAACTGTGGGCACTCCTGTTGGATTTGGGCATCCCACCCTATCTTTGTCATTTGTTGGAACGCCTCCACCAAGGGAATTATGCCCAAATCAGGTATGGGAAAAATGGCGACCTAACTGCTCAATTGCCGGTAGAAAGAAGTGTACGCCAAGGTTGCGTTCTGGCCCAACACTCTTTTGTCTTTTTATTAACAGCCTAGTTGAGTCACATACCGCAGAGCTAGACATTGATGCCCCCAAACTTGCGAACCGCAAAATTCTGGCGATGATGTTCGTGCATGATACCCTTCTTCTGTCTAAATCAACCATGGCAATCCAGAAGACCCTTAACAATTTTCATTCTTTCTGCAGAAACCGAGGCTTGGAAATCAACCTACAAAAAACTAAATATATGGTCTTCAATGCAAGTACTAGTCCTCGTCCAAATCCCTGTTTAGACGGAAAACCACTAGAGAAGGTCTCCATCTTTGAGTATCTTGGCATCACGCTTACAGAAAAACTGGAGTGGGGAGCGCAAATGCAGAGGGCAAGGCTAAACCTAGCACAATCTACGGGGGGCTAACTAAGGTATATAGAAGCTGTTCCCAAGAAAGTCCTAGTCCTACAGTTGAAATCTACAAAGTACAGGCCAGGGTTGCTGCTCTTTATGGTGTTGAAATCTGGGGCCATCGCCCCCACTGGGCTCCTTGGTAAACTCTGAGAAATCTTTTGCTAGGAAACTCCTTGGTCTTCCCCCAGCTCCCCCCTTATACCACTCAGAATGGACCTGGGGATTAGATCAATTTCTGATTTCAGACCCATTTTATTCTGGCATCGTCTCTGGAGCACCCCTGAACTGTCAGTCTATAGAGATGAGCTAAGTGAAGTGCTGAGGCTTCAAGGTGCGGGCAAGCTCGCCTGGCTTGTACACATTAGGAATACCCGCGTTGCAATAGGGAGCGGTAACCTGTGGGCCAATGCAGAAAAAACCTGCCTTGCTATGCACAGCAATACCCTGGTGGAGAGCTATAGGGAATACAAACTAATTCAGGCCACAGGGAATCCCCAGGTCGGTTGTTTAACACTCAAGTTTCTACAAGTAAAAGACCACTACAGTCTAGAACCAGTCTTGGATGATATCCAGCCAATCTTGGCCAAACAATTATGTCTTCAGTTCAGACACTGGGTGCTCGCACTGCGGCATTTACTAGTAAGTGGGCCGACACATCTGATCGGGGTTGCCCAGCTTGTAGCAATATATAGGAGACAGACATTCATGTATTTTTTATTTGCCATGGTTATAAAAAGGCAAGGACACGCTGGCTCTGCCAGATATGTAGAAATTTGGGAGTTAGACACTGTAGAGAGGCATACAGGTTATTGAAATATGACACACACCCATCTATTGTGTTTTCTGTCTCCCGTTTTTTATTCTCAATGTGGTGTGTTCGTAGTGCCATTTTAAAGTTATCTCCCTAGTGTGGGCCAATACACTGTATCACACTTTCCACAAGGGGCCCAGTTTCTAGTTTCTTATTGGTATCTTTGTAAATTGTAAGTAACCATTCTATAATTGTTTTAAGAAAACTTTTTAACTATATTGTTCAAAATAGATATTGACCATTGCTGCTTTGCAGGATTGTCTATTGTTGTTAGGTGAGATTATGGCCACGCTCCACCTATATATGGGTCCTTTATGAATTTAATATTTTAGATAATGTATTAATCTTCAAGATGGCCCGTAGGATGCACAAGCACTTTAATAGTTCGTAGTTTGTCTATATGATGTACAAACATTTTATGACTGTTCTAACTAAACAACAATGTGGGGCTGTGGCCTGAAGCAGAAGGAAAATGGAGCCATGATCCCCTAGAGTGGCCGCATGATGCACAAGCACTTCATCCTCATCTCACCTAAACAATAATTTGGGCTGTGGTGCAAGTTAGAAGGCCAAATAAGATGACAATGGATTTTGATCATAATACATGTTTTTATTCTCCTGGTTGGCGTTTTTTCCAAGGCAATAGTTATGATAACGCTATGAATGAAAAGTTACTTTTTAGCATTTTTTTAACTAAATGTAATGTAGTCTTTTTATTTGTGCTTTTATGGCCATTTTTGGTTGAAATAAAGATTTCTGATGATGATAATGATGATTTTATCTTGGTATCAACCCTCCTCTTGAATTAACCACAGGATTTACCATCTTGGTTAGTATACATAGTGATCACAACCCTTTGTGTGTTTATCTTAGTGGGCCCTTATAGGCTCATAGAGGGGGGCTGGGGACAGCCAGGTAGTGAGTTCAAAGGATGGTGGAAGAAGGTTAAATTTGGCCCCATATACTCTCTGAGGCATTTTATGAATCATTTACCATCATGTGTGCTCTGCTAAAATAAGTGATTTCCTCAATGCCCCCACACGGCGACCCTTTATTCAGGTCCCTAGATGGTTTGATTCTTATTGTTCCCGGGCAGCCAGGAAGTTGAAGAAGCATTAAGTAAGAGCCCAAGAGATTACACGCTAGTTAGAACCTGTTGAAGGGAGTATAAGACAGAATTGGCCAGACGCAGGGCTATGCTAAATGAGGATGTCTGGAGGGAGTTAATTGAGGTTAGCACTTTTAGGAATAGCTCTACGTTTTGGAGTATAATAAATAGCTCCTTTCAGAATGAAGATGTAAGAAATGCGATGGGTGCCCAAATTACAGAGGAGGATAGGGTGCTTCACTTCGAAACTATGTTCTAGTATCCCCCTAATATATATATATATATATATAGTTCATATGGTTGTGAGGCAGGGACTTCTGGACTGGTTTTAAAGGTAGAAGAGGTTAAGAAAGGTATTGTTGGGCTATTAAGCAATAAATTCCCGGGTCCTGGCGGTATTCCGTCGGATCTTAATAAATCCGACCTACATTTTTGGGCACCCGTCCTCACAGCAATTATGAACCAGCGGTAAAATCAGGTCCCCCTGAATCATGGGCCACTTCCACCATAGTGCCAGTTTTTAAAAGAGGTAACAGAGATATCACTCATTGCTATAGACCAATATCGTTGCTGGATTCTGTGGTTAAGATGGTGGGCCGAGTTCTTCTAGGTAGGCTGACAAGCTGGGCAGAGGACTACAATATTTTAATGGACATCCTGTATGGGTTCCGTCATGGGCGGTCTACCGTAGCCAATTGCCTTACCCTATTCATGATGCTCATAAATACACAGTTGCTCGACCCTGTACCATCTATTTGGCTTTCATGTATCTGTCATCCCCGTTTGATCATGTGAATAGGGCTAAATTCCGGCAGATCATGCTGGCCATCGGGGTGGATGGCAAAATTGTTTGTTTTTTGGAGGACATCCACAAAGCAACAAAGGCTCAGGTAAGATTTTCTCAAGACCTTAGGGTCTCCTGCCATTTTACAATAAAAAGAGGAGTACGCCAAGGGTGTATTTTAGCCCCTTTTCTGTTTAATTTGTATATTAATAATCTGATTTTTTTTTATTGTAACCCAAGGTAGATGACCCCCAGGTGGGTCAGCGTGGAAGGCCAGTTTTATTGTATGTGGATGACGTGGTCCTCATGTCTAGGACATCAAGAGGGCTGCAATTATTGCTCAACTCTTTTTCCTCTTTTATGGTGGATTTGGATCTGTCAATAAATTACTCCAAATCCTACGTGGTGCAGGTGGGACCTCGCCCTAGAAAGCTTTATCGATTTAGGGTTGTATCTGCTCAGGTTCCCTGCACAGACGTCTTTTCATATTTAGGGGTCCTAATATATGACCAGATGGAATGTGGGCCACTAAAACGGAGAAAGAGGGGAGACTTGGTGAGCGTAAATTCAGCTGTTTTTAGTTTTTCCTCCAGATTAGCTAGGAGACAGATTGCAGCACCCTTGCAGCTATACCAGGCAAAATGCATTACTAAAGCCTCTTATGGTAGGGAAATATGGGGTCATGTTGATATCGACGAGTTACAACTGGCTGAGAATACCTTTTTGAAACGTCTTTAGGCATGCCCCAGGGAATCTCTAATATGGTGACACATGAAGAACTGGGGGTGTCCTATCATTCTGACCTGTTGATCAGAATGGTAATGTTGGTAATGTTTAACATTCCTTAAGTAAATTGATCTAGAAGGAGTGTATGGCTCTTGATTATGCTCATCATATTCCATGGCTTAACTATATAAAGAGCGGTTTTGAAATATTGGGAAGAGTTGAATTATTCACCAACCCAGACTTGGTGACCAAGATAGACCTGGTCTGGGTGCGGGAGTCTTTTTGTAGTGGGAGGAGACTAGAGAGGGAAGAGCGTGAGTTGAGGAAACCTAGGGGCCCATTAGGATGGCGGGCGGATTGCCCCCGCCATCCGCACCTATATTCCCCCCGCCATATTAGGATGGCGGGGGGACCGTGGCGGATGGAAAGACTGTCCGCTGCTTTTCCGCCCCGGTCGCAAGGTGACCGGGGCGGAAAAGGTTTAATATGGTGGCGGTGTCTAATAGACACCGCCAGCCATATTATGATGGGCTGCTGTGGATGCCTTTCCACGGCGGCGATGCCGCCACGGAAAGGCATGCGGCCTTCACTCTGGGGGCTCCCTGTGGGCCCCCAGAGTGAAGGAGAGGTGGGGGGTGCACATAGGGGGTGCCTGTGGTACACCCCTGCACCACGCGGTGTCTGCCGCTTTGTCTATACAAATGCATTGATGCATTTTAAGCATTGTGGCGGGCGGTGCTGAGAGCACCGCCCGCCACAATGCTAAAAATGCAGGATGTGCCTGCCACTGTGGCGGACACATCCTAATACCCCCCACGGGACCCCCGCCCTTATGGCGGGCGGTCCCAATCCCCGTGAGGATGGCGGGCGGGCAAAGTCCGACCGCCATCCTAATGACCCCCTTAGTGTTCGTAAATTCATTTTTCTGAAAACCATGCAATCGATAGATCCATATCTCCTGCGGCCTTTTAGCACCTATGAACGTTTTTTACTGACTAGGTTTCACTTTGATCTCTTCCACCTCCTGCTGGCAACGCCATGGGGGTGTAACAGAGACCAGATCCTAGAGTCCTTTGGCTGCGACTGTGAGTCTCCATAGGACATGCTTAATTTTTTTATATTTTGTAAGTTATATGTGACTCCCCTGAAAACTTTTATCATCCCTATTTTAAAAAGGTTGGAGTTTAAGCAGGTGCGACCAGCTTTTATTTATTTAAAATTGCTATCTGGTCACATTATTCTATTTGTTCTTAACTTTCTGAAATCAGCAGTGAAGCTTAGTGCCTGCAGTGATTAATTGATATTTCTTTTAAATGACGGCATAGTTCTCTATTAGGTATCCCGGTGATACACATAGGCTAGTTAGGGACATTGGGTTCATTTTCCCTTCTGCTCTTTACTACCAATGACTTACTGTATATGCACTTCATAATATATTTTTATGCATTGCATGAGATTTTTCGTTGAGATTTGTTATTTATGTGATTCCTGTACAAATACATTGTATCAGTACACTTTTTATACTTTGTATGGTTTTAGAATACTTTTATGGTTTTATGCAGAAACCGAATAAAGTGTGTTTGATGATGAACTATATAAACATTTGTAGGGATGCTAGTGTATCAAGCAAGGCTATATTCAAATTAGTACAATAAAATATCCAACATAGACCTTACCTGAACACTCTAAAGTTAAACAAGATTTACTACTCTAAAATAAGACACTGCCTTAGCTGTGGAGAAGTGAGCACAAATTGTATATGTATTCTGTGGTCCTGTAGTATAATAGCTGAATTCTGAAAGAGGATTATTATGACCAAGCAGCATCCCATCACGAAAACGCCTCTCAACTAACAGTCAAGCATGGAACTATTAATATATATATATATATACATATATATATATATATATATATATATATATATATATATATATATATATATATATATATATATATATATATATATATATATATATATATATATATATATATATACATATGTAGTAATATAGTCAAGATAGTAATAGTTTCTACATCCAAAGGCAGTCAAATGAGATGTAGGTTTATAACCATGGAAACCCTGCTGACTTTCCGCCGCTTAGCCATACACTTGCTACATCCCTTTAGCCCAATAGGGGAGGTCTGGGGAAAAATGACCTTATGCAATGGGCTCCTGCAGAAGAACCCCATATCAGGACTAGTAGAATTGACAAAAAAAGATTAAGAGGATTTAGAGAAGTGGATGGTCGTAGTTAAAATAACTGACATAGACTTTGACTGTAGACTACCTTGAATCCATGGTAGAATGCTGAAACCAAACCAAACTGAATCTATGGTAAAACCAAATCGCACATGGCCAGATATGAAAGGGTATGGAAATGACAAAAGGGGGAGGTAAGGAACTTGAAGAAGGGAGTCTCACTTCAATGACATTCTAGAATTAAAAATAGGAACTCCAATGGACGGGTAATGGAGCTGCAATCCAGGGCAGTCATAAATGATACATACTAAAGTAATGTAGTGCAAATAAGCGGAGTAGTAGGGGGCACATGTCCGAACCCCAGATAGACGGCATGACCAGAGAAGTGCTAATGCAAGCTTGATATAAATACATCATTTTATGGCTGAAAGACAGGTGAAGACTGAGAATATTTTGGTAAAGTTGTTAGGTAATGTATTGGCATGTACTTGATAAAAGAATAAATATAAGTAAAGATGTTATTACAGGGACTAAAGTTTCAGTGTGCTTTAACACCAAATGACTGTAAAATTCAGCATTGTTGAACCAGTGCTTCCCATGCTCATCTTCTACTAGCATAATGGTTGACTTGATTTATGTTTACTTTCAGGTTGAGTGCCACCCATACCTAACCCAGGTCAAGCTTGTGGAGTACTGCCAGTCTAAAGGCATTGCTGTGACCGCCTACAGACCCTTAGGCTGTCCTGGCAGACCATCGTGAGTATCCATCATTTTTATTTATTATGTTTATTTCATTGTATACTTTTAATTGACACTAAAATCTAGAACTTTCCATCAAATGATAAACGTTCTCAGTAAGTAACTTTTCAGAATCAAATGAATGAACCATGTGGAAGAAAAATATCTCTCCAAGCTCCAAGTCTACAACATGCTCATTAAGCAATAATGCGCAAACGTAAAGCAAGTTTGCAGCTCAGTGAGACCGAGCTTTGCCTGACCAAGCAACCAGCAACTGCGCTTCTAATGCTAACTCCGTCTCTAATTTCCTTCACTTTTATACATTTTCTTCACATATGAGGTTGAAGCAGCATACATGCGACAGAAATCAAAACTTTATATAACAGTACTAACAAGTGCCAAGGTTTATCAAGAGAATAACAAAAAAGGACCTTGAAAAGAGACACAACAATGAAGATCTCAGATGATGAGCTAGCTGAATTCAGTATCCATGCTTCATAGAGCAAGCATCGAAACCAAGGAAAGTATATCAGAGGCGAGAGAATACAAGCACATTAATATAAAAATTTAACTAACAGTATATCTCTTACAGTTTCTAGCGACCTGTATCTCCAATTGGAGGATTTTGTATCAACAATGTAAATGTGCATGCACTCCGATAACTGATATGCACTGTACCTTACAAGTAATGCCGTAAACAGCTAATAGATGACAGTAAGACGTTAAACATGTTATGTGTAAATGCATCACCAAAAGCAACTTAGGCTAACCACGCAACACTGGTGGATTTGTGGAAAAATAGCACCAAGAAAGCAAAACAAGCTGTTATCAATGACCAACTTCACAGCTCAGGAAAAGCAAATTACCCATAATTTACAAAACAAATGTATAAAAAATCTAGACACATCCCTTAAACCATTAAGTAAGAAGGATAAGACCAAAAAATCTAATAAAGCAAACATAAATAACACCTACAAAAACAGGACAACCCCTAAGACACCAAAGTTAATCCCATATTTACACACAGGTGGAATGAGTCTACCCATGAATTTATATCTCATAATACCGCAATTACTGAGAAGGCACTCTCAATGAGATTCTAACTACTCCCAGCTCAGAAGTAACTAATTCGGTCACTCCACTAAGGAAAACATTTTATCACATCACTTAAAATAGCTGCGTTATTGCTCAGATTTAAGGAAGAGTATGCCGATTGGTGGATGAGAATCTACAAAAGGGAGATTCAAAATATCCCAATGTTTTGACTCTCTTTCAACAAAAAGGTTATCATACAAAGGGGCACTGTTGTATCCTTAAAGGAACACAGGAGCTATTGATATACCATACAATGTAAACAGTGCAGTTCACATCACAATACACAACAACACTGCTATGTGACTTCTAATGCTGCAACTAAGAGAGACGAAGACTAGAGCTGGCTCCCATTAATGCTAGGGTCTAGTGTAAGCCAAAACACCTAGCGCACCAATTCGGAAAATAAGCAACAAGTTCATGTCCAAGCGTCATAACCATTTTATTGTGGAATGTCTATGGCTTAACAAAACAAAACAACACAGACATAACGTCTTTTATAGGAAAAGGGCACTTAGTGTATCTCCAGGAAACCAGGTGCAAAGACATGGTTCTTGTAACATTTTAGCAAGTGTTCTGAATACTAGCAGTATTATATAGTAAATATGGTAGACCATCAGAAGAATTGTCCATTAATATATCAACAGCCATTAAAGTCAATTTAAAGCCATTAAACTCTTCTCACTTCTTTCTAGCAGCTATATTTTAAAATATTGAAATAAACAAAAAATTGTACTACATCTTAGTAATTAGTACTCAATTAGAAATACACAACATAGATCAAAAGGCAGCTGTGAAGTAGTTCTTAGAAGAGATTGAGAAACGTGTGCATCATTATTCAGGGCTGGAAGTGATCATAACTGGGAATTTAATTTAATATTCCTCAACCATTTTCTGGGTATATCTGAAAGAAACTTTGTGTCCAACAGAGAGCCATTTTGACCCATCTGTAATCTGTCCTATTGTGTAAAGAAAAAGATGACTGTTTCACCTGTTTGTATGTAATATCCTTGGCATTGTGTGATAAATTTACAACATATGGAAGATGGCCTATTTTAGACTATACCTATCTCATTGCTCTATTTTTACACAATGTGTTGATTACTCAATTGTAGAAAGGTTGGACAGCCACCAGCCAACTGTAAGAACTCTAGATTTGTGTGAAAATGCGAGCTGATAAACTGCAATGTTAGTTACAATGGACTAAGGGGAGTAAAGATGGAACACAAGAAATGCAGGGAAGCTAACAGTATGGAAAGAGCAGTTAGTACACAGGCAGTAAAACACAGATTTCTAGGGTTTACAGTGCCTTTATAAAGGCCACCGGTTGTGGCTGAAAATGATCACTACAAGTAGAAATGCCAAGGGACAGCAACGTCCCTCTCACTGACAGGACAATACAAGCAGGGAGCAAGAAGTGGTTCACACAGGAATTAAAGACCTAAAAAGTAGAACAGAGGAAAATATTTGCAAAAAGTTTAAAGCCATTTATGAGAGAGGACTGTGGGAAGAAAAGAAGAATATATTTATAATCAATTCCAAGTCATCTTTAAGATCTCAAGGCTTTTTTTTATTTTCTTTATTGGTTTTCAGTCAACATAATACCAATACAGTTATACATCTTCAAGATATGGGTACAGTTCAAAACACATTGGCTATGCACACTGGAATCAGAGTTATATGAATTAGCAAAGGCAATACGCATTGCTTCAACAATCCTCGTTATATGAAAATTGAAAAAAGAAATGATTAGACTACTGCTTTTAGTGAGTTATACACGTGCTGCTAAGATCTCAAGACTTAAAGACCGAACCAATGTAGTGTAGCTCCTATATTCCCAATAGGTTTGGCGCATTGGAATAATGTATCCTATAGAAGTGACGTAGGACTTATGTCTACTAGGTCTCTATCGAATATATTAAACTTAATTGTGTGTGCCAGCTAGCTCAGAGGTCACTAGAAACTTTCTTGAATTCACAAGAAGGGATTAGTTTCTGACAACCGCATAAACATGACAACTTTGTTTCCCCAAGATAAAACTGATCTTCAGAGTCGTGGAAACAATAGATAGACATTTTACTCAGTCATTCGTGCATGCTTCGTTTCATCAGAGGTGCAGAGAAATAGAGAGACAGACGTTTGCAATAAAAGTGTTAATTGAACAGTTTTCTTTCTCACGCAGAAGAAATTAACTGCTACAATCGCGATACTGGCTGTAACGTATAATGCATACAGCAAGAAAAGTATTATAAAGTAATACTGTAAAAGCATGGTATGGTTTCTAAGCCATAAAATACATACATAAATAAATAAAGAGTAAAAGTACTCAACTGGTGCTTCTAAAATACGCCTACACCGATGTACCTAACCTAAGTCTAGTACGAGGGAAGAAGTAAGTGTGGTGTAGCATAAGTTTAGTGTTCTTTTGCCAAGAATCTATCCAAGATTTCTCTTAGGGTCTAATCAGCTCCGTACCTTGGTTATGAATGAAGGAGGTCAGTCTCAGGACTCGATTTCCAAACAACCCGCAAGGGTAGCTTGGAAACACTGGAGCTGGATTTCTCGGCAAGAGAAAAGACAGCGTCTCTCTTAGTGCGTCTCCTGGAGGGTCGGCTTCCTTCGGCACTTGCTGTAGCGAGATATGTCTGGCAAATAGATAGTCGAACTGCTCCAAACCACCGTGTGTTTGCTTGGGCAAGTGTGGGCATATTTATACCTTGAAGGTGCCGAATTTGACGTAAAGGTGGACATAATAACGTCATCAAAGAGTCTTAGTTCTTTGAAAACTCCATGAGTTCTTGGGCCAATCAATATTCAAGCAAGGGGAAGTCCCTAACTGCTGAAGCCGAGTTTTCCAAGAAATCGTTGTGGATTTTCAGGACTAGTGGAAGTAGCCATGCTGTATTTGGACTGCATGAGCTATGTCTAAATATGGTTATGATTTCTATGCCTATATAAGGACATGGTGATTTATACCTATATAAGGGCCTGAATCGGGAAAATTACACTAGGGTCCTAAAATGCTATACAACACCAAGTTTTGGAATTATATAAACCAAAATGATGATTATGAAAAAACTTAGAATGAAAACACTGTAAGTCTAGGAAATTGTGGGATAATTGCATCTTAAATATTTACAATGATGACAGGTTGGCCTTGGAATCTCATCTGCCCTCACACTGTGTTTGAAATACTTCCATAAAGATATTAAATATCAAGGAATCAATAGCAGTCACCTAATTGAAGCAGGGAGCACTAAAGACATGCTAAAGCATATCTAGGCAAAGCAGGGCTCGGGACCAAATTTAATCCAGAGCAGTCTGTTTTGCATTTCCCTTGAGGACTTCATTTTCAGTGGGTACTGTTGTACATTATTGTGTGGTTCCATTTTATGCCCTCTTTTTAAAAACAACTGCAATAGTTCAGATCCTTCTAGCTTCTACCATCTAATAGTGCTGTTAGAAATTGACGGCAAAGAATATACCAGGATACTACTAAAGGAACTTTAACAATGGGCAGAAGAAAAGAACATCATTCTCTTCTTCCAAATGAGTTTAACACATCCAATTGCAGCACTACGGATAATATTGTGACACTATCTTTTCTTGTAAAGGATGGGGTAGTACGTGCTACTACCTTGAATTTAGTTAGTGTTGAAGAAGGTTTGAAATGTCAGATGTGCTCCTGGGGTAATGTGTGCCGGTCAGGTACGTTCAATTATAGAGTGACTGATGCACCTCACGGATGTGAGTGTGTCTCCCTGGGCACAATCAAGACCTCGCAATTGAGGCTTTAATATTTAACCAAAATTGTATTCGCAAAGTTTTTAAGCAATACGATTTAGAGGAATACACTTCATTGATGTCTGGTTCATTTCCTTGTAACAAGTTTTATTCACTTATTCATAGGTGTTCATTTCCTCGTATTACAATATTTTCCCATTTATTCAGTCCAATGCATTTCGGGTTAGGAACCCTTCATCAGGGAAAAGCTAAAATGAACAATGATACTTTGAGAGAACAGAACTATATCATATCATAACTTATTATTCCTCTAAATCGTATTGCTTAAAAACTTTGCGAATACAATTTTGGTTAAAAATTAAAGCCTCAATTGCGAGGTCTTGATTGTGCCCAGGGAGACACACTCACATCCGTGAGGTGCAGCCGCCACACTATCTTTTCTTGCCCATCATGAAATAACTCAGAAACAAGCCCCTTTATTTGTGTGCCCCATTCAATATTCTCTTGCATGTGAGTTGATTTACTGATTCTGTGGAACAAACCGGCAGACTGGGGAATCCCCTGTAACAGGCTCCAGGTGTTTGGTGACATAGGATGCAGGACGTGCTGAGACCTGGAAACTGAAAATATGCATTTGTCGGGAAGCTATAGGAGCTGGGAGCCAGAAGAGGAGCTGATCCGCACTCGTGAGTTGAGAGAAACAGGAATGGGTGGTGAGGCTAGAGCTGCGGTTTTGCTCCGGCTCTGTGGAGACGGCTGGTGTTAGGCCAGTGTGGTTTGCGCAGCGGAGACGCCGCTCCCATATTCTTTCCTGTTTTGGTGGCATCAGAAGAAGCAGCAGGGGGAGGTGGAGCCAGAGCTCGAATGTTATTCAGTCGAGGCACAACCACTGTGGAGAGGAACCCGCGTGGAGAGAAGAGTGCGGCAGACCTGCTGAGTAAAAGCACCGGGAAAGGACCGTGAAGACAGGGGCAGTGTCTGAGTCCAGTGGTTGAGGAGCCCCCCCCTCACTCAGGCATCAGTGGTAACCAGGAACATGGCTTGAGGTGGACAGGCAGGTGTGGTAGAAGGGGCAGGTCAGCCGGTGTGCAGGGGGCGACATCCTGAAATTTGTGAGATCCAACCCTTCCTGAAGATCACCCGGAAACAGAGGTGAGCTACCGCCACATAAAAGAAGGGGGACGGACAAAGAATAAGTGGCCCAAGTGACAAATTAGTAAGGTGGCAGCAGATACAGAAACTCAAAATGCAGTATTCAAGCCCCAGTAGACTGTCCCCTCTGCCTCACCACCAGAGCAAATTGGGACAGTCAGGGTAAATTGCAAGCGGACAAACAGTGATCATGCCTTACCAACACTACCCAGTTTATAACCTTAAAACCTTAGGAGGCAGTGCGCACAAAGGTGCACCATGCGGCTCAGGCCATAACAGACCCAGCACTGCAAGGATGCAGCTGGTGGCAGGTCAGTGCGCCTTGTGTACAAGTGGGGATCAGCCAAAGAAAGAATAACAAGAAGAGGGAGCCCAACACTCCACAACGGATATGTGGCAACAAAGATGGCACAGACTCGCAGGGGATCAAAGGTTATAGAAATGTTGTGAATCTTAAGAGGAGCGCTGTTAGAGCGTCTGCTCGCCCAGAACTGAGCAATCCAGGGTGAAAGGAGATTGAAGAACACTGGGAAGAAGGTTGCCCTTAAGATACACACGGTGTATACACTTGTGCAACAGCCCTACGACTGACAACCACAGGATACCACAAAGATACCACAAAGATACAACATGGATTTAAAAGTAAAACTCACAAATTCAATATACACATATACGTACAATATATAGCAAACAGCTAAAGAAAACTAAGTATTGATTCTTGTGCCAAGAAGTTTACCATGCAGAAGGAATTCCAGGCATAAGGGAAGATTGAAAGGGGATTGAGGTAAAAGGAATATAATGCAATCTGAAAGAAATCGAGGGGCTTCAGGTCAAGGGAAAAATCAGCAAACAAAGAGAGCAAGACAACAGTCCCCCGCGCTGGACGCCTCACTGTATTTAGTGGTAAGCCTACGCAATAGAAATGAGCAGAACTCCACTACCCAAACAGCACTAAAAAAAGCAAGGACAGTAGAATAAAAAAAAGAGTGGTACAAAATAAGAGACTTTTTAATAGCAAAAAAGTACAATCAAAGTAAGCCCTACAAACAGCAGCCTACTTCTAGAACCGTAGACAGAATGTAAAGCTGGTGTAGGAAGTGAAAGTGTCCGCAGTTTGAGTGGTGGAGGTCAAGAGGAGATAGCTGCTGATCTAACCTCTATCAGAAATATTGATGGAAGTAAGATCACAAGCAGCAAGACCGCTCATGAATATGAGTCAAAAGAAACAACAAAAACACATGAAATAGCACTTAAATTGGATGATCTAGAAAAACATGCAGAAAAATGGGAAGGCAGGTTGGGCACTGACCCGGATAATTCTTTCCAGTCCCTAGAGCTGGGGCAGACAGTACTATGCTCAGCTGGGCTCCAGGCCCAACATTATAAAAGTGTTTCCCCTGTACTACTCTCCGGCAAACATTCTACACTGGGGGGGGGGGAGCAGGGAACTAGGTGTCCACATTGTGATTCTTCACAGGCTGATCTAGACCATATGTTTTCAACCTGCCCCCGATTAGACACATTAAAAATCTCAATTACGACATTTTTTTAGTCCACTTTGGGCCTTAGGATTAAGTTAACCTCACCTTTAATTCTTTTTGGGGTTGATAATACCCAGGGACATACCATGTCTCTCCGCTTTCTGTTTCTTACCATGGCAGTTCTACGAATCTGTGTTGCCTCAGCTTGGCTAGATCAAGCCATCCCTACATTTAATCTATGGTTGGCATGGCTCCTCTCTGTATTTAACCTTGAGAAGGGAATTTACTAAAGAAAAGGCAAGAAAGGGAAATCTCTTGGCAGACGTATATGGGCACCCTCATCCAGCTGGAGGAATCCCAGGCCCGAAATAGGCCCTAGGCTGCAGTTAGAGAATGGCACTTATATATCTTCTAGACTTATTTCTGTAGCTTAGTTAGTTATTTATTTAATTATCTGAAACAAAACATCTATTTCTATATAATCTGTAACTTTTGGGTTATCTTCTTTTTCTTTTTCTCTTTTCTTCTTTCCAAATGTCTTTAAATGAAATGCTGTATGTAAAAAATTGTATTATGATTCGTCAAATATAATTGCAATGAATTGTTAATTGCTGTGCTGTTTATAAAACTGAAAACTCAATAAAACAACACATGAAATACAAGAAATGCTTTAAAGCAAGGACTGTATCCCCATCACAAATATCCCCAATAAGGTAATGGACCAAAAAGTTAAATCAAGAGTCATATCTCCCAGCCGACAAGTATAATCCAACACAAGAAGACATGAAAAAGAAAGCCAAACAAAAGACAAAGTAGAGGCAGAACCAGCAGTCTCAAAAAGGAAAAGAAGACTAAGAAAAGCCCTAAGAAAGGAAAAATTACTGAACAAAATAATATATGGCAATTATTCTTTCAACACAGGAATCAAATGGCATTGGAAGTTGAGAATCAAAATACGGTGGATGTAGAACTTAAAAAACAACAAGTAGGCAGGCAGGCAATCAAAACCACAGTAAACATCACAAAATCAGAATCCAGTTCAGTAGCAAAAACCAAGGACTGATTGTCTTTAGCTCTCAACAGCAGACTATCAGCAGGACGATATCAATAATTATTAAAAAATAGGAAAACATGCAGTTTGACAGATTACAGCAAAGTCCGGAAGAGAATGATTTGTCCAGAGCATCTGAACCTATGGATAAACAAAAGTGCTTAGTGTATAAGGAAAGTCTAATAACCGAGTCAAGCCAGAGGTTCATATCAGTGCCACATGAAAGAAAGTGCAATGATAGCTCAAGAGCGGGAAGATAATCAGCAACCGGAGGAGTGTATTTGACAACAATATTTTAACTTTTTTATGGAATTATCGAGAGAGGCAGCAAACAAAAGGGGGATGCCAAGCGAATATCCTCCTAATAATTCCAAACTACACGTCGAGAGGACCATTTGATGTCTTGAATAGAGGCACTATATTAAAACTAAGAAAATAAGGGATGTTGCCTACATCAAGTCTTCTGCTTTAATATGGTTTGAATTTAGACCCCATCCACTTAGCAATAACAGAGAGGCAACAATGACAAATTGGGCCTCAACAGAGATTGAAGATCAAATACTGACATAGCAGTAAACATTCAAGGCATGGGGGATAGAGCTACAAAAGATTGCCCCCTCCCCCGCCTATAGGACTACTGCTTCTGGCAAAAGAAAGAGGGAGATCAGTCCTAAGGGGAGCAGCAAATGTAGGATTCAACCAGATAACCTTGGAAAACTTGACGTTTGCAACCAAAGCTCCTCAGGGTTTGCAACTGCAAGAATACCACAATAATGGCCCTGTGGAAAATCAGGAAAGACCATGGCTGCAAAACAAGCAAGCTATAATGCAGCCCTGACATGCCCCTAAATAACGTAAATATCTGCTCCTGGAATACACGTGGGCTAGAAAACGTGCTACAAAGAAATTATGTCATGGTATTCCTTCAGAACCACAATATAATTGTGAGACAGGAAACATGGTGTCTAACATTAACATATATCACAGGTTATATAAATCATCATGAATCGGCGATTAAGTCATCGAAATTTGGTCACCCAAAGGAGGTCTCTCCATATTCTGCTCGACAAAATTTAAATAGCAATTAGAAAAATTGGAAACCGGGTTAAAATGTATTTTAGCATTCAGGATCGATAGCCAGAAGGCAAGCATTGCACCAAGGGCAATAATATTAATGAGTGTTTATATCCACCCCAGAAAAGAGACAAAAGGAGAGCACATGAAAATCCTTCTCGAAATAATAAAAACAATATAGAGGCAACACAAACAAGTTTATCTTCACCGGAATTCAACTCAGATTTGTGTACGAAACCAAAGACTGTTCGTCATAGTACGAATACATACAGAACCCAGTTGGAAAAACTAGGGTTAAGGCATCTGAACGGGAACACAAAAGATGAATCACCAGCAACAATCACCTTTTTAAGTAGAAGTAAAAGTTCAAATATAGATCACACATTAGTAGGGTATTTTGGAAAGTTATAGGTGCATCAATTTCAAATAACTCCCCGTACGGAAATCGACCATTTTCCCCAACTTATCCAAATAACTCATAAGTCTGATTTGATACCATTTACTAAAGAATTAACTTCGGACCCTCAAGCATACAATTTAAACAGCCTGAAATGGAGAGGCTCGGGGACAGAGTCACTGATGACTTGAGGTCTACCTACTCGCAGGTCGCATATATAGCAAACTAAACCCACAGGAAAATATGCAACTAGAAGAGTAGCAGCAAAAGGCCTGGGAGTCTTTAAAGAACCCTTTACTGGAAAAATGTCAAGCAAAAAATCAGTCACTTAAGCACAATTTAGAAGAAAACATCTTGGGAGCCATGGAACTCAACCTTGGTACTGCAGTGAACTACGCAAACAAAAAATGCAAATATTGCAAGAAATCCAGAAAATTACAAAGCAGCTAAAACAAGTGATACAACCAGATTAAAAAAGATTACAAAAATGAAGAACTATATATAAGAAAAGCTGTTGGAAAACAAAAACAAGATATGTTGGCTTGTGGAATGATCTTTTGATGTGAAGTAAACAACCCAACAGCAAAAGATGTTGCCAGTTGATAAATAGATTGTCAATCAGGAAGACCAGACAACAAAATGCAGGGATCAATGCAGCCTCTTGGAAAGCTCATGTCCAAGGAATATATGCAGCTCAGAATTAGAAATTAAAAGGAGAACAGGCTCATCCTTAGCAACTCAGATAGACGATGTGGACTTCTAAAATTCTAAAGTGAACACTATGCACTGCAACACAAACATCTCAATAGTAGTGGATATAGAACAATTGACAAAAATGATAAATAAACTAAAGCCAGGAGGCACTGCTGGCCTGAATGGAATCCCCAACGCACTATTGAAAGGAGATGGGACACTATTTTGCACCTTTTAATGAGCTGTATCGCACAAATTGAATTCCGGATACATGGAAAGGCAAGATCTTTCAAATTATTTTTGAAAGTGGAAATCCTTCATTACCAACAAACTATAGGCCTATAGCCATAAATGACCTAGAGGCTCTACACTTCATGTCTACTTGAGCACCTTAATTCATGGACAGAAGATAACAAGCTAATATCACGGTTACAAACAGGGTTTAGGGCTGGGATGAGGATGTTAACGAACCTAACAGAATTAACACTCGTAGCAGAAAATGCAAAAAACAAGAAGACCCTGCACTTTGCTTGCTTTCTAGACCTCAAGTCTGCATTTGACTGGGTGCCTCGAGGGTGCTTATGGCAAAAATTTACCATATGGGGTATCACTAGCAGCCTATTGAGGGCAATCATAGAGTTACACACAGGAACTTGAGCTCAGGTCAAAATTGGAGATGGCAGCCGAGCAACAAATAAAATCGATACAAGCAACAGATTAGAACAGGGTGGGTCCTAGCCCCAACTCTGTTTAATTTATATCTTGCTGACCTTGCAGAAGCACTTCCAAAGGATAAATGCCACCTGCCATCCCTGGCCCATGAGGAAATAGGTTGTCTTCAGCATGCAGATTACATTTCCTTCTAAGCCAATAGGATACAACGCAGTATGAAGGTCCTAAAAATATACATGGACAAACAATGGCAAGAACTAAACTCGGCTGGTAGATTCCAAATATAAATTACATTCCTGGTTTATGGCAGGAAAAAAATTGAGGTAGCAGAAACATATAAATACCTAGGATTCAATATGGAAAACCAAATGAATTGTAAACAGCATTAAGCAGCTGTGTCGGCAAACGCCCAATCGTTAACCTATGGTTTTAAGCTTCTAAAAAAGAAAGTGAGCTGCCAGTCATTCGGCCATCTGCTCTCCGTCATGAGTACTCAGTTAATGTCAATGGTAACGTATGGCAAGGAAATGATGAGGAGTCACAAAGCTCTTACCTAAATAAAATCCAAACAAGAGTGTATACATCTGTGTTCAACATCTCAAAATCAGCCCACCTGGCCCAAGTTTGCTTAGAGTTTAGTCTGATTTATCAAACATTTCAAAGTAAAAATGCATTTATTAAATTACGCTGGAGGCTGAGTGCATCTGAAAGAGGCTGTATCAATAACCTGCGCAGACAGAAAATTGAGGGAGAAAAACAGATCAACAAAAAAGGTTCCTCTGAACTCTATTTAAATCAGATAATTGAGGAATTAAGCGAACAAGAAGCTTGGAGTGCGCGCATAGAGAAAGCAACATTTTATCAAGCAATTAAAGCTAGAACCAAAAATCTGTCCCGTATAATAGACAAGAACACCTTCACATGAAGACGACATGCCTGGACAGTGATCAATTCATATAAAAATGGAAGCCTCAGGAATACCTTTCAGCTCACTTTTCATCGTATACAAAACAGCAGTTTATGCAATTCCGTTTTGGCATGTGGTAAATCAAAGAACTCATCCCGAACTGGAATATCAGTTCCAAAACCAAGAATGTTGAGGGTGTAAATATAAGCAAGAATCCTTAACACACATCCACAGTGTGCCCAAAGTTAAAAGCAGAAAGAAAAAAACTATTAATTGCGAAATTTATACATTTGAAAATCCACACCTGCAGGCAAGTGGTGGTTACCTGGTGAGGAGATTTTTCAATCCCCCTAGTCTGCAGGGGAGTAAGTTATTTCATACTGAAACTAAAAGAAATAGACCAAATAAAGGACTAACAACACAAAACGTACACAAGGGAAAACTCATTTTGGCATGGGTATCATACAATGAACAAGTGCCTACAGCAAGGTCAAATTTAAAGTTCATTGATTGCACAAAGCACTTGCACTTTACTAAGTAGAAACGCCAAGATCACAGCCCATACACTATCAGAGACAACTATGAATTCTGAAGGACCAAAATAGCCCGACGTTACCCCCAAACTAAAATGTCGATTGTCAAAGAACTTTATAGTTAATAATCAAAAGAGAATGAACCACGTATCTTAAAAAAGCCAGGGTCTATAAGTGTTGTACAAAGGCCCTCATACACTCTAACCTGTGGGCAGCGGTATAGCTTGGTTCTCTGCTTGAGAAGGTTAGGTGATTGGTTTTATCATTGGGTCCTTTTCCGTTCTCCAGGCAGTCAACCTTCCTCCACCTGGAGGGAGACCATATGGCTCATTGACAGTCGTGATTTCGATAGCTATAGCGGAAAAAAGTGATAAATTAAAAATACCGCATAACCTGTACTCTTGTTTTATTTGTCAGGATGGTGTAAGATTAAAAACAGCCTGTGGTGCTCTGGTGGATGTGTGAATTGTCCACTGCACCTATATAATGATGATTTCAGTGGTCAACATGTTTCAGTCCATGGGTGTCTCTAAAGATCGGGGGCCTTTCATCAGGACCTTAGTCATAGCGATAACGTGATAGATCGATTTGACACGTTGGGTAAGTTAATGTCAAGATACGTGGTTCATTCTCTTTTGATTATAAACTATTAAGCATGGATGCAGAATGAATCATTGCTTCTTCCTCCCTTCTGTTGATTTTTTGAGGCAAAGAACTTTATAGTCACACATTAAGAAGAAATTAACATGACCCAATGCTTCTACATGTTATAATTCAGCCAACAATTAATTGTGTTAGTTTGACGTATTCATACCAATAAGTGCGAACTAAGAACTTTGAAGGAGTATAGAAGCCACTCGACATCTTCTATCCAAAAATCCCGATAGCAAATGAACTTAACTTGAAATTTGTAAAGACATCGTTTGATAATATTTTGTCTCAGGAGAGACAAGTCTGTCATATTATGTATTTTAATAGGAGTTTATTTGGATTATTTCTATTTTTCTATTTTCTATATACATTTCTGTGAAATGAGTGTTTAAAAGGTTTTATGAATGCATATTACTGTAATGGTTTTAAAAGACTAAACACTAGAACAAAATAAACTTGAATTTAAACTATTATTTTATTGTACTCAGACACCTGGGTAAGAGTTACAATTGGTAATGGTTTTAGCATATCAAAGAGTATTTTTACTAATAGAGGATTGAAACAAAGGAGTATACTTGCCATTCTATTATTCAGCCTCTATATAGCTATAAGTTCATCATTAAAAAAAAGCTAGATCATATCCACCAGCGATGAAAACTCACTACTTTCAAGTCCTGCAGTATGCAGGACTTTCAAGTTATATCAGATTACAGGGAGCTTTAAAAGAATTGCATAGCTACACGTGTGTCAACTAACTAGTACTAAAATAGGTCAAATCAAAGGTCACACATTTCTGAAACTATAGCAACAAAATCGTGGCTTTCTGCTTCATATATCTTGAGATATGCTCCAGACTATAATTACCCTGGCAAAACAAGACATAACTAATGCTACAATACAGTTTGCTACAGTAACGTATAGTTTATGCACAATTTGCTCAAAGTTACAAAGTCGTTCAGCTTGTGTGATATAAAAGCAACAAGGGCTAAATTGTTGCTGTCTGCTTATGGCAGGGTCCAAGCTGAGGAGGCATGATGTGCAAAATAACGATGGATTGGAATATGGCCAGTGTGACTACCAGTGGCTGAGATTAATGCAAGCATTCCAAATATCACGTTTTTGTATATGTTGTTATCTCTGATCTATGTTCATCAAGGACTTCTGGGATGCTTTGCGACGATATTTGACATAATAGAGTGCATTGCTTTCTGAAACATGTGTAATCTGTCACAGAACACCTTCAGAGAACGATTACCCGACTGGGATTTGGGCTAATTTGTCAAGACCTAGCATGTAAAGCAAACTTTCTGAAATACCGCCACCTTCTGAATAAGCAAAGCAGGGTACATTGAAGGGAGTCATTAAGTTAATACTGGAAAATAGGTGCTTAACCAAGAACCTCCAGTCCATGTACTTTTCAAGCACACTTCATGATCTAGAAACAAAGTAAATTTTGAAAATACTGTTTCCCAATCAGCATTCAAGTCAGCAAATAAAACATACACACTGTTCAGTTGATAGAACTTGCAAAAACTACATTATGGAATCCTACAATACCATGACCACTCAGTGCTCCCAAACAGAATCAATACATTGAGATTACAAATTACCAGCATGTTTTTTTAGGTTTTCCGATAAAAGAATTTAAATGACAAAAAACGAAAGGTCTTGACTTGCCCTGCCTTATAAATAGAAGCCTCAGTGTCCTTTAACAGAATTCTAATGTAATGTGCATATTAATGTGGATGGGGAGACGATAGGGGCACAATTATGCAGGTGTCAGTCAGGGCTGTCTTCTTATCCTCCTCTACTTGACAAAGGAATGTTCAACAGAAAAGGGAAATATGAGGGTTGGCCAGTCCAAGAAAGAAAGGAACAGGCACATAATTGGTCTTGTGACCGAAGAAAAGGTTTTAGATCATGGGCTGCGCAACACAGTGGGACAAAAATCACCTGTGAATGAAATGGTGCACAAATAAAAGTGAGGTCAACCCAATCTTTTCCTCAATTCATTCGTTCTGCAAGAAGGGTTATGAGATTTAGGTATTATCAATGGATGAACGACTTACAGTCTTTAACCGAGATTATATAGTGCTAAGAACTGGTCAATTCTCCATACTCAAGGTGCTGTCTACAATATCATGTTAATCAGACTTTAAACTTGGAAACTTCAGAGATTCTGGCACAGCAAGCTCTCACTATGTTAGATGTGAGATCTGCATTGAAGTGTTACAGTGAGATCCCTAATTATGTCAGATGATCAACACAGGGAAAACAAGCAATTGATCTTTAAGTGGATCGAGGGATGCATCCACCTGTGTTAAAGTGAACATAGTGCTTCTAGTGCATTCTAGAGCCCATTCCGTAAGTATTGAGGCCACTGTTGCAGATCCTTTTCAGGACACCCGTCTTACTGAGATTTGCAAGACTGCCACATGAATGAATTTGCATGTGTTTTGTTCCCAATGTTGCTCGGATTTGGACACAAGAGTGGATGCTCAAATGAGTCTCATGTTCCTCACGATTCCTTCCAATGTCTCCTCCCAGAATGATTATTTCTGTAAAATCTATTCAGAATTAATAAATCGAGGGAACATTCTTTGCTGAAGAATTAAAACTGACTGACGTGTAATGATAGTTCTCCAGCTAGGAATCCTCAAGAAATTCATAAACTTAAAAAAACGGAAAAAAAATAGAAGTAGAATAGAAGCCGGGGACTAAAGCATCCTTTTATGACATGCCATGCTGCAGTTTTTTTATTTTATTTTAAATTTTCGGCATCACAATTTAAATGCATTTTGAAAAAGTGGAAGACATAATAACTTATTACTTTAAAGAAAAACATGTCACTGCTCCTTCTCCTACTACCTCTACTAGGGCCAAGCCTGAAGATCCAGTCCTCCTGGTTGACCCTAGGATCAAGAAGATTGCAGCAAAGTACAAGAAAACATCTGCTCAGGTACATGGTGAAAGGGACATTCATTTAGACTAATGGCTCTAAAAGGTCGAATCTACATTTCTCAAACTGCACCATATTTCTATTTGTAACCTTTCTTGTAATTCTTTCTTACTTTTCCCCTTCAAGTTTGTTTTTGTTCTGCCAACATATATAGTTCTATCACTGATCCTGAAGATGTGTTTGGATGAATATATAGACATTTAGAGGGATGACTCATCTAGGGGCATATTTATCGTTCCCTTGCACTGCCAGAGCGTTGCTTTTTGTGAAGCTCCAGCAACGCAAATGACAAAATCTATGAGATCACACAAAGCAACTTTGTGTTGCTTTGAATGGCCTCATAGATATGGAGCAAGGCAGTGCAAATCGCTGCATTGCCTTATTCTGCATTTGGGAGAACTTCAGTGGGCATTGCCGTGGGTATTCCCATGCAACACCCATGGATTTTGATGCTTTCCTAGATTTACAAGACCATGTAAACCTGGGGAATCGTGAAAACCTTACGCCTCCTGAGGTGAGGGCAGCTGCAGCCCGTGCAGGTAAGAGCAGTGGGGGCGGGGGGGAGATTTCAGAATACGACCGCTACGGAAAATTAAATAAATAATTAATTTTCCCTCGTGGTCGTGTGTCGAAATCTCCCCCACCAGGCCCCACCGATTTTACCTGCATTGGAACGCGGCTGGGTGCGGCATAACGAGGAGAAATTACTTGTTTATTCCTCTTTTCATACTGCAGCACACATAGACAGTGGTGTGGCTTTAGAGGAGGTGCTTGAGGTGTTACACTTGCCAAATATATGTACTTTCTGGTAAATAGTTAGGAACAGGTGATTGCAATCGGGTATGGTGTAGTGTCGGATATGCACATACAAACAGGCAAAAATGCACAGACTCTCTCCCTCTCTGTGCTTTGAAAGTCTTCAAAATATTTTTTTATTTTACAAAATATTATGTTTTCTCTCACTTAGTACCCTAGAAAACCGCATCTCTCTCCCTTTACACTGCCTTTTAAGCCCCCCATGCACCCTGCTTGTTGTATAATGTATTTAACATTATGTGCCAGCGTCATTGCTGGAAACTCTGAATCTCAAATCCCAATCTTACTGACCAAGCTATGCACCTGCACATAGGAAGAGGAAAACGCCTCTCAGGATTGTTTTTGTGCAGAAAGTTGCCCCTTCCTGCACAAAAACAATCCTGCCGACAACACAGGCACTCTTGCACCATGATGTAAAGATGTCAATGCTGGCGCTAGGCTGCTGAAACGTTGCCAGTACTGGGAGCAAACACAGGAAATACGGTGCATTCCTGCCTGTTCTCTTTGATGTAGGGTCACCTTGCTGGGCTGCCCTACGTCAAATCCCCATAAATGAGGTCCATAGTCATTTGCAACAGTCTACTACACAGTAAACACTATAAGTCATCTAATTTTGCATTTCCAGCTTCACAAGCAGCATTCTGGACATTGGACCACTCCTTGACCACTGCACACTTTTTGAGGTGCACCTTGAATATTTTCAAACTCTTAATTATTTTACTTTTCATTTAATTAGCCATGATCCTAAGTAAAGCTCTTCCTTCACCTCCATGTGCACCAGGACCCTGTGGGTCTTTAATCTTCCTGTATGGACACCACAAGTCTGTGAGACTTGAATTAGCCATCGGATCCCTGCTGCCAAATACCCCAGACTCTGACTGACCTTTCGATAGTTCTAGCAGATGAGCATGATACCTTGAATATTCCCATAAGCAGTAGATCAGTACTGTAAGAATGGGGTCTGCAGCCTTTCTACAACAGTCTCAAAGACTTCTACCCCTGATCTATTTAATGTGCCTTCGCAGTTAAGGAACAATTCTTCATCTAAGTTGGTTCCAGGGCCTGCTTTGAAACATTCTTCTTTGTCTGCTAGGAAGCACAGAATGCGTTAGGAAAGAAAGGAAATAAAACAGGATAAGCAGGAAATAGGTTTTCATTGCCTGTCCCAGACACTATTGCATTTCAGTACTGAACAACCAACATATCCATCTGTGTTTTTCCTGGTACCACTATTGATTCCCTAAATTTTTCAGATTCAGATGAGTTTACTGTGTGAGATTTGTTTTGGGATTTCTTTATAGATAACAACTTGGTACTCAAATGGGTGTGTTATGACAATTTGCGCTCATTTTACTTCCGGTAGCATGAGATCATATCTAGGGGTGGGCGAATTTGCATAATCGCGTTAAGCAACTCTTCGCGAAAATGGCAAAAATCTTCACAAACATGCGGAAATATCGCGAACACGCAGAAGTTCTTTTCCCGCCTGTTCGCGATATTTTCTGCGTGATCGCGTTGGAAATGTCTCTCCAACTTGCCCATGCGGACGCCTATGGGCGCGGCAATCTTGTTTTCCCTTGTCCCGCCCTCTCACGATTCCTATTTCCTGTTCTGGGTTGCGCAATGCATGCTCGCACCCATTCGCGATACGTATTTCCTGTTCAGGAACGCTTATACGTGTTCGCGCCACTTTTTGCGTGCTCGGGGGAAAATCTTGCACAAACTTGCCTACCCGGTCGCAATGGGAGCGGCTATCTTGTTTTTCACTCTATTGCTATGGTTCTGGGGTCTGCTTTTGAATCCTCCCTCTATCTTTTCAATCCTTTGTTTCTAGAAACTTTTTTTTGATCTTTTTTATTTATTATCTCTCAGACTATTTTCTTGCATCTATATTTTTGGTTTTTTGTCTATTTGTTGTGTGTTTTTAACTACTAATTCACTTTTTTCTATTGCCTGCTCTTTTCATTTCTTTTACTTACTTTTCTAATTTTTTTACCTTTTCTTTCCTGCCCCACCTACCCCACCTACCCCAGAACCATGTAGAAAGGGCAAAGGGCTCGACGCCAGAGCCGCTACCGCCTTCCTTGCGGAAGTCGGCATCCACAAGGGGTGCAGGCACAGGCCTTATTTGGGGAGGAGGAGTTGGCTGCACTGGTTTTCTTTGTGCAGCGCCACCTCACCTTATCCCTAGCAGCAGGTGGCAGGCCTGGGTCCAGGTACGGGCTCCGGGAGTGTCGGCCGCGGTGGGGGAAGGTGCGCCGGGCAGTGTTTCGCTGCTCTGGTGTCCGGCGCACCCAGAACCAATTGACGCACCGGTGGTCCGATATCCTGGACCGGGAGCAGGACCTGCTGGAGTGAAGGTCCCCGGTCTTGGTGAGTAACTATTTAATTATTACTACTTTGTGTCTGTTCTTCTGCTCTGTGTTATACATTGCGAATATCTTTTTTTTCCAACCAGCTAGAATGCTGCTGCTTACATTACAGGTAAATTACGTTTAAAAGTCTTCAGTGATTGTTATGACACAGGTGCTCTTCTGCGCTTCGAATCTTACTTGTTTGCAACTTTGAGTTTGCGCTTGCTTAGCGTGATTATGTAAGAGTTTATTTTAGAGAAATTAAGTTACGTAATGCTATAGTGACTCTAGTCCTTACTTTGTCCTGTCACTAAGAGATAGGGGTGGATTGATACTTAGGTTTAGTTACTTAGTATGAGTTTGTAATTTTTTAGTGATTTGCGTGATGCCACCTCTGTTACCTCACATGCTGCCAGTGCTTACCCCAGTCTTTAGTAGAACCTTTTTTAGTTTGTTCAATGAGTGGTAATAGGCTTAGCACTAGCAGAACATCAGCACCAATCAATCAACCAACAATTTGGTGTATGCAACAATGTAGTCATGTGTTCTCCATTTGACCATGTATGCATTTTTGAGGACTAAAATAAGTGGAAATGCATATTTAATGTACAATTGCACGCCTGAGATAGGTGGGCTAGGTCAGGTGGTACGTACTACTTAGGCTTAGTTAGTATTCTGAAATCAGAATGGAAGGCTGGATTAGTGTTGATAAATAGTAAGTAGTCGATCCGCGAATCCCCCGATACTACTTGTTGACCAGATGAGATAGGTCAATTTATTTATTGCAATTGTTGTTTACATAAATGTTTTTTTGACCGTCCTTTAAAAATATTTTATTTGTTTCCCACCAATCATCAATGTTTGTCTCTTTCTTATATCTTTTATGTTCAGCACCCAGGGGTAAGCAGGCAGGGTCTCAGTCGGCGGGAGGAGCAGAACAGCAACAGGAGGACAATGACGAGGGCTCTTCTGCTGGCCCTAGTAAGTCTTCTTGTTTTTAATATTAATAATTCTTATTCCTTAACTTTTACTGCACCATATATTTTCCGAACTATTGTTTCCATTTCCTAATGCTATTTTTTAACCAACAATTATCCTTTGATCTGGACGATCTGTTTCTAAACTCTTGTTATCCCTGCCTCTAACTTCCTCTGCTACGATGACTCTGTATACCACTACTATTAGTCTGTCTGTAGCTAACCTTGCCCAGTTGGCCACTCTTTATTTAAAAGGTTTTAAATAAAACTCAGATTCCCCAGTAGCTCTAGCCATTGAGTCCAGTCCTTTGGGTTGTCCTCTTGTACTACTGCTATTCTTATTGATCTTGAGTCTTTGTTAATCTTGAGGCTTTTTGACAATTCCCACCAAGAAATGCACAACCAGATTTTACTATTTTGATAGGATAGGACATACTACTACTGTTGAAGGGATTTTGCACATACAGAACTTTGCACAAGAAAATTGGATGTTGGTGATGGTAGGTTGGACCTTCATCACACCTCAATCAGAAGTTCAGAACCCACCACAATCCCCTGCTCGACTAGTTATTGTAGTCTCTCGTCATAACTATTAGCTCTCCCAACCCTCCCCAAGATACCCAACAAGTAGACGACCCAGAACATAACACTACCGACCTCTCAGTCATGGAAGCAATGCACATGCACACCCTTCCTTTTGCTCGCTCACTCGTGTAAGTCCACACCAAATACCACCGAGTCTATGTAAGTTCAAAAGTTTTATTTTCAATTGACAAGCTCTGTACGTTGTTCTATAATGCAGCACCAACATGAAAATGCATACCATTAAAACAATAAACATTGTTACACTTAATTACAGTTACAACAAGTACAGGTGCATAGAAAAATTGGGAAATCATGATAACTGAACAGTGGTGGAAGCACCACCATCCCCTTGGTAGGAATATAGTTTATATAAAATTATAAATGAAGATCTCCTGAGCGAATTCTGGGGACCCCTCACCTTAGAAGAACCTAGTACTGGAAGTTGTTACATCATAAGCTCTGCAAAGCTCTGTTTCGTAGAAGGGAATCTTCCGTCTGTAATGAGAAAAATGGTGCGCGTTACTATATTCCAAGCATTTCTCAGCCGTGCCAAAAAGTGTAGCATTTTTATGGATAAGCAATATAGACTAACACCAGAACTCCATAATGTGGCTTGTTAATGTTTTGGTTGACCTGGTACGCAGCGCTTAGACAGTAGCAGTATGAGGTCATGTGGGCTCAAAGGTGTCTTATACAACAAGCTGTGAGGTAACGTCACGTGTGCAAAAATAAAAGACACAAAGGTAAAATGGTTGCATGGCTCGGGCTAACTAAGCAAAGACTAGAATGACCCTAGGGACCATATAACTACTAGTGTCTACTCTACTACTACCTGATTTGTACTAGTGATATATGTTGTATATGTATGTATTACTATTAACTCATTTTTCAATCTTCTACTGACCAATAGGGTAGGTGTATATGACACCTAAAAAATGTGTAATGTTTTTTCTAGGCGCACTACCAACCACCAGTGCCAGCGGCGAAGGCGACTCGGCTGGCAAGGATGCAGCAGTTGCGGATGGAGCTGCAGGGGGTGAGCCAGCACCAGTGGCGGGCGGTGGTAAGTTAGATTCATAATCCTTAACTATTGACATTACACTCACTGCAAGGGTGTACTGTATGTATACTGTACTGTTGAGACTTAGTAAGTAAGAAGTTGTTGTGAACGTTTAAAGAGTGAAGACACCCTTTAATTGGCATTAGTAAAGGCATTAGCGGCGGGAGTATTGAGTAACCAATGGCCTCTTCTATCTGATTTCAACTCCGCTTTGAAAGTTTTATGGAGAAGACTAAAAGTCAGATCAGATCACTTGGTGTTGAACTAAAAGGCAAAGACGCGTGGAAGGAAGTAGGACGGGCGAGATTTAATATTTATGACTGACAGAGAGAAGGATACTTGAGATGCATGCATGCAATGCATGCAGAGGTGGCTGATAGGAATCAGATGCATGGTTGGTTGAATGCCTGAAAATATCCCACAAATGTTAAGCCCAAGGAAGTGAGAGGATAGATACATACCACAAATGTTATGTACTGTGCTTTATGGTGCTACCATACCACTATGTGTATAATTAACTTGTCTTACTGCTTTTCTAAGAGTATATTTTACAATAGTCTTGTTTTTTCTTTTTGATATACAGCTACTCCTTTCACGGGGAAACCGGATCGGAGAGTTGGCACGGCCCCGGAAGCTGGAGGCCATCCAGCGGGAATATAGTCGGTTGGTGGTCCTGGAAGAGGAGGAGGAGGTGGAAGCAGCTGCAGCCTCCTCCAATGCCCCGGGCCCCAGCCACCGCCCTGCAGCGGTACGGCACCACCGTCTGGCAGCCGCCTGCCGCCGCCATTCCCTTACCATCACTGGTGCCCCCCCACTGTGGCTGCAACTGCCACGTTTTAAAGCGCTGCATCGCCCTTCTTGAGGAGGCAGTGCGTGTCCTCCAAAGACAATCCTGCTGAACATAAAGAAGAGACCCTGTTTATTGCCCCTTTTTATTTATTGTTTTGTTGGGTGGGAATCAGGAGTTGGGGTTTTGGACAATTGGACATTAGGTTGGACTTTTTATTTACGGGCATTGGTTGGGGTTATGGAGAGGGGTGGGTCAGGTTTTGTGTTTTTTTTTTTACACAGCTTATTTTTGTTAGGGTTATTAAAGCAATATTTCTACTTTACATACAATGTTGTTAATGTTTTGTGGGTGGGGTTACTGTTTTACATCACACTGTTTCCTTGCTGGTGCAGGGCCGCCCATAGCCAGTGTTTGATTTAAATAATTGGTTGACTTTGTAAGACACAAACAGATAGATGCGGCACCCCTCTCTGATTGAGTTGTCCTACTAGTACTGTCAGTCTCTTGTAGTCTATGCATTCTTTAACTGGACTCAGAGGTGTGTATGAATTGATTGAAAACATGTCCATTATTAATTATGCCTCCCCCAAACTTCTCTTACCTTTGCTTGATGTTTAACTTAGGCGCAGCAATGGCTGCATGGTGATGATGGTTTCCTTTCCTAACATGCCATGGTTGTTGTGGTAGTAGTATTAGACACTGGCAGCAGCATTTGCAAAAAAAAGAAAATGAGACAGTCAGTCACCTGAGAGAGACTGTTCGAGGAGTAGTAGAATGAAGTACTGTACAGAACTTACTGCAAAATAATAATATGCAAAAATATTTTACAACAAAACATAATGGTGGTGGGGATAGCCTACTACACAGAGTTACAAACTATAGTTGTGTCGAGTCACTTGACTAGGCCTACAGTACACTCGACACAAGCGTAACAGTTAGTGCTGTGTATGAGGATGACAACAAATCCAATCAATGCCGGCAATTAATGTGGATGTATATGTTCCTTTGGTAAATAAAAATCGCCTCTAAAATATATTGCTCATGGGTGGGCAAGCAGAAGATGATCCTCGCTCTGCCTTGAAATTGAAGTACTGTTGCTTTCGCCACATCCGCCCCAGCAAGTGTGTGATAAATTATTGGTGTACATTTAATTTAGTCACACCTCAATAAGTCACACAGCCCGGGGGAAGAGGGTTAAGGTTTGTTGAATGGATGGGAAGGGGGTTTGGGAAAAGGTTTGAAACTGAAAAGCAGTACTCATGGACAAACAACAAACGACAAACTCCGTAGACTACCATATCCATATCAATATGTTAAGGGATAAAAAGGAAATGCATGCATGATGATGATTGATATACAGTTTTTGTTCAGTTGTTCCAGCTTACTTTTACAGATAGCAAATACATTTTTTTCAATATTGGTAGGGATGAATCATAAACAGAGAGCAAACCTAATGATGATAATAATAACGACAAGAAGAACACACTGTTGTAAAGATTGTAGACAAAAAAATTAATTAAATTATTTAAAAGATGATGAAAGTTGATACTGTTACTGTGTTATCCTGGTCAAAAATGTGGATTTGCATCTCGGCATTCCTCTTGGTCCTCTCGTCCATCAATCTTGGGTGTCGCCACTGCCTGCCTGGCAAATGTTGATTTATTAGTAAGGTAAGTGTGCATTGTTTTCCCAAGTATAGCACAGGGTAAGGCCCGGCCTGTAATTGTAGATGGAAAAACAAAAGGGATATTGAGAAACAAATTTGAAAACAATTCACAAGTTATGGTGTCGTGCAACAAGAACACTTTCCGAGGCGGCATGTATGCATCATCTCTACTCTAGTCTGTTTCCAACATTGACCTACAACAACAATAGGACAAAGCAGGCCCACAGTGACTCCACGTCGCTTAGCACATCCTCCGTATAATGTAAATTTTTTGAAAGAGTTGGACAAAGCACATATCCAGCAACATAGCATTTTACAATTTAAGTGACTAAATCAATGCACCACAGTCATACCACTGCTACACTCGACTCCAGTTCTACACAGACATTTAGGTCTGCTGTGGTTGTTGACTTGTTTACCTTTTATGCCACTCATGAAACGTCCTTACTTATTATTCCATCAATCATCTCCGATACTTGTACTGACTGACTGTGAAGATCGGCCTGCATTAGAAGTACAATTTTGTTATTAAACATCAAGAGTAGAAATATTATTGACTTGAGTCACTCTGTAGTGTGTACAGTAAGACTAGTACACTTTGACTTCACTTCATGCACAACACACAACAAAAACACAAACACCAATCACTCAGAGTCAGGTGTCCAATTCATGCCATTAATTTTCATTACCTGTTCCATCTCATCTTAAGTTAAGGGGCCGTCTCTCTCGCCATCATCATGGACGGTGCTGTTGTCATACTCAGTGTGCAGTGTACAGATTGAGTCACCTTCCTGTATTCAAAAGCAATGTATCAATCTGCAATAGAAGTACAAATTTCTTACTAAAAATAGTTGCAAGAAGGGGAAAATTGCCTTGAGTTACTTTTAGTGTGTAGAATGATGATTATTACAAATAGTGTACAATGAAATAACTTCATGCACAACAAAGAACAACAAAATCACTCAATCTGCATCCAATGCATGGCATCATTCATTACCTGTTCCATCTCATTTTCAGTTAATGGGCAGTCTCTCTCGGCTCAGAAAGGAGGATAGCTATAGTAGTCATCATGTTCCACTTCTTTTGGAGGGACTAGATAAGATTTAATTTTTTCTTCTATTTTGCATCATCCAATCATCATCTGTCTTGAGGGCAATGGATTTAGGGAGATTCGGGAGGATGGAGCGGAGGAGCTGGATTCGGAGGACTGTACTGTGAAATGCAGAGTAGAAGACGGTGGAGATGGATTTGTTGTGATTCAAAGTTTGTAACCAGAAAGACAGACACACAAATAAAGGAAAATAAGGGAGGAAGACAGTAAGTGCAAACCTAATTGTCAGGGAAGTATAGCTCGTCCTCAAACACTGGGGGTTCAACCAGAAGTAGGTAAGCATCATGTAACACACTACTTCTGTCACCTGAGCCGCTGTCCTCATCTTCCTCCCTTGATTCATGTATTGTGTAATTCGGTGGTATGAAGTGCTGACTCATTTTGATCATTGTTAACCTCTCCACGTTTTTGGGCGAGAGACTAGTCCTTCTCACTGTTACACTGGAACCAGCAGCACTGGAAACACGTTCGGAAGAGACACTTGCGACAGGGCAAGCCAGATAGCTTATCGCCAGCCTGCTGAGCAGTGGCCATTGGACCCTTTTCCCATACCAATACCACAATGGGTTTTGATCAATGTACACCTCTGCCTGGACCATCCGCTCAATGTTCAGGGTTGCTAAACTTTTTTCCGGCTATTTTCTCTGTGCATCAGCACTGCATTTACCAATGCCTAAATGTAAATACCAATCCTGTAACAATGCTACGGGGCCTAATGATCCAGTTGTTGTTGTTGTTGATAGTGATGGTGAGTCTTCTGAGCCAAACGCACTGCCCTCAGCCTCTGAAGTTGCACTTGATGCCGGATGCCCTGCTGCAGTACTTGTTGTGGGTTGATCTAGCGGGCTTTTAATTAGCAGCCATTCATTTTCCAACTTACTCGCTGCCTCAGCTATCCAAGTTTTGTAGTGGGCAACATCCAACTCTGTAAAAGGAATTTATGTCTTCACTGCCAATTTTGTTCATGGATCCAGAATTGTGGCAGAAATGTAATGTTCTTGTGACAAAATCTTATTTTGCACCCTTGTATTGTCAGCTAAGCGACCGGCTAAGCTCTCCACCAACTCATACGCTGCTTTTTTCCCCCTCTACACCTTTGTATGGTTCAGACACCGCCTTCAGATGATGGTCTAGCATTTGCAATAATGGGATAGCTTGGCCCATAGTACAGTCCTCCTTGCTGACTTCACGTGTGAAGACTTCAAATGGACGAAACATGTCAGTCAGGCATTTAACTAGGCACTATTGGTCCATCTGAAGGGTCATGCCTTTCACAGTAGCATCCCCTCTTTGCATGACATATTCATTAAGTGGCCTGTACTGCTTAAACAGACGATCAAGCATGTAATAAGTGGAGTTCCAACGTGTTGCCACCTTCTGGATGATTGCTTTGACTGGCATTTTATAGTCACGTTGAATGATCCTCAGCTGCTTCCGAGCTTTAAAAGACTGGCTGAAATGAGTGCATATTCTTCGGCAGGTGGTCGGTAAGTTGCTGACTATGGGTTCTTTTTTCATAAAGTCTTGAACTATAATGTTTATACAGTGCTCCAAACACGGAACTCTGAAAAAGGAACCAAGCTCCATGGCCTTAAGTACATTACTACCATTATCTGTGGACAAAAAACCAATACTAAGCCCTCGGGGGCGCAGCCATTCAAAAACCTTGCTGCGAAACTCTTCCAAAATGTTTACAGCAGTATGAGATTTCTCCATGGCGATCATGGCTACAGTTGCATGTTTCCGAGTAGCTGTAAAAATCTCAGCTGTGTCAACAGCACCTCCTTCAGATAGCTTATCGCTAACCCCCACAAAAGAGACCCAGTGTGCAGTGATGTACATGTAATCTGTGGTTTGGTAACTGGTCTCGATGTCTGTTGTCAGGTGGATATTGTGAACAGCACTCTGCTGCAAAGCTTGTCCAACCAATTCCAGCACATCATGACGTCATGCCGGAACAGCAATTCTTGCGAAATAGGACCGGCTGGGAACCTTCCATTTAGGGCAGATTGCTGACACAAATTCAAGGAAACCCACCCCTTCCACAAATGAAAAAGGGAGAAGGTCCAGCGCTAACATTTTAACCAGCTTTGCATTGTACAACCGTGCCATTGGGTGGTTGCGTTGGAACTGCCCCTCCAACCTAAGCATGCTCTCAATGGTAGGCTGGATTACTTTCCTTTGTGGTGGTGTTGTTTTCATTAACCCACTTAAGCTCAACGACGCACTTTGCTTCATTGCAGTACTCGGTCGCCTTGGTGTCTCAGCCTGACTCGTAGTATGGCTCTTACTGTGGTGCCACTGAGATGTTGCTGAGGAGTATGTGGGCGGTACCACTACACTATTGGGGACAGGGCTAGAAATGCCTCCCTCTTCTTCACCTTCCACCACAATAATATTGTCCCCTGATTCTTCATGCCCAACATCAATGGTTTGATTTTTTTTACTTTGTTGTAATTGAAGTAGGTGATTTTCCCACACGATAGTGTGGTGTATTTTGAGATTACTTTTTTGGCCTCAGATACCATAGTTTGTACCAAACTTACCCCGCCGAACACCTTGTCAACAAATTGAGCATATTGAAACGTTCTCCTCCTTAGTGCTAACCGAAAAGAAGTCCCAAACTGGGGAGGAGAACTTTCTGGCGCTGCTGGATGTGCCACTTTCAATACCAGATGAACTGGAGGGTGTGCTTGGAATGTGACTCTTTGCAGCTACACTGGGACTTCTACTACCACTACCTACTGAGATGGTTGAGCTGGATGTAGGTCCCTGCTGGGCCTTTGAAAATATGGCAGCTGGAGGTCGTGGTGGTATAACCTGTGTTGGTGGTATCCGTGCTACATCCCGCTCAGCAGCAGCCTTTTTGGATAGGGTGATAATGTTGGTCTCCATCCCCTTTGGGGCGGGAGTGATGTGCGTGATGTGCGTGATGACTGGCTCGTCATCATCAACATCATTCCCCTCTTGCACATCTACCTCCATAACTCTAAGTCTTTCTGAACCTTCCTTTTCAGTATCATTGTCTTGTGGCTTGCATCACTCTCAGACTGAGCTGCTGGCTTCCAAGTGGCATCACGATCATCAGAAGCGGGACTTGAAGAAGAAGATGATGGACTAAGCCTCCTTTTCCTTGCTGGTGGTCTGGAAGTCAATAGATCCTCCGAAACAGTGGTTTGCCCCACTTTGTCTGCGGGAAGATTGATTTCCTGAAATGCCAATACTTCAGGAGCAACAACTACTATCGTGGGCTGTTCTTGCGGCTGCTGCTGTTCTTGCGGCTGCTGTTGTTCATGCTGCTGTTGTCGTTGTGGCTGCTGCTGCACACTTATCTGCTGAATTTCCGCCTGCGTTGATTGTGTACTACTTTGAGATAAAGACATTTCAACATCGCTGCTCATTAGTAGACGGGCTACCTCTGCGACACTCAAGGGCTTGGGCCTAGGTTGGTGGGGTTGGACCGCTGGTGCGGAGGTGCTGCTCCAAGCTTGGTTCCCAGACAACACTGCTGCATGCTTAATTTTTTTGGTCCAAAAAAAACATTGGCCGGCACACCAGTCGTGGTTAGTGATACTTCCTTTTTCTGTTCCTTCTTCTCTCCGGCAACGTTCTTGGTACTGGACCTGGTACCTTTCTTTGGGGCCATCTTCTTCAGATGTCGGGCAGGACGCAGGTGCACAAGTTGTGGTCACACATGGACGGGATGCACAGCAGGACTTCTGTCTGGCAGTACAAGGGGTGATGATGATGACACCTCCTCTTCTGACTTTTTGTTCACCTAAAAGCAAATAAGCCAGGAGAAAAACATCAGTGAATTGTTGCATTTGTTGTTGTGGTTCAAATACTACTGTGCTAGTACAAACAAACAGGCAAACAAACAAAAGTTATTGTCTAGCCATTTCTGAGACTTTGTCAACAAGGGCTATGTTATACTACTGTGTACACACTACACTCTCAGGAAGGATAGGAAAGAGAATAATGGAAGAGGGGTGGACCCTGTTTGGCATTAAATTATGTGAGCATCACATCATTCATGGAGCTGCTGCTAGCAAAGGGGATGGATGGATGGAAGCAGTAAGTCAATAGGAAAACCATACAGGCCTACACGGCAAAAGTAGCACACTAATAACTCCCACCACAAAAAAAGGCCTATGGACACTCACAAATCACAAACAACAAGCAGCAGGCCTGGGAAACACCATGAACTGACAAAGGTCTATAAAAGCCAGGCAAAGGATGCATGCTAAAGCACACAGCTTTGCCGTTTTAATGCAATAAAATGCAAAAACAAAAATACACAGGCCAAAAAAAAGGTCTGTAGGGTGCATGCATTGCACACCAACACACACCAGACACACACAACAAAGGCATTTCTTTAAGACACCCAACAACAGAAACCCCACCCCAAAAAAACACATTTCCCATCTCAATCCAATGCCATCCATGCCCTAAATGATGTCTAATTTCAACAGACCACACAGAAACACATGTTTAATGCACCGGTGGCTACCTGCTCTGAGCCTACTGGATGAAAGCAGGCCTGTTGGCAGACAAGGCTAGACAAGCTTGCAGGCCTAGGCTTCAAAATGGCCACCAGCCGCATGGCCAGACCCACCCAACTGTAAGAAACAGAAGACAGACAATGCACTGCAGGCCTATTGCAAAAAGCACACTGCCAGCTTTCAAAATGGCCACCAGCCTCATGGCCAGGCCTACCCACAACAAGACGCCTAGGCCACAAAGGAATAGCATGCAGGCCTATATGGCAAAAGCAGGAAAGTAATAACTTCCACCACAAAAAAAGGCCACCAGCCACATGGACACTCACAAATCACAAGCAACACGCAGGAGGCCTGGGAAACACCATGAACTGACAAAAGGCCTATAAAAGCCAAGCAAAGGATGCATGCTAAAGCACACTGCTTTGCCTTTTTAATGCAATAAAATGCAAAAACGAAAAAACACAGGCCAAAAGAAAGGTCTGCAGGGTGCATGCATTGCACACCAACACACACCAGACACACACAACAAAGGCATTTCTTCAAGACACCCAACAACAGAACCTCCCCCCAAAAAACCCATTTCCCAACTCAATCCAATGCCATCCATGCCCTAAATGATGCTTGAAAATGAAATACATTCAAAACACACCAAAGAAACAGTTGCTTCATCATGCACCCACCCATGACTAGCTCTGGGCCTACTGACTACTAATACCCACAATAATAAATAAAAAAAGGAATGATAAGTACCAAAATTAAATTGTAGTTGCAACAACTGCAATGCCCCCGATCAAACAGACACAACACCAACTTACTTGTAAAATATCAAATTCAGAAATCCTCAGATCCAAAGATAATGATGCAGAAGACAAAAAGAGTGATCTTTCCAGCTCAAAATCCAAAGGCAGAATGAGCAGGAGATGGGCAAAGCACTGGAAGGATCCTGCTGGACAGGAACAGGAAGTTTGAGATTCTGTGGCACTTCCTCTCTCTCCCCTCATTTTAAAAAAGGACTCATTGCACAAAAAAGGACAGCCAAATGTCAATCTGAGGAGTTTTTTCATCCAAATCATCATTTACAGAAGGTTTTATGCTGCTAGAGATGATATTCTTCTCCAGATTGAAAATGTTACGTGGTCAAGTTCTCAAGCTTCACCTTACTTCCGCCGGATGTCAATGGTGCGTCCAAAATGACGTGTTCGCGTTCTCGCGCTTCCTGACGCTTTGGATAAAACGTGTTTGCATTCTCATGCTCCCTGTCGCGTTGGATATGACGTGTTCGCATCCTCACGCTCACGCTTGCGGTGGAGAATGACCTGTTCAAGATCTCATACTCTCGCAGTGCATAATCGCGGGACGAATGACGTGATCGCGGGCGCGAACTCTAGCGAGATAGCACAAACGGCTACCAACATCTCGTGGAGCATGCGACCGGATCGGGAAAACTTGTCGGCGAATGCGAGATCCCGGTAAGGCGATCGCGCGTGCAAGAACGTATTTTCAAAGCGCGAGCATGAAAAAAATCTCCGCTACACGGCGGATCGCGGAAATTCTAGCATTTTCGCGCTCTCCGCGGGATGCAAAAATGCCAAATTATCACTATTTCAGCGAGCGGAACAGAATTTGACGCCCACCCCTAATCATATTTAAATTTATGACAAAGTCCAGCTGGATTAAGCCAAGATCTTTGACAGAGTGGGATGAGGGGGGCATTTTTTCCATCAACTGTTCTTTTTGCTTTTCTTATCCTAAGTAGGATGGGTATGCCCAGATGTGGGTTCCGTGCTCACTTTCACTGGTTTCAAGCTAGCCTGGCTGATGAGTTGTGATGCCCTGAAACCGGTTTCAGGATGCTTGTTTCAGATCCAGGGAGGACCTGGACTGGCAGTTCGGGCTGGACTGTTCCCATGGGGAGCTGGGTCAAGACTGATTTGCATATGGCTGGGTCCAAACTCGATTGGCATAGTGAGTAAAAAAGATCTGTGACTGGGGGTGAATGTCCATGTGACTGGGGTTGGATGTCCATCATTTGTTCTTTTTGCATATGTAGGAGGTTTTAGACATGTATGCGTTATAAGGGCCTTGCGCAGTGCTGCTTTGAATCTCTTTGTCACTTAAAGCAAAATGACTTACAAATACACCTGCAATCTGGTATTAAGCAACAGTCAATTGTTAAGAAAGATATTATGAATGAGAGAGCGCAGAAAGAGCAGGAGGATGAAATAAAGGCAGAATGAGGGCAGAAATATAGAAAGAAATAGAGAGTGACTGTGTGTGCAATGTTTGCAAATGTGAGAGAACCCACTGGGAAGTACTGAGTTTGAAACTGATTTTCTACAGATCGACAGACGAGATCTGCAGACAGATTCCAGCAATGCTGGCAAGGACGAATAATTGATTTAGTTATTTTCCATTCATTGTGATTTACAACAATATTTAATGCATGTGAATAAAGTAATTGAGAAAACGAAAGCAGGTGAGAAGCACAGGCCGCTGTCCATATTTTTCTGTGCCCAATTTGCATTTTATATCATGAACCTCCAAACTGAGTGCCTTGAAAGTCATAAACTTTATAAACAGTGTTGAGGAAGTACAAGGTGTGTACCATGACGATTTGTATGACTGCACACCACAGCTAGACAACGTATGTAGTTTGGAGACATGAACACAGCCATTTTTTGTAAATTCTTTGCCCACACTTATACTTTTTTTCTGAGGATACCTTTCTCATGTAGGTCATCTTGGAACAATTATGCAGGCTGTTTTTCAGTCTATACTAGTGTGCCCCAGCTCACAAGCATTGGTGTCATCACCTCTTTTGAAGTGACGACCCTGCATGTCAGTTGTATGGGCAAGCAAAAGAGATAGAAGACAGGTATTCTGTGACTTTGCAAAATGGTAAAATCTTTTGGGAAAGTAATCTTTCATTTTATTTTAGGTGTTACTGCGGTTCCAAATCCAGAGAAATGTGATTGTAATTCCCAAATCAGACACTCCTGAGCGCATTAAGGAAAACTTTCAGGTGAGGTGCGACACTTTGGCTGTAGCACTATGCTAGGTTTCAGGGGTTTCTGTTTCATGGAAAGGGCTAAAGCATAGTCCAGTAATCTAAAATCTAATATATTGTGTTTTGTCATTGTAGGACTTGTCCCTCTCTGCAGGGTCACCCTCAAACATTTTGCCTTCACCCCTTATGTTTTCTGAGCCTGTTGTTCTTGGTGTTTCAGACTCTGTGCACTTTACCACTGCTAACCAGTGATAAAATGTTTGTGCTTTCACCTTAAAACATGGTGTAATTGGCTTACATCTAATTGGCACATTTCATTTACCCACAAGTTCCTAATAAAGTGGTATTACACGTACCCTGGGACTGCAAATTAAATGATACTTGTAGGCCTGCAGCACTTATTGTACCACACACTTAAGAAGCACTTTAAAACATGTCTCAGGTCTGCCATTACAGCCTGTGTGCAGTTTTAAACTGCAAATTGGAATTGGCAAGATAACCCTTTTTCCAAGTGTGAGAAATTGGGTTGTTGGTTGACTGAGGTGTGAGATTTTTACCCACCATCATCAATGGCTTCACCGAGACCCTCGTCTAGTGGTCTCCAGTGATGACAACTCATCCTTCAGCCACTGCCTGCTGCCTCACATCCTTTAACATTACTTTTTCAGACATTGCATTGACAAATTGCTCCTAAGTCCAAAGCTAAGCCGAGACCAGGCCGAATCCACAGCATGTATCCTAACTGCCCTATAGCCAACCTTAACTTTTGACTTTGCCCTGGTCTCATGTGACCAGATACCCGCGGTTGGCGTTTTGATCTTTTAGGCGATAGATTTCACAAAAAACTTCAAAAGTTCATAACTCTGGTTCAACTGTTTGAATTTAATTCGTTTTTGTGTCATTTTATACATGAAATGTTATTCTTATGTTTTCTAAATTGGTGTGGGATATTTCTTCTGTTGTATTCTCACCATGTTATTGTTTGTGTGCTGCATACATACTTAATACAGTGTCTCTGAGTTAAGCCTGACTGCTTTTGTGCTAAGCAAATATTAGAAAAGCCACAATCATATTTTCATCACACATCCTTAGACTATTAGTTTATTCCCTACCCAAAATGTTATTAGCCTTAATCAATATATTTTGTATTGATTTGCTAAGCTTTATTATGCCAAGAATGGTTTCCACACTTAACACATGCTGTCATCTAGTCAGCAGTCAGAACTCCGGGGGATATTCACAAGGAAGTGGCGGAGAGAGGCGTTTGCTTTCTTGGCTTAACACCTCTCTCCGCCACTTCAGAAACGCAAGGCTGCACCATATGTGTGCTGCTTCATGCAGCACACATGTAAGTTACAAAATGGCATTTTAAAAAAAGGTTGTTTATGTACAGGAAGGGACGCCATTCTGTACACAAACAAACCATGGCATTTTGCATTTTCCATGTGTGCTGAACAAGGCAGCACACATGGAAAAAGCATTAAACGAGGAGAAATAAAGCATTTCTCATCGTTTCGCCAACTTAAGACCTGGGTTTTCCTGGTCTTAATTTTGGTGCTACCTCCTATTTACGCTGCCCTTGTGAATAGGGGGCAGCGTCAAAATCAATGGGTGTTGGGGTGGAACGCCCACCACAACAATGTCATTTGGACATTCTTGCTTTTTTATTGGTTTAAGGCATGCATTTGTCTTGCCTTTTTTAGGTCTCGCCTACGCTGCGCGCATGCACTGCGTACGAGAGAGACCTAATGCCATTGGCACAGCTTTGAGGGCAAAAACATGCATGCGTTGCATTGCTTGCAATGGCAACGCGTGCACGTCCTTCCTTGCGGGAGTGCGCAGCGCCATATGGTCTCAAGCTCCCGCAAGGGAATCGCGCAGGCCGCCTCCCCTGATGCCACACGAGGCGCGCGTTTGTTTTTTAGTGATACCGATTCTCACAGTCTGAATTTTGCAATAATATAACCATTGGTTTTGTGAATATTAGCATTCAGTTGGTTTCAATTGTGATTTTGTTGCATTTCAAAGCTGCCTATGGTTCACTGAGAGAATTCACATACACAGAACGAACGGTTAAGATGGGGAGGCTTGGAAGCTCTAGCGTGCAGCAGTACAAGCATATGTACCTGCACTCTTAAATTCCGGTGCATGGCAAGATGCTGTGTACACATGGAGTGAGAGCTGCTGCTAGGGGTGCTGGCACACCATACTGATAGGTAGGAGCTTTTAAATCTGCCCCTTCCAGAGATATGGTGTCTGGAGTGAGAAGTAACCACTCAAAATAAATCTATTGTGAATATCGCTTTGTTTGGACCCGTGGGTCCACACACACTGCTCAACCACAGCATGGTTAGAAAGAACAGATCAGAATGGTGTCTCTCTGCATATTGTTCCTGGATTGCCTCACAATCTAAAGATCTGGTTTGCTGCATAGAAGTGTGTGTAGCTTCTAGTAAGCGGTGTAGATGTAGCCATGGTTTGATGAGGCCTACTTCCTACAGCCATTCTTAGCCAGTAGAGGTGATATTCCCCACCTGTTTCACCCATTACACTGTTCTGCCCCTGTCATTGGTTCAGGGCACCCTCTGTGAGTACATCCTTATCTGGAATTTGCAGTATGAGTGGAATGGTGTGTCTAATGAATCATGCCTGGCAAGTACTGGGTGTGTATACCACAATTATTGTGAAATTGTAATCCCCACATGATACTCTAAAGCCTAGCAGTTTATCCGGTATCTCTGGCACATTGCCTTTTTTTGCTTATCTTATCTGAGGAAAACCGCTGGTGTAGAAACCAATGAGAGCAGTGCCTAAGGTCAGTCTCTTGGAGACGGCATACCTGGCAACTGGAGTCACTCTCCTCTTGACTGAGGCATTGATACCAGTAGTACTGAGGATCAAAGTCTTCAGGTCCCCCATGTGTCACAGTAGTATGCGCTTCTGGTCCTTCCCGATCTATATCATATGTTTTGTGGCCTATTTTGCACCAAATGGCTTTGCATAGCTTCTATTTGTGTGACTAACTGCCATGACAGCAAGGTTATGAATATACTCCCCTTTTTTCCTAAAATGATTTATAATAAACCTCTTAACAAAATTACTTTGGACATCAGCACCCCTGATGTGGCCAGACGTGGTTGTAGGATCAATAACATTCTTTTTCATAATAAGAATGTTGTTCCTCTCATCCCCAAACACCTTTTCTGGTGGTTCCATTGTCGGCTCCTCCAACCATTAGCTCAGTTCCTTGTGTGTGTACAGGAAGCCCCACCTCAAACCCAGCGAGGGTTCGATGTGAGTCCCAGTGCACATTATCAGTACCTTTAAAACCCCTGGTTCTCTTCCAGGGGTTCCTCATCAATAGTCATAAGCACTAGAATATTCCTGCCCATGCGCAGGACCCCGGAAACACAATCATATATGTGCCCCACATACATGTATCTCCATATATATATATATACATATATATATCTCACAAAACTCACCAAATAGCAACGCTCTCAGAATCAAAACGCCACGCTCAATATCGAAGTCAAAGGGTGTTTATTACACCTACTACATGTTATAGCTTAAACAAGCCTTGATCACGTAAGTGAACTTGTGTGCACTGTGTCTTAATAAAGTTACAAGCAGGTCCACGACATTGAGATAGGACAAACAATTCTAAGCCAAAATGGCCGCCATCTTTGAATGGTAAAATAAAATCATTGTCACTTAATGTATAGAGGTCATGCAAGCATCTAAAATAGATAAACAATACATAAATGTTTGTATATGCGACAAGAGCCTTGATGCATGGCAGTGCAAAAAAATATATATCTACAAGTGTGTATGATGTTCTTGTGCCCTCAACATTCAAGATTATCATGTTTGTGCGATGTGCATTGCAATGATATGACAATTCGCCCTTCATGCGTGCCAAGAGATTTACATTTGTGAACATTCAAGACGTCTGCAATAATCAGTTGCATAGTTAATAGACGCTTCATGAACCGAGACCTGTCATGTAAGACAAGACCCGCTGTGGTAATGAATTCTCTAAGGCATTCATTCCAACTGTGATATACGCATGATTCAGTACAAAGAAAATGTTCGTGCAATGGACAGTTACCAGGTAAAATACCTTTATAAATTGCACCGCTGAAAAAGGTGTATGTTCTTGCTAGCAGAACCCAGTGGATGGTCTCGATGTCGCAGTGCCTGCAAAAAGGACCCATGGGGCCTGCTCAGTGAAGTGACTATACAGGTTTGAAGACGGAATTGGCCGTGAAAGTGAGTGCAGTGTCTTGGCCCCGTATCCCCTCATAAAGGTATTTTACATGGTAACTGTCCATTGCACGAACATTTTCTTTGTACTGAATCATGCGTATATGACAGTTGGAATCGGGCCTGTCACTCTCCCTCAAATGTCTCTTTTGAAAGATTTGGCATTCTCCATGTGCTCCTTGAGCTCTGGCTAAACACATAAGGTCCCAAAGGCGAGACCTATTGGCTATGCCAATGCTTGTTTCCTAATGCCCCTCCCCGAGAGCTCCGGCCAAGTACAGTCTTCTGTTTTAGCATTGTATTGGCAAACTTTTTTCTTTTTCATTTGGTTATTTAGGCTTGAAGCTTGTTATACTATCTTATTTATATTTGTTATCATTGCTTGTGTGGAACATTCATAGTGTTTTTTCTTGCGGCTCCCATGGGATATTTTTAGCAATGTAAATTATTGCTTGTGTAGGACATTTCATATTTAAAGGCTGCGCTTGTTTCTTTATAGCTTCCGAAAACGAGATATGTGTAAACACACATTTTTTACCTAGTCCCAAGAGCATTTGATGCTCCAGTGGGACTTTTCTAACATCCAGCCTTTGTTCTAATAGCTGTTAACTCTGTTGTTGAAGCGAAACCAAACATACAGTGACCTGTTCCTTGTAGAGGTCGAAGAAAAGAATTAAGATTTGTCTGGGAGAAAAATGTACTCTGCATCTGCCGACTTTAAACATAGGGATTATATTTGTGTTTTTACTCGGCTCCATTTTCGGTGACTTTAAAAAAAATAATCCACTCCTCCCTTAGAACATCTATGATATACAGCCTTTGGTTAAAATGTTGCTGTGGGATATTTTTAGAATGAAACCTCTGTTTTCTCAGCACTAAAATCCTTTGTAGCTTCTATTGGATATTTTTAAGGTGCAGCCTTTGTTTTTGCCATGTTTCATTAAATATGCCTTAAACTACGTTAAGTATAGGTTTTGAAATACATACTTGAAATAATACATATTTTTAGGTAAATGCTCCCACTAAATATTGTTAAAATATTACATTTGTTTTTAGCCCTGTTTTACAAAGTATACCTTAAGCTGAATTAAGTAATTTATTGAAACATACACACATGTAGTTAAACGTTAAGCTACATTAAGTACCGTTTTCAGAATACACACTTTAAATAACACACAACTTTTCTGTTGCTACCAAAACCCTTCAAAACTGCATGATTTTGCAAATATTTTACAAAACGAGTGTTTTTCCTGCTTGTATAAAAATTAATAATTTAAAACACATACTTTTACTAATAGCAAACACCTTCCTTGTGTCTAAGAGAAAAATGTATGTACACAGCAGCAAGTATATTGATACCTAACAGTCCTCTAAATTTATTTTGGGTAGACTTAAAGTATTTATTTGGATTTTAAAGTGCAATTTGAAGACCACACTAGCAAATACAGTAGAACCTTAGTGATAAAATACATATTTTGCTGAAATGTTTTTTTTGCCTAGTACGTTTTCTGAACAGTGCTTACTTAAAAACATTTCTCTCGGGTGGTAGTGGTGTTGTGGTATGCCTATTTCTCCCTGTCACAAACATATTTAATTAATATTACTCATTTTACTAATTTAACAATACCAAGAAAATCTACTAACTAAAAGGCGAAATTCATACTCTTTTAAGCAGCCGTGGCCCGTTCAGGTAAGAGCAGTGGGGCTGGGTTGGCAGGGGTGGCAGGGATTCAACAGATGACTACGAGGGAAAATTAAATAAATAATTTATTTCCCCTCGTTGTTGTCTGTCGAAATCCCTCCCCCCTCATTCCAGCCCCACAGCCCCATCGCTCTTAACTGCACGGGCCGCGACTGCTTTTAAGTTGAATAGTGCCAATGACCATTAGCGAACAAACACGTGGCACTGACATGTAAGCAAATAATTAATATGACTTGAAAAATAAACCAATGAATGAATGCCACCATCTTGCAAGTTTGGTCGTCCTTTATGTAGCTTAAGCCACAATTTGTAATAATAAGGCAGCTCTAATATTTGCATTGCAAACTGAGCATCAATGATACCTTTTCTAAATTGTGTGGAGGAGTGTGGCTCAATGGTTAGAGCGGCAGACCCTGATGCAGAGTTCTGGCCAGGGACCAGGGTTCGATTCCCGCCTCGGTGGGGTCTCGGACTCAATGTCCTCGGACCTGTTGATTCTCGCCTCGGTGCCTATTCTAATCACGGGCCCCACGCTGCAACTCTGGGCAATAGCTTGCTTAGCCTCCACACTGGCCCCAACAGTGCTAAGGATACCTGGCTCCACCCTAGGGGTGCCCAGGAGTGGACACTTCACAGGGAAAGCCAGGAGGGGTTCCACATCGGTATGAGTATCAGCGCCAGGAAACCGCATAGGCGACACCGCCTGGTGACAGTGCGCTCTATAAGTACCATGACATTTACATTTACAAATTACAACTGCAGTCCACTTGAATGCTTCTGATATCGGGGTTCTCAACTCTGAGCCCCTTTGTCTATGACCTGTTGTGAACTATATTTGGCACACTGATGCGAGCTAACAAGTCTTTTTCACACTGTTTGATTGCCCCGTATCTCTCTTCTCTTTTGACATTGGTGTTCCCCTTCCTTCTGTCTTGTTACCTTCCTTTCCAACAAATAAAATTGTTGCTTAACTCTACTTTACTGTTTATAACATTATGCATTACTGAAGTGGAGCTGCCACAAGGTGTCAAAGAGAGGGCTGTTCTTAAAAAATCTCTCCATTTTAAACATGGTGAAACAAGCCTGGGCATAGCAAATAGGTCTCGCCTTTGGGACCTTATAAGTGTTTAGCTATGCAACAGTTAATGTTGTTGCACCAAGGATATTGTGCTGCATAACTAAATACTTATAAGGTCCCAAATGCGAGACCTATTGGATATGCTGTGTGCCACGTGCTGCAATTCATCATAATCTGTCATCATCATATTCAGAATGAGTGAGACAGTGTGAGTCAGTGAGGCTGACTGAGAGTGAGAGAGTCAGAGGGCCCGATTCACAGAATGAACTTAAGACTCAATCCTAAACTAACTACTATTTTGGTATTCACAGAATGCACGTACTACTTTTGGCATTCACAGAATTAACTTACTACTTTTGGTATTCACAGAAGTTAGGATTTTGTTTTAAGACAGACTTAAGACAGACTTAAGACAAAATCCTAACTTAAGTCTGTCTTAAGTCTGTCTTAAGTCTGTCCTAAAACAAACTTAAGACAAAATCCCTAACTTCTGTGAATACCAAAAGTAGTAAGTTCATTCTGTGAATGCCAAAAGTAGTAAGTGCATACCAAAATAGTAGGAAGTTTAGGATTGAGTTTTAAGTTAATTCTGTGAATCGGGCCCAGAGTGAGTAAACCTGAGTGCAAGTGCAACTGAGAGTAAGTGATTGTAGTGAATGAGACAGAGTGAAAATGGGTGATGAGTAAGACTGAGCGCCAGCAAGTGTGAAAGAACCCCTAGAAGAAGTCAGGCTTGTTCACTGGAATTAGAGCCAAGGACTATGCCCCAACACACATATAAACACACACACAAACACAGACACACGCACACACACAAATGGCACAAATTTGGCAGGATGCAAAACTTAAAAAGATCTGAAATTAACCGCCACCCAAACCAAATGAAATAAATTGCAAAGTCCTTGGGAACAAACAGCTGTAAACATATTGCTCCAAACTCATCCACAAAAGTATCCTTCCAGCCACTACCCTATGTAGACACCGTAAATCAGGAAAACAATCTACTCAACCTGATTGAACTCTAAACAATATTGCTGACCTTTAAACAATTTGACGCACAACCAAAATCAACAACAACATTGACTCATTGGCAACGCTGCATCCCAGAACTGTAAAGGCTGCCGAGCTTCAGAAAGTGCTAGAGGACCATGTAAATGGTAGTAAAGCTTACAGAAAAGCAGGAAGTAGAACGTGTAGCATAAAAAGAAAAATGAGTGCAGGAAGAATGGGAAGGGGGAAAGCTCGAGGGCAAGGGGAGGAGAGAAGTAGGAAGATTTGCAACCTCGATAACTGTCTTAATCATTATAATAATAACAGTGCAGAATAAATATGTTTATTGTTCAGTTAATTAAAACCACAACGATAGCAACATTAAAACAAATATCCATAAAAAAACGAGGTGTATCACTTTTTGTGTTGTCTAAAGATAAAACTATTTCTTATCATGTTTACACTTCTTCCTGTATAATGTAGACAAAACATTTGATAAAATTACCTAATATTAAAATATTATCTCAAGTTTTACGTCAAACAACCATTTTACCAGGCCGCTAGCCTTGTTTTGAATGTTCCTTTATTAGATTTTGAGGCTAATTAAGGGTCGACTAGGCTGCTCAGGAGCATTTTGATATATCAGTTCCTCAAGAGTAAGTGGTCCACTTAGCATAGTCTCCAATGTTACATCTTGTAACCAGTTAACCTTGCCACTAGTCTTTATTTGATAGTTCCTCATGTTTAACCCGTTGACCGCGGCGGGAATTCCACCGCGGGTGATTTATGACTGGGCGTGGTCAGGACGGCCCCCGGCCCTCCTCCGCACACGCCCACCATGACGTCGGACGGCTGAGGGCCGTCCGACGCACGCAAAGGTTTAATTAGGAGTTTGATCAAACAACAGTTAAGCTGTGGATCTTGCGGATCTAGACATTTTAATATTGCAGTTCTGCAAGACCGTACGCCTCTTGTGATGAGTGGCCCCCTTAACAATTTCCGGTGATCCTCGCCTATCGCTGGGCAGATACAGACTAAGTGAATAAAATCTTGCGTTGATGCTCCACAGAGACAACAAGATTTTGGGCCCTGATATTTCCAACGTGGCTGGTCTGCATTTGATGGCAATTTACCAAAGCGTATCACTATAATTTGATTTTAGATGGTAAAAAAATTGGCTGATCCAAATGTGCCGCCGGTTGCAGTTTTACATAGGATTGCAAGACCAACCATGCATGTGCCCGTCTGCTTAGGGTGGCCTTGTCCTCAAGCAATGAGTGTTGCTTTGCTCCGTTCTTCAAGATTTGCTGGAAAGTGGAATAAGGAAGGTTCTTCTACCAAAGATCGGCGATGTTTGTGACCTGTAGTGAAGTTTGAAGATATGCATAATAGGCAGACTGAGGATCATCTTGTAACGCAGTTCAGAGTGCATTATTGATTTCATTATCATGACATATCTTCTATGAAGCTGTTGCTGTTGTAAACCGAATTCTAGTCGAACCTGCGCCGGCGAGGCATTATGCGGAAGTGAAAAACTTTTTTGTTTGCTCGCGTTTGGAGTCTATCCAGAACCCCAGCATCTTTCCCAAACTGGACTTCGCTTCCATACGCAAGGGTGGGGAGTAGTTTTGCCTTCGTGATGGATAGTAATGGGGTGAGGGAGGGACCTTTTAATCTTTTTGAAATAGAGCAGAATGGGAATGTAAGTCCATTTCCCTTTTTTGTGTGGCCTCATTTTGTATTTGAAAAGTTAATCGTTTACCCAGATATAGTCCTAGATATTTGTAGCTGCTCTTTACTTCAAGATTCGAATTACCAAATTTAAAATAGGTTAATTTTGAATAGTTTTTTTATTGTATTTGTATTGCTTTTAATACAGAGAAAGAAAATAAAACAATCTTACAATAAACCGAAAGACAAAATGCTAAATTACATAATAGCACCTTAATATGGATCACTGAAATCAAAGGCAAATATGACGTCAAGAGTAACAATACAGAGCATGGTGACATTAAGAGGAGTGGCAGGGAGAGTGCGTACAGTATATTAATCACATGAACAGTACATCTGTAGTGAGGTATTCAGGCGGGACCCGGTAAACACACATAGCTACGGATGAGGTGGAGGTAAGCAGTTGCTGAGAGCCTGGATGATTGCATATGCAGTCCTAACTATTAAAGATACAAATAATACATAGTCATTGTCTAGTCCCCAGGAACCTCAGGTGTAGACTGCTGAGTGGCCTGATATTGCACAAACATACCCCAAAAACTCTTCGGGCAGTTAATAGGGGGGGGCAATTCGTTATACACAGCGGATTGGGTATTAGAGTACACCATGTCACGCTCCCACTCCGCCACCGTAGGTACCGGGCCCCTCATCCAGCACATCGCCAGTCGACGCTTGGCAAGTAGGAGACCCATTGCCACCAATTTGTGTGCAGCTTTCTTAAGAGGTTTGGTGTAGCCAAGGAGCGCTAATAGGGAAGCCGGAACAAGGGATAACCCTAGAATGTCGTTTGGCTTCTGAAAAATGAATTCCCAATATTGGAATACTAGTGGGCACTGCCATGCTTGGTGAAAAAAATCAACGTGTGGGAAATGATCTTACACAGGCACTGAGCGCTCAACAAAGCTGTCAAAGGTGGAATGACCAAGGGCTCCTGCGGGTCATCCCCTAGCCCCGCCCGTAAAGCATGCCGAGTGCGAAAGAAGTGAAATCAGGTGAGGGCGGAGTGTACACTGTCTTCACCTGCTATCTCAACCCAGGTGCCCAAACGCCCATAACGGAATAGATCGCCCATATGATATATACGTAATTTGTGAAGGGAATCCAGGGTACCCCTATCAGAGCTAAGCGCGAACCTTTGGCACCAATCAATACGCATATGTAGCAAATATAATTGCGCCCCGTCATAGAGCCTCAGGAACGCGTTCCATGCGTGTACAACGGAGTCAGTCGAGTCCAATATACCATTACGTCTAGTGAGGACCCATGTTAGGAGACGAGGCAATGAATAAGGGACGTTGACAACCTTTTCAATATGGAGATGAGGCAAATCTTGAGGACCATGTACCCAGCTATGGGCATAGGAGGCTTGTGCAGCTCTATAATACAGTTCAACGTTAAGGGCATTAAGTCCGCCGGTGGCATGTAGGAGCATATGCGTATCGAAGGCAACTCGCAGAGACTTTCCAACTGCGATCCATCAGGGAACTGCAGTCCCCGATGATCCATCAAGTGTTGGGGAACCCCTATGGGTATATTGAGGAACAAGAAGAATAAGCGGGGTAGAATAACCATTTTCATTAGATACTCTACCAGCCAAGGACAATGGGGGACGTATCCATCTATCCACATCATATCCTATCTTCTCTATTAATGTTCCATAGTTGGCCCTAAGTACCTCATCTGCATCAGGGTGAACCTGGATGCCTAGGTATCGCACCGGTTCAGTGGTCCACTGGAGTGGGAAATCAAGTGGAAACTGCACTGTGGAAGGCGTAAATGGGAACAGTATGGATTTATCCCAATTGATCTTTAGGCCGGAGAAACCCCCAAAGCATAGCTTTGGTCTCAGAGCCTCTGACGTATAAAAGCGTGTCCTCCGCATAAGCCGAGACAATGAAGATATAATGAGGAAAGCGAAGCCCTCTGTGACTGTGGTATTCCCGCAGTGCCCACAACAGTAGCTCAACAGCCACCGCATACAGCAATGGGGACAGTGGGCGCCCCTGCCTCGTGCCGCGTCAGATTGAAAAAGGGGCCGAAACCATATCCCTGTGCAAACCCGAGCCCCTGGGGAGTTGTATAACACCTACACCATTTGCAGGAATTTCACGCCGACCCCAATACGATCCAACACCGCATAAATAAACCTCCATTCGATGGAATCGAAAGCCTTCTCGGCATCTAAGAAGAGCGCGGCAGCTTTGACCTATGGGCGAACATGTTGCATTGCTCCAAAGACTGTGCAGAGATTTTGTGAGAGCGTGTGAGAAGTTGGCCTGATGTGCAGTGCTCACTATTCTAGTGATCACTATATATCAGTCCAAACAACCCTTATTGATGATTGGTTGTAAGTCAACCTTATAGACCAGCTATCCTAGTAGCATGGATACGAGCAGTCTAAGGCTAAGACTCTAGAGGGCGTGTTAAGCCAGCTGTTTTACCATCACATTACCCCTTGAACACCCAGTGAAAGGACACCACACAAGTGTTATGAAAATAAACAGTGTATTTATTAGAATCACAACAACCCTGTACTCTTTATGAGGACAGGGTGCTAGGCACACAACAAAACTCTTACGAAAATACTTAAGTTAGCACAGTATATACAAATGCCCGAGGGGCACGAAGAACCATATACTTTAAAAGTGGAATGCGAAATTACTAGCAGGTAAGTACAGTACTAATAGGCTTTGGAATCGCTAGGACTTGACTAGGGAATCGTTAGATTACTTCTAGGAGACCTAGGGGACTCGGGTGCAGAGTGTGCACTCTCACGCGGGATGCGGGACAAAGTCTATGGAAGCTAGTAACGCTAAAGTTAGTGTTCACGGGCGAACCCGACCTGGTAGGGAGAAAACGACAGTGGATCCTGACCCATGGATAGTGAGGCTATGCTGGGGCACCGAAATGCCGAAGTTACCTTGCCCAGGGGCTGCAGCTGCATAGGTCTCAAAAGACGTCGGGAATCCTCGTTGCCGGACCAGGAGCCTGGAAGAAAGATGCTGGCAGGCGACCAGTGAAGATTGTTCGAAGTGATCTAAGCCTGGATCTGGAAGATGGATGACACCTGAAAGCAGAGGGGACCAAGTTCGTGACTACTAGCCAGTAGTCAGTGGGCACCAGGAGGGCACCGGATGGTAGTCACCTCGACTAGGTGAGTGGGCGACGCTGGCTCTGCAGATCTCACGGACCAGGAGGCGTTGTCGGCGACCAGGGTGGAGAGGCGAGCTGTCCCACGATGGATGAAGCTGTCGGCGTCGAAGTTACCCAGGATTGGGCAACAAGCCTTGGCTAATTCATGCCCACGCGGTGGACTCAAAATGGCGTCTGGAGTGGACCAGGAGGGTCCGGGGTGCTCCTCTTCGGGAAGGGAGCAAGGGCCAGTCTGGAGCAACCAGACCAGCAGCAGTGATGTCGTCGGGCGTCGTTCAGAAGGCCACAAGCCAGCGGGCTAGTAGCCAAACAACGCGGTGAGCAGCAAAAAGCAGAAGGGCCCCACGCAGATCGTGGAGATGCTGGGAGGCTGCACTTCGGTGCTGGAGCTGCTCAGGGTCGGGGCTTCTCGGACCCCAAAGCACTCACCAGGAAATTACTCGGCGGGCTTGCTGTGCAGAAGTCGTGCAGTCTTGCAGATGGCCGGTCCCTCGAGGTCTCGTCGCACCCACGGTCCTCAGCTGGGCTGTAGAGGTGGGTAGAGGTCAGAGGTGCCAGGGAAGCCGGTTCTCGTCGAGCTGGGCAGTCGGATTCCGGAGGAAGGACTTGCAGCAGACCGCAGCGTTCTTGCGATGGTGCCTGCGGATGCAGGGTGACTACTCCTTAGCCACAAGGGAGAAATCTTAGGAAGAAGTCTTGAGTTCCTTTCGTAGAAAGTAGTTTCAGGATTCAAAGATGATCTAATTTGGAAGGGGGCCTGCTCCTACCTTTATCTGGGAAAAGGGGGCTGGCACGCGAATAAGTCCTGCCCTAGGGGTGGGACCAGGAGGGGGGTGGTTACACCCACTTCCTTGGCGGGCTTTTCCCCAGCACAGGGTCTGGAGTGTCCCTGGAACTGGTTCAAGCCAGCCTATGCACAGTGAGCACCGGGGTGCCACGTGCAGTCACCTTCCTCTGAAGCCCTGCCTACCTACAATACACAAAATCCTGTCTGGGACGGTGCTGGCACCGCCCCTGGCAGGAAACCCTTTGTCCTTATCTCCTGCTCTGGGAGGACTCCCAGCAGCAGGAGGGCAGACTTGTGTCTCGGTGGCAGCATCCATTTTGTGGATGCTAAGGCTCTGTCTGACTTTAACCGGGGTTAGGGGTTACATACATGTCGTGTCCCTCTAGAAGGGTGGAATGCTAACCCCGTCGCCAGAATTGGCGAGGGGTTAGTATTCCAATTCGTATGACACCTTACTCGACATGTTTTGATAAAGCGATACCAGAGTTGGCATATAACCGCGAGGATTATAATGCACTTAAGAGTATATGGTATGCGATATCATGGAAACGGCTACGGGATGGATCCCGAAAGCCGCAGACAGGCTCAGCTCATGCCAGAGCACCATCTCACACGATTCCAAGCACTCTGCCTTCAGGATTGTTAAGGCCTGCCATAGGAGTGACTGATAGGAGATCTGTGTGTCCATTTTAGGGTTAGATATAGGTATACTATATCTAAAGCAAAGGGTGAGTACACCACCTTGCCCCAGCTGTCGTGCAGCCAGTTGTGTCAGTTTAGTTAGTCAGCCCAGGGGTGGCATAATACATGCTTCAGCCCCTGGGAGACTTCTGGGTACACCTCAGCCCTGGGTACAGGGACTTGGAGAGGGCCCAGTGCCAATTCAGTACCTGAGTACAATTTGGATAGAGAGAACAGCTAGGCTGTGGGTCTGATTAGCAGGCCCACAGCCAGGGAAAGTCGTAAACCAGTGCAGCAAAAAGCAAAAATCTGGGTGATCATAGGATTGCAGACCCTACTCTCCTACATGACCCCCCCCAAACTTTGGGACAATAAACTAACCTTGACCAGGTGAGTCTTCTTGCTCTAAGTGGAAATACCTGGAGAGCCCATCAGCATTGCTGTGATCAGTACCAGGTCTATGCTCCACTGTAAAATCCATCCCCTGTAGGGAGATGGACCACCTAAGCAGTTTGGGGTTTTCACCCTTCATCTGATTTAGCCACAAGAGGGGCTTATGGTCTGTCTGAATGGTGAAGTGAGTGCCAAACAAGTAGGCCCTCAGCTTCTTCAGGGCCCAGACCACAGCAAAGGCCTCCCTCTCAATAGCTGACCAATTTTTCTCTCTGGGTGTCAACCTCCTACTAATGAAAGCAATAGGCTGATCATTACCATCAAAATTCAGTTGAGACAGAACAGCCCCCACACCCAACTCAGAAGCATCTGTTTGGACAATGAATGGCTTGGAGTAATCTGGACTCTTTAGGATAGGTGCTGTGCACATGGCCTGCTTTTGGTCATTGAATGCTTTCTGACAGCTTGCTGTCCACTGAACTTTCTTTGGCATCTTTTTGCTTGTCAGGTCATTAAGAGGGGTCACTATGGACCCATAATTTCTGACAAACTTCCTATAGTACCCAGTCAGGCCCAAGAAAGCTCGAACCTGAGTCTGGGTGATTGGAGGAGTCCAGTCCTTGATGGCCTGTATCTTACTCTCCAGTGGCTGAACCTGGCCTCCACCTACAAGGTGGCCCAGGTATACAACCTGTGTCTGCCCTATCTGGCACTTTGTGGCCTTGATAGTGAGGCCTGCCTTTTGCAGAGCCTCTAACACTTTCCTCAGGTGGACCAGGTGATCCTCCCAGGTGGAGCTAAAGACAGCAATATCGTCTAGATATGCTGCACAGAAGTCACCCAGCCCAGTGAGGACTTGATTCACCAACCTTTGGAAGGTGGCAGGTGCATTTTTCAGTCCAAAGGGCATTACCACAAACTGATAATGCCCCCCAGGGGTAGAAAATGCTGTCTTGGGTTTGGCCTAATCAGCTAACCTGATTTGCCAATACCCAGCTGTCAAATCAAATGTACTTAAGAAGTTGGCAGAAGCCAATTTATCTATAAGTTCATCTGCTCTTGGTATTGGGTGGGCATCAGTCTTAGTGACTGCATTGAGGCCTCTGTAGTCTACGCAAAACCTCATCTCTTTCTTACCACCCTGGGTGTGAGGCTTTGGCACTAGAACTACTGGGCTAGCCCAAGGGCTATCTGAGGGCTCAATGACTCCCAGCTCCAACATTTTCTGCACTTCAGTTTTGATGCAGTCTCTAACATGATCAGGCTGTCTGTAGATTTTACTCTTGACAGGCAGACTGTCTCCAGTGTCAACATCATGGGTACACCAATCAGTTTGGCTGGGTGTCAGAGAGAACATATGTCTGAAGGATTGCAGGACTTGCCTGCAATCCTGTTGCTGATGTTCAGTGAGGCTGCCACAAAAGACAACACCATGAACTGATCCATCATCAGGATTCTGAGTGAGCAGGTCTGGGAGAGGATCACTCTCTTCCTCCTGTCCCTCATCTGTGGCCATGAGCAAGCTCATGTCCTTCCTGTCAACATATGCCTTGAGCCTGTTAACATGGAGCACTCTGAGAGGGCTCCTGGGAGTTCCAAGGTCCACCAAGTAGGTAACCTCTCCCTTTTGCTCAATGATGGTGTGGGGCCCTCACCATTTGTCTTTCAGAGCTGCTGGGGCCACTGGCTCCAGCACCCACACCTTCTGTCCTGGCTGGTACACAGTCAGAACAGCCTTTTGGTCATGCCAAGCTTTTTGAAGTTCTTGGCTGGCCTCCAGGTTTTTAGATGCCTTCTCCATATACTCAGCCATCCTGGAGCGGAGACCAAGTACATAGTCCACTATGTTGGTTGCAGGCTTTTTGAGAGGTCTCTCCCATCCTTCCTTCACCAAACACAGGGGTCCTCTTACAGGATGCCCATACAGAAGCTCAAAAGGGCTGTAGCCAACCCCCTTCTGTGGGACCTCTCTGTAAGCAAACAAGAGGCAGGGGATCAGGACATCCCATCTTCTCCTAAGAGTTTCAGGTAGCCCATGAATCATCCCTTTGAGGGTCCTGTTGAATCTCTCAACAAGCCCATTGCATTGTGGGTGGTAGGGTGTGGTGAACTTGTAGTTCACACCACACTCCTTCCACATTGCAGTCAGATATCCTGACATGAAGTTTGTACCTCTGTCAGAAACAACCTCCTTAGGGAAGCCCACTCTGGAGAACACTCCAACTAGGGCCCTTGCCACTACAGGTGCTGTAGTGGTCCTAAGTGGAATAGCTTCAGGGTACCTGGTGGCATGATCCACTACCACCAGTATAAACTTGTGCCCTAATGCTGTCTGGGGTTCCATTGGACCAACAATGTCAATCCCCACTCTTTCAAAGGGAACCCCCACCACAGGTAGTGGTATGAGGGGATCCTTTGTTGTGCCACCTGACTTACCACTGGCTTGGCAAGTGACACAGGAGCGACAAAACTCCTTGGTATTCTCATTCATATGGGGCCAGTGAAAGTGTGAGACAAGCCTGTCCCAAGTCTTTGTCTGACCTAAATGACCTGCAAGGGGAATCTCATGGGCCAAGGTGAGAAGGAAACCTCTCAGAGACAAGGGGATGACCAGCCTCCTGGTTGCACCAGGCTTGGGGTCTCTTGACTCAGAGTACAGGAGTCCATCTTCCCAGTATACCCTGTGGGCACCTGTGGCATTCCCTGCAGCCTCAGCAGCAGCCTGCTGTCTGAGGGGTTCAAGGGAAGGGCAGTCTAACTGTGCCTTCCCCAGGTCTGCTCTGGAGGGTCCCCCTGAGCCCAGAAACTCAACTTGATCAAGTTCAAGCTCTTTAGGCTCAGTTTCCCTCAGCTCTCTCAGATCAGCCTCCTCAGAGACTTGATCCTCAACCTGGGGCAAGGGGGAAGGCAAAGCCTTACCCTTACTGCTCTTCTTCTTGGAAGGTGTCTGGTCCATAATTTCAGGATCCAGCACCTGTTCAGTGGGGCATTTTCTGGCCTGTGACCTAGTCACAGCAAGCACATGTGCTGGCAAGCCTAACATTTCCATGTGAGTCCTCTGCTCCACTTCTGACCATTGTGATGACTCCAAATCATTGCCCAACAAACAATCAACTGGGAGGTCTGAACTGACTACAACTTTCTTTTGTCCCTTCACTCCACCCCAGGAGGAAGCCACAATTGCCACACTATGACTAGTAGTGACATTGCTGGCATTGGTCACCAGGAAATCAGTACCTGGCATGATCTGTCCAGGGTCCACAAAGTTAGGTGTCACCATGGTGACACTGGCACAAGTGTCCCTATAGGCCTGAGCCATTTTGCCATTAATCAAAGGCGTCTGCCTGTATTTGCCCAAAGTATTGGGACTTATCTCAGGGGATATATCCATATCCCCTGTACAGACAAGGACAGCCTGAGTGAGTGTGCCAACTAAGTTGTCAGACCCCTCAGTTCCCAAGGTTAACCCAACTAATGCCTTGGGAGGTACACTACCACTACTGACTGTACTAGGGGGTGCAGTTGCCTTAGGGGCTGTAGTGGCAGGAGTTTGTCCTCCTCTTTTGGTGCACTCACTAAACCAGTGAGATTTACTTTTGCAGTACTGGCACCACCTTTTTGACAGGCCTTCTTGAGTCTTCTTCTTCTGGGAAGCCTGACCCCCACCCTCTTTGGTTTGTTGGGGACCTGGTGAAGACTTCTGGTCATTTTGTTCACTCTTTGCATTACCCTTCTGGTCTGCTTTCTTCTGACCACCCTAGTTCTGGTTCTGGTTCTGCTTGATCCTTGTCCTGACCCATTTGTCTGCCTTCTTTCCCAATTCTTGGGGAGAGGTCAGATCTGAATCAACAAGGTGCTGGTGCAACAACTGGTTCTGACAATTGTTTAAAATTTGTTCTCTCATCATAAGATTATACAATCCTGTGTAATCTGTAACCTTGCTACCCAGCAACCAGCCCTCCAAAGCCTTAGTGGCACTATCCACAAAGTCAGACCAGTCCTGAGACTGAGTTTTCTGGGTGTCTCTGAACAGCAACCTGTACTGCTCAGTGGTTAAACCAAACCCATCAATCAGTGCATTTTTCAGGACCTGGTAATCATTAGCATCCTCCACTCTTGTAGTGAGGAGCTTATCTCTACCTTTACCATCAAAGGAGAGCCACAGTATAGCTGCCCACTGACTTCGGGGAATGCACTGCACAGTGCAGGCCCTCTCCAAAGCAGCCATCCATTTCTGGATATCATCCCCTTGCTTAAAGGGGGGCACTATTTTAGTCAGGTGTTTAGTATGTAAACCCTTCTCTCTATCTCTTGGGAGATTGCTGCCACCAGTGGGAGCTAGCCCACTCATCTGCTGCTCTCTAGCAAAAGCAAGCTTTTCTTTGGCCAGGGCAAGTTCTTCCCTTTCAATCCTCAGAGCAGCCTGTCTCATTCTAGCTTCATGCTCTATTCTCTGAGGGGAAGTCACTCTCCTCTGTGGAGAGTTCCTCCTCCTCTGGGAAGAGGCATTAGAGTGCAGAGATCTATTGGAGTCCCTAGAAAGAGATCTATCTCTCCTAACTCCAAGGTTAGGCCCACTTCGGGTTAGTACTGGGGGGCCCCCAGATCCTAGCCCAAGTAAGTCTAAGTTGGCCCTGGTTAGCCTTCTGACTACCTCAAGACCTTTGTCTACCTCATCCCCAGAGAGTTCCTCTTGATCCTCCTCCTCAACTGCAGTAGCAGTGTTGGGGAGGTCTGGATCCCCAGAGGTTCCCTCTAAGGCTGGCATATTCTCATGTAACTGAGAAATCTTTCTGGCATCATATGTCTCTAAGAGACCTATCAGAAAGGGAATGGTGGGGTTAGACCCCTGCTTCAGTTTCCTGGAGGTACAGACTTGTCTCATCTCCTGAAAACTGAGAGCTGCATATCTTGAAGTGACCTGTGGAGGGTCAACACTGACCAGGGGAGTCTCAGTAGATTCTCCCTGGGTAGACATGCTTTTCTAGTGAGGTGTAAGTGGTGCACTTACCTACACTATGTGTTTGCCTACTGATCCCTTGCTAGAGTTGTAGTTTAGGGTGTGCTAGGCCCTAGGAGCTACAACAGCTGGTTCAGTAGAACTCAGAGTATTCTAAGCTAAGTTATATGTACCTTTAGTACTTATGTGATCTTTCACAAGATATTCTTAGGATATGTGTGGTAAAACAACAGCAAGCTCAAATCCCAACCGCTGCTCACCAATGTGAGAAGTTGGCCTGATGTGCAGTGCTCACTATTCTAGTGATCACTATATATCAGTCCAAACAACCCTTATTGATGATTGGTTGTAAGTCAACCTTATAGACCAGCTATCCTAGTAGCATGGATACGAGCAGTCTAAGGCTAAGACTCTAGAGGGCGTGTTAAGCCAGCTGTTTTACCATCACATTACCCCTTGAACACCCAGTGAAAGGACACCACACAAGTGTTATGAAAATAAACAGTGTATTTATTAGAATCACAACAACCCTGTACTCTTTATGAGGACAGGGTGCTAGGCACACAACAAAACTCTTACGAAAATACTTAAGTTAGCACAGTATATACAAATGCCCGAGGGGCACGAAGAACCATATACTTTAAAAGTGGAATGCGAAATTACTAGCAGGTAAGTACAGTACTAATAGGCTTTGGAATCGCTAGGACTTGACTAGGGAATCGTTAGATTACTTCTAGGAGACCTAGGGGACTCGGGTGCAGAGTGTGCACTCTCACGCGGGATGCGGGACAAAGTCTATGGAAGCTAGTAACGCTAAAGTTAGTGTTCACGGGCGAACCCGACCTGGTAGGGAGAAAACAACAGTGGATCCTGACCCTTGGATAGTGAGGCTATGCTGGGGCACCGAAATGCCGAAGTTACCTAGCCCAGGGGCTGCAGCTGCATAGGTCTCAAAAGACGTCGGGAATCCTCGTTGCCGGACCAGGAGCCTGGAAGAAAGATGCTGGCAGGCGACCAGTGAAGATTGTTCGAAGTGATCCAAGCCTGGATCTGGAAGATGGATGACACCTGAAAGCAGAGGGGACCAAGTTCGTGACTACTAGCCAGTAGTCAGTGGGCACCAGGAGGGCACCGGATGGTAGTCACCTCGACTAGGTGAGTGGGCGACGCTGGCTCTGCAGATCTCACGGACCAGGAGGCGTTGTCGGCGACCAGGGTGGAGAGGCGAGCTGTCCCACGATGGATGAAGCTGTCGGCGTCGAAGTTACCCAGGATTGGGCAACAAGCCTTGGCTAATTCAAGCCCACGCGGTGGCGTCTGGAGTGGACCAGGAGGGTCCGGGGTGCTCCTCTTCGGGAAGGGAGCAAGGGCCAGTCTGGAGCAACCAGACCAGCAGCAGTGATGTCGTCGGGCGTCGTTCAGAAGGCCACAAGCCAGCGGGCTAGTAGCCAAACAACGCGGTGAGCAGCAAAAAGCAGAAGGGCCCCACGCAGATCGTGGAGATGCTGGGAGGCTGCACTTCGGTGCTGGAGCTGCTCAGGGTCGGGGCTTCTCGGACCCCAAAGCACTCACCAGGAAATTACTCGGCGGGCTTGCTGTGCAGAAGTCTTGCAGATGGCCGGTCCCTCGAGGTCTCGTCGCACCCACGGTTCTCAGCTGGGCTGTAGAGGTGGGTAGAGGTCAGAGGTGCCAGGGAAGCCGGTTCTCGTCGAGCTGGGCAGTCGGATTCCGGAGGAAGGACTTGCAGCAGACCGCAGTGTTCTTGCGATGGTGCCTGCGGATGCAGGGTGACTACTCCTTAGCCACAAGGGAGAAATCTTAGGAAGAAGTCTTGAGTTCCTTTCGTAGAAAGTGGTTTCAGGATTCAAAGATGATCTAATTTGGAAGGGGGCCTGCTCCTACCTTCATCTGGGAAAAGGGGGCTGGCACGCGACTAAGTCCTGCCCTAGGGGTGGGACCAGGAGGGGGGTGGTTACACCCACTTCCTTGGCGGGCTTTTCCCCAGCACAGGGTCTGGAGTGTCCCTGGAACTGGTTCAAGCCAGCCTATGCACAGTGAGCACGGGGTGCCACGTGCAGTCACCTTCCTCTGAAGCCCTGCCTACCTACAATACACAAAATCCTGTCTGGGACGGTGCTGGCACCGCCCCTGGCAGGAAACCCTTTGTCCTTATCTCCTGCTCTGGGAGGACTCCCAGCAGCAGGAGGGCAGACTTGTGTCTCGGTGGCAGCATCCATTTTGTGGATGCTAAGGCTCTGTCTGACTTTAACCAGGGTTAGGGGTTACATACATGTCGTGTCCCTCTAGAAGGGTGGAATGCTAACCCCGTCGCCAGAATTGGCGAGGGGTTAGTATTCCAATTCGTATGACACCTTACTCGACATGTTTTGATAAAGCGATACCAGAGTTGGCATATAACCGCGAGGATTATAATGCACTTAAGAGTATATGGTATGCGATATCATGGAAACGGCTAAGGGATGGATCCCGAAAGCCGCAGACAGGCTCAGCTCATGCCAGAGCACCATCTCACACGATTCCAAGCACTCTGCCTTCAGGATTGTTAAGGCCTGCCATAGGAGTGACTGATAGGAGATCTGTGTGTCCATTTTAGGGTTAGATATAGGTATACTATATCTAAAGCAAAGGGTGAGTACACCACCTTGCCCCAGCTGTCGTGCAGCCAGTTGTGTCAGTTTAGTTAGTCAGCCCAGGGGTGGCATAATACATGCTTCAGCCCCTGGGAGACTTCTGGGTACACCTCAGCCCTGGGTACAGGGACTTGGAGAGGGCCCAGTGCCAATTCAGTACCTGAGTACAATTTGGATAGAGAGAACAGCTAGGCTGTGGGTCTGATTAGCAGGCCCACAGCCAGGGAAAGTCGTAAACCAGTGCAGCAAAAAGCAAAAATCTGGGTGATCATAGGATTGCAGACCATACCAGGAGGGGCATCTCCGGGGGTCTTTATTGGGCTTTAGAAGAGTGATAATTAACGCCTCATGCATAGATGGGGGCTTAATGCCATATGCAGCCATCTTGGAATAAAGTGATTAGGTGTGGAATGAGGAACTCGCTGTAGGCTTTATAAAAGGAGAAGGATATCAAGCCCAGGGGCGCTGCCCTCGTGCATCAAGCCCAGAGCAAGGCGAATCTCCACCGCTTCGATAGGCAGCATCAAGATCTCTCTGTGCCAGTTGTGTAGCCAGGGAAGCTGTATATATATATATATATATATTTTTTTTTCTTATAGAGCGCTCGGCTACTCGGGCAGAGTGTCCCGGCGCTATACAGATCTGTAGAGGAGTGACCAGAAAAAACACAGGCAGAATTATTGTCCAAACAGCCAAGTCTTAAGCCCCTTCCTAAAGGACAACAGATTGTCTAATTTCCTGAGGGAGAGGGGCAGTTTGTTCCAAAGTTGGGGGCCAGCAATCTGTATGAACGACCTCCAATGCGCGCTCGTTTAGTTGCAGGGACAGCAGCCAGTGCTTGACAGGCAGAGCGAAGAGATCTAGAAGGAAAATAGGACCTCACTCTATTCCTTAGGTAGACAGCACCGATGCCGTGCAGAGATTTAAAGGCCATAGTGAGAGTCTTAAAGTGCGTTATTCCAAATAGTTAGTGATATCGTCGTCTCTTGGGGCAAGTTTGGAGCTATACAGCTCCTGGTAATGAGAGCGAAACTGCCCATTAATGTCAGAAGGTTGCGTCAGGTTCAACCCATTGTCTCCCTCCACCTCAGCAAGCCGCCGGCGAGCCACTGCCGCCAGAATGGAGCCAGGCCGATTAGCCTCACCATAAGCCCTGGCGGAAGCTTATTTGCCCATGTGCTTGACCTCGCTATCCGCCGCCTCATGGAAGTCGGCAAGTATGGCCTTTAGCAGGTCGCGTAACTCAGGGTCATCAGAATGTAGCAGACGTAAATCAGAGAGCCGAGCCTCCAGCAGTGCAAGCCGGTCTGACACTTAACCCGGTCACCCCACTCACCACACGGCCCCCGTGTGCCCTGGTCACCGCTGCTGCCCTTCTTGCCGCCACTCCTGCTGGCTGGGCTTCCGCCCTCAGGCCTGCCCGCTCGCCGCTTCCTGTGACTGTTTTTCCCGCCGCTGCTTTTCCCGCCACTCCCTCCATGACAGCTTTTTCCCGCCATTGTCCCCCCCGCTCACCGCCGCCGCTCCTCTGCGACCCCGCCCCCCCTTCCTTCTTCTCTGTCCTCTTTCGCCACCCCGCTCCCGCCTTCCAGCTGCTCCTCCCTCCCACTTCGCCATATATGGCGGGGACCGCGCGTACGTGCATCAGCCACGCGCAACGGGCGCGCCAAAGGCAAGCCCATCTACGCCAGTCCATGCCTGGACCGTGCCTAGCACCAGGACCCCTGGCCCCCGACGATGCCAGCCCACACGACGGACCTACGACGCCGCCACCCTCAACGCACTCAAACCTGGCCGGAACGCCGCATGCTACCGAGCCACCCCGAAACGTACCCATGGACCCTTCACCTGCCAAGCCTGCAATTAAACCTGCCTCCGAACCTGCACTGCACCCGAAAGGCCAGGCACCAGCAACAACCACCTCAAGTGCATCCTGTTCAACACCCGCTCCGTCCACAGACACGCCGTCGAACTCTGGAACCTGCTCGACACAACATCACCAGACGTCGCCTTCCTCACGGAAACCTGGTTGAACGCCTCCTCAGCGCCCGCCATAGCCATCCCGGACGGATACAAGATCACCCGGAGGGACCGCGTCAACCAGACTGGAGGAGGCATCGCCATCGTCCACAGAAGCACCATCCGCATCACGACCAACTCCGACGACACCCTCCCCCTTGCCAAGCACCTTCACTTCCAGATACACTCCGACCCCAAGACCACCCTCAGAGGCACTCTCATCTACAGACCCCCGGGACCACGCACACAATTCAGCGAAGCCATCGCAGACTTCATCAGCCCGCACGCCCTCACCTCCTTAGACTACATCCTCCTAGGGGACCTCAACTTCCACCTGGAGAACAACAAGGACAGCAACACCACCACCCTGCTGGACAATCTCACCAACCTCGGACTCAAGCACCTGGTGAACACCCATACCCATTATGCCGACCACACGCTTCACCCCGTCTTCTCCTCTAGCAAGCACATCTCCTTCTGCCACTCCACCGGACTTCATTGGACTGATCACAGCTGCGTCCACTTCAACTTCAGGAGAACCACGACCCACCACCACCCGCAACAGTTTTCCCGCAGTAGCTGGAGCAAGATCACCGCCGACCAGCTCACCACCTCCCTCAGCCAGAACCCTCCCGCCAACACAACGGACCCCAATGAAGCAGCCCGCAACTTCACACAGTGGCTCACCAACTGCGCCGACGACCTCGCACCTCTGAAGAACCCACACAGAAGACCCGGCAGCAAGAAAGCCTCGTGGTTCACCAACGAACTCAAAACCTCCAACTGCCGCACCCTCGAAAAAGCCTGGCGACACGACCAGACTACAGAAAACATGACAGCCCTCAAGAACGCCACCCACATACACCACCAGTTGATCCGCACCACCAAAAGGACAACATTCAAAGAACGACTGGACAACAACACCCACAACAGCAAGGAACTCTTCAGCATCGTCAAAGAGCTCTCCAACCCCAGCACTGGAAACAGCGACATCACACCCTCGCAAGACCTCTGCGACTCACTCGCCTCGTTCTTCCACCGCAAGATCGCCGACATACACAACAGCTTCGCCGCACAGACCACCCACCCAACCACCGAACCAACGCCCCCCACCACCACCCTCTGCAACTGGACCCCGGTCAGCACCGAAGACACCACCCGCACGATGAACACCATCCACTCCGGCTCCCCTACCGACCCCTGCCGCCACCACGTCTTCAACAAGGTCGGCTCCATCATCGCACCCCAACTCCGGGACATCATCAACATCTCGTTCACCACCGCCACCATCCCGGAGAGCTGGAAGCATGCCAAGCTCAGCGCCCTCCTGAAGAAACCGACAGTTGACCCCACCGACCTCAAGAATTTCCGCCCCATCACGTTCCTCCCTTTTCCTGCCAAAGTCGCCGAGAAGACCGTCAACAAACAGCTCGCCGCCTTCCTCGAGACAAACGGATCCCTCGACCCCTCACAGTCCGGTTTCCGAGCTAACCACAGCACCGAGACCGCCCTCATCGCAGCCACCGACGACATCAGATCCCTGCTTGACAACGGGGAAACAGCTGCCCTCATCCTCCTGGACCTCTCTGCAGCGTTTGACACAGTATGCCACCGCACTCTGATACAGCGCCTCAGCAACATCGGAATCCAAGAGAAGGAGCTGGAGTGGATCATCTCGTTCCTCGCCGGAAGAACCCAGAGAGTCCGCCTCCCCCCCCGTTCCAATCCGCGGCCACCGAAGTCATGTGCGGCGTACCTCAAGGATCCTCGCTCAGCCCCACCCTCTTCAACGTCTACATGAGCCCCCTCGCAGCCATCGCACGCCAATACAACCTGAACATAATTTCCTACGCCGACGACACCCAGCTGATCCTCTCCCTCACCAACGACCCTGCCACCGCCAGAGCCAGAGCCAGCCTACATGAAGGAATGAAAGACATCGCCGAGTGGATGAAGAACAGCCGCCTGAAACTGAACTCAGAAAAGACGGAAGTCCTCATCCTGGGATCATCCCCCTCCACCTGGGACGACTCCTGGTGGCCTCCTGCCCTGGGCACCACCCCCAGGCCGACGGACCACGCACGAAACCTGGGTTTCATTCTGGACTCCTCCCTCTTGATGACCAAACAAGTCAACACCGTCTCGTCATCCTGTTTCAACACCCTGCGCATGCTCCGAAAGATCTTCCGATGGATCCCCACCGAAACCAGGTAGACAGTCACCCAGGTCCTCGTCACCAGCCGACTGGACTACGGGAACACCCTCTACGCTGGAACCACAGCCAAACTACAGAAAAGACTCCAGCGCGTACAGAACGCCTCCGCACGACTCATCCTGGACATCCCCCGCCACAACCACATCTCCGCCCACTTGAGAGACCTGCACTGGCTCCCCGTCAGCAAAAGAATCACGTTCAGACTCCTCACCCACGCACACAAGGCTCTCCACGACCTGGGCCCCAAGTACCTCAACAACCGCCTCACTTTCTACACGCCCACCCACCAGCTGCGATCGACCAGCCTCGCCCTCGCCACCGCCCAACGCATTCGCAGAGCCACCGCCGGAGTAAAATCCTTCGCCTACCTGGCGGCCAAGACATGAAACTTCCTCCCCATCCACATACGGCTGACCCAGGACCACCTCTCCTTCGGGAAGCAACTCAAGACCTGGCTTTTCGAGCAGTAACTGACCCCTCCCCTCCCAGCGCCTTGAAACCCTAGCGGGTGAGTAGCACGCTTTATAAATCTGTTTGATTGATTGATTGATTGATCACGAATAGTGCAGAGTACGCCCGCATGCTTACTAATAGCGATTCCTCTAATGAAGACTTTGAATGCCTCCCACTCTGTGGTGAAGGAGTCAACCGATCCCACATTGGTCTCGAAATAGCCAGAAATCACCTCGAGCAGCTTGGAATGGAAAACAGAGTCCAGCAGTGAAAAGGACGGGAACCGCCACAAGAACGGGGGAGGAGTGCAAGGAGGCACCGCGACTACAACCGTAATGGGGGAGTGATCAGAGAAAGAATGCGCAAGGACTGAGCAATTCATCACCTTGGATTGCGAAATAAACCAGTAGTCGATGCACGTGTGAATATCATACTGTGCTGAATAATGTGTGTACCCTCCATGAGTAGCTGAATGGGAGCGCCAAACATCTGCCGGTTGGAGCTGTAGGGCAGCATCCTGCACCACCCTTGCCGATGCAGAGACAGGGCGACCAGGGCCTCTGGAGCGATCCAGAGTCGTATTCATTATAAAGTTAAAGTCCCCTCCCCAGAATATCGGTAGAGCACAATGATCTTTTATTAGGTCAAAGAGGGACTGATAGAACCCAGGATCATCAAAATCAGGGCCATATAAGTTAACCACAAGGAACTCCCATTGAGGGCTATGACAGCGGGATATAACAAACCTGCCCGTTGAATCTGTGAGCAAGGGAGCTAATTGAAAACCAGCCTTGGGGTTTAGCCAAGTCAAAACTCCCCTAGCATGGGAAGTGAAGCAAGCCGCATGTGAGACCCCGCCAACTTTCTACCAGAGAGGAGTGCAGCGACAGGGGGCAGGTGCGTCTCCTGAAGCAGCGCCAAATCAACCTCCTTTCACTTCAAATAAGCAATAATCTTCCTCACTTTTTGCTGGCCATTTAAATCTCGAACATTCCACGACATAAGGGTCACACTGGTGGGTAATTTGGGCCTAGTACGAGGATCACCCATTTTGACAACCGGCACTAGCAATGTGAATCACAACCCTCACCACACCAATCTCCACGTAGACCATGGAGACGCCATTCGTACACGTGATCCATGCAAAAGGAAAATAAAAGAAAAAAATGAAAAGGACTAAAACCCTGGTGCCAGCCTCCCCCCTCCCACGCCCTGCATTCCCCAACTGTGCAGTGGAAGACCATCCCCCCAAGAACCTAGAAAAACAATAGGACCATAATACAATCCAGCCTGAAAAATCACATAAAAAACGTGAACCAATAAAAATACCAGCAGGTAACGCAGTGAGGCAGATGTTACCCAGCAGCACAAACTGTACCAAACCCCCCGCCACAACACCGCATACAAGGGATAGGGAAGTTCTCTGACTTCCTGATAACAGAGTGTAGGACAACAGCACCTATCAAAGAGAACTATCTTGTGTCGTCATCAGCAGCAAATGAAATAAACACCACTGCAAAAGTGATTTAAGACAATGGCCCTTCCAAACAGGGGCATGTCCAGTGACATGGGGCAGCAGTGCTAAAAGAGGACAGACCTAGAGCAAGCACCCCACAACTGTGAAAATGAGGCACAATAGGCAACCTGCAATTTATGAAGAAACGGCATGAAAAAACAACTCGACCATGCAGATCAATGACCAAGGGATAAACAAAATATTCTAGCATTCAGAGTATGACAACAGCAGCTCAGTTATTGTCGTCAAGAGCACTAGGTGCCTCCTGCAATGTAGGTGAGGCAGTCTGACCCTTCGCCCGTTTGCCAGCCCTCTCCCAGTCGTGAAGCGCTTTCTGAAGCGACTGCATATCAGCATATACTCGGAGTTTGCCATCAAAAACAACCTTGAGAAGCGCAGGGTACAACATGGCGTACTCAATTTGTTGATCATGCAATTTACGCTTCAATAGGATGAATTGTCACCTGGCTTCCTGGAATTTGAGGCTGAAATCTGGGAACAGGGAGATGGAAGAGCCCTCAGAGCGCCCAACTCTCGTGCCCTCCGCAGCGCAGTGTCCCTGTCACGATAGTTCAGACGTTTCGCAACTATAGGCCGAGACCGGGTACCTGGCGGGAGGGCCGAGTGAGCGATGGGTCCTCTCAACAACAAAGAAATGGGAGAAAGTGTCTGCTCCCAGAAGGGTGGTCAAGAGCTTTTCAACAAAAGTTTCCATCATCCTGGTCTCCGTAGATTCTGCCAAACTTGTAATGCAAAGTTTACTGCGTTGCGAGCGGGCTTCTAAGTCCTCAGCCCGATCCTGCAACGCGGCCAACGTGTGCTTCATTTGCTTTTGGGTGCCACCGGTGTCTGTCTGGGCCTCCTCAACCTCCGCTATGCGACGCTCCGCCATGTTAATCCGTTCTGTGTGCTTGTCGACCAGTTCGGATATCCTGTCCATTCTGTAGGCCAGTGTGTCAATTTTAGAGTCAATGACAGTGAGCCCTTTTTGCATGGTCGCAATAATCTGTTTGATGTCACTCACCAGATAGTCAACAGGAGTCTCTAAGTCAGGGGGCACCGTATCAGTTGCGTCCTCATGGCATCGGACTTACGGTGCTCAAAGGTGAGCTTAGGTTGGGACTTATCTGGTTTCCCCTTCGCAAGGTTTGCACTCTGAAAGAACGCACCACACCTGGACGCTAAGCCGGATCCTGGAGCAAGGGACACCACAGAGCTGAGCTGGCAGGGATGGCGAGGTACACCCCGAACGGAGAGGCAAGCCAGCGGCAGACGCACTGGGGCCACAATTCGGATAAGGGGCCTGGGGGGGGGCGGAAGGGGTGCAGGGCAAGAGAACTACACTCTCAGAGACAGCAACCACCAACCAGAGAAACGCAGGGCGCCCCACGAGTCACCATGCAAGACACGAAGGGCGCCCCCAGGGTTGGACGGAGCACCCCTCTGACTCGGGGCATGCACCGGTGCAGGGCCGGACGGCGCCCACAGGATGAGCAAAGTCCATACCTAGGGCAGTCCCCTGCCGCAGAGCCAAAGCGGGACAATAGAGAGAAGGCAGGGTGCAGGTAGAAAGGCAGAGCAACCCAGGGGGCAGGCGCCCGGTCAACACTAATGAGGCTCCACGTCAGGCGCTCCACCACCTCTACAGTCACAGCAATCACTGACCACCAGTGCCACAGGCCCAGGCACCCCCGGTTCAGATGGGGCACTCCAGGCCTCGGCAGACACGCAGCGGCCGCTCCACGATCTCAGCGCCGGTGACATTCACAGGATCGCCGCCTCAGTCCACCTTCCAGCGCACACGCTGGCCTCCAGATATACAGAGCATCCGGTGCACCACGGCGGCCAAGGCAGCGAGGCAGCTAGCAGCCGCAGGCATGATGAACCCGCGTCACCCCGATCACAGCGCCAGAGAACAGACAAGGCCGCAGGATCTCTCCGCGAGTGCGATGGTGGTAAGCCTCACCGCGCCGCTCACGTACAACAGCAGTTCGGCTCCAGGCAGCGGGGGAAAGAGCAGCTCTAGGCTGCTTAGGCAATCTGTAGGGCAGGTCCCAGGCAGCAGGGCCAATTTTAATCAGGGAACGTAAGGATAAGTGCCGTATTATCGCAGTGTATGGCCATCTTTCAGCTGAGCAGGCTCCGCCCACCCCCCCATATTTTTTTAATAGTTCAACTGGCCTTGGTTTTTGCAGCATTTATTTCCAACAAATTCTTTCTGGGGAAGTTCCCTTGCTCATCTATTGCTCTTTGGAGACCGATTCTTATATGGCTTGCCAAGACTATGTCATCCGCATACGCTAAATGAGTACGCTGCAAAGTTCCCAAACGAGGAGGCTGCGAGTTGATTTTATCAAGTCTTGGTGACAAATCCGCCATGAAAAGATTAAATAAATGAGGTGTTAGGATGCACTCTTGCTTGAGTCCTTCCTTCGTATAGATTTTTCTTGAAAGCCTCGTCCCATCAGCTATTTTTAACTGGATCCATGTATCCGAGTATAATTCCATGATCGGTTTTAATATTCTATTGGGCAAACCCCACTGCTTTAGCTTGTTCCATAAAATGCCTCCATCAACTTGATCAAAGGCAGCTTTAAAATCAACAAAGCATAAAAACAAGCTATTTTGCCATTGTAAACATTTTTCTGCCATCAGACCTAGCGATATTATGTTTGTAATGGTACCAGAGTCGCGTCAGAAACCAGACTGGTTAATAGGGATGATTTTATTGCTATTAGACCAGCTAATTAGATCTGTCAAGATTAGTGAGGCATAATACTCGCTTGGGCATCGATTAGCGCAATTAAACGATAATTTGCTGGGTCAGTTCGCTCCCCTCCCTTGAATAATGGATTTATTATTGAGCCTCTCCAGCTGTCTGGCAGGCAATGTAAAGTGCTCACTTTGTGCAACAGGCATGACAGTGGTACAGCCCAGAAATTGGGATCTTGTTTATATATTGCTTGTGGTATACCATTCGGGCCAGGGGCACAGTTACGCCTACCCTTGGCTATAACTTTTGCAATTTCATCTTGGACAGAATGCCTGAGTAAATGATTTGTACTTTCAGAATCTTTAGGGTAATTAATTAAAATATTTGATTTATCCTCTTTTTTGATTATGCCTTCGACCTCATTTGAATGTGCTTGCACTGCATGGGTAGTTGAACTTGACTGTAAGAAGCAGTTCTTTCTTTTTCATATTCAGTAAATGGAAATACCTGCAAGGTGCTCACTCTATCAGATGTTATTGAGAAAGTGGCAGTTAAATGATCTAACCAGTCTTGTTCCGTTACGCATGTCAAATTGATCGATTATGATGTTCTTGTTAGGGAATTTACTTGTTCCCAAAAGGCTTTGGGGTTGAACTTCTAGCGTTATATAAAAGTTTCGTCCAGAAATTGTCCTTCTGCGATTTATTGTTCTCCCAGACTTGTTTCTTGGATTGTTTTTTGAGTTGATGTATTTGCTCTTGTTTCAGTTTTGATACTTTGCTACCCCTTGTTGATCTTATGACAGCGCGTAGACTTTTTCTTAAGTTTTATGCAGTCAGACTCAGAAATCTTTGTGGATTGTGCATCTTATTTCGGTACGATTTTATTATTTTAGCATCCTTGGAGAGTTTTGTCAGAAAGGCAACCCAGGTTTCCATCATCCTACTGTTTGGTGAGTCTTGGGACGTCCACAGCTCCTTTGCTCTCTCAGCAATTTGGGAAAGTGTATTACTAGACCATCTTAGTCTTTTCAGGTTTATCGTTGATATAATTCCAAGCTCGGGTACAACTTCCAAATGCATTTGACATGAATTTAGCAATTCAAGATGTTGACTGGAGTGTTCGCTATCCGTGGAATATGTTATTAAAAAAGTTTTTACTTGTTCGAGGAGTGGTAGTGTGACAATTGTGTAATCCAGAATGGAGCTAACTTTAAGGTCATCGAGAAGATAGTAAACACCCAGCTCACCCAGCACCTCGAAGACAACAACATCCTAGACCCATCCCAATCAGGATTCCACAGCAACCACAGCACCGAGACCGCCCTAATCCCGCCACAGACGACATCAGGATCCTACTGGACAATGGCGAGACAGCGGCCCTCATTCTCCTGGACCTCTCCGCCACCTTCGACACCGTCTGCCACCACACACTACGCACACACCTCCACGATGCAGGGATCCGTAACAAGGCCCTGGACTGGAACACCTCCTTCCTCTCCGGCAGAACGCAGAGAGTCCGCCTCCCCCGTTCCGATCCGAGGCCTCCGTGGTCATCTGTGGCGTCCCTCAAGGATCCTCCCTCCGCTCGACGCCGTTCAACATCTACATGGCGCCACTAGCACGCATCGCCCAACAGTACGACCTCAACATAATCTCCTACGCCGACGACACTCAGCTGATCCTCTCCCGCACAAAGGAACCCCTCACCGCCAAATCCAACCTCCACCAGGGAATGAAGGCCGTCACCGACTGGATGGAGGATAGCCGCCTCAAACTGAACACAGACAAGACGGAAATCCTCATCCTCGGATCCAACCCCTCCGCATGAAATGACTCCTGGTGGCCCACATCACTGGGGTCCCCCCCGGCCCCCACCGACCACGCACGCATCCTGGGAATCATCCTCGACTCAAAACTCTCCAGGACCAAACAGGTCAACGCAGTCTCCTCCACCTGTTTCAACACCCTCCGCATGCTCCGCAAAATCTACAGATGGATTCCGACCAACACAAGGAAAACAGTCACCCAGGCCGGGCAGCTGAGTCGACTACGGAAACGCCCTCTACGCCGGAGCCCCGTCCAAGCTCATCAGCAGACTACAGAGAATCCAGAATGCCTCTGCACGCCTGATCCTCGACGTCCCGTGCCGCGACCACATCACCCCCCACCTGAGGAACCTGCACTGGCTCCCCATCGACAAAAGAATCTCCTTCAAGCTCCTGATCCACGCACACAAAGCACTCCACAAAACCGGCCCAGCCTATCTCAACAGTCGACTCTCAATCAATCAATCAATTCATTTATATAGCGCGCTACTCACCCGGAGGGTCTCAAGGCGCTTGGGGAGGGGGGGTCCACTACTGCTCAAACAGCCAGGTCTTGAGCTGCTTCCTGAAGGCGAGGTGGTCTTGGGTCAGGCGGAGGTGGATCGGGAGGGAGTTCCAAGTCTTGGCGGCCAGGTAGGAGAAGGACCTTCCTCCTGCTGTGGCTCTTCGGATGCGGGGGACAGCGGCCAGGGCGTGGTTGGTCGATCGAAGCTGGCGGGTAGGAGTGTAGAAGTTGAGGCGGCTGTTGAGGTATCTTGGGCCTTGGTTGTGTAGGGCTTTGTGCGCGTGGGTGAGGAGACAGAAGGTGATTCTCTTGTTTACCGGGAGCCAGTGTAGGTCTCTTAGGTGTCCGGAGATGCGGCTGTGTCGGGGGATGTCGAGGATGAGTCTTGCTGAGGCGTTCTGGATCCGCTGAAGTCTTTTCTGGAGCTTGGCAGTGGATCCGGCGTAGAGGGCGTTGCCGTAGTCCAGTCGGCTGGTGACGAGGGCCTGGGTGACCGTCTTCCTGGTCTCGGTGGGGATCCACCGGAAGATCTTACGTAGCATGCGCAGGATGATGAAGCAGGACGAGGAGACGGCGTTGACTTGTCTGGTCATGGAGAGGGAGGAGTCCAGGATGAAGCCCAGGTTGCGTGCGTGGTCTGTCGGTTTGGGTGCGCTGCCCAGGGCGGGGGCCACCAGGAGTCATCCCAGGCGGAGGGCGAGGAGCCCAGGATGAGAACTTCCGTCTTGTCTGAGTTCAGTTTCAGGCGGCTGGTCATCATCCATTCGGCTACGTCTGTCATCCCTTCGTGTAGGTTGGCTCTGGCGGTGGCTGGGTCGTTGGTGAGGGAGAGGATTAGCTGAGTGTCGTCAGCGTAGGAGATGATGTTGAGGTTGTGTTGGCGTGCGATGGCTGCGAGGGGGCTCATGTAGATGTTGAAGAGGGTGGGGCTGAGCAATGATCCCTGTGGTACGCCGCAGATGACTTCGGTGGCTTCTGATCTGAACGGTGGAAGGCGGACTCTCTGAGTCCTTCCGGCGAGGAAGGAGATGATCCACTCCAGTGCCTTCTCCTGGATTCCGACGTTGCTGAGGCACTGCACTAGGGTGCGATGGCAGACAGTGTCGAATGCCGCGGAGAGGTCCAGGAGGATGAGGGCCGCAGTCTCCCCGTTGTCGAGCAGGGCTCGGATGTCATCGGTGACTGCGATGAGGGCGGTCTCGGTGCTGTGGTTGGCCCGGAAGCCAGACTGCGAGAGGTCGAGGGATCCATTTGTTTCGAGGAAGGCGGCCAGCTGCTTGTTGACGGTCTTCTCGATGACTTTGGCCGGAAACGGGAGGAGCGAGATGGGGCGGTAGTTTTTGAGTTCGGTGGGGTCCGCTGATGGTTTCTTCAGTAGAGCGCTGAGTTCCGCGTGCTTCCAGCTCTCCGGGAAGGTGGCGGTGTCAAAGGAGGTGTTGATGATGTCCCGCAGGTGGGGAGCGATGACAGCGTCCGCCTTGTTGAAGACGTGGTGAGGGCAGGGGTCGGTTGGAGATCCGGAGTGGATGGAGTTCATCGTACGGATGGTGTCTTCGGTGGTGATCGGGGACCAGGCGCGGATGCAGGTGGTGGAGGACGTTGGTGCGGTCATGGGGAGCGTTGGTTGCGTGCTGAAGCTGTTGTGTATGTCTGCGATCTTGTTGTGGAAGTAGGAGGCGAGGGAGTTGCAGAGGTCTTGTGATGGGGTGATGTCGTTGTTTCCGGCATTGGGGAGCTCTTTAACGATGTTGAAGAGTTCCTTGCTGTTGTGTGCGTTGTTGTCCAGTCGTTCCTTGAATGTAGTTTTCTTGGTGGCGTGGATCAGTTGATGGTGTTTTCGAGTGGCGAGCTTGAGGGTGGTCATGTTGTCTGGTGTTGGGTCTCTGCGCCAGGCTCTTTCTAGGGCTCGGCAGTTCTTCTTGGAGCTCTTGAGTTCGTCGGTGAACCATGGTGCTTTCTTACTGCCGGGTCTGCTAGGCGGGGTCCTCAGTGGGGCGAGGTCGTCTGCGCAGGTGCTGATCCACTTCGTGAGGTTGTCGGCGGCCTGGCTGGGGTTCGCTGAGCTGGTGGGAGGGTGCTGGCTCAGGGATGCGGCGAGCTGGTCGGCAGTGATCTTGTTCCAGCTCCTGCGTGCAACCTGTTGCTGGTGATGGTGGATCGTGGTTCTTCTGAAGCTGAAGTGGATGCAGCTGTGGTTTGTCCAGTGGAGTCCGGTGGCGTGGCTGAAGATGATGTCCTTGCTGGATGAGCAGATGGGGTCGAGTGTGTGTCCGGCGTAGTGGGTGGGAGTGGTCACCAGCTGCTTGAGACCAAGGTTGGCGAGGTTGTCCAGCAGGGTGGTGGTGTTTATTTATTTATTTATTTATTGGGACATTTATTGAGCGCTGCGCTTACGCACACCGGCGTGTCCACGCGCTGAGAGTGGGAGTAGACAGATGACAGGGAGCAAAAACATCACGGGCCCTTATTTGCTATAAAGATAGGTTTTTAATTTTGCCCGGAATCTGGCCTCATCTAGTTCCAGACGCAGGTCCGTTGGCAGTTTGTTCCAGTAAGTTGCCGCCAAATATCTGAAAGACCTGCCTCCCATGCGGGCCTTCTTGATTCTTGGGGTCCTCAGTAAGCCACCCCCTGTTGATCTAAGTGCCCGTGTTGGTATGTAGGCTTCGATCAAATTCGTCAGGGGGACGGGTGCCCTGCCATTCAAAATACGGTGACAGGTACATAGGGCTTTATACTCCACTCTTCTCCTTACAGGGAGCCAGTGTAGCTGCTGGAGGGCCGCCTTAGAGTGCGCCCTTTTTGGCAGTCTGAGTATCAGCCGTGCAGCCGCATTCTGCAGCACTTGCAGCCGGGCCATGCTTTTTTCTGGCGCTCCCAGGTACAGCAGGTTCCCATAGTCCGCCCGAGCTGTTACCAGGGCATGAACCAGGGTTTGACGTGCTTCCAGCGGGAGTAAGTCCAGGACCTTTCTCAGCTTCTTCAGAATCCCGAAGCAGACTCCCACCACCCGATTAATCTGGGGGCCAAAGGTGAGCCCTACGTCAAACCACACCCCCAAATTGCGCGCCTCTAGGCACGGGGTAGGGGTGGGGCCAAGGCAGGAGGGCCACCATGCCGGCGACCAGGCAGACTGGGCTCTCCCTACCACCAGCACCTCTGTCTTGCTGCCGTTCAGCTTCAAGCAATTGTTGGCCATCCATTCGGCAAGATCTTTCATACACGAACGGAAGCCATCGGCAGCAAGACAGGGCGCCTGCGACAGGGAGATTACCAGCTGCGTGTCGTCGGCATAAGAGACTAGTTGGAGGCCATGACTCTCCACGATCGATGCAACAGGCGCGACGTACAAATTAAAAAGGGTAGGGCTCAAGGACGAGCCCTGCGGCACGCCTTGGCCCAAAGGCACCCCCCTAGAATAGCAGTCTCCCTGCCTGACTTGAAAACTTCTCTCATTGAGGAAGTCTTGGATCCATCTCAGCGCGGTGTTGCGGTCGTTGTTGTTCTCCAGGTGGAAGTTGAGGTCCCCGAGGAGGATGTAGTCAGCGGAGGGGAGTGCGTGCGGGCTGAAGAAGTCGGCGATGTATTCGCTGAATTGTGTGGGTGGTCCCGGGGGTCTGTAGATGAGGGTGCCTCTGAGGGTGGTCTTGGGGTCGGTGTGGATCTGGAAGTGCAGGTGTTCGGCGGTTGTGAGGGTGTCGTCGGTGTTGGTCGTGATGCGGATGGTGTTCCTGTGGACGATGGCGATGCCTCCTCCGGTCTGATTGCCGCGGTCCCTCCGGGTGATCTTGTATCCGTCCGGGATGGCGATGGCAATGTCGGGCGCTGAGGAGGCGTTCATCCAGGTTTCCGTGAGGAAGGCGACGTCTGGAGATGTGGTGTCGAGGAGGTTCCAGAGTTCGACGGCGTGTCTGTGGACGGAGCGAGTGTTGAGCAGGATGCACTTCAGGTGGGTGCTGCTGGTGCTCGGCCTGGTGGGTGATCGTGTAGTGCAGGTCCGGATGCAGGTGAACTTGCAGGAGTGGCAGCTGAAGGGTCCGTGGGTGCGTCTCGGGGTGGCTCTGTAGCATCCCGGGATCCGACCGGTGTTGAGTGCGTTGAGTTCGGTGGAGTCGTAGGTCCGGCGGGCGGGCTGGCGTCTGCGGGGGCCAGGGGTCCGGGCGCTGGGCGCGGTCCTGGCGCAGACGGGCGCAGACGGGCTTACCTTTGTCGTGCCTTCGGCACACAATCGGCGCGCCCGCTGCGCGAGCGCACGGTCGCCATTTATGGCGAAGTGCGAGGGAGGGAGGAGCAGCTGGGAGGCGGGAGCGGGGAGGGCACAGAAAGAAAAGGGGGCGTGTCTGAACTCTCTGCGGCGGGAAGCGGGGAGCGGGGCGGGGGGCACAGGGTGCAACAACAGGAGAATACAGCACAGGGGGGCACACAGAAAGGCGAAAAAGGTGCAAAAATACCTAAATAGGCAACGAGGCAGCAGGAAAAGAACTCGGCACACACAGACTGCAGGGGACCACGCCGAGCAACGGCAGGGGGCGTGGTCAGCAGGCAGTAGGCAGGCTCAGTGAGGCAGGCGGGGAGCACACGCTACAGCTGGTGGCCGTGCGGCGCGGGGGTGTCCTAAGGCTAGGTCACACTCACCTGCGCCGCACGGTCGCCATTTATGGCCAAGTGCGAGGGAGGGAGGAGCAGCTGGGAGGCGGGAGCGGGGAGGGCACAGAAAGAAAAGGGGCGTGTCTGAACTCTCGGCGGCGGGAAGCGGGGAGCGGGGCGGGGGGCACAGGGGGCAACAACGGGAGAATACAGCACAGGGGGGCACACAGAAAGGCGAAAAAGGGGCAAAAATACCTAAATAGGCAACGAGGCAGCAGGAAAAGAACTCGGCACACACAGACTGCAGGGGACCACGCCGAGCGACGGCAGGGGGCGTGGTCAGCAGGCAGCAGGCAGGCTCAGTGAGGCAGGCGGGGAGCACACGCTACAGCTGGTGGCCGTGTGGCGTGGGGGTGTCCTAAGACTCTCCTTCCATGTACCCAACAGGAACCTCTGCTCCGCTGACCACGCCCTGGCCGCGGTCCCACGCATCCGGAGAACCACTTCCGGAGGCAGGTCCTTCTCCCATCGCGCCGCCAAGACCTGGAACACCCTCCCCCTCGACCTGCGACAAACCGAAGACCTGCTGAACTTCAGGAGACAATTCAAGACCTGGCTCTTTGACCTGTAACAGCAAACACACCCCCGCACCCCACCCTCCCAGCGCCTTGAAACCCTACCGGGTATGTAGTGCGCTTTACAAATTATGTGATTGATTGATTGATTGATTGATATGAGCCACTATGCTTGCAGCCTCAAATGCTCTAAGTCAATTACTAATTGTTGCCCCATTTGAGCTATCGGTGGGGATGTAGTATGCACTTGATTTGTACTGCCCATATTGCATTAGCTGCACTTAAAAGGTCATCTTTCTCAGGAGTATAAATCAGATTTGAATTAAAATCCACTGTTAGTATTATTTCCCATGCAGGATGGTCAAACCGGAAATCTGATATGGTGGTGATTAAGGTTTTAAATAGTTCTTTTTAAAAATTTTGCTTTGGATGCGTGTAGAGATTGATGAGAATGATTGTTACAGCTTTTTTGTTTAAACCCAATTCCATTTTTATAATTTGCATATCTGGTGTAGTTATTGGCAGTTGGGTGGATGTAATATTTAAAGTTGTTGAAATATAAACTGCTTAGCCGCCTTTTGGTCTCCAAAATCGTTGGGTCCTTGTGGCCTTTACATGATGGAGAATATGCCCTGGGATCTGAACTGGGTCTATCAGCCATGTTTCCTGGAGTGCTACTATTTCATAGTTATTCCAGTACTCAGGTGGTAATTTATCCTGTAAATCGTGCTCTGCTCCCGCTATATTCCATGAGAGAAGATTTAATGGCCTATGATCATCTCTGCTGCTCATCCCCCTAGGTCATACTCTTCATTCTACAGAAGGGGGGCCCACAGTTTCGTCTTTACCTCTTGCGCCCCGAGGTACTGAATAAACAAGCCTTCTGCTGGGCTTGTTGGAGTTGTTTCACTCCTGCTGTAGTGTTGTAATTCTATCTAGGACCCTAATTCGATATTCCTGATTTATGCCCTTATGTGGTTATCATAAATAATATCCTTATAAAGGCATAAGAATTATATCCATATTTAGTCATAGCCCATGCTGTCCAAATTAAGCAAGGCTACTTACCCAGGCTCCTAGAAAGTACAACGAGTTCTGTAAACAAACCAAACCTCCAGCAACCTGGGAATTCCCTATGGCTTTTGTTTTGATTTGTCCTAGAACTCCTGTGAGCACTGTAAGAGCGGCCAGTTCTTAGTGACATCTTTATTGACGTCTTATGTCCAACCTTACGTCAAACCCGGCACCTTTCAGGTATAAAGATACCAACGTTGCCTTAAGCAAACACACAGTGGTTTGGAGCAGAGCGGCTATGTACTTGCCCGATAGCCCAGCTGATGCGGAAAGCCCACGGGCGCCGCCCCTCCCTTTTGACGCACTGAGAGAGACGCTGTCTTTTCTCCTGCCGAGAAATCCAGCTCCGGTGTTCTCAGCCGCCCTTGCGGGTTGCTGGGATATCGAGTCCTGAGAGAGAGATACCAGACCTCCTGCTTTCTATTACCCAGGTACGGAGCTGGCTAAACCCTTAAAGAGAATTCTTGATTCAGATTCTTGGCAAAACCAACTTAACTTAAACTGCTACTTACTTACTCCTTCCCACGTATTAGGCTTAGGTCAGGTACACCGGGGTAGGCGTATTTAGAAGCACCAGTTGAGTGCGTTAGTCAATGTATATTTGTATGTATATATTTTATCCATTTTAAAGTATCATATGGCTAAGAAACCATATCAATGCTTTTACAGTATTATTTTATAATACTCCTTTTACTGTACGCACTTTACTTTATACTAAGTATTGCAATTGTGGCAATTCATTTCTCTTGCATGAGAAAGAAGACTGCTCAATAAATAACACCTTTTATTGAAAACGCCCGTCTCTCTATTCTCTGCACTCTGGTGAAACTAAGTATGCACGATTGACTGAGTAAAATAGCTGTCTATTGTTTTCACACAACTCTAGAGATACACTCTTATTCTGAGGGAGAAAAGTTGTCATGTTTTATGGTTCTCAGAAGCTAATCCCATCTTGTCTATCCAGGGAAGTTAAACTCCTCCTTGTTTATTCGAGAAAGTTTCTAGTGACCTCTGAGCTAGCTGGCAAAACTAATTAAGTCTAATATAGTCAGTAGAGACCTAGTCGACCTCAGTCCTACGTCTACACTGCTGTTTATATTATTCCAATGCGCAGAGCCTATTGGGAATATAGGAACTACACTACATGGCGCCCAACGTTTGGTAAGGCAATAATCTAACGCAAGACACTAGAGTAACTCAGTCGTGCTTTTTCACACAGAACCCTTTTTCCCGTAAATACTCCAAAAGACGTCTGGAGTGGGTAAAAGGTTAAAATCCGCCAGAACTTAGTAGGATGAGAATCCTATGTATAGTTTTTGGTTTAGTCAACGTTGAAGGATACAGTGTTCCAAAATATTGTGCACCTAATCTTTGTTTCCTTGAACATAGATCTACAAGAAAAAAGTTTTCTGTCAGTAAAATGCCTGAAGGAAACGAAGAAAGAGATGCTACAGCGTCTTACCAGGTGTTGGAGGACACAACTATCCAACAGAATGACCCGGATGCTATATACATTCCGGCAAATATAAGAAGAACTATAACTATTAAACTTATAGAAAACGGACTGACATCACGAGGTGGTACAGTCATATTCGTGGTAGAGGCTCATGAATATCGGCAGACAGAGGTATTCTATTCATGGATACATTTTCCAGCAGCAAATGCTGTGACACACGACTTCCACTATTACAAAATAGAGGAACCTCCGGATGAATACACTCCTTTCGAGGAGATTGAAATCCCATTAAATTACCAAGAGCACCTGCTCTGGTTTAAAGGCGCCCTAAAACATAAAAATCACATCACCAGGCTCGGTCCACTAGGTAGACCAGGAGCAACGTGGCCGGTTCTAGCCAGCTACACACCACACCCCGACATTGAAACAATGACAGACCGGGAACTGTTAACTCAGCTAAAGATACTAATTAAAATACATAGACAATTGGTCCAATATGTAATGTGGACTTCAACAGTCCAACCAGCAATTAACATTCCACAGCTGACCCCTCATCAGGGGAACACAAACAAAATTACACCACAGAACATACAATCATGTCTTGGTAAAACACCCGCAAAACGGGAACAAATTCCATTCTGGTTAGCACAAAAAATTACTCAAATAGAGGCAGTATTTCCTGATACTACACCAACTGAGAAACACAGAATTCTGACTATCTGTCTTCCAATGGGGATCGCACCACATGTGGAGGACTGTGACACTTGGGGCCCAGTCTTTGCCTCCATTTACACAAAAACACATGGTGTTCCATCTATGGCGGTAATACCAGATGTGCTAAGACAGATTCAAAATGAATACGGTCCAGAACCTGCTTTAACTCTGGGTATGAAATTACTGAAAGACTTCAAGCAGGTCTCGGCTATATTACTAGCCAACATAAAAGGAGAAGCAGCATCTGTGGCGATCCGCCAGAAACTGAAAGAAACAGATATAGCAGAACAACCATTTGAACTTGCCAGAATCATAGAAAAATCCTATGAAGAACTAGGTAGAGATAGTTTGGGTGGGAAACCAGTAAAGCCCCAACTAACTGAAAATCCTGAAAAAATATTTATTAAAAATAATCTGAACACTCCAAAAAAGAGCTGGGATGGGAATAAACAATCCACTCCCAGAGAAAAACGATTCCAGTCCAGAGGAAGGTCTCCTCGATAGAGAGAAAGATCTCCGGACCAAGGAAACAAGTCTCCCCAGAGGGAGCCCTCTGAAAAAAGATACCACCTTAGAGATAGGGATAAAATAAGAAAACCTGATAGATATCAAGATATTGATACACGTCCCTCTCGATCTTTTCAGACTTCCTCACAGAAATCGGAAAGAAGAGGACGGTCAGAACACAAGGAAGAGCACGTCAAGTCCAAAGACAAGGAACCTGCTCATCAAAGTAAAAAGTTACAATTTCCAAGAAAGAAGGTAGCCAGTATTAAAATAATCAAACATGCCGAGGATACTGAGGACACAACTGAAAAATGGAGAGTGGGCCAAGACAATGCTAGACAGCGCAGCAGAAGTGACCATAGCTCGCAAGATCTTGATGAATCTTCTGGAGACAGTGGACACGAATGAATACATTCAGGTGGAAACTGCAGATACCAGAGTTAGCAAACCTCATAAAATATACGAGATAACATTGCCTATAGAGGGGGGACAAGACTAGGAAAGTAAGGGGTCTCTTTTGGGATAACCTTTCGAAAGGCTATGACATTCTTTTAGCTGAAAAAGACTGGCCACCAGAGTTTGTCAGGGAGTGCCCTCATGGCGAAGAAATGATTATGCCTGCCTTCTCAAATCATATTTCAATTCATAAAAAATCCTTATATGCGAGAAAATGGGCAATAGCCCAAGCTCCTGCATTATATAAAAATCATGTAGGATGGGATGAGGACTCTCCTCCTCACAAAATCCAGTTAAAATGTCAACCCACTGCACAAAGGCAGTGCCCAATGAAACAAGAAGCTAAAAAGCAAGTCAGGGAGATCTTAGATCAACTTGAATACCAAGGGGTGATTGAAACATGCACCTCACAAATGAACAATCCTTTGTTTCCTGTCTCCAAACCAGACGATTCATATCGTCTAGTTTTGGACTACAGACACCTTAACTCATGTTGCAAAACATTTGCAGTACAAAACTCACACAGTGCAGCACTAATGAGTAACATTGTGCGCAAAAAATACAAAACAACATTAGACATCTCTAATGGATTCTTTTGTCAAAACATTGCACCTGAGAGCAGGTATGTGACCGCGTTCTCAATCATGGGGTCCCAGAAAATTTCTGTCGACTCCCACAGGGATTCAAGAATAGCCCAGGATTATTCTCAGCAAGAGTAACAGAGTTACTACAAATATATGATGATAAAGCATTATCCTATGTCGATGACATCTATCTAACAGATGATGACCTGGATACTCACTTGAAAAGAGTGAACACCATAATACTTGGGTTCGCAGCTGAGGGTTACAAATTCAACTTTAAAAAGTCAAGAATTGCCCATCTAACTGTCCTATTTGTAGGGTATGAATTATCAAGTGAAGGCAAAAGCCTAGCAGACAACTTCTTAGAGAAGTGCGCTGTACTCCAAGCACCTAAAACGCTGAAGAACTTACAATCAATACTAGGTTTCCTGAGTTTCGGAAGAACATACATTCTAAATTATGCGGAGAGGGTTAAACCTCTCTATGAATTAATAAAACCGGATTTCAAACCAATAAATTGGACTCAGAAACACACAGAATTTTTGAGATCATTGCACACAGACATGTTAGCTAAAACTAAATTACAAACACGCAAAAACATACGCAACCTTGTAATCCGAGTCATCCCTGGAAGATGCTGATTCACGTACCTGACCTCTAATGAGGGAGAAACGGTACCAATCGCTTACAAATCACATTTGTACACACAAGCAGAAATGAAATTCAGTTGTACTGAAAAAATTCTCATAGCGGTTCAAACTGCTGTAGCGAAAGAAAGAGCCCAAGCCCAAGGCAGAAGAATAACTGTTTTAACAGCAGAATCTACCCTTGAGGCATTAACGAGCCCACGCAATTTGACTACCATGGCATTAGATCCAAAATGGATACAATGGGAAAATTCTCTTGCTACAGAAGACGTGAAGTACTATTTTGACCCGGAAATGAAAACATTTAAAAATCTAAAATATGAATTAGAATATCCTCTGCCAATAGAAATCCTGCCTCTGAAACAATACGCCTGTATAATATATACAGATGGATCAGCACAACCCGCAGTTGGGGGTAAGCAAGCTTACAGTGCTGCGTGCTCGGTTGGTAAATGCCGGTGGAACGAAGGAAAATTGAGACATTGGTAACTATGACTCAATCTGTAAAAGATAGTTCGGCTCAACAAACTGAACTACTAGCTTTAAAGATGGCGCTCGATATTGCCGATCGCGAATTCCCCGCACTAATAGTGTGCGATTCGCATTACTGCGTCAAATCTTACAATAATGACTTGCAGAACTGGGTTCAAAACGATTACAAAGATGACACAGGTGCCACAATAAAGCATAAAAAGCTTTGGGAACAGGTAGTTCTTTTGCAGAAAGAACTACAAAAGACTCACGTGATACATACACTGAGTCATCAACGTGATGGCGTTCACGTTGCAGGGAATTCATTGGCTGACACAGCCACAACGGAAGCTTCCGTAGCCACAAAAAAGCGTTCAGAAAAATACATAGACGGAGAAACAATGCTGGCGGTAAAAACGTCTTTGGAAGGCGACTGTGCAGCATTACCTCTGAACTATCCACTCAATTATACATACATAATTGATGCAAACTCCGTTCCTTTTGCTCGAATCCCTGGAGTGGGGGGATAGAGTAATTCCAAACACGAACAGGAGAGTCTTCTTGATTCAAGAAGCAAATATGGGAGAGGGTCTAATGCACCAAGAGATTTTAAAATCTCTAAAAGAATTACAATCAGAATACTGGTGGCCGGGGATGAGCCTGCAAAACTACAAATTTGCAATGGGCTGTCCAAACTGCAACAGAGATCACAGTGGCGAACCGACCGGAGTATTGCCAGGACCCTTCTTTTAGAAAGCATAAGGCTATCTATACGCAGAAATCCAGTAGGAGAAATGCGTCCCATTTATATTTAAGACTAGATTCATTTAAAATGTAGACACCAGCACTCGGGTGACGCCAGAACTGTTATACAAAGATTTGCGAGTCCTTATCGGCACATACGCAATTGGCATGCTACATTCTGACCAGGGTCCTGCTTTTAGCTCTCGAGCTTATAAGGAGGCCATGACCAGCATGGGCATTGCATTGCAGTACTCTTGTCCATTCCATCCTGAGGGAAATGCGGTAGTGGAAAGAAAAAACCGGGACATAAAGCAATCTATAACGGCGAGGGTATTAGGTTCGGGTGATGGGTGGGTCCAACATTTAACAAGTGTCCAACGTAGTCTTAATAATCTGCCAAGAAATTCTCTAAAAGGTCTCCGTCCCTACGAACTATTGTTCGGTACTAGAATGCATATTCAGGACCTTGATAGTCAGACTTCAGTGGCAGGAGAAAAATGCTTTGATATCATAGACCGTTTGGCTGTTTTACAGGATTTAAATGAAACAAGACGAAACCTGAGCAACGTAAAGTTAAAGCAACAGCAAACAGCCACTGAAGAAAAACCACCTGTCCCAGCAAGACCTGTCTGGATTCCGAAGATTGGGGATCTGGTCAGAGAGAAGATCGCGGTGAAGAAGGAATTTGGGCCTTCTTACAGAAAAGCAGTACCTGTCTTAGCTGTCAGCGGAACAAGATCAGTTGTACTACCGCCCCTTGCTGGTAAAAAGGAGAACCGAGTTGTATCCATCGACCTGATAAAACCACAATCATGTGGCCAATAATAAGTAGTAGGCCCAGTGGACTCCCAAGAAATAGCAGAACACCCAAATTTGCTACAATACAAGAGGTTCAAACTGAGACACTAATCACATTCGATAAACCTGCAGTGAATAAAAAAGGACTATGCAACAATGTCATGGAACTTGTGCCTCTTGAAACCCAAATTGCAACAGTTCGTCAAGAAACACCAGTCTACAACGATGTAGCCTCAGACTATGCTAATGAAACAAGGAAAAATCCAAAAGCAAATGAAAATTCGGAAGCAATTCCAACAATTGACAGAACTGCATCTGGCTACTTCATCAATTTCGATGACTTTTCTGAAGATCCAAGCGAACCAGGCGAAACGCCAGCAACAAAAACTTTCAAAGACAAAGTAACAGAACTCTTTCATCAACTCAAAGAAACCTATCTGATTTCTCCATGGATTGAATTTTGGATTGTGTTAGGTGTACTTTTCCTCCTGCTTTGGCTCATCATGGTTCTTTGTTTGGATAAATTCATTGAAGTAAAATACAGTACAATGGACACAGCAAGTCAGAACATCAACTTGGTCCTAAAGCCTCACAAGTCATCTCACATCGAGAAAAGAGAACTATCATCAGTGAACGTCACAGCCAATCCAATACCCGGTGGGGTAGCATGGGACAGAACTGACTTTGACATTTTTGGCCCGATTGAGCTCTTGAAATATCTACATCAGTTCATGGTTTCATTAAGTGACTTTGTAACACCGAGTACTTTTTCTGATGATTGGGACTTTGAAAATATAAATAATATGATGTCAGATTTAGTAATGTCAGCAAAATTTACAGAACATGATTACTTACAGGGTTCATCAAATTATGAAGAAATGTACTGTTATAATCACCTTGGCCAGCACTATTTGCATAAATCTGCACAGCCTAGAAATGTTTTTAATTATAACCAATGGGAACATTGTGCAACTCCACCAAAAGGCAGCTCAAAAACATTCTATGAGAAATTCCCATACTTCTCAGGGTTTAACACAAGTGATGAAGAAACGTTTTATTTTAAAATGTCAAATAAGACAGGAATGAAAACAATGTTGACAAATACTAAATTGATTTATTCTGAAACATTTTATGAAAAAATGATTACATTTGGTTTTGATTTCTGGAAAAACAACATTGAAACAAAAACCATCTGGGGTACAAAAGAATGGCAGGTCCAAGGTTTAGAAGCATTATTTAGAGCCTGCATGATCCCAGAACAAATAATATTCTTGAATGACACCATTCAACAGACAACCTGTCTTGGCCTAGCCAAAATTAAAGACTTAAACAAACCGTCTATTCCAAATCCCATACCTGATAGTAATAGCACTACTGATATGGAGATAGATGTATCCCATATTTTAAACCAAAACAGAACACATCCTGATTGGAAAAAATGGTTGATCTGGCCCACAGACACACATAACTGTCAAGATAGATTCCTGAACAAATTACAGGGGTTCAATATGACCAGGCCAGACCCAAGATACTCCCAGAGACAACATCCGGGGATAGTCACAACATACAGTGTAGGGAAACTCTGCCTCGAATGGATACAGAAATCCACACTGGCTGAAATTAAGCAACACTTGACTTTACTTAAAGACGGTGCTGACTTGCGTGATTTCATTCTGGGACCACGCAAACAGCGTCAAAAAGATTTCATAGCGGCCGGTATATACGCTGCGTACAACAAAGCTTGGAAAGTAATGCAAATAGAAACAGCAGAAAAAATACGAGAAATTGATCGTATTAATTTGGAAAAATCACTTTCTGTTGTGGACAATGGGTTAACGACTCTGTCTTCCAGAATATATTCACTGGACAGTATTGTATCATCTGCTATTGATATAATAGAGCAAGACTTACTAATGCTACAACATGGTCAGTCCCAATTGCGTTCTATTGCACAGCTTGGCTGGACGTTGCAAAATCTGCGTTCAGGCTACGTGCCCTGGCGTTTAATCAACGTAACGTCATTATTCTCTATCTTTAACCTTACAGTTAAACAAATCAGTTTGGCACAAAAAGGAGCAGACTATACGATTCTGAGCATTGAAAAACTTGAGAGATTACCATTGACAATGTCAGAAAGACCTGTCATTGAATGGATAATACACGGAATAATCACAATTCCGATAACAACTTTCCAATTTAAATACTGCCAAGAGTATATACCAGCGGGCCAGGATGAAAGGTTGGGTAAAGGGTACATCAAGTCAACATGGTAATTACCTTATACACACCCATGTTACAGTGAAAAGAAAAAGAATGTAATTCTTAGTGGTAAAAATTAGTCGCCCCACTCACTGCTGCCGCTCCTGCCTGCCTTTGCCGCCTCCTGCCTGCAGATTCCTTCGCTCGCTGCCCGCTGCTCCTGGGAATTTCCCGCTGCTCCTGGGAATTTCCCGCTGCTCCTGGGAATTTCCCGCTGCCCGCTGCTTCTTGGAATTTCCCGCCGCTGCCTCCCTGCGGCCCCGCCCCCCTGTGGTTCCATTCGCCGCCCCGCTCCCGCCACCCAGCTGCTCCTCCCTCCCGGCTCCTTACTTATGACGCCCCCAGAGCGACCGCGCAGCGGACGCGCGCAGCGGGAGCACCGATTGAGCGCCGAAGGTGCACCAAAGGTAAGCCCGCCTGGCCCGCGCCCCGCGCCAGGACCCCTGGCCCTCCCCGCCGAGGCAAGACGACCCGACTGACCTACAACGCTGCCACTCTCAACGCACTCAATGCCGGCCGGACCCACGCCTGCTGCCGAGCCACCCCGAGACGCACCCACGGACCCTCCACCTGCTGCACCTGCAAGTTCACCTGCCTCCGAACCTGCCCCGCACCCGCCAAGACAAACACCAGCAGCAACCACCTCAAGTGCATCCTGATCAACACCCGCTCCGTCCACAGACACGCCGTGGAACTCTGGAACCTCCTCGACGCTACATCACCGGACGTCGCCTTCCTCACGGAAACCTGGATGAACGCCTCCTCTGCACCCGACATCGCCATCGCCATCCCGGACGGGTACAAGATCATCAGGAGGGACCGCATCAACCAGACCGGAGATGGCATCGCCATCATCCACAGGAACACCATCCGCATCACGACCGACGCCAACGACTCCTTCGCCGCAGCCGAACATCTCCACTTCCAGATTCACACCGACCCTAAGACGACCCTCAGAGGCACCCTCGTCTACAGACCCCCGGGACCACGCACACAATTCAGCGAAGACATCACAGACTTCATCAGCCCGCACGCCCTCCCCTCCACCGACTACATCCTCCTCGGGGACCTCAACTTCCACCTGGAGAACAACAAGGATCGCAACACCACCGCCCTGCTGGAAAACCTCGCCAACCTCGGACTCAAGCAACTGGTCAACACCCCCACCCACTACGCCGGCCACACGCTTGATCCCGTCTTCTCTTCCAGCAAGTACATCACCTTCAGCCACGCCACCGGACTCCACTGGACCGACCACAGCTGCGTCCACTTCAGCTTCAAAAGATCCACGACCCACCACCACCCGCAACAGGTACCTCACAGGAATTGGAGCAAGATCACCGCAGACCAGCTCACCACCTCCCTCAGCCAGAGCCCACCCGCCAACACAACTGACCCCAGCGAAGCAGCCCGCAACTTCACACAGTGGCTGACCGCCTGCGCCGATGACCTCGCGCCACTAAAGAACCCTCCCAGCAGACCCAGAAGCAAGAAGGCATCCTGGTTCACCGATGACCTCAAGGACTCCAAGAAGACCTGCCGCACCCTCGAGAAAGCCTGGCTCCTCGACCGGACCACCGACAACATGACCGCCCTCAAACACGCTACCCGCAAGCACCACCAGCTCATCCGCACCACCAAGAAGAAATCCCTGAAGGAACAACTGGACAACAACGCCCACGACAGCAAAGAGCTCTTCACTATCGTCAAGGAGTTCTCCAACCCCAGCACCGGCACCAACGACATCACTCCGTCACAAGACCTCTGCGACTCCCTCGCCTCGTTCTTCCACCGCAAGATCGCCGACATCCACAACAGCTTCGGCGCCCGACCCACGCACCCAACCGTCGAACCAACGCCCCCCACCGCCACCCTTCGCACCTGGACCACGGTGACCACCGAAGACACAGCCCGCACGATGAACACCATCCACTCCGGATCACCGACCGACCCCTGCCCACACCACGTCTTCAACAAGGCCGACTCCACCATCGCACCCCAACTCCGGAACATCATCAACGCCTCCTTCAACACCGCCACATTCCCGGAGAGCTGGAAGCACGCCGAGATCAGCGCCCTCCTGAAGAAACCTACAGCGGAACCCACCGATCTCAAAAACTTCCGCCCCATCTCGCTCCTCCCTTTTCCTGCTAAAGTCATCGAGAAGATCGTCAACAGACAGCTGACCGCCTTCCTCGAGACGAACGGATCCCTCGACCCCTCGCAGTCCGGCTTCAGAGCCAACCACAGCACCGAGACCGCCCTCATCGCAGCCACCGACGACATATGGACCCTGCTCGACAAGGGGGAAACAGTGGCCCTCATCCTCCTGGACCTCTCCGCTGCGTTCGACACGGTCTGCCACCGCACCCTAGTCCAGCACCTCAGCAACATCGGTATCCAAGAGAAGGCACTGGAGTGGATCATCTCGTTCCTCGCCGGAAGAACACAAAGAGTCCGCCTCCCCCCCTTTCGCTCCGAGGCCACCGAAGTCATCTGCGGCGTCCCGCAAGGATCTTCACTCAGCCCCACCCTCTTCAACATCTACATGAAACCTCTCGCAGCCATCGCACGCCAGCACAACCTCAACATCATCTCTTACGCCAACGACACCCAGCTGATCCTCTCCCTCTCCAGAGACCCCGACACCGCCAGAACCTGCCTACACGAAGGGATGAAAGACGTCGCAGAGTGGATGAAGGACAGCCGCCTGAAACTGAACTCGGACAAGACGGAAGTCCTCATCCTGGGATCTTCGCCCTCCGCCTGGGACGACTCCTGGTGGCCCCCACCCCTGGTCACGCACCCAAGCCAACCGACCACGCACGCAACCTGGGCTTCATCCTGGATCCCTCCCTCTCGATGACCAGACAAGTCAACGCCGTCTCCTCATCGTGCTTCAACACCCTGCGTATGCTTCGCAAGATCTTCCGCTGGATCCCGACCGAGACCAGGAAGACTGTCACCCAGGCACTCGTCACCAGCCGACTGGACTACGGAAACGCCCTCTACGCCGGAACCACAGCCAAGCTACAGAAAAGACTCCAGTGCATCCAGAACGCCTCCGCCCGACTCATTCTGGATGTGCCCCGACGCAGCCACATCTCCAGCCACCTGAGGAACCTGCACTGGCTCCCCGTCGACAAGAGGATCACGTTCCGCTCCTCACCCACGCACACAAGTCTCTCCACGACCTGGGCCCCAAGTACCTCAACGACCGCCTGACCTTCTACACGCCCACCCGCCAGCTACGGTCCACCAGCCTCGCCCTCGCAGCCGTACCACGCATCCGAAGAGCCACCGCCAGAGGAAGATCCTTCTCTTACCTGGCTGCCAAGACTTGGAACTCCCTCCCCATCCACCTTCGGCTGACCCAGGACCATCTCGCCTTCAGGAAACAACTCAAGACCTGGCTGTTCAAGCAGTAGCATACCCCTCCCCCCAAGCGCCTTGAGACCCTCCCGGGTGAGTAGTGCGCTATACAAATGGCATGATTGATTGATTGATTAAGCGGTACACTCCTGTGTCAAGGCATTAACCTGCATAGAGCCTGCGAAGGGTCTTCAAATAACCTTTCATGTCACCAGCACGGCACACCTGCAACACAGATAGAGCCATTCTTTAGACGGCTTTCTAACGGGAGCTATATTCTAATAGTGGACCACAGCTGTTGTGGCATGGTGCCAGGGAAAGCCTATCTCGTAAGCGTTAGTTCCATGGTCACTTGCTGTATGCAAGTATTGTATCCAAACAGCAATCCAGATATGGAGGCGGCAATATGGCCTCGTTTGAATATCTCTTCTATTCAAATTGATACTTTAAGCAGAATGAAGTCTATTCTTTTACAGACGACTGTGCCTTTGACCTCGTCCAAAGAAACGTATGATCTGCAAGTTGCAAGGACAACGGCAGAGATACATTCCCTTTTATCAACAAATTGCCCCACACATTTCGTAGAAATACTGGGCCAAATCCTAAATATGTCAGATACCAGTGGCATTGCACATGTATTTAGGACAATTTTTTCGGGACTTTTAACACCCTTCGAAACAGTTCTGGGCATTTTTCCTAATTTTGTCCATTCTGTCTTTGGTGGCCTCCCTCTACTTTTGGGACTCGTAGCAGGAATCTTATTTTTGATTCTTCTGCTCTGATATGGCAAGCCAAGTCGAAGACAAGACTCCAGCAACGATGGAAGAAACGATCCTAGCAGTACGCTACCGGGACCGCATAACTAAAGTCCTCGGATTAGCCCGGCTAAGAGATCTGAATATGACCTGGTTTCTTTCATTCAGACCTATCTGGCAAAATTGCATCTTACCTGTGCTTCTATGTATGCTATGTGGAGAAGAATGCGTGTTGGACATCTGTCTTGCACTACCATCAGCAGTATCAATGGATACAGATACCTTGCTAGGTCCGGTAACGACTCATGTATGGTGTTGTCCCCAGCGGCTACCTATTCTGATGACGGCATTCGTTGAGACTTCATTACTACGATTATGTGGCAGTGAAGTACGAGATGAGAGCAGCATCACCCAGGTACAACCTTCAGTGAGCATTGCGGATCCTGACATCGATGATAGCAATCATTCACACGACTGCACTGTTGCAGCATTTTCAAACTTGGTCGAACTTTCACCTGATGTCGTAGACCAATTTTTTGCGAGTCTGTCTGAAATGATATTCTCCCCTGAACAGAAAGACTAACTTTTTAAGCAACAAGCAGACAGCGTTCCCTGAACTCTGAATTCGGCCTTCAGCTTTGATAAACAAAAGCTACTGAAAACATTTGGAACTATTTTTTCCCCTGAAAGCGAAATTATTATTTTTTTCCCTTCCAAAATATATACCTTTTTTCTGGCACATGTACTCTGCTTAAAGTAGAACTATTCTTAGAGAACAGAGCTTCTAATTTAGGAACTCCAGAGACAATATTTTACCTCAGCCTCTAGCACATGTACAGCATTTGTCTTATTATGTGATGGAATGGTCTCGACCTTCTTTTCTGTATTAAGAGCCATTTCATGTGTAAATTATCGCTATTCATTCAGCTGATATATATATGCATTTTTTAACTGAATGATACCACTGCTTGAAAAGCGTACAGTACCAATACTCATTTTCGTGTATTTACCAAATACCATTTCAAATGCAAATTATGTATTTTGGGGTGGGTTGGAAAACACATGCACCATTATATGTTTACTATTGCTTAGTTTTAAGTAATGAGGGACATTAGATCGTGGAGTGGGTGTTGTAATTCTATCTAGGACCCTAATTCGATATTCCTGATTTATGCCCTTATGTGGTTATAATAAATAATATCCTTATAAAGGCATAAGAATCATATCCATATTTTGTCATAGCCCATGCTGTCCAAATTAAGCAAGGCTACTTCCCCAGGCTCCTAGAAAGTACAACGAGTTCTGTAAACAAAACAAACCTCCAGCAACCTGGGAATTCCCCATGGCTTTTGTTTTGATTTGTCCTAGAACTCCTGTGAGCACTGTAAGAACGGCCAGTTCTTAGTGACATCTTTATTGACGTATTATATCCAACCTTACGTCAAACCTGGCACCTTTCAGGTATAAATATACCAACGTTGCCTTAAGCAAACACACAGTGCTTTGGAGCAGAGCGGCTACCTACTTGCCCGAGAGCCCAGCTGATGCGGAGAGCCCACGGACGCCGCCCCTCCCTTTTGACGCACTGAGAGAGACGCTGTCTTTTCTCTTGCCGAGAAATCCAGCTCCGGTGTTCTCAGCCGCCCTTGCGGGTTGCTGGGATATCGAGTCCTGAGAGAGAGATACCAGACCTCCTGCTTTCTATTACCCAGGTACGGAGCTGACTAAACCCTTAAAGAGAATTATTGATTCAGATTCTTGGCAAAACCAACTTAACTTAAACTGCTACTTACTTACTCCTACCCACGTATTAGGCTTAGGTCAGGTACACTGGGGTAGGCGTATTTAGAAGCACCAGTTGAGTACGTTAGTCAATGTATATTTGTATGTATATATTTTATCCATTTTAAAGTATCATATGGCTAAGAAACCATATCAATGCTTTTACAGTATTATTTTATAATACTCCTTTTACTGTACGCACTTTACTTTATACTAAGTATTGCAATTGTGGCAATTCATTTCTCTTGCATGAGAAAGAAGACTGCTCAATAAATAACACCTTTTATTGAAAACGCCCGTCTCTCTATTTTCTGCACTCTGGTGAAACTAAGTATGCACGATTGACTGAGTAAAATAGCTGTCTATTGTTTTCACACGACTCTAGAGATACACTCTTATTCTGAGGGAGCAAAGTTGTCATGTTTTATGGTTGTCAGAAGCTAATCCCTTCTTGTCTATCCAGGGAAGTTAAACGCCTCCTTGTTTATTCGAGAAAGTTTCTAGTGACCTCTGAGCTAGCTGGCAAAACTAATTAAGTCTAATATAGTCAGTAGAGACCTAGTCGACCTCAGTCCTACGTCTACACTGCTGTTTATATTATTCCAATGCGCAGAGCCTATTGGGAATATAGGAACTACACTACAGTAGTAGGGGTGTGGGATACCCTTTTTTAATCGGTATAGACAATGATATACCCCTAGCCTCTAATTGTGGTGCATGATTTAAAATGGCTAACACTATTTTTTCAGTTTTCCAAGTCGACAGGGTGCTGTCCATACCCTTACTGCACTCCTGATTGATGAACTCAATTGACTGGAAGTCATTTGACATTAAGTACTTTAAAGTAGGAATAGCTGCCATTAAAATCAAAATGTTACCTCTATTCAAATAGTCTTGAGGGCATTGTGAGGTATATTGTGGGACTAATAATAACTGATTATGTAGCTGTTGTATTTGCTCATTGACTCTTGGTTGCATGATAAGAATAGGGCTGGTAGTTTGTTCACCAGGGGATCCAGACTTACTAGAACGCTGTTCTATCACGTGCTGAGAAATAGATTTTATTTCAACTCGGTCACTCAACTCTACACCCGGCAGGAATCCTTTCTATAGTTTGATCTCTCTCCCTTTCCCCAGCTGGACTTTGATATTTGGGTCTGAATCATGAGCTGAACTACGAAGCGTGGGGTCGGACTTTTCTGCACTGAAGTTTGTCGCCGTCATAGATTGGTCTATTATGGCATCTGTTGCTCTTATATTATTCATGATGGGCGACTTTTAACTACCATTGAAATGCCTTGTTACTACCTGTTCAGCATTTAACCCAGCCCCCCCACACAAGTCTCATGTACCTTTTTTATGTCATGTACCCTGTTTGAATTGAAAGACTCCCCACTTCTTGGGTTTGATACTTCCGTCCTCCCCGATTGGTCCTTGAGATGTTGCACCACTACTTCCTTTTGGCCACTATCCGAAATAATTATGGTTGCGAGCGGATTTTTTCCCCCCTTGAAGTTAAAAATTGGGTAGAGGCAATTCACTTTCTGACCTATTTCCATGCTGTTTTGAGGGCGTTTTCTGGCCTTCCTGGCCCGCTTCTTCTGCCTTTTTGTTAAGGCGGCTGGGGGCTTATTTACTTCGTCCTAAGGTGAATTTCTTAATCCATCCGTTGAGTTTGTTTGCGAATTATCTAGTGCAACGGACAATAGAGGCTGTGATGCTAAAATTGAAACGTCCTTGTTAAATTCCTGTTTGTGCGCCCTTATGCCCCTTGAATCGAGAGTATTGTCGCGATTGAGTGGCAAGACCTTGGGATTAGGAACCATTTGCCCATCCGGTGGAGAAGCAGCTACATTACTGTACAATACTGTTGGTTGTACCTTAATCCCCATTGAAGCGTCTATCACCTCCGCATGTTCTGGGTCTGAGGACGAGGGAGACCGTTTGCATTCCCTTAAAATATTCATTAACATGCTTGGTAAGTCACTTAGTTTTTCAACTATATTGCAGCATACCCAGTTAATTGCTGGAGCTGATTTTAGAGTCGGTATGCTGTTTTGAGCAGTAATTTGACTTGTCAATGAGTCTAGTTTAACGTTTATTCCTGCAATGAAACTTGCTATGATGTTCATCAAATTAATTTGAATATCCTGCTTGTCCGACTGCATATTAAGTGCTGATACTGCCGTTTGTAAGGTTTTTAGCAGAGAGGTATGCAAGATTATAAGGTCTTCTATTTTTCCATCTGTTTCAAAACTTCTTCCCCTTGCCACTGAACTATGTTTGGGGTGATTTTGAACAGTACTCTCCAGTGCACGCCCAGCCGGATTGAGAGTGAATTCTCATGTACACAATTTGATATTTTGTTTCCATTTTCATTTTTTGCTTGACTACTAAAGCTGCAATGTTCAAGCAAGCTTGATATTTCTATTATTGATTGCAGTTGACCTTCAAATGAAGGAATTGAATTATTGCTGGCTTGTGTATTTACAGCTTGATTCCTAATAATGCTTCCCAGTAACTGAGTTATTTCCATATTTTTTAGACTCACACATTGATTGCTCTTATTTTTAACAGATGTTTCCTCCATATTGGGTTTTTACTCATTGTTAACTGTGTTAATGGCATAATTTTTATCAGCAGGATTTGTTACAAGTGTTTCCTTCATATTGGGTTTTTGCTAATTGTTAACTGTGTAAATGGCATAATTTTCATCAGCAGGGATTGTTACAACATTTACAAAGTGTTCATGCAGACGTGATATTTCCGTTACTGAATGCTGTTGTTCTTCTATTTGAGGTATAAGTTGAGTCTGACACAGATTTGTGGTAATAGTTTCTATTGCCTGCATTAAATCTGTGTTGTTTGAAAATGAAAGGGATTTAATACAAAAAATTCTCAGGATGTGGTACCAGGTTTTGTACATGGTTGAAAGCGACCTGTGAGTTTAATTTAACTGTTTGTTGTCTGGGAGTAGAGCGACCATTGGGATTGCCACTAGTACAACGGTTGTTGGTGATTTCTATAATTTGATCAATTACTTGTTCAGACTGAGCTGTGCTTATTGCATGCACTTGTGCCTGGATGGTATACATATCATTGACGTTCTGATGAATATTATCCACATTGCCCACTTCTTTTGAAACTACTTTTTCTTTCATTATTATTGGTATTGTTCCTGTACTGCACTTTGAAACCTCGTCCTGAGAAGGTTTCAATTTGTAAGGTGTCAGAGGTTTAGGAAGACCAGTGGTTTTACCTGGTGTAGAGTAAATAACTGCAGTTGGATCTATTAGAAACGTGAATTTTCTAGAGGGAGTTATTGATCCAAAAATTGAATATGTTGGTGATATTAGTGTGGCCCCTGGAGTTAGAGTTGTTTCTGTTAAGTTACCCTACGGGGTTTTAATGCTTTTTGATTTTAGTTTTTGCCTTGGTTTCGGTTGGTTTCTGACCTTGCCTGATCTCATTATAAAGTAAAACCCCCGTGGATACAGGCCACTGCCTGTCTGTCTGTAGTGGATAAGAGCCACAAACTGGTTGATCCAAAGAATCCGTGGAGCTGAGTGAGCGGGTGGAGTGTACAGGAGTGGGCCGCTTCTGCCGCCTCAACATAGAATTACAGGCGGCAGCCGCCCACTAATGACGGCTACACACGCCACTCAATGCCTGCAGCCCTCCCGGGTGTGGTGACCATGGCTTGTAGCACATTTTCCAGGACATACTTTTCTAATGCAACCAATGACCACTTTCAGCTCCTCTGGTATCAGTCAGATCTACTGCAACCCTCGGAGACCATCAGCGACCGCCTGGTAGAATATTGTTGTCCAGGCAGTGCCAAGACCGGACAGCCACTCAGCAAGAATCAACAGAGCCTGGTTATAATTGCAAGGACAGTAAGGTAGTCATTAAGGGCTGCAAGGGGCTCAACTCAGAGACACAGCAAAAGCAGGTGAAGTAAAGCCTTGTTTGGCTCGTCCTTAATTGATCCAAAACACAGATTTTCCTCTCCCACCAATCGACTCCGGTTGGCAATAGATTAACAACAAGCGTTGAGCGGTCTCTTAGTCACAGCTGACTCAACTTGTTCAGCTATTCAGCCTACTCTTGCTCTTACTCTTGCAGCTTTGTCCACCCCAGCGTGAGGCTGGCCTGCCTTACCACTGCTCTTGTGGAGTTCCCTCCTGTGCTGTCTGCCGTGCAATAGCAACAGTTATGGGCCGTCGTGAGGCTGATTCCCGGGGCACAAGGGGGGCAAGGGGTCTTAATCATTAAACCATCCGAGATCGATAGAAATATACGGAATTACTTTACACCTAATATATAAGGAACTCTGGGGCATATTATCAAGAAACAGCTTTAAAATTATCACCGCTTTAGCGGCAGGAAACTGCCGCTAAAGCGGCGATAATGGTCTTGATATTATGCTCTTGTGAATTCCCATAGAAGCCCGTGTTCTGGTGTGAACATGGGCTTCTATTGGAATTCTCAAGGGCATATTATCAAGCCCATTATCGCTGCTTTAGCGGCAGATTCCTGCCGTGAAACCGGTGATAATCTTAACGCCCTTCTTGATAATATGTTACTCTGTTCATGTTTTGTCACATCTGTGCAAGGTATTTCTTTTAACGACACTAACTTGTTCAAACTAGGATATATAAAACTTTAAATAAATAATAAGTCCTTTAGTTTTACCTAACAAGAGAAGGCGAGGGTGAGAGCGAGAGTAGAGGAGTGTCAACAAGCGCACGCGGCCACGCTAATTTAGTGCACTTGATTGCTTCTAACCAGTTTTATCCTTACTTAAAAACAACTTGTCTGCAGCAGGTATTAAGGCAGGATTCAAAAATATTGATAATGTTTCAAACAAGAGATGTATTCCATCGTCCCCCCTCCCCATCCACACCACCACTCCCTTCATGATAACCGCTGATGGGGACACAGCACGCATGTGAAACAAGCACTGGCGTTGCCAATAGGTCTCGCAGTAGGAAAGTTGGAGCTATTACAATTGCAAATAACAATGCCTTTTATTTTTCTTTTCATTTTAAAAACATAAAGGGCTTTGTCATTTACAAAACCAATAGCTCCAACTTTCCTACTGCGAGACCTATTGGCAACGCCAGTGCTTGTTTCATGTTGGATTTGGATGGTGGAGTTGGAGGGTGGAGTTGGGAGTTGGAGGGTGGAGTTGGAGGGTGGAGTTGGATTTGGAGGGTGGAGTTGGAGGGTGGAGGGTGGAGTTGGAGGGTAGAGTTGGAGTTGGAGGGTGGAGTTGTAGTTGGAGGGTGGAGGGTGGAGTTGGGGGGTGGAGCTGGGGTTGGAGGGTGGAGTTGGAGGGTTGAGTTGGAGGGTAGAGTTGGAGGTTGGAGGGTGGAGTTGGAGTTGGAGGGTGGAGTTGGAGGGGGGAGTTTGAGGGTGGAGTTGGAGTTGGAGGGTGGAGTTGGAGGGTGGAGTTGGAGGTGGAGGGTCGAGTTGGAGGGTGGAGTTGGAGTTGGAGTGTGGAGTTGGAAGGAGGAGTTGGAGGGTGGAGTTGGAGGGTGGAGTTGGAGGGTGGAGTTTGAGTTGGAGTGTGGAGTTTGAGTTGGAGGGTGGAGTTGGAGGGTGGAGTTGGAGGGTGGAGTTGGAGGGTGGAGTTGGAGGGTGGAGTTGGAGGGTGGAGTTGGAGGGTGAAGTTGGAGGGTGGAGTTTGAGTTGGAGTGTGGAGTTGGAGTTGGAGGGTGGAGTTGGAGTGTGGAGCTGGAAGGTGGATTTGGAGTTGGAAGGTGGAGTTAGAGGGTGGAGTTAGAGGGTGGAGTTGGAGGGTGGAGTTGGAGGGTGGAGTTGGAGGGTGGAGTTGGAGGGTGGAGGTGGAGGGTGGAGTTGGAGTTGGAGGGTGGAGTTGGAGGGTGGAGTTGGAGAGTGGAGTTTGAGTTGGAGGGTGGAGTTGGAGGGTGGAGTTGGAGGGTGGAGTTGGAGGGTGGGGTGAGGGTGAGGGTGAGTGAGGGTGAGGGGGTGTGAGGGTGAGGGGGTGTGAGGGTGAGGGTGAGGGGGCGTGAGGGTGAGAGAGGGTGTATGAGGATGAGGGTGTGAGAGTGAGGGTGTGATGGTGAGTGATGGTGTGTGAGGGTGAGGGGGTGAGGGTGTGAGGGTGAGTGGGTGTGAGGGTGTGTCTAGCAGAGAATATACATTAAAATATATTTGTTCAATTCACTTGGTTGGTAGAAGCAATCTTATAAATCGGCTGCTTTTTCCCTTTGACTTTAAAGGCTACAAATATCTGGCAGCGTATAGCACCTTTCATTTAAAAAGTAAATAGTACATGTTCTAAGTGCAAGCGGGCACATATAAATACAAGCATTGGCATAGCCAATAGGTCTCGCCTTTGGGACCTTATAAGTGTTTAGCCATGCAACAGTTGATGTTGTTGCACCAAGGATATTGTGCTGGATAACTAAACACGTATAAGGCCCCAAAGGCGAGACCTATTGGCTATGCCAATGCTTGTTACGATTACTTTTAGCTCTCTTAGCAGTTCCCACAAATTACAAAGAGGAGCCACGCGTTAGTCATTTTTAAGCGCCTCTTTGTACTCCTATCCACTTTAAAAGAGAGCCCATCCCTTTCCGGAATCACCATGCGCCATGTTGTACTTTTATGTAAAATATCCTAATATGCGCTAGGAAAGAGCCTACAGTTTCAGAGGAGAAGATAAGATTAACGAGCAAGGTTAATTAACCAACAGTGCAATTATAAAGTTAATGCTTGGAGTTTATTAATAGTTTTCAAACAGGCGCACGCATGTTGTTAGTAAAAGAAATACTAGGGCATGCACCATGAATCTGTATTGCGGGGCAGTGAATCTGCTTTTCTGAGAAACTTAACAGAAGCACAGGAGCATCTAGTCATTTTTTTTATCGCCAATGCTCTCACCCGCTAAATATGCAGATTATGTTGCAAGCATAATATTATGTTGCAAGCATAATTTAACTGACTCGCTATAACATTTTCTTAATGCTGTTCCGTGGACAAAGCAAAAAACACTGTGGAACCACTGTAAAGTTGCATGCTGCCTAAACGGCTTGCACCACCACTAGGAGCCACGCTTTAGTAATTTTTAAGCGCCTCTATGCACTCCTAATCCACTTTAAAAAAACGACCAGCCCTTTCCGGAGTCACCATGTGCGAGGTTGTACTTTTATGTAAAATATCCTAATATGCGCTAGAAGAGAGCATACGGTTTCTGGGGAGATTATGTGATTAGCAAACACAGTTACTTAGCCAACAGTGCAATTATAAAGTTAATGCAGAGAGTTTGTTTATAGATTTTTTAGAAGTGCACGCACGTTGTTAAAAAGAAAGAACACGTTTTGTGCCATGAAGTCTGTAGTGTAGGAGTAGTATTTATTACTACGGTAATATTTTAATATAAAAATGGTACAGTGAAGTAATACGCACGCATCTTGTTGTTATACTAAAAGCCAATGCGAGCGCCTTGAAGTCTAAAGTACAGGGGCTATTTTGATTGTTTTCTGTAATCATTTTAAACGTGTGAATGGTGGTGTGAAGGAATACGCACGCACCTTGTTAAACGAAAGACGAGGGCGTGCGCCATGAAGTCTGAATGTGGGAGCTGTTTTGATTGTTTCATGTAATGTTTTTAAAGGTGTGAATGTTGGTGTGAACGAATGCGCACGCACCTTGCTGTTAAACGAATGATGAGGGCGTGGGCCATAAAGTCTGGGCTGTGTGAGCAATTTCTATTGTTTCTTCAAATGTTTGTAAATTTCTGAATGGTGGTTTGAACGAATGCGCACGCACCTAAAGTTGTGCAACGTAGTAACTTCAGCGTTTTTTGAGTAAAGGCTTTCTAAGTAGAAATAAATGTAATCATTGATATCAAATGCACGTCCCTCTCGTGGGAAAATAAAAACAAAGCCCAACATAAAAAGAAACAAGGAGAAACACGAGAGACGGCCTGCGGCTGTCAAAGTGAAGGTACGGCCGGCGGAGGAGAAATGCGACACGGCGGGCAGGGGAGGGGGCGGAGCGGGGAGAGCGGCATGAGGGTGTGAAGCAGCAGGGGCCTGAGACGAGGCCGCCTTGCCTTTGATGTGGTAATGCGAGGCAAGCGGCTGGTGGCATTGTGCACGCGCTTTCACGTGCACTGGAAGAAATCGCCTGGGAATCGCCTGATCTCGGTAAGCTCTGTTTAAGCCGCAATAGATCGAGCTCCCGCTCTCAATGCGCATGCGCATTGAGATAGGTCGCTCGACCTAAAAATGAATAATAAAATATTACATAAAGAGAAGTTTGATTCTTTGGGGTGGAACTATGTTTTGGGCTTTTGATTTAGTTGCAGCGCAGTTGATGTTTTTAAAGCAACCTGCAGAAGACAGAAAAACGGGCTCAGTATCAGGTATTAAAGCGCAGATACGCACAATTCACTACTTATAACTTATGATGCTGAATACAGCAAGGTATAGATGAGTTGGCAGGTGTGAGAGAGAAAACAGAGCAGTAAACTTTGCTCCGCGCTGGTATTTGTTTATTTATATAATGTGTACTATATTCCCTTTGGTTACAGCGAGTTATAAACCGTGGATTCTTTCTGAAACAGAGAGTAGGCACTACATATCCTGTAATGCATTACAATTTAAAGTGGGTTATTAATTCACAATCGGACTTCAGGTTTGGTAAATACTTTGTTCTAAATAGTATGTGTTTCCTTTTTACCCTCGGCTTCATATATGTTAGTATTCCTCTCCTAGCACACTTATAAAGAGTTTACTCTGTTCTCCTTATAAACCTTCCGTATTCCTTCTACCTGTCTGGAATTCCCTTTCACTGCTCCTATGGGACAGAACAGCAACTACAACTGTTACAAGCAGAGCGACTGAAGGAAAGCTTCAAAGCAACATTATAGTGCTTGTAGAATACTTCTCATCCTGTTAAAACATCAATCAATCTGTGCTTGCTGTTACAACGCACATATGCAGCTTCTCTAGGAGATAGCAATCTTAAGTGCCAGCCAACATGTCTTTTTATTATGCTGCCACAGTCTTCAATTGCAGCAGATGTCTAAACAATTGGAACGCTTGACACCACGCCAGACTTCTTGGGGCAGGGAAGAAGTGATAACAGCCAGCAGTTGTTTACTGGCAACTGCTCCCACATTTTTTATATCCGAACTTTTAAGTGTGCTGCTGCAGTCTCTAATGGAAGCACATGTAGAAACAATTGGAACATTTGACACCACGCCAAATTTCTTGGCACATTTGTCTTTCTTTTTTAAAACACACGGTGTGAATACATTTAAAACAGATTGACCTGATAGAATAGCCTGAAGGCAGCATTACGGGCCCGATTCACAGAACTAACTTAAGACAAATTACTAAACTTACTACTTTTGGTATTCACAGAAGTTAGGAGTTTGTCTTAAGACAGACTTAAGACGGACTTAAGACAGAATCCTAACTTAAGTCTGTCCTAAGTCTGTCTTAAGACAAAATCCTAACTTCTGTGAATACCAAAAGTAGTAAGTTTAGGATTTTGTCTAAAGTTAGTTCTGTGAATCGGGCCCAAGGTTTTTAGCCAATTACAACACAGCTTTCTAACACAAGCATTTGCAAAGCAATATGTCTCGCATTTGTGAGAGTTTAAGCTATTAGCATATGTCTATTTTAAATACCAAAACATAAATAAAAGGCATTGTCATTTACAATGCTAAGAGCTCAAACTCACGTTAAGTGTGAGACCTATTGCATTGCAAATGCTAGTTTACCTCCACTACCAATGATTTTTTATGGAGTGAGGAGTGGTTGCTTTTGTTCAGCACCCATCTTACAACATTGGTGTGCTGATAATGCCTCTTTGTATACATGTACGTAAGCTAATGCTAATGTCTCGGATCTCTTGAAGGTCACTGTTCCTTGCTGCAGAGACTTCAGCACACATCAGAGAAATTGAAAGGTTTCCTTTTTTGGAGTTTCTAAAATATAAACATGACAATAGATAACAATTTTGTTGGCTTTCCCATCCAAACAATTAGTCTGCTTTCGAGGCACTATGCCTCTTGCACACGTTCTCTGATGTATTAAGACCCTAATGTTTGCAAACAGTGAAATCTCTGCCACACATCACTGAATGTTTTATTAAATGTAAACTTTTTTATTGCAAGCATGTTGCAGTCATGCATAGGTGAAGACATATTTTCAGTTTTTCTGTTTTATTTTGTGGCAAATATTTGCAATTAGAAAGTTAAACAAATAATATTCCAGACATATTTATTTGCCTCGCTCTAGAGAGCGTGCAACATTACATTGAGTTGGTCTAGTCATTTGTGGCCTTCAGCCTACAGGATTGAACAGGAACTACAAAGTGCAGATTGCGCATGCTTGTATTCAAAGTGCTGCAGGAGCACATCCTTGCCTCCTGTGTACACCAGATTGTGTTTAAGGTCACATGTTCTTTATGAAAGTTTCTTCCTGGTTGTTCCATCCATGCTTTGAATGGGTCCTACGGTTAGGGTTTCTTTTGGACTTGGGGCTTAGGGTTTGCGTTCTGTTTGGTTTATAAGGCTAGGGTTCCAATTGGTTCCTAAGGTTACCGTTACTATGAGACATAGGGCTTAGGATTTGAGATCTGACTCGCTGATAGGGCTAGGGTTCTTATTGGCTTCTAGGGCCACGGTTTCTATTGGACTTAGGGCTTGAGTTCTGCTTGGCTGTAGGGCTGGGGTTCCAATTCGTTCCTAGGGCTAGGGTTTCTGTTGGACCCACTGCTTAGATTTTGGGTTTTGATTGCGTGCTAGGGCTAGAACTGCAATTAGTTAATTGGGCCAATCTCACAATTGCTCTAGGGTTACGGCTAGGGTTCTCATTGGAGGAAGGTCACCTGACCTAGGGCTATTAAACCTTAGCGTTCAGTGCGTTGAAGGTAAAGGTGTAGAGGACAAGGGCAGTTTCTTCTTCGGTCGGGCTAGGGCCTTAGACCAGAAATGCTGCCCTTTTTTTCCATGTGCCAGCAACTACCTTCAGGCATCAACATCCTCAACTTACAAACACAATCTTAGCAAACACATGCTGCTCATTTGCAACATAAAAACTCTAACTATATTTCAACCACTATACCACATCTATACACTCTTTTACTCCAACTGCCACACACTCTCACACAAAACACCAATGTGTCCTAAACCACTACCAAATCCACACATTACCAACACAACACAAACCCAAATTAGACATCAGCTTAATCCCTTTAAACGCACACTCCCTGTCCATACAAAACACCAGGTCTTACCGCTACTTACTTCTGACAGACCTTTTTCGATCACCAGCAAACCTATTCTTAACCCTCTTGCATATTATCAATACTCTTCTCTTGTTTTTACCAAAAACATACAATCAAACAATCTTTATACTCGACTCCACCACAAATATCAGCTCTTCCTACTACCAAATCTAGCAAACATTCATAACCTCTATCCATTCCATCTCACACACCACATACACTCTCCTCCTTTGCACATCACCACCCTCTTTTCCACTCACCAACAATACATTTCATCCAGATCCTTCACAGTAATTCCCTACATCAATATCTCATCTCTTTTCTCCACAAACACAAAATATAGCACACATAGCAGCACATCCCACTCTCACACGCACACAAACAATTTCATATTATATACCATCACAAAATAGAAACAAACACCCGCTCACAACCTCATGACTACACAAGTAATACAGATTCTAAATTCTCTTTACTCCCAAATTTTCTGTCTTCACCAACACCTATCACAATTACCCCAACATAACAACTTTCATTCACCCACATTTCATCCATTACACAAGTTAGAACCTTAAAACATGACCCGCAAACTCCACCCTACCCCTAACTCATACACCTTCCACCCTAAACAGATGCAAACAAAATAAACAACATGCCATCCTTCACAACCTCGCTTCTCCTTCTCTATTACACAACAAGGCTCCTCTACAGAAACAATTTAGCTCACCAACTCACTCTCAACCACCATCTTCACCACCTTCACACCTAGACCCAACAAAATGCCTTCTAAGCATTCTGGATGAGGATTACACTGTAGCCAAAATAACACTATTGCTATCCTCATACAGGTAATACCATCACGAATAATACACCTGTTACAAGTTCAATTATACTACCCACTCTTCTAGAAAATAAAGGCGCAGTACCACGAAACACAATCTCTAGACTGACTATTAATAAATACTTGATCACTGTCTAAAAACAAGCACCACATCTATGACATACACACTCTGACACACAACCTGGCTTACTTTTCATAACTGAATCCTGGTTGGGAGATGACATGGCTCCAGTGTTGCATTAAGTTGTTCCTCCAGGCTATCAAACTGACACTCAAAAATGCATAGGCAAAATAGGTGGTGTACTAGCTGTTATACTCAAGGAAATAACTAACCTCACCAAACCTGATGACATTTCAATACAAGGTTGTGAGGCCCTCCTCACCAGACGCAACCCTACACCAACTTCCTCCTGTTACGTCCACCTTCTTCACAGACTACCACCTAGCAATGCAACATTCCCATACATGTTTCCAGACACAGTTTCAAACCTTATGACATTACATTCCAATATATGCATCCTTAGTGGCCTAAACATATGGTTTGACACACCCAATATACCCCTCACAAGAACTATCATCAGTGGACTAGACACACTGAACGTACATCAGATTATCCACAAACCCACACACATCGCCAGACACATACTAGATATCATTTTTGCAAATTCATAACTAGTTACTTTTCAAAGGATTACTCCAGTCACATGGTCAGACCACCATCTGGTAAACATTCCAACACAAAACACCACAAATCAACATACCTAAAGCCACCTTACATGCATCCACTAATCAACCATCAAACTCAATTTTGAATATTTAGAAATACAACTAACATCCAACACAGATCTAGGCACAATAAATTCCAGTCAAAACCTTTAAGAGTGGCTCCACAAAGCTTTTGACATCCTAATACCGTTAAGAACAACAAAACAGGACAAAAGAAAATAAGAACCATGGGGGAATACATAACTAAAACAAGATAAAACAACAAATTGCAAAGTTGAAATGCACCTGGCTCAAAACAAATAGCAATCAAAAAAAAAAAAAAAAAATCAAGAGAAACGTCAATTACACAAACATAACAAAATGTACAAGTCCAAAAGCGAATAAGCAAAAAAAAGGTACTATTCAGAAAGAATTTAAAATGCTAAATGTGAAAATCAAGAATTTTATAGAATTCTCCCTGAATTTCGTAAACGCGAATGCACAGAAAGAATCCATCTTATTACCCAACAATTTACTGACAAATTGGCAAATCATTACACAAGCAAAGCAAACATGTTGGACTCCTATTTAAAACAAAGGAAAACCACCCGCACCAACCCAATTCCAACAAACCCCTCCATGGGTAGGCTAACCAAGCCTCTACATTCATTCAAATAACTATCACAAAGTGAATATATGGATCTTGTCAAACCAAGGAGGCCAGCAGGCTGTCCTTCTGACCCTTGTCCACCACAAGTCTTCAGAAACATTCTTTAACTATCACTGATGCTACACCAGGCAGATGAATCATCAATAATTATTTAACCACAGGAATCTTTCTAGAATATTAAAAAAGGCATACATATGCCCATTATTAAAGAAAACCAACGTGGATCCTCATGACCCAAACAACCACAGACGCATTACAAATGGACCTTTACTGGACAAACTGATAGAAAGAGCAGCATTTGCTCAGATGTCACAATTCATTGAAGATAAACCCATACTTTCCAACTTCAAAACATGATGCCCCTAGGAACAGGCACAGAATCTGCCATCTGGAATAACCTTAAAAACACAGTAGATCAGAACGGGGCCACAGCACTACTTCTCTTTGACCTTTCAGCTGCCTTTGACACAGTTGACCATGGCACTCTACTCCAAAGACTCTTTGAACTCGGCATAGAGGGAACTGCTCTCGACGGGATCAGATCCTACCTTCAAAACAGAACAAATGTCATCCATACTCCCCCGTTCCCATCCAACCGTACTTCACAAAAGCAGAGGACCCTCACAGCTCTATCATCTCAGCCATGCTTTACAGCTACATGAAGTAATTACCGGCAATGCTCAATTAATTTCAGTTCACATGCTATAACTATGCATGTGACACACAAATACTACTGCAACTGGAAAGCCTTAAAGACATTTGGAAACTCTAAAATATCTAGTTGCCTCAGAGGCATTGATCAGTGGATGACATTGAGCCATCTCAAATTGAATGCTTATAAAATTGAAATGCTCACATGGAGCGATTGGAAAAATTACTACCCAATCAGCGCCTGCTTGATGATTGGGTACCACCTCACAAAGTATCTTAGGAAGTAAGAAACCTCAGAATTACCATGGACTCCAAGTTATCAATAAATGCCCCAGTGGACAAGTTAGCAAAATTAAGCCTCATTACTATCCACCACAACTCTCAAATGCATCTTTCCCTACTTAGGATTTCCACACAAGGTCCAAGGTAATATCTCTCTTGTACTGTCTAAACTTGATTACCCCAGTGGCCTCTAACACAGATTATTTTTATCAACTGTGAAAAGACTACAATGAATTCAGAAATCGGCTGTCAAACTACATGTTAAGCCGCAAGTCCACATCTCCCTTACCTTGAGGGACCTACATTGGTTACTAGTTGTCAGAAGATCCACCTCCAAGCTTCTGTGTATCACCCACAAATCAATACATGGAACAGGACCACTTTTCATCAGGAATAAAATCACCAAATACATGCAACAAATGAACCTTCACTCCATATTGGCACCTCGCCTCAAAACAAACACCAGGAGATGATAGACGGAACACTGAAACTTTTCAGACACTCACCCCAGTCACAGATCTGGGTTGATACCATCATTGTTCTTTAGCTTACTTTATCACCTCAGTTTAGACCCAACCATATGCCAATCAGTATTGACCCTGTTCCTCATGGGAACAGTCCAGCCCGGACTGCCAAGCCAGGTCTTCCCTTGACCAAAAACAAGCATCCTGGGACCAGTTTCAGGGTAACACCCCTCATCAGCCTGCTAGCTTGAATCCAGTTGCAAAGTGAGCAAGGGACCCTAGTCTGGGCATACCCAGCCAACTGAAGGCTAACAAAGCAAACACAAGGAGATGATGGGCAGAGCACTGAAATGTTTCAGACATCCAACGCCAGTCACAGATCTGGGTTGAATCCATCATCGTTCTTTAACTAACTTCATCAACCCAGTTCAGACCCAGCCATTCACAAACCGGTCTTGACTCTGTTCCTCATGGGAACAGTCCAGCCCAAACTGCCAAGCCAGATCTTCCCTGGACCGGAAACAAGCATCCTGGGACTGCTTTTCAGGAGTAACACTCCTCATCAGCCAAGCTAGTTGAATCCAGTGACATAGTGTGCACGGGACCCACGTCTGGGCACACCCTGCCAACTTAGGGATAACAAAGCAAACACAAGGAGATAATGGACGGAGCTCTGGAATGTTGGAGACACTCACCCCCAGTCACAGATGAGTGTTGAATTTATCACAGTCCTTTAGTTCACTTCACCACCCCAGTTCAGGCCCCGCCAAATGCAAATCAGTCTTGACCCTTTCCCTCATGGGAACAGTCCAGATCGAACTGCCAAGCCAGGTCTTCTCTGGTCTGGAAACATGCATCCTGAGACTGGTTTCGGGGTAACACCCCTCATCAGCCAGGCTAGCTTGAATCAGGTGGCAAAATGAACGAGGGACCCACGTCTGGGCATACCCTGCCAACTCAGGGCTAACTAAGCAAACACAAGAAGATGATGGACGGAGCTCTGAAATATTTCAGACACTCACCCCCAGTCACAGATCTGGGCTGAATCCATCATCTTTCTTTAGCTCACTTTACCACCCCAGTTCAGACCCTGCCATGTGCAAATCAGTCATGACCCTGTCCTCATGGGAAAAGTCCAGCCTGAACCGCCAAGCCAGGTCTTTTATGGACTGGAAACAAGCATCCTGGGACCAGTTTTGCGGTAACATATCTCATCAGCCTGGCTATCTTGAATCCAGTGGCAAAGTGAGCAAGGGTCCCACATCTGGGCATACCCTGCCAACTGAGGGCGAACAAAGGAAACACAGGGTAATACTTCAGAACCAGTCCGAGGCTACTTGTTTCCAGTCCAGGGAGAACCTGGCCTGACAGTTCGGGCTGGACTGTTCCCACGATGAACGAGGTCAAGATTGATTTGCATATGGCTGGGTCAACACTGAGTTGGCAGAGTGAGCAAAAGAACGATGGATTAAACCCAGATCTGTGACTGGGGGTGAGTGGTTGAAATGTTTTGGCACTCCATCCATAATCTTGTTGTGTTTGCTATGTTCCCCCATGTGGCTAAGGGTATGGCCAGACGTGTGTCCCTTGATCGCTGTGCCACTTGATTCAAGCTAGCCTGGCTGATGAGGGGTAATACCCCAAAACCGGTCCAAGGATACTTTTTTCCGGTCCAGGGAGGACCTGGCCTGGCAGTTCGGACTGGACGCTTCCCATGATGAACAGGGCCAAGACTGATTTGGCTTAATCCAAACTGTTGTGGCAAAGTGAGCAAAAGAACTATGGATAAAACCCAGATCTGTGATTGTGGGCGAATGGTTGAAAAGTTTCAGCACTCCGTCCATCATCTTGTTGTGTTTACCTCACCTCAAAACCGCAGCATACAAGAAAAAAACATTGGTGGTATATCTTTCTCTGTTCAAGCAACCAAACTATGGAATTCATGACTCCTAAACATAAGTTTCATAAATAACTATCTTATCTTCAGAAGACTACTCAAGTGTTGGCTCTTTCCTACATTACCAGCATACTAAAACACAAATGTACCGCATTTGCTTGTGTTTGTAAACAGGTATAATTTGGTCATATGTATGTATTTAGATATGTGCATTTCGTTGTACAAATATATATCCTACTTATGGTTTAAAAATATACAGATATTCTTTAGGTATGCTAAACAAATGTATAATGCTCACCCATTGGAACATCCTCACCATGCAGAGCACTATCTCCATCATGAACTCCTTGAACTCAGGAGCACCCATGGACTACATTTTTAACCGCTGAAACAAGACAATCAGGGACAAAGTCCTGAACACCTCCATAACCGGGGCCTCCTTCCCTGAGGACTGGAAACACACTGAAGTAAGGCCACTCCTGAAAAAACTATTGGCTGACTCAACCGAACAAATAAACTATAGGCCCATCTCTCTGCACCCCTATTCAGCAAAAGTCCTCGAGAAAGCACCGCAACTAGACTGCCCTGTTCGCATCCACCAATTACATCATAGCCCTCCTGGACCACAGACAAAAGGCAGCCCTCATCTCCTGGACCTGTCCGCTGTGTTTGACACCATCTTCAATCACATCCTGATCAACAGACTCCACTACTTCGGGATCCAGGGAGATGCCCTAAAATGGAATGCATTGTACCCACTGGCAGAACCCAAAGGATCAGTCTCCCACCGTTCGCCTCAGAGCCCAAGAAAATCCTCTGTGGAGCCCTCCAAGGATTGCCCCTCAGCCCCACCCTCTTTAACATCTATTTATTTATTTATTTATACAATTTGTAAAGCGCACAAATACCCGTGGGTGTCTCGGTGCTATGGACAGCGAGCCAGAACCAAAAATTATAGACTATTGGCTGAATAGTCATTTTCCTGAAGGCAAGTAGGGTCGGGCTAGATTTGATGTGGGTTGGGAGAGAATTCCATAGCTTGGCGACAGTGAATCATCTGTCACCCCATGAGACTGTCTTGGTGTGGGGGACCCTTAGCAAGTTTGCTGTAGATGATCGTAGAGCCCTGTTAGGGATGTAAGCACCCAGGGCCTCCTTCAGGACCAGAGGTCCAGAATTGAGCGATGCTTTATAAGTGATGCAGAGGGCCTTGAATTTAATGCGCCTTTTTATCGGAAGCCAGTAATACGGTTGGAGTACTTTTGAGATGGATTTGTACTTTGAGGTTGCAGATAAGATTCTGGCTAGTGAGTTCTGGACCAGCTGTAGTTTATTTAGGGTTTTGCTCTGTACATTTATGAAGAGACCATTACAGTAGTCAGTAGTTGACATGACTAAGGTACTTACTTGGGTCTTTCCAGCACTGAGTGGGAGGAATGGTAAGAGCTTTTTTATCATTCTTAGTTTGTGAAATGATGATGAGACCACAGAGTTAACATGAGGTATGAAGGACAGCTTGTCGTCAAATATGACGCTCAAGTTTCTGACCTAATATACCGGGAGTGGGGGGGTCCCAAATCGGACGGCCACCAGGAGGGGGACTAGGCTGGCAATAATTTGCCAAAAATCATTACCTCTGTCTTTCCAGAGTTAAGTTTTAGGCAATCATTAGCCATCCATGTGCTGATGGCCAGCCCAGCATGCCTTCCTGGAAATTGGCTGCTACTGCCCCTCCATCGTTGTGCACTGCAAGCACGAATTGTGGATCATCAGCGTAGGATGTGAGACCCATCCCGTGTGCTTTGATGACTCTCGCCAGCTCCGACACATAGATGTTAAATAGTGTTGGATTCAATGATGATCCTTGTGGCACGCTGCACGGGAGGGCAAATTGTGGGAGGCAAAAGTGGCAAGAATCACTGATTTGGAAGGGTTGGTGAGAAAGAAGGTCAAGAGGGCTCTGGCTGTGTGTCTGATACCTATGTTTGTGACACGGTAGATCAGGGTGGCATGGTCAACCGTGTCAAATGCTGCTAAGAGGTCCAACAGTATCAGAACAGCGGCCCCCCCTTGATCCAGTATCATCCTGATCTAATCTGATGCCTTAATAAGCGCTATCTCTGTTCCATGGCCCTTACGGAAACCAAGTTGCGTGTCATCAAGCTGGCTGTTGTCTTCAATGTATTTGGATAGTTGGGAATTCATAACCTTTTCGAAGATTTTCACTGGGAATGGAAGGCTAGTGATGGGTCTGTAATTTTTTGTATCGGTAGGCTCAAGATTGTGTTTTTTAAGCAAATGTTATGTTATGTTATGTATTTATAGAGCGCGACAGCTGCCCCAGCAACGGGGCGTCCCGGCGCTAAGAACCATATCATAACCAACTGAGAAGGGGAAAAAGGAGGCCTACAGGGAGGGGAAGAGGTAAGTTTTAATAGCTTTGCGAAAAGCTAATAGGTTGTCGTGGCAGCGGATGTGGAGGGGAAGGGAGTTCCATAGCTTTGCCCCCAGCAGTCTGAATGAACGTCCTCCGATGCGACAGAACTTAGTGTGGGGGACCAAGACTAGGTGGTGCCCTCTGGAGCGTAGGTTGCGTTGGGGGTTGTAGGGCGTTAACAGCGGACGTAGGAGCTCGGGGCCCTCAGTTTTCAGAATTTTAAAGGCAATGGTGAGGGCCTTGAATTGGATGCGGGCTTCCACGGGCAGCCAGTGAAGTCTGTGAATGGTCGCTCTCACAGAGCACCTTCTAGGCAGGCCTACTATTGCCCTGGCCGTAGAATTCTGTATACGTTGAAATCTCTTGGTTTCAGCCTTGTTAGCGCCTAGCAACAGGACACTCGCGTAGTCCAGCCGGGCAAGGATGGTCGATTGTACAATGAGTTGCCGCGTTTTGGGGTCAAAGAAGCCTAGGATGGGATTAAGGCTTCTCAGTAGCCCAATACAAGTCGCGGCTACTTTTTTAGTGTGGGACTGGAAGTTTAGCGCAGAGTCCAGCCATACTCCTAGGTTTTTTGCCAGAGTTTTTGGGGGAGGGGCTGGGCCCAATGAGGGGGGCCACCAGAGCTCACTCCAGCAGTTGGGGTTCTTGCCCAGGAGCAGCACCTCGGTTTTTCCTGCATTAAGTTGAAGGCAATTTGCAGTCATCCAGTTGGCGACGGCGGTCAGTCCATCCCTGAATCTAGTGGCATCGGGGGAGGGCGCCTCATTGAGAGTGATAACCAACTGTGTGTCGTCGGCGTACGACACCATTGTGAGATCCCACTTTTTGGCTACTTCCGCCAGAGGCTGCATGTATAAATTAAAAAGGGATGGACTGAGGGCAGAGCCCTGTGGGACTCCTTGTCCTATAGCTTGAGGTTGGGAGATAAAAGGGGGAGCTGACACCCGGAAGGACCTATTCGTGAGGAACGATCGGAACCATTCCAGTGCTAAGTCTTGGATCCCGATATTTTCCAGGCGTTTTAGAAGGATATCATGGGAGACCGTATCAAAGGCGGCGCTGAGATCGAGCAGTATCAGCGCAGCACTTTGACCGGTGTCCATGATTTTCCGCAAATGCTCCGTGGAGGAAAGGAGAGCGGACTCCGTACTATGGCCCGGCCTGAACCCGTGTTGGGAGGGGTCCAGGATGTTATTTTCTGCCATGTGGTCATTTAGTACGTTGTTCGCGTGGGCCTCTGCTAGTTTGGCCACCCAGGGGAGCAGTGAGACGGGCCGGTAGTTCTCCGGTTTGGTGGGGTCAAGGGTGGTTTTTTTTATAATGGGAGTGATCCAGGCTTGTTTCCAGCAGATGGGTACTGTGGCCGAGGCGAAGGAAAGATTGAGGAGTGAGGTCAATGATGGGAGGAAGAAGTCCAAAGCTCCCAAAAAATGGACTGGTCTCATAGGATCTGCAGGGGCACCGGATTTCACCTTCCTGCAAAATTTGGCTGTCTCCTCCTGAGAGATAGCTGGCAGGCAGGAGAGCTTTGTTAAAAGTTAGGCTGAAAACCGTCAACATTATCGGCGCCCTCTTGCTCTCCTTAAACCTTTTGTGCGAGTAAAACAGCCGCCATTTTTGGACACCATGGCTTCCCGGCTCTCGCCGAGAGCCAGCGCGTCTCTCTCTCCCTCCTAACTTCGCTAGCAACCCCCTGCTTGCACCTGCCTTGGGTCATAAACCCCTCTTCGGCGCTGCTCTGCCCCAGGCCCTCATCCTGTTCCCAGCGCGACACCTCCCTGTTTCCCCGTCATGATCTCCGGCCCTTTTGATGCAAACCCCTTTTCCCCGTGTGCCCGTTTGTCTTCCCCGTTCCCAGACCGACACCTAGCCCTGCCGATACCATTCTCTTGCCCCTCCCCATACAATAGGAAGCTTCCCTCCTCAAAGGACCCCCGAGATGATCAAAGCCCCCCCCCCATCCCACGAGATCCGATCGAAACCCGCACACTCCGTGAATCGGCGGAATACCCAGCTGCGCAATGATCATCACCTGTTGTGAACGGGGCGGGGACTTCCACTGTAGCCTTGCATGGGAACGGGCTGGGAAGGGGGGATTCTGAGGATGTCTTTCCGTACATCAAAGTATCGACGAGAATGTGTTACATGTAATAAAGAGATAAACTCATGTATAAGAGGCCAGGCCTCCGGGATGCAGTTAGAGCACCTCAGAACGATACCTTCTGTCCGTTTCGTTGTGTTCTCCTCCGGAGAGAATAAAAACCCTTGTTTCCTGCCTTCCAGTCTCCAGCGCCTGCCTCTTCAATAGTTTAACTTCTGTGTGGGTTCAAGAGGCGACATCGCCGGGCAATAATTAAGGATCTTATATTCTGGTTGGTAGTGCCCCCCCAGTTTGTATTTTTCCACAATTGGCGCCCAACGTGGGGCCCATCAGCGACCCATGGATCCAGTGGGAGAGGTCCTGACGACAAAGTGAACGACTGCAACGATCGGGAACGCGTCTGTCCGATAGACCCTCGTCTGACAGCCGATCATCCGAACTTCACTGGTTCCGAACAGACCTCTCTCGAGTGATCTACGGTCCTGACTGGGAACCATCAGGAGTGCCGCGAGGATAACGAAGAAGAGAGGACGATCGGGCGCTGGATTCGGAAGTCAGGAAACTGTCCATGCGGTCCGGGTAAGGTCGTGTTACCACGACAAATTGCGAAAAATTTGCTTGATTGTTAAATACTAGTATTGCTCTTTTTTTTGTTTAATTGGAGATTCACTGTCTGCAAACGGAGAAACAACAGGCTCTCTCTTTGCAAGCGGTGGAGGATAGGTAGGGCAGACAACCGTGCTTATTTTTCTCCCCCACTCAATAGTCACCTGAAACTGAGCTGTTGTTCACAAACTATTGTTTCCTGGAGATTCCCTGTCTGCAAACAGGGAAGAGACCACCCTTTTTGCAGATAGTGAAAAAGGTAGGTAACGCAAATCTTTGCGGACCTACTCACTCTCCCCATTGCTATTTGTCGGTCTTTTGTTATCTTGATCCACGAGGGATTCACTGTCTGCAAACGGAGAAACAAAGGTCTCTCTCTTTGCAAGCAGTGGAGGATAGGTAGGGTAGCAGCCGTGCTTATTTTTTCTCCCTCACCCTATAATTGCTTGAAACTGAACTATTGTTCGCAAAATTATTGTTTCCTGGAGATTCCCTGTCTGCAAACAGGGAAGAGACCACCCTTTTTGCAGATAGCGAAAAAGGTAGGTAACGCAGATCTTTGCGGACCTACTCATTCTCCCCATTGTTATTTGTTGGTCTTTGGTTATTGTGATCCATGAGGTATTCACTGCCTGCAAACAACGTAGAATAGAAATATTCTGTCCAGTCTTTGCACCTAGTGATAAGATAGGCAGTGCTGACTTTTTAGTCCCTCGTTACGAGCCGTCATGTCTGTCTTCTCCCCACTGATTGGTAGCCTGTTTAGCCCGGACCGCTTATTAGAGATGGACCATCCAGCCCCACTGGAAGGCACCCCTAATAAGGACATGTTCATGAAGCATGGATTGACCGCTATTGCCTATAGTAAACTATGGCATAAATATACAAAACAGGGTCAAGAAAGTCAATGGCCCCTGACAGGATCCTTCGATGATGATAAAATAAAAATGCTAGAAACTGCCCTAGGTAAAAACAAGACAACACCCACTATGCTTGATAGCTTCGGCATGTGGCGAAAAGAAACTGAACAGCGTAAAAAGAAAACTGAGAGTAGGTTGGAAAAAGAGCTGCAAAAAGCAGCCCACCTAGCTGCTCAGAAGCTAAAAAAGGAGATAGAGGAAAGAGAGAAAGCTAAACAGAAACTAGAAAGGGAAACGCCAAGCCAGTGTCCGGTTAGAACCCCCTCCATGCTCTACCCTGACTTGCCCTCGAAACGACAAGCCAATGAGGACCTGCTGTTAGGTCCTCCTATCATCTACATGCCCCCTCCATACGCCCCTTCTCGGCCCTTGGCGCAGCACGCGCCACCCCCAGGTACAAGCGAAGGTACCGCCGCAGCGTCGGCCCCAATGGCCTCTGTGCCAGCCGAACCCCTGGTATTAAAACCCGCATCAACGACAACGTTAGACGAGCATGAGACTCGAGGGGCTGGCCTTGCAAGAATAAACAGGCTAGACAAAGATGAGCGAGCGGGGATCGACAAAATAGCAAGGACACTGGTAGAAAGGAAGGATGATGAAGAGTACATCACAGATATGTTCAGCTCGTATACAGGGAGTCACAGACGACATTTTACCGTACGACTGTGTTATCATGTCTTGAATGCATACGAGGACCGATATCGAGACAAAGGTCCCGAGAGCCTAAGGACTCTGTACCGGAAGGTCGATATCGGGGATGAGGGCGAGTGTGATGTGTCGGACCTCTTTACGCTTACGCTTGAGGTTTTCCGCCACCTCACTGAACGAAAGCCGGGAGCTAAATCCGCGGCCCCCGTAGTGACCGAACCGCCAACCGAGCAATCTAACACCATGATGCCGATACGTGAGGCTGCCCCTTACTGGGTTCCTCCTCGGGGTACGGGGACTCACGATGATGCAAACAACCAAGATGCGAAGGGAAGGGTAGTATACAACTGGGTCTACCAGCCATGGGACCGGCAAGAGATACTGACATTCCGGAAATCTCTACCCGACCTACGTAAAAACCCCACTGCCTTCTATACTGAATTAGGTACAGCCCTGGGTTCGACTATCATGACCCTGGCTGACATCGACTTGTTCTTCGGGTTATGTCTACCAGCTGATGTGTGGAAGCAAATCCGGAAAGTCGACCACCTTGAGCTGTTCGGACATACCTGGCCACAACTCGATGACTTGGACAAACAACGGGGACCAGGACAAAAGCCGTTGAAATCCATTCTAGACCTCCCAGATAAAATTGTAGAGAAATTAAAAACCCTAATCCCAGAAAAGAAAGTGGACTGGTCGATAGTAACAGCCTGTCGCCAAAAACCCCAGGAGGATGTATCGGAATACTTCTCCCGGTTTGAAACGGTGTTCTCCGATTACAGCGGCCAGGACATGACCACTGCAACCGGACACCATCTGTTTGTCCAGAATTATGTTAAGGGCCTATCATTGGACATCTCCCAGAAACTACAGGCCAGCGAGAGTAGTTGGGCAGCCTCCAAACCTACAGCGATTCTTCAAATGGCCCAATATTATGAGCATCAGAAAAATGAAAACGATAGGGCGACAGAGAAAAAGAAGAAAGACTTAAAGGAGAGGGTGATGATTGCCAAACTGCAAGGGGTGACTATAGGACGAGACCAATACCGGGGAAACTACCAGACAAACGCCCCTAAGACTGCATTTCCCCAGGACCGCACTCTGACTCCCTACAGTGGACGCACAGACCTTAGAGATGACCAGTGCGCTTTCTGCAAAGGGACTGGCCATTGGAAATCCCAGTGCCCAGTTCTCCTGGAAATGATCAGGAACAGAGACCCCAGGGAGGTAGCAAACGGACCGAGACCTAGGGGAACACAACGAGGGCCCCCAAATGACGCGACTAATGACAGATCAAGCAGACCGAATACGTTCGATCGACCCAGACAGAACCAATATCAACAATCTGACTATGACGACACTCACACCTTTGCATAGGACAGCCAAGGACGAGGGAGGGATCCAGTCGAGCTCTATGTTGACCAGCAGGGCCCTTATGTCACTGCTAAGGTCCTGGGTACCAAGTCTCCATTTCTGGTAGACACTGGCGCAACACGTAGTGCGTTATCTAAACGACTGATTCCAAGGGCACCCTTGTCTGGCTCACTCATAACATCGACAGGTTTCGATGGAACGCCCTCCACCAACCCTTTGTCTGCCCCGATTCTCTTTGACGTAGAAAACAACACCACCGACACCACGTTCTTGCTCTCCTCCAATAGCCCTGACGCCATTATGGGACTTGACTTACTGAAACACTTCCGAGCGACGATTAGGTGTTCTCAAGATGGAGTTCGAGTGTTTCTTTACGACAACCCCGTTCTGCTTAAACATTGTTCCCCCCGACACATGTTTTCCATCACCGACGTCGACGCGTCCCTACTTGACACCCTGCCTCCGTATCTGTGGGCCAAAGCGGATTCGGACGTAGGGCGTATGTTAATTGACCCAGTGCACATTACTGTCCGACCAGATGCAACACTCCCAAAACTCCCACAATATCGGATATCGCCAGAGGGCGAGAAGGCATTGGTAATGATTATCCAGTCACTGATAGACGCAGGGGTGGTAGAGGAAGTGGTTAGCAACGTTTGCAACAGCCCTATCTTGCCCATTATCAAGAAGCAGGGAGAGGGAGATGAGAAAGCATACCGTTTCATCATCGACCTCCGAGAGATCAACAAAGTGGTAGTACCCCAGTACCCTGTGGTCTCAGACATCACCACCATCCTGACCTTGATTCCATCCACTGCAACCACCTTTTCCGTCATCGACCTCAAGAACGCATTCTTCTCCATCCCCATCCACCCAGACAGCCGATATCTCTTCGGCTTTACCCTAAAATCCCGCTCATATAGGTTTTGCCGAGCCCCTCAAGGCTACACGGAGAGCCCTAGCATCTACAGCCAGGCCCTCAAAAGGCAACTAGACCAAGTCCGGTTACCCGACGGGGTGGTGTTGGTACAATATGTCGATGACATCCTCTTGGCAGCCGACACCACCCCTCTAGCGGTTACCGCCACCATTCAACTCTTGCACTTCCTTGCGGAAAATGGCCACAAGGTCTCCAAGAAGAAGTTGCAATTCTGCCTACCCCAGGTCACTTACCTAGGCCACCTTCTGTCCAAAGATGGAAGGAAACTCACCCCTGATCGAATCCAGACCATTCTAGACACCCCTGTCCCTAAAACCCAGAAGCAGGTTCGCTCCCTATTAGGCCTCACCTCCTTCTGCCGACAATGGTTGCCAAACTTCAACCTCATTGTAAAACCACTGCTCTCTCTCCTAAACAAAGACGTCCCTTTCCCACTCCCTTGGACTCCTGAGTGTCAAACCTCCTTCACAGAACTACGAGATGCCCTTTGCTCAGCCCCTGTCCTGGGTACCCCTGATTACCGGAAGCCCTTCTCCCTTTACACTCACGAAAGGGAGGGGTGCGCTTTATCTGTCCTGACCCAGGCCATCGGTCCTAAGCAACGACCGTGCGCTTACTTCTCTGCCACTCTTGACCCTGTCGCCAGAGCCTTGCCTGCCTGCCTTCGAGCTGTAGCTGCTGCTGCAGTCTCTATCCGACAGAGTGAGGGGATTGTACTCTCAAATTCCCTCACGGTACTGGTACCCCATGCAGTCGACACCCTCCTGAACCAAACCAAGACGCAACATCTGACGAGTGCACGACTGACTGGATACGAACTAACCTTGCTTGCCCCCCATATCACCCTGAAAAGATGCACCACACTGAACCCAGCAACTCTGTTACCCCTGCCAGAGAACGACCCCAATGTGCACCCCGTACATGACTGCGTGACTCTTACGGACGAACAGACCAGGAGTAGGGTCGATCTCAGAGACACAGCTTTCCCTGACCCCGACGGGGAGTTGTGGGTGGACGGTTCTTGCATCAAACTCTCCGATGGTACCACTTCCGCTGCCTATGCAGTCACCACAGCTCGAACTGTAGTAGAAACAGCCCGCATCACCCAGCGATCTGCTCAGGCAGCGGAACTGATTGCTTTGACGAGAGCCTGCATCCTGGCAACAGGAACCACGGCGAACATTTACACCGACAGCCAGTATGCCTTCGGGGTGGTTCACCATTTTGGGCTCCTCTGGAGGGAGAGAGGATACTTGACCTCACACGGCACACCCATCCTGCACGGGGATTTAGTCTCCGCCTTAATCGAAGCTGTCCTCCTCCCCAACAAACTTGCCGTTATCAAATGCCAGGCACACAAGAAGGTGACAGACATTATTGGACAGGGAAATGCACTAGCCGACATCACCGCCCGAACGACAGCAGAAAATAGAACGACAACACGTATGTACGTGACCAGGTCACAAGCAGAAAACTGGACTGACGCCAAGGACACAATTAGAGACATACAAATGGCTAGCACACAACATGAATTGACTGAATGGGCACGGGTGGGATTGAAAGACGATGAAGGCTGCTGGCGGACAAAGGACACGAACAGATGGTTGCTACCTGATTCATACTTGATTCCCATATTATCCATGGCACACTCCCCAGCCCACATAGGATCAGCCCCCATGATCGAACTTGTCTCCAGGGTTTGGCACAATGACAAGATCCCAGATTCCGCCAAACGCCTGGTCCAACAATGCTTAATATGCCTGCAACACAACCCCGGGAAGGGAACTGTAGTACCCCGGGGGGGATTTGGGGTCCCAAACCACCCATTTGAAGTCCTGCAGATGGACTACATCCAGCTAGACAGATGCCAAGGCCTGAAATATGTACTTGTCGTGGTGTGCGCATTTAGCAAATGGGTAGAAGCATATCCGACCCGTGACAACACCGCTATGGCCACTGCAAAGGTCCTGTTAAAAGAGTTTTTCCCCCGTTATGGCCTCTGTCGTGTTTTATGGAGTGATAATGGCCCCCACTTCGTAGCCAACGTTATCCAGCTCATCCTAAATGGGCTGGGTATCAAACAGAAATTCCACGCAGTCTTCCACCCTCAATCTGCTGGGCTGGTCGAACGACACAACGCCACACTAAAGCTTAAACTGGCCAAAATAGTGGCTACGACGGGCCTGAAATGGCCAGACGCCCTCCCATTGGCATTGCTATCGATGCGCTCTACCCCCACCCGACATCACTTAACCCCTTATGAAGTTGTCTTCGGCCGACCCATGAGCGTCTGGTCTGCCCCGAAACCAACGTCCATTCATGACGTTCCGGATGTCCTAATGTCTGATTATCTGTACAAATTGACTGAAACTTTGTCTGTCCTTCATCAGCAGGTGCGGCAGGCCATCCCCGATGCTTCCAGGGGTCCGGGTCACGCCATCCAGCCGGGGGACTTCGTGCTGATCCGAAACTTTCAGCGATCAAAGAGTTTGGAACCCCGGTGGACGGGCCCCTGGCAAGTGCTGATCACCACTCGGACCGCACTTCGAGTGGAGGGGAAGAAACACTGGCTGCACGCTCATCACTGCAAAAAGGTCTCTCCAGCCCTGGCCACGACAGACACCGTCAACACCCAAGAAGAGCTCCTGAACCGGGACCGACCATCGTTGAGCTGCTACCCTGATACAGAGACACTTGAACTTTCAAAACATCCTGACCCCACTGTGCCATCTCGAGAAGGGTATTTCCTGCGTCGAAAGGAGGGAGCTTCGGCTAAGTAGGCCACGGACTAAGCTTGAGAATCTCAGAACGGTGACCCAAACTACCAAGGGTTACCTGGAGAGAAGCTAAAACTGAGTCTGTGGTCCTGCCCACTACCGAGCACCTTGAAGACGAAGATGATGGAAGCGCCAGATAAGAAGATGATGGAAGCGCCAAACAAGAAGCCGACTGAGACAACAGGAAATACCCACTACAGAAATCCGAGAACAGACAGGCTCCATAGCTCAAAGACAATTGCACTCTTCATCGTAATCCTCCTCTGTTTTCTCCTCATGACTACGCTCTGGATTATGGAAGAACACGCACCTGCGCACGAAACATTCCTAACCACTGCTCAGCCTACCACCACGAAGGAACATTATCTAATTTCGCTCTCTCCTCAACTAAGAGAGAGGCGAAAGGAGTTTTGGAACAACTCTTTCGTGCAGCTACTTCACCAGCACAATCTTGCCACCAACGCCACCAACTGCTGGATCTGTGGGTTGCTACCCCATGCCACTGGACATTCAATACCATTCATCCCTTCACCCTTCTCCGTCCACGGCTCCTGCCTTGCCTGGCTGATCCTCCTGCAAGAGAGCTATACGGAAAATGCCACCTCCAGCAGAGCTGCAGCACATTCTTCTCATGGGGCCGGGCGAAACAAGACAAAGACACACTTCTGCCCGCTGACACCCAGCGACTCAATCCAAATGGACATTCCGGCCAAAGAACGAATCGAAATGCAGGTGTTCCACAATCCAACCAGACCCACCTTCTCCTATCTGCGGAAACGAACGGCTGCCACTCTGACTGTAGCCCTGACGGTCATCAACGTCACAGGCCACATGTGTGTAGAAGGACTTGGGACACAGCTGGTGGGTCACAGCGCTTGCCGCTTTACCAGAACTTTGGACTCCACGGATCCACCTTCCTTTGTGTCCTCCCCAAACATGTATTTCATCTGTGGCACGAAGGCCTACACCTGGCTCCCCAAAGGCTGGGGGGGCACTTGCTACATCTCCTTCGTCCTTCCTCCAACTTATGTGGCCCCAGCGAATCACCACAGGCAAAAACGAGCAAAAGACGTTGAGCAAGCCGACTCAACAGGAGCACAGTTCCTCGATGCTATGAAAGGACTCGTCCCTCTCTGGGGCCCGATGGCAAACAGCCGTGCCATCCGACATTTGACTCAGGCAGTCGAGACAACCATGAACATCACAGCGGGCATCCTTGCCAACAACACTGCCGAGCTCCAAGCGGTCCGTTTGGTGGCCCTTCAGAACCGCCTCGTTCTAGATGTAGTTCTGGCGGACCGTGGAGGAGCATGCCGCATTATTGGGGCCAGCTGTTGTACATACATACCGGACAACTCACCCTCAGTGTACAAAGCCATCGAACATCTTCACAGACTCTCTTCGGAAGTCCACCAAGAGCAAGAAGAATGGTCGCTTGGTGGTTGGTTCTGGGACACCGTCAAAAGCTGGGGCTGGAGACTGCTCACCATTATCCTGATTCCCGTAGTTGTAATATGTGGCCTATGCTTAGGAATTCAATGTTTGCCACCTATGTGTTCTTTATGTGCGAGTTGTATTTTTCCCAAAACTGTGGACATTGGAAGCGAACATATGAGGGCATTATATGATACCGAAGTTAGGAATTTGATGAAAATTGACATTGAATAAGCAAGTTGGCTAGATATGTTGAAAAGGGAGGACTGTTAAAAGTTAGGCTGAAAACCGTCAACATTATCGGCGCCCTCTTGCTCTCCTTAAACCTTTTGTGCGCGTAAAACAGCCGCCATTTTTGGACACCATGGCTTCCCGGCTCTCGCCGAGAGCCAGCGCGTCTCTCTCTCCCTCCTAACTTCGCTAGCAACCCCCTGCTTGCACCTGCCTTGGGTCATAAACCCCTCTTCGGCGCTGCTCTGCCCCAGGCCCTCATCCTGTTCCCAGCGCGACACCTCCCTGTTTCCCCGTCATGATCTCCGGCCCTTTTGATGCAAACCCCTTTTCCCCGTGTGCCCGTTTGTCTTCCCCGTTCCCAGACCGACACCTAGCCCTGCCGATACCATTCTCTTGCCCCTCCCCATACAATAGGAAGCTTCCCTCCTCAAAGGACCCCCGAGATTAGCAAAGCCCCCCCCCCATCCCACGAGATCCGATCGAAACCCGCACACTCCGTGAATCGGCGGAATACCCAGCTGCGCAATGATCATCACCTGTTGTGAACGGGGCGGGGACTTCCACTGTAGCCTTGCATGGGAACGGGCTGGGAAGGGGGGATTCTGAGGATGTCTTTCCGTACATCAAAGTATCGACGAGAATGTGTTACATGTAATAAAGAGATAAACTCATGTATAAGAGGCCAGGCCTCCGGGATGCAGTTAGAGCACCTCAGAACGATACCTTCTGTCCGTTTCGTTGTGTTCTCCTCCGGAGAGAATAAAAACCCTTGTTTCCTGCCTTCCAGTCTCCAGCGCCTGCCTCTTCAATAGTTTAACTTCTGTGTGGGTTCAAGAGGCGACATCGCCGGGCAATAATTAAGGATCTTATATTCTGGTTGGTAGTGCCCCCCCAGTTTGTATTTTTCCACAGCTTGGAGCCCTCGAAAAGGGCGTTGGGAGAGTTGATGTACTCTGGAGGGTTGTGTGTGAAGGAATTATAGATCTTCTTCACCTTTTCAGTAAAGAAAGTAGCGAGGTCTTCGCACTGCTGAGTGGAAGAGATGTGGGAGGCAGGCTTGTCGCCGTTTTGAAGTTTTTGGACGATTTTGAAAATAGTTTTCGTGGGGTTGGGGCTTGCTCTGATCTCATTGGCGTAGAAGGCTGCACGAGCTGTGCGTATGGCTTTGTGGTATGCTTTTAGCACGACCAGGTATGAGTTTTTTTCCTCGTGCTTGTAGTCTTTCCTCCAGTGTCGTTCCGCTCTCTTACATACTTTCTTCAGTGTTTTCAAATTCTCGTCGTACCAGGGGTTGGAGGGGGTGTTACGTCCTTTAGTCCACTTGGCCGGTATAATGGCATCCAGTCCCTTGGTGATCCACTCTTGGAAGGCAGCATACGACTTGTCAATGTCGTTTGTCCCCTCAAAGTTAGGTTCACCTAGGATGGCAGTGAGGTCTATTTTTTGGAGTTTGTACCAGGGTCGTTTCAGGCCGGGGGCGGTTGCCCTTTTCTCGGGTGGGGTAGCGATCGGGATTGAAAATGTGACCAGAGAATGATCAGTCCAGGCCATGGGCTTGGGAGAGTCAGCTCTGGCTTCTGGGATGTTGGTAAAGACCGGGTCAAGTATGTGACCAGCGACATGCGTGGGAGATAGTACGAGAGAGGTCAGCTGCAGGGCTGATAGGTCCGCTAGAAAATTGCTGATATTAGTGTCCGAGGTGTCGTCTAGGTGGAGGTTAAGGTACCCTAGGATTGTAAAGTTAGCGGAACTCGTGATCAGTGCATGGGCTGTCTCTAGGAACTCCTCTATGAATTTCGAGGAAGGCCCCGGGGGTCTGTAGATAAAAAGGCCAGAAAGGGAGCAGTGAGGGCTCGTGGAGAATTTAAAGCGCGCACATTCACTGCCAGTAATGTTTTCCTTTTGGAAAGAGCAAGTGAAGGAAGTTCTATAGATGGCGGCAATGCCGCCTCCTCTCGAGTCTCTATTAATGTAGGTCATGGAGAACCCATCCGGTAGCGTTAGATTGGGGATGCTGGTTAGATCATCTCTAAGCCAGGTTTCACATAAAAACATAATGTCTGGGTTCTCGTCTATTACAAGCGATCTTACCTCCGCATGGTGTTTGACCAGGGATCTGACGTTGAGCTGAGAGATAGTGAGTGAAGCTTGGTTCCTTCTGGTAGTTTTGTGGCTCAGTAAGCGTGGCTCAGGTATAGCCAAATTACAGCCCTTACATTGAAGAGCGGTTCGTCCCATGCATCCCTCTAAATTGTCACATCGTGGGCCTGGGTTGAGTGACCAAAGTAGGCTCCTGTCGTATACATATGCTGCCTGTGGTATTTGTGCAGGGGGTCTGGTGAGAGGCGAGGACTTGGCGAGGACGGGCGAAGACGGGCTTGCCTTAGGCGCGCCCGCTGCGCCCGTCCGCTGCGCGTACGGTGGATGCACATAATTTCAAGCCACCAAGGGGGGCGGGGGGCGTGGCCTCGGAGTGGGCATGGCCTCTTGCCTCGCCGACAATGGCGATCTCGTTTTGTTTTGGTGCCTGGGCTCTGCTGACAGCGCTAGGATCCGCTGTGCGGTGAGCTCGAAGTGCACACAGGGAGTCTTAAGCTGCCAGGAGACAGCGTGAAGTCTAAAATACACAGATTTATACGTGACACAAGTGAAAGTCTTTTAAAAATGAGGATCAAGGTGCTCCCGGCTTCCGCCTCAGGAGGTAACAGGTTCCAGCGAAAACACTATTAGTCAGTGTTTTTATATCTGCGGGGGGCGTGGCCTCGGAGTGGGCGTGGCCTCTTGCCTCGCCGACAATGGCGATCTCGTTTTGTTTTGGTGCCTGGGCTCCGCTGACAGCGCTAGGATCCGCTGTGCGGTGAGCTCGAAGTGCACACAGGGAGTCTTAAGCTGCCAGGAGACAGCGTGAAGTCTAAAATACACAGATTTATACGTGACACAAGTGAAAGTCTTTTAAAAATGAGGATCAAGGTGCTCCCGGCTTCCGCCTCAGGAGGTAACAGGTTCCAGCGAAAACACTATTAGTCAGTGTTTTTATATCTGCGGGGGGCGTGGCCTCGGAGTGGGCGTGGCCTCTTGCCTCGCCGACAATGGCGATCTCGTTTTGTTTTGGTGCCTGGGCTCCGCTGACAGCGCTAGGATCCGCTGTGCGGTGAGCTCGAAGTGCACACAGGGAGTCTTAAGCTGCCAGGAGACAGCGTGAAGTCTAAAATACACAGATTTATACGTGACACAAGTGAAAGTCATTTAAAAATGAGGATCAAGGTGCTCCCGGCTTCCGCCTCAGGAGGTAACAGGTTCCAGCGAAAACACTATTAGTCAGTGGTTTTATATCTACAGGGGCGGGGGGCGTGGCCTCGGAGTGGGCGTGGCCTCTTGCCTCGCCGACAATGGCGATCTCGTTTTGTTTTGGTGCCTGGGCTCCGCTGACAGCGCTAGGATCCGCTGTGCGGTGAGCTCGAAGTGCACACAGGGAGTCTTAAGCTGCCAGGAGACAGCGTGAAGTCTAAAATACACAGATTTATACGTGACACAAGTGAAAGTCTTTTAAAAATGAGGATCAAGGTGCTCCCGGCTTCCGCCTCAGGAGGTAACAGGTTCCAGCGAAAACACTATTAGTCAGTGTTTTTATATCTGCAGGGGCGGGGGGCGTGGCCTCGGAGTGGGCGTGGCCTCTTGCCTCGCCGACAATGGCGATCTCGTTTTGTTTTGGTGCCTGGGCTCCGCTGACAGCGCTAGGATCCGCTGTGCGGTGAGCTCGAAGTGCACACAGGGAGTCTTAAGCTGCCAGGAGACAGCGTGAAGTCTAAAATACACAGATTTATACGTGACACAAGTGAAAGTCTTTTAAAAATGAGGATCAAGGTGCTCCCGGCTTCCGCCTCAGGAGGTAACAGGTTCCAGCGAAAACACTATTAGTTAGTGTTTTTATATCTGCAGGGGCGGGGGGCGTGGCCTAGGAGTGGGCGTGGCCTCTTGCCTCGCTGACAATGGCGATCTCGTTTTGTTTTGGTGCCTGGGCTCCGCTGACAGCGCTAGGATCCGCTGTGCGGTGAGCTCGAAGTGCACACAGGGAGTCTTAAGCTGCCAGGAGACAGCGTGAAGTCTAAAATACACAGATTTATACGTGACACAAGTGAAAGTCTTTTTAAAATGAGGATCAAGGTGCTCCCGGCTTCCGCCTCAGGAGGTAACAGGTTCCCAAAGGCTTGATGATGGCTTTTTTCCATATCAGCGGATAGATGCCTGTTTTAAACATCGCGTTACAAATGTTAGAGAGGCTGGGGGCTATAAGATCAGAGATGGGTTTTAGAATAGAGGGAGGACAGGGGTCGTTGGCGGATCCTGATTTAACAATAGAAATTTGGGGCCAGATGTAGGTAATTCATATTTACCACCTCTTAAATACCGAATTTTACCGATTCGGTATTTAAGAAGTGGTAAATATGAAGGGGGGAGATGTAGGTATTTCCAGGTGTGGAAATACCGAATCGTTAAGATTCGGTATTTAGAGGAGGAGCCAAGATGGCGATCGGAACAGTCGCATAACCGCCTCGCTCCGTGATTTCTTCCTCCCCGCCACCTATCCTGTATTTCATCCTGTTCGGGGTGTTCCGAATTTGGTCGCCAAGGAAGAGCCTTCACTTACCATCCTTTTCCGGGGCTCTGGCGTGCAGTCATTTCGGCGTTCTGCCCCTGTTACCTTGCTGGCCTTCCCGGCCCTGAAGCCGGGGCCTCGAGTGCTGTGCTTGCCCGGAGATGCTCGGAGTACCGGCGGTCCGGAACCGGTGGAGAGACCCGATGCTGGGGGCCTGAGAGCCGCGGGCCGGAAGCCCTGGAGCGGACCCACCCCCGCGGGTGGGCCACCCCGTATGTCCGATTGCCTGCCGGCCCGAAGAAGAGAAGCCGCGCTGTCCGGCACCCCTCAAGTGGGTAGCCCACTCCTGTTGCTTGTCCCGCCCGGGGTCCGGTGCTGGGCTCCCCCCGAGTGTTGTGGGGAGCACGCCCGTTCTTCTGGTGACTCTCCTTTCTCCGCCGAGCGCCATCCGCCGCGGATCGGTTGTGTGCCCTGGGGCCGCCGGTGCTCCTGGTGGACTTGGAGGCGCCCACGATGATGGCGGCGGGCGCTGTGCTTAAGATGGCGGATGGCCCCTCGGAGAGTCTTTCTCCTGGAGACGGGGAAATTGCTGCATTTGTTCTCTCCAGCCCTCGTTTGATTCGGGCGGCCCCTGCTCGGAGTGCTGTCTTGTCTGCCCTGGCTGCTCTGGGGATCGACCTGTCCTTGAAATGCCGAGACTTGGAGTCGCGGATCTCCGCCATGGCTGCTCCGCCATTTTGTGACGCGGTGTCGTCTTCCCGAATTGTAATGGTTGAAACTTCTCCGGCTGCTGTGCTGGGATCTCCAGCTGAGTGTTTGATTCCATGGGATCATGTGGACCCGGTGCCGATGCTGCAGTGTTTCCTACATCCTGATTTCTCTGCTTCGTGCTGGACAGCCCAGATATTGTGCTTGGTCACGTGGATCGTTGAGGTACTTTTGCATTCTGACTGCTGCTGAGTTCTCCTGGTTGCTTCTTGTTGGCCGGGACGGTGTTTTGCGGAGATCCCACTGGCCTTCCTGGACTGGTATGGACCCACGGTATCATTCTGCTTTTCGGCCGTGGCGGGGTCTGGAAGCTCGACTCTTCATAAAAGTGGACAGGGGTGATTGTGCCGGAGTACCTGTGGGACCCTTTTAAATGGCATCTCCAGGCCTCATTATTTTGGTTAGTTCTTGTTTTTCATCCTTGTGTGGGCTTTTTTCAATGTCCTTTTCGACCTCGATAGGTGATCCGTTGTTGCGGGTGGGGTAGTATTCCATGTTTCGATCGCTGGCTCCTCTCCTCTCCTATCTTTCTTTTTCCTCCCCTTCTCTCTCTTTCTTTGTTATTATTCCCTTTCTCTTTCTTCTATATTTCGGGTGACTCTGGGCGACAGGCACGCTGTTTAGTGGGGTAGGCCGTAGCCATTACAGTGATGTAGGGTGGGGGGGGTGTTTGTTATTTTAGTTCGTTTTATTCTATGGTCCCTTTTTGCTTTTTCAGGGGGTGGGCTATGTCCCTTTATCTTCGCTCCTTTGTTTCGTACGTGTCCGCACTTTCTCCTTTTCCGGGGCGGGAGGGCTGTACATGTGGCGTCCACGTTATTTGTTCGCTGACATTTGTCCTTTATTTTTGGACCTTTGCTGGGCGTGGGAGGTCTTTGGGCTTTGCCCTACTAGGGTTATTTGATTGCGTGGGGGGCTGTCTCCCTCCCGCCCCCCCCCTCTTTTTCTGTATATGTTGCGTGACGCCCGGTAGATATGGTTGCTGCCTCCTCTATAAAATGTAAAATGAAACCTTTCTTATCCTGGCGCTGACTGTTTAACGTCTTTATTTCACGTCTATCCTGTATTCATTGTATTGTACGCATTGATGTTGCCCCTTTTTTTGACTCTCCTGCTTTTGCGGCCGGCCCCTGTGGTTGTAGGCCTGCGCTTGTACTTCTACGTGTCTTTCAATAAAGGTTTTGGAAAAAAAAAAGATTCGGTATTTACCGAATCTGGAAATACCGAATCGGTATTTCCTATTGATTCCTATGGGCTGTGAAGCCCGTAGGAATCAATGGGCAATACCGAATCTGTAATTACAGAATCGGTAAATACCGATTTTAGCAAGGGTGCAGGGGGTGTCACTTTGACACCCTCTGGCACCCCTGTTTTGGGCTTGTGTGCCATGTGGCACACATACATGCCCTTAGGGCATGCCCTTAGGGCATGTATGTGTGCCACATGGCACAGGTGTACATGCACAGATGTGCATGTACACCTGCATCGGTATTTTACCATGCAATTGTATTGCATGGTAAAATACCGATTTTCAAAGCCCAGTGTCAATGTGCAACTTGGCACCTACATACCGAAAATGCATTTTCGGTAATTTTACCGACCTTTATATTTACCGATTAGGTAAAATTACCGGAAATGCCTGTTTTTTTCCACCTACATCTCAAAATCCAATTACCGGTCGGTAACGGCCGAATTCGGCCGTTACCGACCGGTAATTGGCTACCTACATCTGGCCCTAGGTTTGTAATCTGATGCGGTAAGATGCTATCCAATTCTGAGAAAGAGAGTGAGGGTTCAGAGATGACATGATTCGAAAGCTGGTCATCTATCTTGGGTTGAGAGGAGAAGTTGCTGTAAATGTCATTGAAATTTTCAAAGAAATAGCTGGCAAGTGAGTCGCATAGAGATTGTGAGGGGGCTATGGTGAGATTCGATGCTTGCCCTGATAGTTTGGCTACTACCTTATATAGTTATTTGTTGGAGTCTTGAGCGAATTCTATCTGTCTAATGTAGTATTTACTTTTCTCCTGCACAATAAGAAGTTTATATTTAATGAGTGCATCTTTGTAGTGATTTTTTTTGTTATTGCCGTAGTCTTTCCACCAGTGTCTCTCAAGGTTTCTACATAGTTGCTTTTCTAATCTGAGAGCCTCTGAGAACCATAAAGCAGAAGGGGTGAGTCGATTTTTGGAGGCTTTTTTTTTTGCGGGGCCAGGGAATTGAATGCATTATGAAGCCATTCTGAGTAGTTCGATGAGGCGAGATCAGGGTCCGGTGTAGGGTCTGGCTGCGTGGAGAGCAGGTGCGATTTAAGGAGATGTGGATCTATGCTGGTTCCAGGCCTTAAAGAATGTGGGTGGGTGTGGTGTAGGATTTACGATGGCTTTTTAATTTAGAGAGATATTAAATAGGACAGCACAGTGATTGGTCCAGACCAGTGGCAGGATGTTCTTCAAGGAAATAGATTGATTACTGGAGAACAGGCCATCAAGTGTGTGACCAGCTGAGTGCATGGGGCTTGTCACCAGTTGCGTAAGGCCTACTGCCTCTAGTTCTGAGATCAGCAAGTTAGTGTCGTTATCTAAGTGGTTTTCTATGTGAAAGTTAAAATCACCTATAATGGTAAAAGAGGGTTCGCCTGCTAAGGGCTCCAGCATGTTGCCCAGAGTGGAGAGAAAAACTGCCCTGGAGCCCGGTGGGCGGTAAAGCAGTCTGCCCTTAAAGGGTTGAGAGTGGGTAAGCATCATGGAGAAGTTCAAAGCTTCACAGACCAGAGAGGGGATGGTCTCTATCCTGACTGTGTATTTATTGCGATAGATCATCCCTAATCCGCCTCCTTTTTTGATGGGTCTATCTTGTCTGTAGGCTAGGTAACCGTTAGGGGTAGCAGAGCTGAGGTCGGGTCCGGATGATGGGTCAGTCCATGTTTCCGTAATGAAGAGTATATCCAGATCATGGTCTTTTAGGAGCTCTGATATTTCATATTTATGCTTAGCTAGTGAGCGCGCGTTTATAAGAGCTGCGTGAATATGTTCCTGTTTGGACTGCGGGGGGCTCTGAGAATGGGCAGATTTGGTTTGGGGTTCCAATTTGAATGCACAATTGGGGCAGTTGGGTGGGAGCTATTGGTTAGCGAACCTGTCTCTATGCGAGGGCAGGCATCTGCATTGATTGCAAAGCGATAGTTTTTCAGTTGTGTACTTGAATAGTATATTCTCTTGCTGGACAGGGCTGATGAAATGGAGCCAGGGGGGTGGCCCTAGGACCGGTCCAGGCGCGGATGGGCGCAGACGAGCTTGCCTTTGTCGCACCTTCGGCGTGTGCTCTGGTATCAGCTTAAGTAGCAGTGTAGCAAGGGAAGCTAGCGCGCTAACTGCTGCCGGAAGTGTTCCCAACCTTAATGCCGCCTCCCAAGAATGCCTTCTGCTCAACGGCACTTGCCACGTCATACCGAGGCGTGGGTGCGGTGTCTAGGCACTGGGTAAGTTTAGATACTGTGCAAAGTGCAAGGTGCAATTTTGATCATAAGCACATATATGGCTGAATCAGTGCAGTTCTTAAAAAATTTTTTTAAAAGACTGACAGGTCAAAAATTCGAGCAGTAAATAAAACACACACACACAGCTAGCAGTGCAACCTACAATCAGGGTTCTGCCGCATCCACTGCGCGTGCGCTCTGGCATCAGCTTAAGTAGCAGTGTAGCAAGGGAAGCTAGCACGCTAACTGCTGCCGGAAGTGTTCCCGACATTAATGCCGCCTCCCAAGAACGCCTTCCGCTCAACAGCACTTGGCGCGTCGGACCGAGGTGTGGGTGGGGTGTCTAGGCACTGGGTAAGTTTAAATACTGTGCAAAGTGCAAGATGCAATTTTGATCATAAGCATATATATGGCTGAATAAGTGCAGTACTTCAAAAAAATGTTAAAAGACTGACAGGTTAAAAATTCGAGCAGTAAGAAAAACACACACACACACAGCTAGCAGCACCACCTACATGCCCCCTCCCCTCTGGAGGACACTGTTCGAGCACACACTCAACATCAACTCCTACTACGAAAACACCCGGCTCATCCTCTCACTGTCCGAAGAACCATCCACCACCAAAGTCAACTTCCACAGATTCATGATGAACATCACAGACAAGATGGAAGACAAATGTCTCAAACTCAACACAGACAAAATTTAAGTCCTCATCTTTGGGAACAACTCTTTACCATGGAACGACGCATGGTGGCCCGGAGAACTTGGCCCGCCTCCTGCCCCAAAAGACCACACCCATAACCTCTGCATTATTCTGGATAGCAAGCTATCAATGAAGAAACAAGTCAATGTAGTCTCATCTGCCTGCTTCTTCACCTTTCACATGTGCGGCAAGATCTTCAGGAGGCTCCAAGTCAACACCAGAAGAATCATCATGCAGGCCCTCATCACCTACAGACTGGATTATGGCAACACACTCTACGTAGGAATCAACGCATATCTCCTTAAGAGACTCCAGACAATTCAAAACTCAGTGGCAAGGCTCAGGCTCAGACTCAACCTCCCCCATAGGACCCACATCCCACACCATCTCAAGAAACTACACTGGCTCCTGATTCAGAAAAGATGCCAGTTCAAGATGCTGGCCCACACTTACAAGCCCCTGTGCAACGAAGGACCAGCCTACATCAACAAATGACTTACCTTCCACCAACCGACCAGACACCTTCGATCCACTTACCTGTCCCTTACAGACACCTCACAGATCCGCCAAACCAAGAGCAGAGGACGCTCCTTCTCGCACATGGCAGCCAAGGCATGAAACAACCTTCCCCTGTACCTCAGGACCACAGCGCTGCTCCAAGAATTCAGGAAAGAACTAAAGACTCAGATGTTTGAATGATCACACCACCACGCAGCAGCCATCATCTCCAGAGCCTCGAGACCCTCACGGGTGATTTGCCATGCTTTATAAATGTCTGATTGATTGATATATATACTACATATGGTTAATATATATAACATGCATGTATGTCACTGCATAGTTTTCATATAGGTTATCTGATTAGATGCTTAGGGGTCTCTGTTTTATTTTATTTTATCTCTCATAATATGTGAATGTGATCACATCAAGTGTATATGTAAGTGCTTCACTATTGATTTTAATGAAAATACAAAATAAATAATAATACAAAAAGTATAAAAATTCACAAATAAATTGAATACAGCAACACTTGAAAGTCGGAGTTTCCAACTATCTATCTATACATGCACATATGGGAGGATATACAATAAAACTTTGTATCTTTATTATTTTCCTTATACATGTATACTCTTTCTATGTACTTATGTATCTATATAATTATTACTTTACTCATACTGTAGAAAAAACTCTCTCCAATGCACTACTCTATGTCTCATCCTATACTCTATGTCTCATTCTATACCTCTCTCAATATATCATCTACTTCCAATCTATGACTCATACCAACACTCATTCTACTACTATGAACCCTTTCTTGACTCTTCCCTCCTCAAACCACCCCAAACTTCATTCTTCTACTATGATCCCCCAAATAACCCTTTCTTGACTCTTCCCTCCTCAAACCACCCCAAACCTCATTCTTCTACGAAGGTCTCCCAAATAACCCTTTCTAGACTCTTCCCTCCTCTATCCCTTCTTGACTCACCCCAAACCTCCTTTTATTACTATGAACTCCCAAATAACACTTGTTAAAGTCTTCCCTCCTATATCCCTCTTTCGACTCATCCCAAACCTCATTGTACTACTATAATCGTCCTAATAACCCTTTCTAGACTCTTCTGTGCTCTATCCTATCTTTTACTCATCCCAAACCTCATCTTGCTACTATGATTTCTCAAATAAAACTTTCTGGACTCTTCCCTTTTGTATCCCTACTTTATCCTATTCAGTCAAGCTAACAAACTCATATGTCAGCCACTCAAATTAACAACTTATATTTCCCAATACTAATTCACCACTAATCCTTATTGGGTTCTGGAGTAGAGTGCTACTTGCCAAATAGTGCTTCAACTCATCATCAGGGGTAGGAAGTGCTCTATAAATACATTTACAATTTTTATAAACAATGTTTAGGCAAAAATATGTATTCAGGCAACATTTTTATTATCGTTATTTTAATATGCAACTGGGCACTTTAACAATAAAATGATAATGACAGCTGCAATCCACCACGTCCCTCGAATATGAATGGCAACATAACCAAGGGAAGATTGAAACGCCTATTCATTTTCTCACTTAAAGTACAAATGTGAAATTATCGGATCTCCGCTTTATTCATCAATCAGAAGAACATATCTTTATTCTTACTTTCTGTGATGTCTGTGTAAATTTTCACCACTTTCATTCGTTTACAATTTGCAGTGCACGATTTGCCCATTATATAAGATGCAGTGTCCACTAGATGACCAGTTCTAAATTGAAAATGTGAAGACCCAAACTCCATGATGGATGCCTATTAAAAGTTCAGTATCATAACTTTTACGAGACATTGCCTCCAACCCTCTGTGATTTGCAGTTTATTGATCATTTCTTCAGTGTTGTTCGATTGACCCAATTTATGTTTCTCCTGGCATTCCCAGATATTTGATTTTGAACTGACTCAAGATGAGATGGACACCATTCTGAGCCTTAACAGAAACTGGCGATTCTGTGACATAGAAATGTAAGTATCCTGATTGGTGAAAGGTGGAGCTCAAGTTTTTTATAATTAAGATATAGATATTAGCACACACAAGCATCTTTGAAGTAATGTGAATTACTTAATATTATACCCATTCAATGGTTCTCATGTTATTGTTGTGGCCGAGGAGACCATGGGATTGGAGCCTGTGGCTTGTAAGTTATACGTAATCAATATATGGTTTATGCACTGAGTCCCCTTATTAGCGGATGTCTTTCAGGAAGGTAGTCCTAACCTAACGATTTTTATGGAGTGAGTCCAACTACAGGATGCCCCTAGCCCCATCGGGCACATTTAACTGCATTTGTAATATTAGTAGATGTCTGAGGGCATTTTTGTATAATGAAACGAACATACGTCACAAATAGAGAGATTTGGCAGAGGATAGGGCCAGGGTCTCACCCAGTGATTTCTGCACATAACCAAAGATGATGCATAGAAGGTGGGGACACTAGTCCTAGGGTATGGCCACAGGGTACACACTTTACCTGCTGGGCATGGCTGCAACAGATGCACAGGAAGAGGGCGCAGGACATACATGTAGACGAAGCATACATAAATAAATAAGACAACTTTTTAGGTTGAGTCTAGGCAAAGCATGCACTGTCGTCTGATACATGCAGTTTTCATTCAGTGGGCTTGGAGCCTGTCCACTGGCTTTTTATTCCTCACTTTGATTGTCTTTCAATAAGGCTTCCATGCTGGTGGTTAATCCTTCTTCTTTGTCCTACCTTGTTGTCATTTGTAACCTCCCAGGGATCAGCTTCTAACGTCCCCTATCCTTATGCTTTGGCATTTATGTGTTGCTTTTCTGGAACTTTTTTTTACTTTCTATAGCTCCGCTTCGAGGTCCGTTTGCCCACAGCATTCATCCCTGCCACCTCCTCCCATGAGTCTGGATGCCTGCACCCCCGTTCTCAAAATTCTTTCCCTGTTTTACTAATAGTACTGTGTGTGTGTCAGTATGAGGTGTGTGTGGGAGAGAGTGTCTGTGTGGGAGAGAGTCAAAAGTTACTGTTCTGATTTGCACTTCCCTTTTGGGGGTAGAACAGTTAGTATGCCCCGCCCACACTATGTCCATCTGCCCGCACTCCACTTGTAATCTCTCTGTTTACAATGGCAGAGGGGGCAGGGGCGCAAGCCAAGGAGGAGGAGCCTGCTCCTGCAGGTACTCCTTTGTACTTTTGGCACTCCCCCTTCCCTGTAGTCACCAGACACTAGGGACTGCATCTAATGCGTTGCAACCCCCCCCACCCTAGCCACCCCGTCTTGGCACTGCATACGCATTACCCACTGTCTCACAGAAACGTTTATCCACCCATATCTGCGTTTGCAAAGGCCAGTGACAGTTCACACCTATAAGACGCTTTACAATAACGGCCCAGGTTTTCTGAAACATTCCTTGCGGACATATAATCCTGAAAGACATCTGCGAACAATAGGGGCGAACTTTATGACCACGCCTAGAATCTACAATGCAAACTGGGGAGGTAGAAGCTTTGTGGTTGGAACGACAAAGCTTTGGAACAACTTAAATTCACACATCAGAGCTCTCCCCACCTTCATCTCATTTAGAAAAGAGCTAATAACTATGTGTTGCATGGCTACACACTTATAAGGTCCAAAAGGTGAAACCTATTGGCTATGCCTATGCTTTTTAGGTCTCGCCTGAGCCAGCGCATGCGCTGTGCTGGTGAGACATTTAGTAGCTGCTTTTAAAAGTGCTACCTTGCCGGCCACCAGGTTGCTATTAAGCGCACAAAAGCGCGAGCGACGTGCACAGCTGGCATTTGGCTTCTTTGATCATGCGTGTGAATGCCCTCCCCTACCCCCTCCCTTCTTCGTCTCCCTTCTCGTTAGCTTCATGCCTTTGCATCGTGCACAGCTGGCATTTGGCTTCTTTGATCGCGCGTGTGAATGCCCTCCCCTACCCACTCCCTTCTCCGACTCCCTTCTCGTTAGCTTCATGGCTTTGCATGCCGTGCGATAACCTTTAGCAGCGCGCGGACCATGTAACTCGCTCCTAGGTATAAATCACTTCCAACCTATTAGGAGGCACACCGCCAATAGGTCCCGGGCTTGTTTTTAAAGACATGCATTTAGGGTGTGCAATCCTTGCAGCTTGTTCGGGTAATATGCCTGCTGCGTAAATAAATGATCAACCTATCCTTTCAGTTCCCATGGGTTGATACAGCCATTAATCCTTTTTAGGCGACAAAATGACTGCTTTTGTTTCAGCAATAGAAAATATATGTGGTTTCCAGAACAACGCCACGCGAACCACTCACAGGCACCCTACCCCCTCCCTTCTCCCCCTCCCTCTTCGTCAGCTTCATTTCCACAGCGTGCGATATTACTTTCGCTTTCACCAAAGCTCCTCACATACTTGCTAGCTCTATTGCAGGGTACACTATGCAGGTAGAAACCCGAGGCCCACAAATATTGTGAAACTAGTCTGTGTACCTCTGGACCATGTAACTCGCTCCTGGATATAAATCACTTCCAAGCTATTAGAAGGCACACCGCCAATAGGTCCCGGGCTTGTTTTTAAAGACATGCATTTAGGGTGTGCAATCCTTGCAGCTTATTCGGGTAATGTGCCTGCTGCGTTAATAAATGATCAACCTATCCTTTCAGTTCCCATGGGTTGACAGAGCCGTTCATCCTTTTAAGTCGATTGTTTCAGCAATAGAAAATATATGTGGTTTCCAGAACAACGCCGGACGCTCCACTCGCAGGCACCCCACCCCCTCCCTTCTCCCCCTCCCTCTTCGTCAGCTTCATTTTCACAGCACGCGATATCACTTTCGCTTTCTCCAATGCTCCTCACATACTTGCTAGCTCTATTGCAGGGTAAACTTTGCAGGTAGAAACCCGAGACCCGCACATATTGTAAAACTAGTCCATGTACCTCTGGACCATGTAACTCTCTCCTGGGTATAAATCACTTCCAACCTATTAGAAGGCACAGAGTGCTTTCTGTTCTCGATAGTTAATAGCTGAACGCTAACAACGGTTATCAATTGTTGTAAACGGGTACACATTTTGCCCAAGTCTTATTTAGTTGTACTATTTGTAGTTCTCCTTTAATTTTATTTGTTAATTGGTCACACAGCAGCTTCTATGAGCCATGGCTAATTTACTCACTTTTCTTTTGTGTTAATCATCCACTAAGCCCATCTTGCTGTGTTCTGATTCTGTTCTTTTTACAGCTTTGTATTAGTAAGTGATGAATTTGGTGAGTTCTGCTCAGAATTCGGATCAAATACGTACTCTAACATTGCCAGAAGTTTTCCCCAAGGCAGTTCGTGCAAGAGACTTACCCACAGGCTCCCCTCCCTCGTTAGAATTGCTGGGCAGTGCTAAAATGAGCAATAATCCATGTTCTCTTGCCCACATTGACGTTTTTTCCAGTGCCTTTGGCATCCTTCTGTTGAAGGCTACCAATTCTCAAAGCCTGGATCACAAACAATTTGCCTCTACAGAATTTTTTAAAATGCACAATTTTGCTTTGTTGCACGCACATAACGGACAGATGCTGAGCTTTAACCCATTCAATACGGAATTCTTGTGGCTGTTATTAAAGTCACTATATTAGGGTTAATCATTTTAAAACAATTTGTTAGAGCAATTGTGAGTGTTGTGAATATACTTGGCCTCTCATCAGTCTTCAGATTTCTGGTGATCGTAAAGCATTTCAGCAACAATATTCATTTGATTTCTCCCCTGCGATCACCACCACCTTACACCAACTTGCCCTTCCCCATTTGCCTGTCCCATAGAATAACACCACACCACAATCACCTTTTGGTGTCTGTCTAATCATTGTTTTTTTCCAGCCCTAATGTCAGTTTTTGCATTTGTTTCTGGCATGTCTAGATCATGGATCTGGTCTCCTCACAGCCTGAAAGAGAGATGATGTGGATTGAAGACAGAGCGAGGGAATGGGTGGGCATAGCCAATAGGTCTTGCTTTTGTGACCTTATAAGTATTTAGTTATGCAGCACAATATCCTTGGTGCAACAACACCAACTGTTGCATGGCTAAACACTTATAAGGTCCCAAAAGCGAGACCTATTGGCTATGCCAATGCTTGTTTGAAATGGCTGTTATGACTGGTTTCCTAGATCACAAATATGTTATAAAAGAGAATGAATACATAGGTAGCCCTTTTGCCTAAAATTTAACAGTTGGCATGATTTTGATCCAAAATTAGTGGTATACCCCATTATAGTAGGCTAATCAGCCATCACTGAAGACACTACTGGTGATGTAAGACAGCATCACCAAGGAATTCAGCAGCGGAATAATTCAAGATACACATGCAAGGAAAAAACTGTCTGTTTTTTGTAATGCCTACAATGCCTGGGTGTTGACAGTGGAACAAATCAATAGATGTGTCTCCAAGGCTTTCTTGAATTCATATCAATCAAGGATTTATAAAGCACTGCAAATCATCCGTGAGGGCCTCAAGGCACTGGAGTTGCTAACTGCTAAAGCAAGGAGCAGGCAGTCCAAAAACAGGGAAAAAAATAAGGAGAAAGCAGTGAAAATGAGGGGAAATCATGTAGAAGGTACTCAAAAGACAGGGGAAAACGCAAGGAGAAGACAGGAGGAAGAGCGATGCAGCAGCACGAGGAGAGCTGGTCCTGGGGCCTTTTCCTCAACTTATCTGGCATTTCATTGATAACTTGAGATAGTGTGGAAAACAGGAAAAGAATGCCATCCACTTTCCTATGTATTATTTTTCGAGGGATGCAGCAGATTTGTTGGCTAGATCTCGTTGTTTCAAAACTTTTATAAGAAAGATGGATGTGTAATTTTTAGCCACATGGAGCTCTTTGCCTTCCTTTTTGACCATTAAAACGTTGGTTGGCATCACCAGCTAATGCTGAATGTTGCGTTTGTCTGCAAAGTGCTGGAAAATGTTTTCTAGAACATGTGCACCTGCTTTCTGAACCTCCCAGGGCACTTTAGTAATACAGAAGAGGCCGTAGACTCTTGCGTAACCCCTTCTGTAATATATATAGCACCAGCACACATATAGTACCAACACTATCCTGAGGAGGTGTTCTCTCATTTGTGTGGGGGTGTGGCCCCATGAAAATGAGGGAAACACTTTGTCTACACATGTACTGTATTCTAGACGCAAGCACCGAGGCAACCGGAAAAGAGCCCATCAGGATGTGCACTGACTGTGTGTCACAATTAGAGCATCTATCAGGAGGAGGGCAAGGGGATACCATGGACCCTCCAGACATCCCCTGCAGGTGGGTGGGCGCTGTGACTCAGGGCACCCACCTACTGGGGTTTTCTGTGCCTCTTCGTGAAGAAAGAGAAAGACTGATCGGTTGCTTCAAACAGCCAGTCCACCTCTCACTAATGCACTCCCCACACAGCAGAGCAGGTTCACAGCTTCCATGGGAGCAGTGCATTATCAGGAAAACAGCACAGTGTCCCTGGTTGCCCCTGCAGCACTTAGTAAAAGGTGTAGCACAAAGAGGAACAGTGTGCCCTCATAGTTTATTGCCGTTCATAGCTCTATAGTCAAACCCAGTGCTTAATATGTAAATGAAAGAGTATCGGGGCATGGCCTGACTGAGCATGGTGCGGGAAACTTAGTTTCGGAGCTCCCGCTGCCACTTGGCCCCATGAGCCTTTCTCCGCTACCCATGCGGCCCAATCTTACCCACAACAGCACCAGAGCCTCCACCAAGGTAGACTGAGCTTGCCCAGGTGCTGCCGAAACCTGCTTGCCTCCTGGACCCTTTGTCCAGTGCCCCCCTCCGCAGCTGCAAGGCCCACTGCTGCCATCTTGCTCTGAGCGGCCCCAGACTGCAGCGCTGCGTGGGGATGCCTGACCTGGCATGCTGGTGTGCGAGGGCTCCCCTGCATTAGTGAGGGCAGCCACGGGTCACACCAAGGTCCCCTGAACTCCTGATCCTCCAGCGTGACCGCTGACAATGCGGTTGTGGACACTGCCACTGCCACCCTGTCCTGGATGCTCCAAGATTCTCTACAGCCCGGGGGGCACCAGACCTGATCTGCAGGAAGCCAAAGCATTCCCTCACCATAAAGGACTGCCGTGGGCACTGCTGCATCTCCTTTAGCTCCTGGGCCCTCTGCCTTGCTGCAGCTTTGGCTCCTGGCAGACTAGATGACGTCATCCTCCCTCGGACAGCCCCAGGGTGTCTTGTCATGGGGGGAGAGCTTCTAATTGTGCCGCTTCCCTTGGCGGCCAGCTGTCCTCCACTGGCCCTTACTTCTCTTTTGGCCAAATCAGCCACAACAGACATGGGTACGAAGAGAGAATCGGTCTCACAGCCCCTTGCGGCATCCCCTGCCATGGCCTTCCTCTCCAGCCTCTGCTCGACCTGCTGCTCTTTGCACACCAACAAGCTCTTTGTCTCTTGGGCCCTTCCCATGACCACCATACATGACTTCAAACTGCTCTACCTCAACGTCTGTGGACTTAACTCCCCTAAGTTGCGACAGGTGTGGCACTACCTCTCACAACTCATCCCAACATTATTCACTTACAAGAGACCCACCTCCTTCTTGCCGATTGACATTGTATGACCCACCCGAAATACCCGCACTAACACTGGACAAACACTACCACAAAGACTCTTGGGGTCGCCATATTAAGCAAAAGGAGCGCTTACACAGAAGTTCTTAAACTAACTAGAGATCCATATGGGAGCTATCTCACTCTCAGAGTAGAAAGGGGGAGGGACTCCCTTACACTTCTAAACCTCTATACGCCCAATCAAGCACAAAACGCATTTATACGCCACACCATATCAGACCAACTGGGTGCCATGGGGGGCGACTTTAACCTGGTTTGGGACCCTCTTCTTGACGGAAATGCCCCCAATGTCCAGGGTACAGGGGCAATGTCTGGGACACGCAAGAAAGAAATCTGTGATGCAGGCCTAGTAGACACCTGGCTGTACCTCCACGAGGACTTGACAGACTTTTCCTTCTACTCCCAAGTACACTTGTCCTAGCCTAGCATCCACTACCTCTTTGTTTCCTCCTCCCTACTGCCCGCCCTCGCCTCAGCACAGATATCTGACATTTCCATCTTGGACCATGCTCACGTCGAGCTTACATGTACACCTCGCATGGCCCAATCCCTTGTGTACCGGCGAAGGTGCCTCTCCTCCCAACTCCTATGAGACCCTGTTGACAGGGCGGTGGTGCAGGACGCCATCACAGAATACTTCACAATTAAGTCACTGTCCATCTCTATAGCTAGGACTCAGGAACCATGCATGCTCGAAGCTAAGCTCACAGAAGACATCATCACCCTGGAGCGCACTGATAAACAGCTTCCCACGCTACAAGCTATGCGCCAAGTGGCCATCCTGAGGGGGCAGCTCTGGCCTCACTGGGTCAATAAGTCTGAGCACTTGCTCCTTGTCCTCAAACAAAATTATTACAAAGGAAGGGACAAAGTAGGCTCCCTCCTTTTTTTTTTTTTTTTTTTTTTTTTTATTTCCAAATAATAAACCAATACAAGTTACAGCACACTTATACATTTCAAAATCAAAGTTTTTACAATTCTTGTACCGTTATTTGCAGGTGATTATGTCCACATTTTGATGTTCACAGGGGGAAAAATAAGAAAAATAAAATGAAATATATATAATAAAGACAGCGGTTTACAAACTTTTCAACCCGTATCCTCAGCTGTATAAACCCCGTCAGCAGGCATCTCCTCCCGATTTATCAAACCGTATTTCCAGTTTGCCACTGGATGCCAAATCTTCCTTCCCAAAGATCTACCTCTTTTTCCCTTTCTATCGTATATTGCCTTTTCTAAGTTGTAGGTCGATAATAACCAAGCAATCCACATCTGAAAGGTAGGTGGAACTCTGTCGAGCCATGATATTGCTATGCAGATACGAAAAACTGCGGCCATCATAAACATAAACTCCAAAGGAGCATCCTCAATTCCTGCCACGACCCCTAGCAGTAATAATTAATCTGTAAGCTTAATTTTAAACCCCAGCGAAACATCGGTAAATTTCTCAATTTCTTTTTTAAGAGTATACAATTGTGGACATTGGGAGAACATGTGGATGATGTCTGCACTATCCGAATCACAGCGTGGGCATGTTATTCCTGTATTACCCCCCATTGTGCAATTCTGGCTGGGGTATGATAGAGCGAATAGACGGTCTTATAGTGCTGTGACTGTAAGGAGGCAGAACATAGAACCATTCGGCCCAAATCAAGAGACAGCTGAAAATCTTCTGGTTGTGCGCCCACTTTTTCCACCCACTTCCTGGCATATTTCTCCGTCATCTGATTTATATGTACATAGTTCTGCATATAAATATCGAATTGTGCAGTGAGGATTGCCCTCTATATAGTCCATTATACGACAAGACCCAAAACCCAAAGTTCCTCCCTGTTTATTTGACAGATAGCTTCTAATCTGTAAATATTTAAAGAAACTATTGTTTGTTACCTTAAATTTACTTTGGATCTCGCCAAACTGTAGGATTTCCCCCTGTTGGTTCATAAGGTTCCCTATCTTTCTGATCCCTTTGTTGTCCCAATCCCTCATCACCATATCCCTAAAAATATCTCCAGGTAAAGATTTATTCAAGTACATCCGTGTATAATTATTATGTCTTCCTAATCCTATTTTCTTTTCTATCACCTTCCAGATGCTATAAGCAGCTTTTAAAGTTTTAAACCTGGTATGTTTGAAATAACTAAAATCAATTGTATTCAAAAATCCATTTACAGCCTCTCCTCCTAGTAATGCAGTATAAACGTTGGTGAATCTCTGTGAGCTTTCTTCTAGCTCTATACCCCCACCCCCAATTAGTCCCTGGAAATATTGCATAGCTGTGGCCCAGTAATAGAGCCGCAAATCAAGTGCTCCCCCCCCCCTTTTCTCTTGGTAGTGTTAGGTGTCGGTATGCTCTCCTGGTTTTACCATGTGCCCAAATAAATTTGTTTAGGATTGCTTCTATTTTATTAAACCAAAGATGGTCAAAGAAGAGTGGGATCGCTCTAAATAAGTACAAGAATTTTGGAAAGGTAGTCATTTTGATCATATTTATACGACCCATCAACATCAGATGTAGTTTGTGGATCCTTTCTGTATTTTCCTTGACTTTATTTACTAATGGTCTCATATTTATCTCTACCAGATTGTCTAGATCTGCAGTGACTTTTATTCCTAGATATGTAGCTACATCAGCAACTCTATTATCTTGATAGTTCATATAGCTATTCTGTACTATTTGAGTTTTCTCTCTATTAATTGTATACCCAGAGATTACTCCGAAGCCTGCTGCTTCTCTCTCTATCTCAGGAAGAGCTATATCTGGATTGTTTGTAATTATGGCCACATCATCCGCGTAGGCGAATACTTTATAACTAATATCGTGTAGCCTAACTGGGGAGATCATACAGTTATTTTCTAGTCTGCGCAGAATAGGATCAATATAAAGTGCAAAGAGCAGCGGAGATGCAGGGCATCCCTGCCTTGTGCCACGTTTAATCTGTACTGGGTCAGTATATCCTTTATTGATTCTTATTCTAGCATTAGGTTCTGTATACAGTGCCTGGATTGCCTTAATATATCCACTACCCAGCCCAAACCAATTCATTACTTCCCATAAGTATTTCCAGGAGACCCTGTCGAAGGCCTTCTCTGCATCCAGAAATACGGCCGCTACAGGGTCTCCTGCAACTCCCATGGCGTCTATGATAGTGATCATCTGCCTCGTATGCTCCGTGGTCCCCTTCCCTGGGATAAACCCGTGCTGTGTTGAACTCACCAAGTGCTCTATAATCTTACTTAATCTTTGTGCAAGTGTTTTAGAATAAATTTTGGCATCTGCGTTCATTAGGGTTATCGGGCGATAGGAACCTGGTTCTAGGGGTGGTTTGTTTTTCTTCAATATTACAATAATATCAGCCCCTCCCCATGAAGGTGGAGTTGATTTCCCTGACTGTGCCTACTAAGAGTTTCATGCATATCCTTTCCTAATACATCCCAAAAGATTTTATAAAACTCTGCTGGTATTTGATCTGGGCCTGTAGCTTTCCCAGCGGGAAGATTGTTCACCACTCCCTGTACCTCCTGTAGTGTAAATTTGGACTCTAATTTCCCCTTCTCCTCATTTTGTAACTCCACATGATTTATATCTTTCAAGTATTCCCTGATCTCTTCTTCTGTATTGTTTAATGTCTGTTCGTATAGTTTAGTGTAAAAGTTCTTAAAGACCTCCTGTATATCTGCAACTTTATTTACTACCACACCTGCCTCGTTGTTTATTTCCTTTATTTGTCCTGCAGCCAAGTTCTGCCTAGTTCGGATTGCAAAAGGTGTCCAATTCTCTCATTATACTCATAGCTTTTCTCCCTTTTAGCTAAATAGTTAGCTGCCATTTCCTCTCTCGTTTCTAGTCCTTTGTAGGGTGTAGCAGAGGGTTTCCCCCCTGACGCCAGCCTTAAAGGCATCCCAGACCATGCCAGCCGTGGTTGAGCCTCTGTTTATCTCCCAAAATTGATTAATCCAGGTTCTCATTCTTTTCACATAGTTTTCATCTTTTAGTAGCCCTCTTTCGAAGGTCCAATTGTAAGACTTTCTTTCCCCCCTGGTAACCAACGGAAGAGTTAGAACAAGAGGGTTGTGGTCCGATAATATCCTCGGAAGCCTCTCCAATTGGCTATCGCCTATCAAAGAATTTGAAATCCAGAAATAATCTAGTCTAGCCACCGATCTGTGTGGTGCCGAATAATATGTGCTTCCCGTCCCGTGTGGATGTGTTTGGGACCAAACGTCAACTAATGCATTGTGGCGAGCAAGATTACAAACCGCTTTACAAACTTTCTTTTTCCTCCCCCCATACATCCCTCCACCCGTCATACCCAATCCCATTAAACCATTAACATTAAAATCTCCACAGCAAATAATGGGTTCAGGCCAGAGGGGTAGTTCCTGATCTAAAAATTCAAAAACCTCCGGGTCATCATCATTGGATCCATATACCGAAACAATAGTGTAACATCCTGCCTTTGATTCTACCTCGATCATCACCCATCTCCCCCACTGATCCTCTTTTTTCCTCTTTGTTATAAAAACCCCTTTTTTTGCTAATATGGCCACCCCCTTGTCTTAGTTTCTTGTCTAGTAAAGGCTAGTACCTCAAAACCCATCTGATCTAACATAAATTTGTTATTTCCCTCTATGTGCGTCTCTTGGAGGCATACTATGTCTAATTTCAACATTCTTAGCATAGCAGACACTTTCTGTCTTTTCCCTCCATCGTTTAATCCACAAATATTTATAGAGGCTATCCTTAATGCCATCCTAGTTTATTGTACCTTTCCTTCCTGCTATTCCACCCAATCCTTACCTTGCCACCTGCAAACAGTGCTCCCTCCCCAAAAACCCTATGTTCGTATCCTTCCTTTCCATGTGCTGTATTTACCAACCAAGTTTCCTCCCCCCCAGTCCCCCCTGCCCCCCCCTGTCCCCCCCTCCCTTCTCCCCCCTCTGAGAAGTAGGTTCCCTCCTTGCGTGCAGGCTACATCTCCAAAGCGTGAGGTCCCACATAGCTAAGCTCAGGAGATCTGATTCTCAGTGGGTGATTCGGGTGGAGGATAAGCAAAAAGTCCTCCAGGATTACTATCGAACCCTCTACTCCTCAGGGGAAAAGACCACACCGATATAGCTAACTACCTTCAGAGCTGTCCTTGGCCACCTCTGGACCCTTCCCAAAATTCATCCCCTTATAAGAGTCCTTAACGGCTGCTGAACTCCGCAAAACGCTCCATAATCTCCCCAAAGGGAAAACTCCTGGTCCTGATGGGCTCACCCCAACTTTTTATATGGCCTTCCTCCCTCCGCTCCAAGCCACCCTGCTCGTCCTATACATTTCCTTCACCCATTCCACAGGGGTTTCACCCAACATGTCCAATTCTGAAATCATCCTGATCCCAAAACCAGGCAAGGGCCCTTCCCTCTGCTCACCCTACCAACTACCATCAAGGTTAGGGGGAGAGATCTTGAAACATCTGTTTGCCCTCTTAAACACTGATGTGAAGCTCTATGCCAAGATCTTGGGTAGCCGCTTGGAGAAACTCCTTCTTGAGTTGATGGTAGGTTTTATAAAACAATCGGTGGGGCCCTGACAACCTTCGCCACCTGGCTCACCTTAAAAAGCCCAGTGCCACTCCATCCTCGCTCTCCTTCTTTCCTTTGATGCGGAAAAGGCCTTCGACCTGGTGAGCTGGGCATTTTTGAGCATGATACTGCAGAAAATAGGGCTAGGCCCTTAATGATCAATAAAATCATGGCCTCTTATATGGCACCCACCTCCTGTATTCGCATCAACGGCCAGACCACCAATTCTTTTCCAGTATTTCGAGGCAACCGGTAGGGCTGCCCGCTGTCCCCCCTTCTTTTTGCCTTGGTGGTGGAACCCCTTGCTTTTTAACTGCGGCGCTCGGTGGACGTTAGAGGCATTCCTTTAGCTGGTCAGGAACACAAGGTCCTGCTGTATGCCAATGACCTCCTCCTAGCGTTAACGGAGCCAGATACCTCCCTCACTGTGGTTGTCCAGATTCCCCAAGCCTATGAGCAAATCTCTGGGTTCAAAATTAATTTAGCGAAGTCGCTGACACTCAACTCACCCTTCCACCACAACGTCTTTTGCATCTCTAGACACTTTTTCCCTTTAAGTGGGCCTCTCACTCTATACTATATTTAGGTCTTATCATTACAAATTCCATCTCCTCCAGGACAATGGCAAATTGGCAGCGCTTTCATAGGGTGATCCTAATAGATATCCGACGAAGCCCCTTCATATCTCCCGGTTGTGTCTCCTTAATGTGGTGAAGATAAATATTCTTCCCAGGCACCTATACCTATTTAAGTCACTACCAACGCCCTTTCCCACTGATGACATCACCAAGTTGCAGGCTGCCCGTATCTCCTTGATCTGGAAAGCGAAACACCCCGGCATATTGCAGCGCGCCTAAAGCTCCCCTGCAATCGTGGTTGTCTGGCAAGCCCTAACCTCCTGGACTATTATTGGGTGGCACACTTATGCTACATCTCTGAGTGGGTGGTGCGGGAGAGTGAAAAACATTGGGTTCATATGACAGGGCAGTCGCCTTCAGGCCACAGTGGGACCTTGTTTGACTGCCCAAACACTCACGGCCACGCAGTGCCTATGCCCCCACTCCGAAGCGCACAGTGCTGGGTATTTCGGACAAACTGTCTGTAAGGTGTGGATTGACCACATTCCTTTCGCCAAACACCCAAATAGCACGCACTCCTGCCTTCTCTCATGCTCTCCCCCGGGAATCCTTACCAGAATGGGTATCTGGTGAAAGCAGGCTCCTGTAAGATCCCTTCCAAAGCCCGACAATCAAGCCTTACGATCAATGCAAAAGGGACTTTCATCTGTCAGAATCCGCTTATCACCAATATTTCCAACTTCAGCATTGGGCCCTCCAACCAATGCGGAGGCATCTACTCACCCCCTTACCCTCTTTGAACACCTTGTTCCTAGCTTTACGGGTTCCAGGGGATTGGAATCTAAGACATATGCAGCCCTGCAGCATTCTCCCCTGCCATCATATCAATGGAAGTGGTCCACGGATGACACATGTACTATCACAGAGAAACAGTGGGAGCAGCTTTGGCAAGAAATACCACATAAAAACAGAAGCACTGATCAACAACAGGCAGTCTACAAATCCATGTTTCAATGGTATTACACACCAACCCATCTGCATTCCATGCGTCCTACAGTCCCCGCCTTATGCGGGTGCTGTGGGTCCCAAAAATGTGACTTCTGTCATATATGGTGGGCATGTCTTTCCCTGAAAACCTTCTGGAAGGAGATATTGAGCCACATCGGGGGCACTCTGGGATACCAAATACCAGAGAACTATCCCACAGTCATCTTAGACATTCGCCCGACATCCCGGGCCGTAATGACCCATGTGGACTGGTACCTGATGCGACACATGGTCGGTGCAGCCAAGCTGCTTAAAGCGTGGTCCTGGCGCTCCCCGTAGCCCCCCGCCACTGCCTCCTGGTTCATACAACTCTGGCACACTATTGCACTGGAGCAGATGACACACAGGCTCACCTACACTGACAAGACATTCCGCCGTCTCTGGTCGCCCCCTCGTTCAATACCTATGTTGGCTGGAACACTTATATTTCCAACCCCCCAGGCTACGAGCACTGCAACATTTTGACAACTCTTTATTGAGCACCTCCTCCATATCCTGCGGACCCGACTGTTCATGTTCAACATACCACCATTTTGTAAGCAACGACCACCCTATGCGACCCCAAATGACTAAAGACCTCGAGGAGCCACTGGTGATCCCTGACTCCCCCCCTCCTTCTTTCCCCCTCCCCCCCATCTTGAACACACGCCCCTTGTTTGGTGTCCAGAGCGCTAGGTCGATAACTTGAACCAGATATGGTTCCTTAACTGGCTGGACCTTGCCTTTCCTAGGCTTCTGCTATGCATTTCAACCTCATACATAGGCACGCCTGTGTTGTATAAATGCACTGCTTCAGTAATGTGACTGCCAATCATATGCCTTTTTCCTTTGCAATTACACCTACATTGTTTTGTTGTAAAAATAAGAAAGAGTGTCGGTGCCAAAGTTTTGCTTAGACGCCCATGCAATTAGGCAATGGCACACACAGTACCAAGGCTGGTAGTCTTAAATCCACCTCATGCTTCTGTAATCCACTACTAGACACTACGTACACCTTTTTTGCACTCTTGCAGATTTCTCCCAATTTTGTTTTATTTTTTCTATCTTTCTCCTTCTCCTTCTTTCCCTTTGTGTGTTTATCCCTCTATACATTCTTTACTGATCAAAAATAAGTACAGGTCCCCAGAAATGAGTGCCAGTGAGGTCCACATGCAACCACAGGCTCAAATTAAGTACTGGTTAAACTACTTTATGCCCATCAAACATTTTTATAAACACAAATTTCTAAAAAAAACTACTATATGGATTTAGACCAAACCATACGAAGGCATTTCCTTGACTTCTACCTTCATGCCATGTTTGGAATAATTCTGTTCAGCTTTTGTTCTGTAAAGGGGAGCAAATATTCCTATTTGAAGTTAAAACAAGAACAAAGTCTCTTTTTTTATTCCCCTGCACACCCCTTTTTTTTAGTCACTGCTTGACAGATCTGCACTAAAGTTGCCATGCCAATCCCAAAGTTGATTAATTTTTTTAATGGACACTTACGTGCATTTACAATTTTCAGTGGAAACTATAAACTAACCATACCTACACAGGAACTGTTGGTGTTGATATAATATATATATATATATATATATATACATATATATATATATATATAAAAGTACATGCATGCTGCAATGATTTGACAGTCTATTTTGAAATCTCACACAGTAAGTAAGAGACTTGTAGAGCGCACGAATGCTGAGGCGCCTTGGCGCTATGTGTAACAGGGGAGCAGGTAGCAGATGGGTGCAACGGCTTCATTACCTAGCAGGGAAAAGCAAAGTCTTTAGCATTTTTCTGAACCGTTGGTCTGGAATTCTGAAACCTTATGATGGCTGGTAGTTCATTCCAGAGCTTCGATGCTCGGTATAAGAGACTTCTACCACCCCGTCTGGCCTTATAAATCCTGGGGATCTAAACTAATCCATTGTTGGCCGATCTAAGCTTCCTAGTTGGTAAATACCACTGAAAAAGTTTCTGTAGGTCCCCTGACCCTCCCCGTACAAAGTTTTATGCACCAGGCATAAAGCCTTAAACTCAATGCGCTGCTTATTTGGTAGCCAGTGCAGCTCCCTAATACTATTTGAGATATGTTGGTATTTAGGAATATTGAGCAGCACTCGAGCTGCTGTATTTTGCAGTGATTGAAGTTTTAACAGTAGTCGCATGTCAACATCCAGGAAGAGTGTAATACAATAATCGATACGGGAGAGGACTATGGCTACTATAACCACTTTCCTGAGGTCTAAAGGGATGAACGATAGGCCTCATTGCAAGATTTTCAACAAGAAGAAGCAGGATGATGTCACCTGGTTAATCTCTCTGGCAAACTTTAGATGGACGTCAAACAGAAACCTTAGGTTCCTAACCTTTGCCGAGGAGTTTGGGCAGCGACCTACTTCTGCCGGCCACCAGGATTGATCCTAAAGTGGAGGCTCAATCCCAAACTCCATGACCTCTGTTTTGGTTGTATTCAGTTTGAGGTAACTCTGATGCATCCACCTCATAATTTGCTTCAGACAGCTATGGAATCTCTCTGCCATCGTTTCAGCATTTGAGGAAATGGAGATGACGATAAGCATGTCATCGGCGTAAGTTACCAATGAGAACCTGTGAGCCCTCATTAACTTAGCCAGTGGCGTAAGATATATGTTAAATAGGTTTGGTGACAAGGCTGAACCCTGCAGAACTCCACAGGGAAGGGAAAACCTCTCCGATGTCAAATTGTCCCAACACACCCTCTGTTCTCTTACAGTAAGGAACGAGGTGAGAAGTGTTAGAGCCGCCTCTTTGATCCCTATTGCCTTCAGCTGTTGCGTCAATACCAGATGATTCACTGTATTAAACGCAGCTGATAGGTCAAGAAATATCAGAATGGCTCTACCTCCTCCATCCAACTGTTTGTGAATTTCCTCCGTTGCCATGATTTCGAGCTGACTCTGTAGAGTGCCTTGGTCTGAAGCCATGCTGTGTTGAATCCAGAAGATCATTGGCGTCCAAGTAACCAATTAGATCGGGATTAATTGATGTTTCTACTATTTTTGCTGCCAGTGGCAGGCAGGCTATAGGTCTGTAACTTTTCACATCTAGTGGATCGAGAGAGGGTTACTTTTAAATTGGTCTAATACATGCTTTCTCCCAAGAGACTGGATAGGTTCCTGAACTAATGATGTTATTCAGAAGCGAAGTTGGTAAAGTCCTGATCTTATCAGTCGGGGACCTAGATTTTGTTGCTAATAACAGCTTGTTAACTTTAACAACTGTTAATGAAGAAAAACTGGTCAATTGACACATCATGGTGTCCATAATTGACTCCTCCACCGGTGGTAAGGGGGGGTCTGATCGCTGCCGGGACCTTACCAGCAAGTTCATCATAGCCTGCTTTGACCTTTTCCTGAAAGAAATGTGCCATTTTATCACAAAGGGCTTGGTCCGGTGCACATTGATTCACCTGTTGCAGTTTGGACAAGGCGGTGATGGTCTTAAAAAGCTCTCTTGAGGAGTTTTTGTCAGCTTGAATTTTATTTGTAAAATAGTTTGTTTTAGTACTTATAATAGTTGCCTTATACTCAGCTAGTGCTAGATTATAGGTATGTTTACCTTGAGCACTATAATCTTCTCTCCAAGCCCTCTGCATGTCTACACTTAGATTGAATACGTTTTTGGTCTGAATTATACCAAGGAGCCGAGGTTCTATTATTCTGGACTTTGGTTGTTCTTGCTGGGATCAGCTGATCCATGGCTGATCAAATTCAGCCATAAAAATTGGCTGCCACTAACAAAGGTGGGCTCTTATCTAGTGTCTCTACAAGGTCTTCTTCCTTAATTTTTTTCCTCGACCTTAGTTTGGCAGGCTTGTATATAAGTAGACCGGGAAAAGATATAGTATTGGAAATTTTAATGCTAAAGGACATAGGGGCATATTATCAAGGGGGTTTATCTCCGCTTTTTTGGCTTTAAAAGCCAAGAAAGCGGAGATAAAATGATCTCCCTATTACCTAGCTGTCGCTAACACCAGTTAGCGACAGCTAGTAGGAGATAGCGACCATCTTGGGCCCCACTTTGCATGTCAGTGATATTTATCACTAATGACATGCAAAGTGGGCGTGCCAAGATGTTAGCGACTGGAAACAGTCGCTAACATCGCTATCTCCTATTACCAACTTTTGGAGATATTTGCGCTCAGCGCGAATATCTCCAAAAGCTAACACCTGCCCTGAGCAGTTCTTAGCCATGTTATCCAATGGGAGTTGGTTAACATGGCTAAGAGCATTAGCTCGGTAATGCATGAATATCGCTGATTTTTCAGCGATATTCATGCATTGCGGCCGGTTTTTATCGCATTTGCGATAAACCTTGGTAATACCAAGGTTTATCTGCGATAAAAATCGCCGCAGCTTAGCGGTAAAATGTTGTCTCTAACCAAGCAATAGCGATAATTATCGCTATTGCTTGGTAATATGCCCCCTAGTTCTACTTCAGGCAGCTGAATAGGCTCGAAAATGGCTTTCAGCCTAGCCCTGTAGATAATTGCTAAGCCGCCACCCTTTTGCCCCAATCTATCCACACTGGACAGTGAGTATTCTGTTGGTAGAGTAAAGATGCAGTCTGACGTTTCATTGGCCCAGGATTCCGTTAAGAAGACCATATCCGGGTTTGCTGTTTGCAACAACGATTCAAATCCGTACTAGTGCCTAATCACTGATCTAGTGATCAGCAGTATAGCCTTATACACATTAGTAGCAGGTCTAGGGTGGTTGTTTTTCCCTGTTGGGGTATTATGTGGAGGACTCGAGGTCGAGGTAACTACATCAAGTAAGTAGTTGTGGTTCCTACTAGAAAGACTCTGGGTAGGTAAACTTGAGGCAAGGTTCAAAACCATAAAGGAAAAGTTACATGCTGTATCGCAAAATGGAAGCTGATCCCTTCTCTCAACCTGTGGAAAAATTGCAGTGTTTATCCTTATTCAGTGCTATTAGCTGCTCCCGAGTGTAGATCTGGCAGGAAAAAACGGGGAGGGGTCCTGGCGCAAGCCGCATTCCGGGCGCTGACAGGTGCAGATGGGCTTGCCTTTGGTACGCCGGCGCTGTTTCTGCTGCGCGGTCACGTCAGCATACTGTTTTTATCCTGTTTTGGGCTAGAACAACTAGCACACCGACCTTGCTGTTGTAATGTCCTGGGGCGCGAGGTAGCGGTCCAGTCTACCCGCGCCCCAGACGCACATAAGCGCTGGCGCGTGACTTCACGCGTCTATTGTATAAAATAAAGGAGGCGTGGCCGAGAAAGGCAGTCGGGACCACGCGGAACCAGAGCACGGTGTCCCGTGTATGATTAATGCGGCGACGCTGCGTTTGCATGTTTCTTAGCCCATTACACTGGCGACGAAGGTTACTGAACTCATGCTGTGCATTTAACCCCTCCCTCGCCTGCTGATTCCCCACACAGCGTGTCCTCCTGCTGTGGGCCCACGTGTGTCACGCTGTCAGAGAGCCTGTCAGTGGAGTGTCTCCAGTCCCATGGTGCCAACAAAGAAAGGCCCCCTGAGGTCTCTGCTCATGCGTGAAGGAAAGGAAAGTGTATAAATGCACTCCCACCACACCGAAGAACTGGCGCATGCCTAGATACCACGTGAGCCTGCATCAGAGCACAGGACAGAGTGGTCGGACAGGCAAACAGTGGGGTAAGCGAGGAAGAAGGCCGGCCACAGGGGAGTACCCCAGCTTCGTCCCCTTAACACCCGGACAGGCCAATATCAGCGCTCCAAGGAGAAAGCAGCGCACGTGCCACGGAGAGGGTTTACGCACGCGTCAAAATGGCGTCAATTCCCGCCATTGAACCTTTTATAGTGGATGGGACCCCGTCATCCCTAGCGCCACGATGGAGAGACTGGACAGATCGCCTCCAGATCTACTTCGAAGGGGCGGGCACGGCCCGGGAGCGACGCAGGGCTCTGCTTCTCCATCTTGGAGGTAAAGACATCCACCGGATCTACAAAACGTTGGTAGAAGCTACGCCGAAAACGTATCACACTCTTCTCAATGCTTTGAACGCCCATTTTGAACCGATGGCAAACAGAGACTTTCAGCTAGATTCATCAAAGACCCGTTTTGCGAGTCTTTAATAGTGATTCATAAGGAATCGCTATTACAGACTCGCAAAACGGGATTCATGTAGGAATCGCAATATTTATTGCGATTCCTACATCTTCCTTATTTGCGATTAGCAAATTGCTAATCGCAAATAAGGAATAACTCCCCATTCATTCCTATGGGCCTAAAGAAAGCCGAAGAGTCATTGGACGCATTCCATGGAAGATTAAAGGAGTTGGCCAGCACTTGCGACTTTCGGGATGAACAAGAAGAAATCCGAGGGCAGATCATCCAAGGCTGTTACTCCTCCAAACTCCGAGTCACCATCCTTCAGGAAGACGGCAAGCCACTTGCAGACATCCTCACCCTGGGCCGCTCCAAAGAACTATCACAGGTGAGAGCCTCCCACATGGAAGCAGCCCTACACCGACCCGTCAAGACAGAACAAGTCAACACGGCGGAGAAAGTGAATGTGGTAAGGCCCAAAGCGTGCCAAGACATGGGGAAGAAACAGCAAGACAAAAAGAAAGAGTGTGGATACTGCGGAGGCCGGCCCCACCGCATGCAGGACTGCCCGGCGAAAGAAAAAAGAAATGCAGCGCATGTGGGTGGATGAACCACTTTGCAGCGGTGTGCAGATCGGCGAAAGCTAAGAAAGAAGCCGCACACGCCGTGCAGGAAGAACGAGACAGTGAAGACATGGACGACGACACGGGTGATTACCCTGTCCACTATGTATTCGCGATCGACCAGCCACAAAGGAAGAAGCGCCCCCTCCCGAAGTGCCGCATCAAGATCCACCAGCAGGAAGTGAGAGCCACTATCGACACAGGGGCATCCATTGAGCTAATGGCCGCGAACGTGTACAACCAGTTAAGTACCCGGCCTCCCCTACGCGAAGCAAGAATCAGAGTGTTCGCATACGGCCAGAAGACACCCATCGCCCTGATAGGGTGTTTCAAGACTGAACTACAGCATCAAGGCCTGAAAGTACCCACCACCGTGTATGTCACGAAAGAGGGCAGTGGCATGCTGATAAGTGGGCAATCGGCAGAAGAATTGAGGCTCATATCGTTTGCCATGGCCGTGCTGGAGGAGGAACTGGACACCATCATGGAAGAATTTGGCGAAGTGTTCAAAGGTATCGGATGCCTGAAAGGGAAGGAAGTCTCCCTCCACATCGACCCGTTGGTCCAACCAGTGGCGCTGAGACACAGGCGCATTGCGTTCCACCTGAGGAAAAAAGTTGAGGAAGAGCTGGAGGCGTTGGAGGAACAAGGTATCATTGAGAAGGTCAGCGGGCCCACCCCGTGGGTATCCCCGATTGTGGTAGCCCGGAAGCCGAAACGGCCGGGACAGGTCCGCATCTGCGTGGACATGCGCCTCCCAAATGCAGCGGTAAAGAGGGAACGACATCTAACCCCCACCATAGACGACATCCTTGGAGAATTGAACGGCGCAAGATGGTTCTCGAAGATGGACCTTCGCTCCAGTTATCATCAGCTACCACTCCATCCAGACTCTCGATACATAACCACCTTCTCCACGCACGTAGGCGTCAGAAGATACCGGCGCCTCAATTTCGGAATTTCGAGTGCCGCGGAGATATTTCAAAATACCATCCGAGAAGTCCTCAGCGGACTCCCAGGAGTCCTAAACATGAGCGATGATCTGCTAATCTATGCATCGTCAATCGAGGAACACCATCAGAGGCTGAGGGGAGTCCTCCAAAGGATCAAGGAGTCTGGCCTAACCTTACACCGGGAGAAGTTCCAGTTCTTACAGAACAAGATCAGCTTCTTTGGGTATACCTTTTCGGACCAAGGAATAGCGCCAGACCCTGACAAGGTGAGAGACGTCCAAGAAGCCCCGGCCCCATCCAACATCTCAGAAATAAGAAGCTTCCTGGGCATGGTGAACTTCTGCGGACGATTCGTCCCCGACCTCTCCAACTTTGCACAACCCCTCAGGGAACTGACAAAGTCCACCACCACGTGGCAATGGGGCCCAGAGCAAGAACAAGCGTTCAAAGCCACGAAGGCAGCTCTGTCTGCGGACACAACTCTATCCTACTTCGACCCCACCGAGCCCAGCAATGTAGCTGTGGATGCCAGCCCCTATGGGCTAGGAGCTTGCTCACTCAGCTTCAGAGCAATGAAGAATGGGCGCCCATCGTCTATGCCAGCCACTCCCTAACGGACACTGAGCAGATAGAGCGGGAGGCAATCGCCATCCACTGGGCCTGCCGGCATTTCCACATCTACGTATATGACCATCCCTTCACGGTATCGACGGACCACAAGCCCCTCATACCCCTGTTCCAGGGTTCAGTGTCAAAGCCGCCACCGAGGATCGAGAAGTGGATACTTCAACTGCAAGGGTATCACTACCGAGTTGAATACAAACCACGATCAACGAATCCGGCAGCCTATCTCTCGAGACACCCTCGAGCGGCCACGAAAGCTGAAAGAGAAGAAGCGGAGGATACCGAGGAGTACGTCAGACTGGTGACGGAAAGGTCACGGCCACCCAGAGCGACGAGTGCCTACAATTAGCAGCGGACGCTGTCCAGTCCAATGACTGGCGCCCCATCCAGGCCACACTGAGCAGGCGGACACCGCAAGCCAGAGCGACATTAGACTAGAGTCCCTTATGAGGGTTAAAGAAGAGCTGTCCCTCGACAGCCAAGGATGCCTTCTAAGAGGACCTAGATTAGGCATGCCCGCCAGCCTAACCCAATAGGCTGTGGAACTGGCGCACCGAGGACACCAAGGGATGGTAAAGACCAAGCGTGTGGTTCCTGGGAATGGATGCAATGGTTGAACAGACAGTCAGAACCTCCACCTGGTGTCAAGCTGCAGGGCAGCCGGATCGCCCTCACCCGGTCATCACCGAGGAGAACCCCCAAAGACCGTGGGAATGTGTGAGTGCAGACTTCTGGCACCTTCCTGATGGACGCTATGCCTTAGTAATCATTGACGACTTCACAAAGTATCCGGAGGTGGAGATTGTCGGAAGCCAGAGGGCCATGGAGGTCATCACCAAATTTGAAAAGACTATCGCCACGCATGGCATCTTCGAAGTGGTCAAAACGGACAATGGTCGCCCCTTCCAGGGGCAGGAATTTGCGGAATACCTAAAAAGCTGGGGGATCCACCACCGTAAAGTAACTCCACGCTGGCCCCAAGCCAATGGGGAAGTGGAAAAATTCATGCGCACACTCAACAAAGCAATACACATTGCACATGCGGATGGATCACCGCTGGAGAGGGCTATCTACAGTTTCTTGAGAGCATACCGGTTGACCCCACACCTCACGACCGAAGCAGCGCCAGGGCCGGCGACCATGGGCCGAGTAGTGAAAGACACCATCCCGAATCACCCTACCTGGGTCCCTGCCCAAGTTGACGCGGAGAGGACCCTGGCCAACCGGACTCACTCTAACGACCATGCCAGCAGTCGACGAAGAGCCAAAGAATCCGGCATTCAAGCAAGCGACCAGGTGTACATCAAGGATCGATATCCAGGGAGCAAGTTCCGACTCCCATTCGAGCACCGACCGTGGACAGTTCTCCACCGAACCGGCACCATGGTGACAGCCCAGAGAGGAACCGAAACCGTCACTCGTAACATTTCTTTCTACAAGTAGGTACACCCGGGGACACTCCTTCATCCAGGACACGACCCATTGAGAGCCAGTCCGAGTCAACTCAGAGATGATGGCGAGGCGGAGCTGCCGGAACAGTACCCATCTGAAGAGGAGAACACGATGGACCAAGACACTCAACCACTGCCGACAACCCCAGGAAAGAGCCTGCCAAGCTCTCCGGCACCAGCCTGGGGAAGTGGCACCCCCACAAGAATGACACCGCTGGTGCCCCCCTCCAGAGGAGGACAGTCCAGATATGGTTTGCGAAAGAATACAGCACCATCGTCCCAACTGGCTGACTTCTGGTGTGATGATCCGAGAACTGGGACTGGCAGACTGGTAACAGATCCACCTTTCTCTTCCATCATGTTTTGATATGTTTGCTGTTTTAATAAAGGTTAGAAGGAATGTAATGTCCTGGGGCGCGAGCTAGCGGTCCAGTCTACCCGCACCCCTGTCGCATGTAAGCGCTGACGCGTGACGTCATGCGTCTATAGTATAAAATAAAGGAGGCGTGGCCGAGGAAGGCAGTCGGGACCACGTGGAACCAGAGCACGGTGTCCCGTGTATGATTAATGCGGCAGCGCCGCGTTTGCATGCGCAAGCGTTTCTTAGCCCATTACAGCTGTGGTGGGCCCGCTCTTACATACAGGCACCGCAGGTCGTCAGGAAGAGCAACGCAGAGGCAGTCTGGAAGATTGAGTCCCCTTCGGTAAAGTGCAATGTGCAGTATCAAAATTTTAGTAGCTTAAAACAATTAAAAATGCCTTATTTCAACCCACTTAGCAGTGCTTTCCCAAAACCTCATTCAAATGCTTTCCCAAACCACAAGCAGGCAGCAGCATTCAAATCCCACTCCCAAGTTGCGCGGTCATGTTAGCATACTGTTTTTATCCCGTTTTGTGCTAGAACAACTCGCACACCGACACAGATAGCCTGTATTCCCCAGTAGTAAATCTTTTAAAGTTTGTATGCTTGAACTATTCTCTTTTGTCAGATAAGTAGCCCTTGATTTTTAAACTTTGAAAATCCATGAAAAATGCAAATGTCTACAGAACCTGACTTTTATATACGGGTAATCTTTCCTCTCAGTTCCCTACCACCTGAGCAGAGCCTGTAATTCAAGCCCTCATTTTGTGTTCTTTTTGTTAAACGTTTTAGTTGCACAACAAGCATTGGAAATGCAATAGGTCTCACATTTGCTTAAGTTAGAGCTAGTGGTGTTGTAAATGACAATGGGCCAGATGTAGGTAAATCTTATTTACCGGTTCATAAATACCGAATGTTACTGATTCGGTATTTATGAATCGGTAAATAAGATGTAGGTAAAAAATCGGTATTTGCCATTGATTCCTATGGGCCTTGAAGAGTTGGTGTCAAACGCTAGGGACCCACCATAGGTAAATAAGCGCCCGATAGTCTCCCTCCTCTATGCTGATGATGCTGTACTCATGGCACGCACCCAGATTGGTTTACAGAGGGCTCTTACTTTTTATACTAGTTTTATGGACACCCTGGGTCTGAACATGAACACAAAGAAAAGTTTTATAATGACCTGCAGGAGAGGGAAACAAAAGTGTAGACGTTTTCAAGCTGGGGGTAGCAGGGTAGAATCTAATAAAACATTTACATACCCCAATTCAACAAGTTGAAAGCGCTTTTTTAAGATTCATATTGGCAGTTCCTGTAAGTGCCTCAGTTTTTAATTGCCATAGCGAGTTAGGTGTCCCATACATTTCAGAAATAATTAAGGCTCAACCGGTGCTGCTTTGGCATAGAATTTGGACCTCCACTAGCACAGGGCTAAATAAGGAAATCCAATGAGATTAGACCATGCAAACAAGATCATCTGGTTAAGATACGTGAAAAACTTTATGCAAGACATAGGGCACCCAGAGTATTTTCTCCGACTGGAAACAATGAATTCAAAACACCGGAAGGAGTTCAAAAAAGTTTGCATGGCTGTCTTGGAAGATAACAGGTTAGCTCTGGAAACGAACAAACCCATGGTGTTCCAGCACCAAATAATTACTATAACATATAACATTCAACCGTATCTACTGTGCTATATGGGGGATATGATAGATACGTGTTAACACGTTTCAGATTTGGGTCTTTTCATCGTTTGATCAGTTACCCTCACATGAACAATTGGTCAAGGGATCTAGGCCTGTGTCCGTGTGACAACATCTCTTCACAAACAACCATTCATGTAATCCTATTCTGTAAATTCTATGCAAACGAAAGACGTATAAGGATTAAACCCTTATTAAAACAGGGGGGATGGAGACAATGTCGCCCAGCTCTACTGTATCTACAGATGTTGGATAGCTACTATTGCATCGCAACTATGGTGGGTTTCCTGAAAAGTGCATTGAGAGCAAGGATAACTATAAATGCCTAGAAAATGAGGGAACACATATGAGTAGTTTTAATATTGTGATACATTATTTCGGCACAGAGGTCATATACTATAATTTGCTTAAATAATAGGAAAAACTGTAGCAAAATTAATGTTTCATTGAACTTGTATATATTTTATGTAAGATCACTGTATTTTTAGAACTGAGATGAGATGTTTGTATTGACTGCTTTTATGATTTTATATGCCTAAAATCGAATAAAGCTCGTTTTGACTTTGACTTTTGACTTGTGCAGTGTAAACTGGAGGACTTAGTACCACTACCCTGCTGCCAGTCAGCAGCAATCCCCCACCATCAAACACTGCTCAGGCTGGAATCTGTGAGAAATAAAACTGTAATTAATTTTATTACTATTTTATTTTTGCAATTTTGCTGCACTAGCAGCTGGGGCAAGGCTCCTCTGCCTTAATGGGGTGGGGAAGAGCCGCCGCTGGTTATAGGTATTTTAATGTGTTCAAACTCCAACGCTCCTGGGTGCCCACATTGGGGCAAAACAGATGTAAACACTGAAAATGGCGTCCAGAGTCCTCATTCGGGTAGTAAAAACATCCATATTTGGGTGCAGAGGCCCCTTCACGGTTTTGGCCCCAGATGGCACTGCACCTTCTGCACCATGCACAGGTACGTCCATGGGCACCCAGAGAGCCAAGTCTTATGAGTTTCCATAAACTGGCCAAAGAGGTATCAGTCATCAGGAGGCTGATGAACGGCCGCAGATACAGGTGCTGGCCCTGGGTTCATTAAGTAGAGTTATATGAGCGGGTAGTACATGCATCCTGCTGTTAGCCATAGAGACTCACTGAACCTGTGATAGGTGGCCTTCCTGGTGACATTCATGCTCTTAAAGGAACCAGTGCCAGTGTGCACCTGATTGGGATATGTTCTCGAGCTTTTGAGGCCTGTCCGAGCCGTAGTCTGATCAGATGTTTCATCAGAGTCTCCAGATATGGGCGTCACCATGGTCCAGCTGAGACTGCACTATGTACATGGAGCCGTTGATCAATAAAATGCATGAATTGAAAACTGAAGGTCATCCACTGCTGCATGACAGAGAGCCATCAGTCAGGGAACGGAGCATCTTTCCCTGTGCGGGAGCTTGCGGTTCACCAATCCTGCACCAAACATAACTTCAACAAAATATGCCAACTGGTTGCTCAATGCTATCAACTTGTTGGTGCCAAATAAAACTATATCCAAAAATCGGAACTCCCTATCTGCTCCCTGGTTCACTGAACCACTTCGGGAACAAAAGCAATTATGCAGAAATTGGGAAAGACACTGGCCTAAATGTTACGCCTGCGAAGAAAAACTTTGTTACAAGGATGAACTTGCTAAATACAAACTAATGGTTGCGTAAGAAAAAAACTAATACTATATAGCCCAGATTGAATCTGCTAAAAACTCAAATAAACAACTTTACCAAGTAGTCGCTAAATTATCATGTCGAGCCTCAGTGGCAGTCCCTGTGCTCTCATAATCGCTGTGCAATACCTTAGTGGACTATTTTTATGGTAAAGTAAATATTTACTCTGAATTCACAGCACAAATAAATCAAACTAATCAGCCTATATCCATCGATCCCTTAGATCATTCCTTTGTGCAGTTAGACAAAGTATCTGCGGACCAAACCACCAGCGTAATGACTATTATCAAATCTGGTTTAGTTAATGATCCTTGCCCACCAGCTGTTCTCGCACCTGTCACTGAACTGATAGCCCCTACACTAGTGGAGATCTGCAACGCAATGTTCTCCTCAGGGACATACCATTCCGCATGGAAGAAAACTATACTAAACCCACTATTAAAAAAATCTCACTTGGACCCGGATGACACCAAAGATTATAGGCCCGTAGCTAGCCTGCCTTTCCCGGCCAAAGTGGTTGAAAAAGTGATGAACCATCAGCTCTCTAAATATATAGAAGACCATCATCTGTTAGATGACACCCAATTTGGTTTTCGTAAGGGTCATGCCACAAAGACCGCACTAATCAAGGCCTCAGAAGATATAAGACTCATTCTGGACCAGGGAGGCACTGCAGAACTTATATTGCTGGACCTCTCAGCTGCATTTGACACGGTTGATCACACCACTCTGATCGACTGTGTCACTGCAATGGGCCTTCAGGATAAAGCAAAAGACTTGCTGCTATCCTTTCTCACGAACAGGACCCAGGCGGTAACTCTGGGCACCTTCCACTCTGACATTACCATGCGGTGTTCCGCAGGACTCATCCCAAAGTCCAACACTTTTTAACATCTATGTGTCGGACTCGGCCAGAGTCATTAAGGCACATGGAATGGGTCTTACATCATACGCCGACGACACCCAGCTGTGCTCGCAATAAATATCAATGGAGAAAGGGTAGCAGCCAGCTTCCAAAAGGGCATGTTGGCCATCAGCAGCTGGATGGCCAGCAATTGTCTCAAACTGAACTCCGACAAAACGGAGGCCATGATCTTTGGTAAGTTATCCCCCATCTGGTCCAGCTCCTGGTGGCCACCGGTTCTAGGCTCCCCACCGATCCCAGTCACTTAGGTCAGGAATCTAGGCATCATATTTGACGACAGACTGACTTTTGCACCTCATGCTAATTCGGTGGTTTCGGCCTCGTTCTATAAACTCCGAATGATTAATAAGATTTTACCATTTCTCCCTTTGAATGCGGGAAAAACCTTGGTCAGTGCATTGGTTATGTCATCTTTAGACTACTGCAATGGGCTGTTTGCCAATGCACAGAGCAGGGTCACTCAAAAAATGCAATCTGTTCAGAACGCGGCAGCCAGAATGCTGTCTGGAACTCCTAAGTTCAAACCCATCTCACATGTCATCAAGAGGTACCATTGGCTGTCGGTGAGGTACCAAATAAAATTCAAGGCACTATGTATTGCCTATAAAGCCTCCCGCAAGACAGGTCCCCATTTTCTAATAAATCGCCTAACCACATACATACCCAACAGGACACTACGATCATCCAATGCATTTCATCTTACAGTACCTCGCACCAAAACTGTCTCTTGGGGCGATAGGCGCTTTGTTGTCACGGTGGCAAAACTCTGGAACACCCTCCCGCTGGAGATTAGATCCTGTCAATATCTGTTAGTCTTCAGAAAGATGATTAAGACCTGGTTGTTCAATCAATAATTTGGTTTTAGATAGATGGCAGATGGGAAATCCAAAGAAGTTGTATTAAATACTAAAATTTCAGTTTTTGCATGATTGACTTTATATCCTCCAACATGTGTAAAATGTTGAATTTCATCTAATACATTCTGTATGTTATCTGCCCCTGCCTTCAGATATAAAATAATATCGTCTGCATATAACTTAATTTTTGAGATTCCATCTATAGGAGGGACTATACTTATGTTTTTCCGGATCTTCTAGGCTAGAGGTTCAATAAATAGTGAAAATAGGAGAGGGGACAACGGGCATCCCTGACAGGTACCTCGTTTGATAGTAACCTTTCCATTTACTGAGCCATTAATCATTATTGTAGCTTCTGCCCCTCCGTATATTTTTATTAACATCTGTATAAATTGTTGAGGAAAACCAAACTTTGATAAATAAAAAATAACGCTCTCCACTACCAAATCAAAATCTTTTTCAGCGTCCCTCATCATAATCACTGCATCTGTCTGGTTGGTAGAAAAGTAATCTATGGCTTGCATTCAAAAATAAGTATTTGATGCCAATAAACGTCCAGGGATAAAACCGTTTTGATCATTATGAACTAGCTGTTGCGCACAGGGTGCTATCCTTTTTGCCCAAATTTTCATTAGAAGTTTATAATCTGTATTTAACAGACTGATAGGCCGGTAGGAACTTGGGTCGGCAGGGTCATTATCCTTTTTAAGAAAAACTATTACTAACGACTCCTTGAAACTTTTAGGGGTATCGATGCCATCTTTAATTTCATTAAACAAATTTACTAAAAAAGGAAGCAGTTCAGTCTGAAATATCTTATAAATTTCTACGGGCATCCCGTCTGCTCCACTAGCTTTGGCATTCGCCATACTTTTTAATACTTCCTTTTTTTTAAAAATTGTATTGTTCACACCAGAGAAGAAATCCCCCCCCCCCAAAAAACATATATATAATACATATCATCATAGTATTTTGCCATATGAGAGTTGATTAAGCAGATAAAGAATACACAATTTAACAATAAGGGAATTAGCACCAAAAAGACAACAAAAACAAAAATAGATAAGACGGGTAAATGCATCATCTGATGCATAATAAATGCTGTGTTCAAATAGAACCCTTATCAGAACACAGAAACGTGTACCACTTAAAAGAAAAAAAAACAGATAACTATATGGCTAATCCACACAAAAGAATTAATTTCCTCCTAAAAAAAATGTTTAACTGTTTTTACTGTTACTGCGCCCCTCCCTCCACCTCACCGTTCCATTTTGCAATGCAGGCCCATATTTTTAACCCACGGGTTCTAGCTTTCCTACCTCTTCATGCGTATAGGGCTGCCTCCTGCTTCCAGACTCCCAGAAGTCTGGCTAACCACATCTGAAAGGTGGGAGGTTCCTTATCCTTCCATCTTGTGGCCAGCATTATTCGATATATAGCTGTGCCCAAAAATAAGCAATATTCTTGTTCCTTATTGCAGCTGAGAGAACTGTCATACCCCAAAGCAGCCAATGTAGTAGTTAGCTCCAGATTGCTACCAAATAAAGATCTCCAAAAACCTGAAATCCCTGTTTTTAAAAGGATCAATTCATCACAATCAGAATGTAGCATTGTGGCCGGGCCCAACCCACACCTAGGGCACCGATCATCCTCTCTTTTCCCCATGAAAAGAGCTTCGCCGGTGTGAAGTACAGGTTAAATACAGTCTTATATAGCTGTGCTTTCAAATTAGAAGCTAAAAAGACTTCCGCTGATAGTTCTAAACTCCTATAAATGTCTGCATCTGGATTGTTTAGTTTTACTGCCCATGCTGCCTTATTCTTTTCTGAATCGTCCGGCATCTCTGCCAATAGAAGATTATATAGACACCTGATTCTACATGATTTGGTTCTGATTAGCTCCATCAGGGGGATCTTTCCAATCATCACCCTGGGTCTATATGCCATAATAATACTCCTAACCTGTACGAATTTAAAGAACTGATTGGGATGTATCCCAAACTCGTGTTGCATATCCACGAATTGCGGCTGCTGTTTTCCACCGTAGAACTCTACGACAGTAGTTATACCCTTATTCTCCCCATCCAGCCCCATGGTATCATAGGTGTCCTTCATAAAAAGTGACCCGCGCCATAAGGGAGTATATTGTGTAATTCTAGGGATCTCCATAAATTTTTATATCTTTTTCCGGATACACCATGCACTCTTCATGATTTTAAACCATACTTTGTTATAATAACTGTGCTCCACTTGTTTTAAGAGAAGCCCTGCAGCTTCTTTTCCTACTGCTAATTCAAAGATTGTAGGAACTCTTTCACTCAAACTCCTACCTTCTGTACTCTCCAGCTTCAATGAAAATTATATTTGGTGAAGCAAAGCTGCCCAATAATATAATGTGATGTTTGGGATTGCCAAACCCCCTTGATCTTGTGACAAATGTCAGCAATTTCACAGACCTCCTTATCTTCCCGTACTGCCACACAATATTAGAAAGCATGAGGTTGATGTCTTTTAGTATGATGTCATCCAAAACTAGTGGAATTGACCTAAACAGGTATAAAAATTTCGGCAGTACATTCATTTTCAAATAATTACCCCTCCCTATCATTGACAAATGTAGCCCGTTAACCCTCTTTAAGTCCAAAGCTATAGTTTTAATTAGTGGGTCGAAATTTTCTTTAATAATCCTATCCACTTTTGCCGTGACGCGGACCCCCAAATAGACTGCTGATTGTGCTCGACATACATCCTCAAATTCCACATCCTGTGTACAAACTACAATAGTTTTCTCCCTGTTCATGCTATACCCTGATAGCCTGCCAAATCTCTTTGTTATAACAGCAATCTCATCTAGTACCTCCTTGCGAACTGTTGTGATAATTGCCACGTCATAAGCGTAGGCTAAATCATTTGTCTGATACCCCCTAGTACAGATAGGTTTAATTTTAGCTGCCCGCAGCAGCATCTCTACAAGCGGGTTGATATTTAGAGCGAATAAAATGGGTGAGCAGGGGCATCCCTGGCGAGTACCCCTGCGAATTAAAACCTCCCCTGACTCTTTACCCATTACAGATATCCGAGCTTTGGGTCACAATACATTGCTCTAATCTCTCTTATAAATCCCTGACCAAACCCCCTTAGTTCCAATAGTCCCCACAGAAAATCCCATGTTACACAATCAAATGCCTTCTCGGCGTTCAGAAGGATTATGGCCATCTTGCTCCCCGTCTCTGACATAATATCAAACAATGAAATTCCTTTTCTAATGTGGTCTGTTGTTTGCCTCCCTGGTATAAAACCATGTTGCCCTGGGGAGACCAGACGACCAATGACCCTTCCTAACCGAGTCGCCAAGATCTTAGAATAAATCTTTATGTCTGTATTAATTAGGAAGATTGGTCTGTATGACCCTGGGTTATCTTGGGGTTTCCCCTTTTTTGGAAAGACAACAATTCTAGTTTCCTTCCATGACTCCACAATATTTCCATTGTATTGAATCCCTTTAAACAAATCTAACAAGAGTGGTATTATTGTCATACCCAATACTTTATATAATTCAAGGGGTATTTGATCAGGGCCTGTAGCCTTCCCTGTAGCCAGACTCTGTACAGATTTTTCAGTTTCTTCTTGTGAGATCTCTGATTCCAATTCGTCCTTTAAATCTTCATTTAAAATTTGCCCTAGGTCTTCTTTTGTCACCAGTTGTCTAATATCGTCTAATGTAATACTTTCCTCCCTACCAGCTTCTTCAGAATATAACATTTGATAGTAATCCTGGAAAGTTTTAACTATGCCTTCCAGATCAGTATATTCCACACCCCCTATTGATGGCCAAGATCTGGTTCTGTACTGACTTTTGCCTAGTGCGACGAGCTAGTCTCTTCCCAACTAACTCTGCACTCTCATACGAGTTATTATGGTGGGCTTGGAACTCCTCTGCCGCCTTTTGTGCAAGCCATCCATTAATCTCTGCCCTAAGCGTATGTATCTGTACCTGGCTCTGCATTGTCTCTCCCCCATGCCTGATTAAAAATGAGTGTTCATCTTCTGCCGCCTTCAACCTTCGCATTAATTCCTGATTTTTCAGCTTACGAATAGCTTGGTTTTTAGCACCATAGCTAATAGTTTCTCCCCTCAGACCTGCTTTAAACACGTCCCAAACTATTATTCTGGAGGCACTATACCTGTTAATGTCAAAATAGTCGATTACCCATTTTCTTATATGCTCAACATATTCCCTATTAACTAACAGCTTCTTGTTAAAAGTCCATTTCCCCCCGCTTTTAATGGCATCTAAAACTTCAACCCCTAGAACTAACGGATTGTGGTCTGATATAACCTTAGGTAGTATTGTTATATCTGCCTTGTCGAGTATATCTGCTGTACAGAAAAAATAATCTATCCTAACATATTTCCTGTGTGGAAACGAGTAATAAGTGCTACCAGAACTCTGAGGTGTCTTTTTTCTCTGCCATATGTAAACTAATCCATGACTGTTTATAAGTGATATAAAAGCCCTACATAACCTCGGTTTCCGCCCTTGATACCTCCCTTGGTTATTGACATCGGGTAATGGATCTAGCGCAATATTCATATCTCCACATAAGATGAGGGGTATAGACCATGCTGCCAATTCTACCTCGAGATCCTCGAAAATTTGGGGATCATCATAATTCGAGCCATAAATTGAACATATTGTAAGACCCAGTCCTAGCTCAGCTGTAGCCCACCTGCCAAGCTTATCTGCTGCCTTACGTTTGACTGGGCCCAACGATGTTTTGGCCAAAATGGCTGCCCCTCGAATATTTGAGGTTTGTGATGTGGCGACCAGTAAATTATACCCCTGTAATACCATAAGATGCCTTTTATCCCAGGGAACATGGGTCTCTTGGAGACATATAACGTCAAATGTATTTAATTTTACCAACTCTCCCAGTTTACCCCTTTTGGCTGCATCGTTGGGTCCTGCCACATTTATTGAACAGATATTTATTCTCCCCATCTTAAAATAGCTCTAACAATTCCAACCGTCTCTAGTACTCTTACTGGTCCTCTTTTCCCACTAATTTTCTATAACATTTTCCCTTTTAATCCACATTTGTTGATTATGTATCGGCCTATCAACTGCCCACCTTTACCCACTTCTTCTGTGTGTGTGTTTTTCCTCAAATTTACCCCCTGCCTCCTCCAACCCCCCTGCTGCCCACCTCCCCACCCCCCACTCCCACATCCCCTCCGAGAGACACTCAGACATTGTATGCGTGTGATGAGTGCAACGCACCAGCCCGATCGCCCGTAAATAAACCATCATTTTTATTGCAGTTATGCTGTGTAGCTACAATAAATGGTCTAGCTCACTACCTTACATTATCTTTGAAGAGAGAGAGAAAAAAGGAGACGGGAAGCCCCGGAGCGCCGGAATAGAAAAAAAATCGAAATTAACAACACCTTCCAGAAACAAAGCACAGATAAAGGCATCTATTTCTATTTTAAATCTTTTACGGCCCTAATCAGGGTGTTAAGCTGTCCAGGTATTCTTTGGCTTTTATCTCGGACAGGAAAAAACGTGTTTGCCCGTTCCAGATAACCTTTAGTTTTGCAGGGTTGTTCAGAAAAGCCTGTGCCTTTTTATCTTGGAATGGTTTAATCACCTGCCTCAGCCTCCACCGTCTTTCGACTGTGGTATGGCAGAAGTCAGGGCGTACAAAGTATGACACCCCATTCCTAGTACCAGTAAGTTTTGCCTCAGGCCTTGCCTTTTCGAATACTGCTTGTCGTAGCAAAAAGCTACCAAAGTATACCAAAACAACTTGTGGGAGTGACCCTGCTCTGACTGTCTGCTTTTGTACAAAGGGTACCCTATGCACCCGCTGGATTTCTAGTGACCAGTTCCAATCCGTGAGTTCAGGAAGTGATTCACTAAATAGCTCAATAACATATCTGCGGGCATCCTCCCCCTCCACCTCCTCAGGAACACCAAGAGCTCGTAAGTTATTCAGCTGTTGGCGGTTCTCATGTTCTTCCAGTTTCCACTGGATATCCGTTATCTGTGCTTCCCGTGATTTTGCCATTTCCTGTGTGCTAACCAAGTCTGTCTCTACGGTATACATGAGTACTGAGACCGCGCTTCTAGAGGTGTCGGAGACCATTCGTGAGTGTGTGGACAGGGGCGAGGAGGCCATGTTGGTTCTCCTTGACCTGTCCGCCGCTTTCGACACTGTGTCCCATGAAATACTCCTAGACCGCCTACGGCAGTTGGGAATTGGCGGCAAGGTTTTGACCTGGATCAGATCGTCCATTACTGGCCGGACACAGAAGGTTTTTCTCCGGCCCTTTGAATCTGAGGGCAAACCTCTGCTGTGTGGAGTGCCTCAGGGCTCTGCCCTGAGCCCCCTATTTTTCAACGTCTATTTAGGCCCTCTAGCTAGGGTGGTGGAATCTTGGGGGGTCAGAGTGATCTCCTACGCTGGCGATACTCAGCTGGTGTTTTCATTCAGAGATCACTCTGACACCAACTTCTCCAATTTTCGGAACTGCCTTAGCAACATTTGCTCCTGGATGGACCACCTTGTTTTAAATACTGACAAAACTGAGGTCTTGTTCTTTAACCAAAAAACATCACTTCCCAGTTCCTTGTGGTGGCCATCAGTTTTGAATCCCCCCCCTATCCCTGCCCAGACGGTACGCAACCTTGGTTTCCAAATTGACACAGCCCTATCCTGCAAAGCCCAGATCAATAAAGTTTTATCAGCCTGCTTTGGCAAACTCCGCATGATTAGGAAAATCTTTCCTTACCTCCCTTTGGATTCTCGTAAGACCGTTGTCCACGCTCTGATCACGTCGCATTTAGACTATGCTAATAGTCTCTATGCCGGCGCTCCCCTCTACCTTACAGAACGTCTACAAACTGTACAAAACGCTGCGGCAAGACTGATTGGAAATATTCCGTTTCGCCACTCGGTATCTTCATACCGGTGAAAAGTTCATTGGCTTCCTATTTCCCACCGCATTCAGTTTAAGGCTCTTATCCTGGCCTTCCGTGCTCTTAACGGTTCAGGTCCGGTTTACTTGCAAAAGAGACTTAAACTCTCTCAATCGGTCAGAACGTTGAGCTCAAACAGCCTCCGCCTCCTGGTAGTACCTAGATTTCGCCGTTCCAGGAGTGGGGGCAGAGCCTTCGGAGTAATTACGGCCAAACTCTGGAACAGTCTTCCATTGGATCTGAGGTTCACTGAGACGGAGCCTCCGTTCCGACGCAAACTTAAAACTTGGTTGTTTACCTCCCTCTAACTGTACTCACTTTCCTAGCTTGCAATCTGTTAGCGCCGTGACACCCCCGTCATGGGGGTAGCTGTGCGCTTTATAAGCTTCTTAAATAAATAAATAAATACATCCGTGTTTCCAAGTCAGTCATCTGCTCTCAGAAAGTGCGGACAGCTTTCGCACTACTCCTAGTAGTTTCCTTAATGCCGCTTGAGCCTTGCGGCTGTCCTGTCTGGTCTCCTCACGGTGAGCAGCTATCGCCTGCATGATAGTCTCTAATGTTGTTGCCGTTGCAGTAGTTTCCCCTCCCATTACTCCCATCTCTGGGGTGCCTGTAAGGTGAACCGAGGGAGTATAGTCCCAGGAGAGCTCTTTCTCATTTGTTTTCCTTCTCCTCTGGACTGTCCCGGATTTTACGCCGTCTAGGGGTTCTAATTCCAGATCACTGTCACTTGCCTCAGGGTTACTACTATCAGTAACCTCATCAGACCACTCTCCTCCATCTGAAAGAGAATAGAAATCCAGCTCCTTCCCGGAATCCTTCTCGGGTTTCCCCCTGCACATGCCCCTCCTTCCTCCATTGCTGTCTCTACTTGTAACATTGTCTGATGTGGGGGCCCCATAACTGTAACGGTGTTTCCAAGATTATCTACAGCGTCTACAGCATTGACTGTTCTCATATTGATATTGTTTTCATTTATGCCAGCATCAGAGAGGTGAGCCCTAGCCTCATCCTCCCTTAGTAGTATTTCATGTCCACCCCCATCTTTTTTTAGCAAGGGACACATGTTCATTTTGTATATCAGACTCGGAGACCCTTTTACATGCCTGTGTGTCTAGTGCTTGTACCTGTGTAGCTCCTGATGCTGACTCCGGTGGTTTGCTGCCATTACCTCTCAGGAGGTCCACCACAGTATGTATGTATGTATTGGCATACTTATATAGCGCTATGTCTGTCACCCAACGGGCATCCTGGCGCTTAGACTTTGATCATCCATACAAGATGTTACCAGCTACTGTCCCACTTACTCTGCTCTGGGAAAGAGGTGAGTTTTTAAAGCTTTCTTGAAGGAAGTAATATCTCCCGTGTTTCTCAACCCCAGCTGCAAGGAGTTCCACAGTCTTGCTGCAGTAAACCTAAAGGATCGGCCTCCCATCCAGGATCTCAGAATCTTGGGAACTGATACCAAGCAGGCTGAGGCCGAACGGAGAGATCTGGAAGGAGTATACCAGGAGAACATGTCTTGCAATGGTGCCGGTCCCTGGCCATGAAGGGCCCTAAACACCAAGCAGAGGGCTTTAAAATCAATCCGCTGAGAGACTGGCAACCAATGGAGATCTTTTAGTGCCTTTACAGAGGAATCAGAGCGACGACGCGAAAGAGCCAATTTAGTGGGACCAGTTGGCCTTATCGTTACTCCTCCCTTCCTTTTCTCGGACAATGGCTTGGGTCCTGCATTTGCCCGGGCACCTTCTCCTTTTTTTGCCCGTGTTGGTGTGGCTGCCACATGTGATTCTTCTGCTGCCACTGGTGATCTCGCTACAGCAGGGGTCTTTAGGGCGAGTCTTGCTTTCGCCTTTGCTATTACTGCCGCTGAACTTGGGGCATTTCCACACTCGAGAATGGCTGCCTCCGATTCCACTGTCACAGCCGAGCAGATAGGCTCCTCCTCCTCCTCTGTTGCTGGTTCCGCCTGTACCAACGGTGCTGGATCTGCAGGACTCGCTGCAAAACAGAAAACCTCCACGCCGCTGCCTCCACTACTGCTGCCACAAGACTGGCCCGAGGCTCTTAGGCAGAAACCACCAAGTGTCACGAAAACGCAAAAAATATCTTCAGAAGATTGCGGGAGCTCAGCAGCGTCAGACCAACGAAAGCCGCCAGCTGGGGAATCCGCCCCTGCGAAATCCGCAGACTCTGCGGAGTCGAGACGCTGCTACAGGTGAGGTCTGATCGCATCGCTCCCCCCGTGCTGCCTTTAATTTTTGTTCTCTCAGTTTTTCCCGCTAGTATTCCAGATATGCTCCGCTATGTGTTCCGTTATGTGCCTAATTCAGTAGTTCGTATCTTCCATAGCTTAACTTAGGCTTAATCTACCATTGGGCTCTCTGAGCAGTGCGAGCTACGGCCTCATCCGACCGCCATCTTGCCTCTCGCCTCTGGATATTTCGGGAGACTCTTTTTAATAGTTCCTGTGCTTCAGAAATTTTAATTTGAGAGCTCAGAGCTTTTGAGAATTGCTGCGATAGCACCGGTAGCTCCAGTGAGTCAAAATATCTCTCAAAATCTGCCTCATCTACCCACTGTGTTTCTCCATATATATGCATAAAATGCAAATTAAACAGCTCGCCAATACTCTGCTTTTCCTCTACTAGGAGACCAGTTACAGGGTTTTTTATTTGGGAGATTAATTGTGCAGCTCTTTGGGCCCGATTCACAGACTGAACTTAAGACTCAATCCTAAACTTACTACTATTTTGGTATTCACAGAATGCACTTACTACTTTTGGCATTCACAGAATGAACTTATTACTTTTGGTATTCACAGAAGTTAGGATTTTGTCTTAAATTTGTCTTAAGACAAACTTAAGACAGACTTAAGACAAAATCCTAACTTCTGTGAATACCAAAAGTAGTAAGTTCATTCTGTGAATGCCAAAAGTAGTAAGTGCATTCTGTGAACACCAAAATAGTAGTAAGTTTAGGATTGAGTCTTAAATTCATTCTGTGAATCGGGCCCTTTGTGTTTTCATGGACCAAGCGAGAAATCTACCATTCTGCTGACTCTCCTCATATAATTTTTGTTGGAAAGCCTTACTTCCTGCAATTTCCTCTGTTAGGAAAAAATCTTTCAGATTTTCCATTGCTATAGCTAACCCTAGTTGCTGTGCTTTTATTCTGGGTGCTGAGGAATCTGTAAGGGTTATCTTTCGTCTAGCCTCCTCCACTGCGGTTTGAAGTATGGTGATCTTGTGTCTCCGTAGCTTATTGATTCTTGCTTTATAAGAGATAACCTGGCCTCTAAAGGTGGCTTTAAAGGCCTCCCATACCGACAATAAAGGAGCCGTATTTAGATTGTTTTGAAAAAACTCCTTGATAAACCGTCTAGTTTCTGTTAGCCAGGTCATATCTTGTAAAAGAGTTTTATCAGATTGCCATATAGGTCTGTTTTTCAGTTTCTTATCTATATATATAAAAACGAATGTATGTCTGTCTGTCTGTCGGTTTGTCCTTTATGCATTACTACACCATTCATCCGATCGCCATGAAACTTTGGGAAGTTGTTGAGTACACTCCCGCGAAGGTTTCTGGCATACATTTTTTTTAAATATCGGCCCCCCCAGGGCCAGAATAATCTTTCGAATACTGTTGTACGCACTGGACGGAAAAACAACAAATCGTGTATCCACAAGCACTCGAATAAATAAATAGAATTAAAACACCATTCATCCGATCGCCATGAAACTTTGGGAAGTTGTTGAGTACACTCCCGTGAAGGTTTCTGGCATAAATTGTTTTAAAATATCAGCCCCCCAGGGCCCTCATAATCTTTCGAATACTGATGTACGCACCAGATGGAAAAACAAAATATCGTGTATCCACAAGCACTCGAATAAATAAATAGAATTAAAACAACACAATGAAATGTTTTCCATATTAAAATGAATAAGTTTCAATAAAAATGACACAATGTAAATTGAATGTTATCATAACGAGTTTCCTTGAATTTCCTTTCTTCGGAGATCGCAGCAACGCGCGATGGGTAAGCTAGTTTAATAATAAAGAAAAAGAGACTAGAGAGTGATCTGAAAATTAGTTGGTTATTATTTCTACTGGACCCCCAACAGCTGTTTTATCAGCTAAGAAATAATCCAAACACGAGGCTAATCTGAATCTACCAGAAGAGCAGGTGTATTGCGAGAGGTTGGGGTTAGTTAGTCTCCAGGGATCCACTAGTAAAAAGTATTTTTTTAGGCTGTTAATTATTTTTGTGGTTTTAGGTTTTAGTTGACGCTTTGCTTTATTTGATGAATCCAAGGTTAGATTCTGAATAAAGTTAAAATCACCGCCTAAAACTACAAGACCTTCCATACTTATTACTAATTGATACATTTGGACAAGTGCTGTGGTATCGTCCTCGATAGGACCAAAATAATTTACCACATTCAGCAATATATCTTGCAGTTTAAACTTTACCCACAGCCATGTACCTTTACCATCTCGCTGGACATCTTTGACTTGCCAATCCAGTGTATTCATAAGTGGAAACCCCACCCCTCGAACCGCTAAATTGGCAGAGGAAAAAAATGTCTATGAATACTTTTTAGGAAATACTATTTTGGGGTCATCAGATCTAAAATGAGTTTCCTGTAGAAACACAATCTCAGGAGAGAGTGACGTAACCCAATTTAAAAAGGCAGCTCTTTTACGTGGATTAAGTAATCCATTAATATTACAAGATACAATTTTCACATTCTACATTTAAACATTTTATCTATAAAGTTGAATAATCACTATTACCATGGCCGGCACTAAAATAAAGTAAATCTGTAAAATCGAGTTCACATTTTTCTTTCCCTGTTCGTTTTTTCCTGCATTTACACAGCCCCCAAACCCTCACTCTCATTCTCAAACCCCCCCTCTGAAAGAGGCGTACCACCACACTAACCACCTCTTGTTCCCCTCTACTATTTTTTTGGGTGACATGGATCTGCACCCGCGATGACCACTCCCCGACCCCGGCATAGGGATGTTGACTACAGCGTGAAAAAAGAAAAAAAAACGGTTAGATACATTCATAAATTCACTCAATAAGTGAAGAATTATTCATTAGTCCACCAATTCATTGTGAGTTCGTAATTTCCATAAGGAGATCTTGTGCTTCTTCACATATGAAATTTCCCATTGACAAGGACACGCAATTTTGACTGTTGAGCAATTGACGCCTGTGTGCCTTGAGCTTTCAACGAAAACAGCAGCTTGACAAATTCTTTGCATTTGCGAGCCGCTGCTCTTGGGTCCCCTGAACATCGTGAGGAGGAGGTGTATGGGTAGTGGGAATCATGTCACAACGATGTCCATTGAATATGAAAGTCCAGGGTGCTTGTTGAGTTGTGCAATGGGGAGTACTCCAGTATATCCTCAGGAATTGTTGTAAATTGTGCTCTGGGTTTGCTTGCTGAGTGATTGTGATTCAAATTGACTTATTCATCGTGTGCATAAACTTTTCCACCTCGCCGTTAGCTTGTAGCCATTGGGGAGTGATGCGACGTTGACGTATTCGGAGTCTAGTGGAGAAGTCCCCAAATTTGGCACCATTAAAAGGTGGTCCATTGTCACTCTTGATTTTTGTTGGTAGACCAAAACTGGCAAAGGTCTTCTTGAGGACTGGGTTGTAGTGTAGTTCCTATTATCCCAATAGGCTCTGCGCATTGGAATAATACCTTCAATAGTATAGGCCTAGGCCAGACGTTAACTAGGTCTTCTATTGTCGATATTAGACTTAAAGTTTTGGGTTTGCCAGCTAGCTCAGAGTTCACTAGAAACTTTCTCGAATAGGCAAGGAGGAGTTGAACCTCCCTGGATAGACAAGAAGGGATTTAGTTTCTGACAACCATAGAACATGACAACTTTGCTCTCCCCTAATCAAGAGTGTATCTCTAGAGTCGTGTGAAAACAAAAGACAACTTATTTTACTCAGTCAGTACGTGCATTCTTAGTCTCACCAGATTGTAGAGAAAAGGAAGAGACGGGCGTGTTCAATAAAAGATGTTATTTATTGATCAGTCTCTTTTCTCATACAAGAGAAATGAATCGATATTATCGCAATACTTATGGTTAAGTAAAGTGCATACAATAAAAGCAGAAGTATAAAATAATACTGTAAAAACATTTATATGGTTTCTAAGCCATATGGTGGTTTAAAATGGATGAAATAGATACATACACATATACATTTGACTAATTGTACTCAACTGGTGTTTCTAACTACGCCTACCCCGGTGTACCTGACCTAAGCCTAATACGTGGGAGGGAATAGAAAGTAGCAGTTTAAGTTAAGTTTGTTTTGCCAAGTGACTGACTCAAGAATTCTCTGCAAGGGGTTATTCAGTTCTGTACCTGGAATCAAGGATGGTTGAGGGATGGTATCTCTCGTCTTTGGTCTCGATATTCCAGGCTGCCTGCAAGGGCTGCTCGGAAGCGCCGGAGCTGGATTTCTCGGCAGGAGAAAGCAGCGTCTCGTTCTCAGTGCGTCAGGAAGGCGGGGCTGCGCCAGCGGGGTCTGCTCTGCTCTGGGCTTCGGCAAGTCTGGCTGCTCCGATCTCGTCACCACCACGTGTGTTTGCTTAAGGCAATACCGGTAATATTTATACCTGTAAGGTGCCGAGATTGACGTAAGGACGGACATAGATACGTCAATAAGGATGTCATACGAACTGGTCGTTAGCACATTCTTTTGCTGAAGTTCTCGGTGAAATCAAAACAATGGCCGCAGGGTTTTTCCCAGGTTGTCATAGGTTTGATTTGTTTTGAGAACTCCGTATGCCTTATCAGGGGCTGGAGGAATATTGCTTTGCCTAATTAGATGGCAAGCGTTATGACCTAATCAGATAACGCGCTCCTGTGCTGTGGTCTGGCGTAATCAGATAACGGTTCTGCATCATGGGATGGTTGCTAGTTAACTTGTTAACCAGAATAGGGTCAGGAATAGGGGGATCGATACAGAACCTATAGGAATACATCACACCCACTCCACGCTAACTATGGCCATATTTACGAATCTAGGCATAGTAAAACATACTGTAGAGTATCGTGTATACCTTACCACCCCAAAATACATATAATGCATTTCGAAATTATGTAATATACGGAAAAACAGTCATATATACTATATGCACTCAAGCTGTAGAATAATCCTAAAATCACGCATATGTATACATAATTACTATTTGAATATGAGAATTACACATGAAATGGCTCTTAATACAGAAGAAAAGTTCGAGACCATTTCATCACAGAATAAAATAATTATGAACATACCAGCGGGCAGCTAATGTCTATAAAGTTTCTAAAAGTAGAAATTTTGTTCTCTAAGAATAGTTCTTACTTTAAGCAGAAGATAAGTGTCCCGAAAAATCGTAAAAATATTGTGGGGCTGCTGAAAAAATTGCTGTCCGTGAACTGGAGGGAAAATTGTTCATGCTACTTTATTATTAAAGTTGAAGGCCAAATTCAGGGTGTTGGGAACGCCGTGTGCTAGCTTGCTCAAAAGTCGTTATTTCTGCTCTGGTGAGAACATCATATCATTGAGACTGTCGAAAAAGCTGTCAACAGCTTCCTGTGAAAGTTCCACTAACTCGGAAAAAGGTGTAACCATGCATTCGTGTGCATGATTGTCTCCATTGACTTTTTGATTAGTATTGCTGACAGAAGGTCGTACCTGATCGATGCTGCTTTCATCTTGAACTTCACTACCCCTTAATCGTAGTGGTGAAGTTTCCACGAATGCCGTCATCAGGATTGGCAGCCGTTGAGGGCAGCACAATGCATGGGCCGTTACCGGACCCAACAATGCTTCTGCATCCATTGGCGCATCCGATTGTAGCGTCAGACAGGTGTCCAACACGCATTCTTCTCCGCACAGCAAGCACCTTAATACAGGTAAAACACATCGATGCCACATTGGTCGAAATGAAAGAAACCAAGTCATGTTCAGGTCTCTAAGCCGGGATAGTCCCAGGATTTTTGATATCCGGTCCCGGTATCCAATGGCTCGGATTGTTTCTTCCCTTGTCGCAGGTGTTTTGTCTGTGACATGGTTTGCCATAACGAAATATGAGGACCAAGAATAGGATTCCTGCAATTAGTCCTAAAATGAGGGGAAGTCCGCCAAAAATCGAATGGACGAAGTCTGGAAAACTACCCAGTATGGCTTTGAATGGTGTTAATGCCATTGAAAATACTGTCTTAAATACTTTTGAGACTCCACTGGTATCAGAAATATTTAAGATTTCATTCAGGATTTCTGCGAAATGTATGGGGGAATTAGTTGATAACAATGAGTGAATCTCTGCAGTCGTCCTTGCGACTAGGAGATCATACGTTTCTTTTGATGACGTGAGTCTGGTCGGTGTCTGAAGAAGCACTGTTTTCATTCTGCTTAAAGTATCTATTCGAATAGAAGTAATTTTCAAATTAGGAGGCCATGCCCTTGCCTCCCTGTCTGGAAAGGAGCTGGGGAACAATAAGCGTCCACAGCACATGACCTTCGCAGTCGTACTTATGAGATAAGGAACCCCGGGCAGTAAACTACAACATCTGCGATCCACAATTAGAATGTAACTCCCGTTATAGAGTCTTTTAAAGAATGGTACTATCTCTGTTGCAGGTGCGCCTAGCTGGTGACATGAAAGGTTATTTGAGTTCCCTTCACAGGCTCCATGCAAACTAATTCCATTACACAGAAGTGTACCGCTTAGTGACATCGCACAATTATTGCCGCTAAGAAACACTTTCTGTCCTTTATTACTGACACATGCATGTGAATAGGGCAAGTTCCATGTTGTCTTAATGTACCCTTTTCCCAATTTTTCGTACAGCCAGCCTGTATATATTTTTGGCAGTATTGAAACCTGAAGGTTGATATTGGAATATTAATTATCCCATGTATTATCCATTCACTGACAGGTCGTTCTGACATTGTCACTGATAATCTCTCGAGTTTCTCAATGCTCAGGATTGTATAATCAGCACCCTTTTGTGCCATACTGATTTGTTTATCAGTAAGGTTAAAGATATTGAATAGTGACGTTGTGTTGATTAAACGCCAAGGCACATAGCCTGAACGCAGGTTTTGTAACGTCCAGCCAAGCTGTACAATAGAACGCAATTGAGACTGACCGTGTTGTAACAACAGTAAGTCTTGCGATATTATGTCGATAGCTGAAGACACAATGCTGTCCAAAGAAAAAATTCTGGAGGACAGAGTCATTAACCCATTGTCCACTACAGAAAGTGATTTTTCCAAATTAATACGGTCAATTTCCCGTATACTTTCTGCTGTCTCAATTTGAGTTACCTTCCAGGCCTCGTTGTAAGCTGCATATACAGAGGCTGCTATGAAGCGTTTTTGACGCTGTTTGCGTGGTCCCATAATGAAATCACGCAAGTCAGCACCATCAGTAAGTAAAGTTAGGTGTTGCTTAATTTCTGTCAGTGTGGAAGTTTGTAGCCATTGAAGGCAGAGTTTGCCCACACTGTAGGTGGTTATTATCCCTGGGTGTTGTCTTTGGGAATATCTAGGATCTGGCCTGGTCAATGTGAACCCCTGTATTTTGTTCAGGAATCTGTCTTGACAGTTATTAGTATCTGTGGGCCAGATTAACCATTGTTTCCAATCAGGATGTGTTCTGTTTTGGTTTAATACATCGTTTACGTCTATCTCTTCATCTGTAGAGCTATTGCTGTTTATAGTTGGCTTTGGAATAGACGGTTTATTTAAGTCTTTGATTTTGGCTAGGCCAAGACAGGTAGTTTGTTGAACAGTGTCATTCAAAAATATAATTTGTTCTGGGATCATGCAGGCTCTAAACAATGATTCTATACCTTGTACTTGCCATTCTTTTGTACCCCAAACACTTTTTACTTCAACATTTTTGTCCCAATAATCAAAACCAAAAGTATTCATTTGTTCAAAAAACGAGTCTGAATATATCAATTTCGTATTTGTAAGCATGGTCTTTGTCCCTGTCTTATTTGACAATTTGAAATAAAATGTTTCAGCATTACTTGTGTTGAACCCTGAAAAGTATGAATATTTGTCATAAAAGGTTCTTGAGCTTCCTTTTGGAGGGGTTGCACAATGTTCCCATTGATTATAATTTAAAACATTTCTAGGTTGTGCAGATTTATGTAAAAAATGGTTACCATAGTGGTTGTAACAGTACATACTATCATAATTAGACGAACCCTGCAAATAATCATGTTTGGTAAATTTAGCAGACATCACTAGGTCAGACATCATATTATTTATACTTTCAAAGTCCCAATCATCAGCAAATGAGCTCGGTTTTACAAAGTCACTCAACGAGATCTTGATTTGGTGTGGATATTTCAGGATTTCAACCGGACCATAAATTTCATAGTCAGTGTTGTCCCATGCTACCCCACCCGGTATAGGATTGGCTGTGAAGTTGACTGAAGAAAGTTCTCTTTTCTCGACGTGTGAAGATGTGTGTGGCTTGAGGATCAAGTTGATTTTCTGGCTTGCTGTGTCCATTTTAGCATATTTTCCCTCAATGAAGCGTCCCAAGCATAGTATCATGATGACCCAAAGTATGAGGATAAATGCACCAAAGGCCACCCAAAATTCAATCCATGGAGAAATCAGATATGTTTCTTTCAGTTGTTTCAAAAAGTTCTTTAGCTTTATCTTTAAAGGTTTTGTTGATGGCTGTGTTTTTGATTCACTGAGGTCTTCAGAGGAATCATCGAAGTTTATGAAGTAGCCGGATGCTGTTCTGTCAATTGTTCCAATTGCTTCAGGATTACTGTTTCTTGCATATTCGTTTGTTACTTCATTGTAGGTTGGTGTGTCTCTACTAAATGTTTTTATTTGGGTTTTCAGAGGTGTGAGTTCCATTGCATTGTTGCATAGTCCTTGTTGTTGTTCTGTAGGCGTTTCGAATGTGATTAGCCTTTTAGTTGGCACCTCTGTATTGGTAGCAAACCTTGGTGTTCTGCTACTTATTGGGAGTCCACTTGGCCTACTGTTTGTTATCGGCCACATGATTGTGGTTTTACCAGGTCGATGGATACAACTCGGTTCTCCTTTTTACCAGCAAGCGGCGGTAGTACAACTGATCTTGTCCCGTTGATAGACAAGACAGGAACTGCTTTTCTGTAAGAAGGCCCAAATTCCTTCTTACCGCGATCTTTTCTCTGACTAGATCCCCGACTTTTGGAATCCAGACAGGTCTTGCTGGGACAGGTGGTGGTTCTTCAGTGGTTGTTGGCTGTTGTTTCAACTTTATGTTGCTCAGGTCTTTTCTTGTTTCGTTTAAGTCCTGCAAAATAGCCAAACGATCTTTCATATCAAAGCTTTTTTCCTTCACCACTGAAGTCTGACTGTCAAGATCTAAGACCAACATCCTAGTTCCAAACAATAATTCGTACGGACTGAATCCCCTCAGAGAATTTCTTGGCAGGTTGTTTAGACTACGTTGGACACTTATTAGATGTTTGACCCACCCAGCTCCCGAACCTAATATCCTTTCCGTTATAGATAGCTTTATGCCTTGGTTTTTTCTTTACACCATCCCGTTCCCTCAGGTAGGAAGTGAGAAGAGGCCCGCCATGCTATGCTCATTTGACCTTGTTTTTCCATGCGCAAATAAGGCACGTGGAAAAACTTTAGCCTAACGTAGCATGCTTCTAGCGTATATGCCATTATAGACTCGCAAATCTTTTTATAACAGTTCAGACGTCAGCCGAGTGCTGGGGATCTACATTATAAGTGGAAACTAGCCTGTATATGTTAATCGGACGCTATGCTTTTTACTGTTGATCCTTTCTGGAGTGAAACGCCACGGTAGTATACCGTTTCTCTCGCCACTGCGATCTCTGTTGCAGTCCGGGCATTTATTTACAAAAGTGTGATGCTGCAGGCTCATGCCTGGCCACCAGTACACTGATTGTAGTTCTTTCAGAGAATCTTTTAGTTTGAGATGACTAAGACCCTCACCTATATGTGCGTCTACAATTAACAAAGTTCTCCTGTCCATGTTTGGAATTACTCTATCCCCCACTCCAGGGATTCGAGCAAAAGGGACGGAGTTTGCATCGATTATGTAGGATAGTTGATCGGTAGCGCTGAGCAGTCGCCTTTTGATGACGTTTTCACCGCCAGCACTGTTTCACCGTCAGTGTATTTCACTGTACGCTTTTTTCTAGCTACGGAAGCCGATTTAGTTGCTACCGCTGTGGCTGTCTCAGCCAATGAATTCCCTGCAACGTGAACGCCATCACGCTGATGACTCAGTGAGTGTGTCACGTGAGTCTTTGGTAGTTCTTTTTGTAAAAGAGCTACTTGTTCCCAAAGCATTTTATGCTTGATTGTGCCTCCTTTTGCATCCTTAAAAACCATTCTGAAGCCAGATCTGCAAGTATTCATTGTAAGACTGAACGCAATAATACGAATTGCACACTATGAGTGTGGGGAATTCTCGATCTGTATTTTCAAGCGCCATCTTAAATGCCAGTAGTTCAGCTCGCTGAGCTGTACAATCTCCTAGAGATTGTGTTTTAGATTGTGTTTTAGTGATCGCTGGTTTAAATTTCCCTTCGTGCCAGTGACCTTTAACAATCGCGCACGCAGCACTGTAAGCTTGTTTACCCCCCCTACTGCGGGTTGTGCTGATCCGTCTGTATATATTATACAGCCGTAATGTTCTAGAGGAAGAATTTCGGTCGGCGGAGGACATTCGAATTCATATTGGAGAAATTCTTGTGTTTTTAAGTTAGGATCAAATTCGTATGCCACATCTGTTGCAGCAAGAGAATTAGCCCATTGTATCCATCTCGGATGGAGCGCTTTAGCATTCAGAATGCTTGCTTTTGTTACAGCCTCTAGGGCTGGTATCGGTGTCACGATTATTATTCGTTTACCTTGTGCCAGGGCTCGTTCTTTTGCTATAGCTGTCTGTGTTGCAGCTAGAATTTTTTCCGTTGGGCTAAATTTCATTTCAGCTTTAGTGTACAAGTGTGATTTTAACTGGATTTTGTGAGGAGGAGAGTCCTCATCCCATCCTACATGATTTTTATATAAAGCAGGAGCTTTAGCTACTGCCCACTTTCTTGCAAGTGTATATTTTTTATGAATTGGGATATGATTTGAGAAGGCAGGCATAATTATTTCTTCGCCATGAGGGCAGTCCCTGACAAACTCTGGTGGCCAGTCTTTTTCAGCTAGAAGGATGTCATAGCCCTTGGAGAGATTATCCCAAAATAGTCCCCTTATTTTTCTAGTCTTATCCCCTTCTATACGTAAAGTTATTTCATATATTTTGTGAGGTTTGCTAACTCTGGTGTCTGCAGTTTCCACCTGAAGGTATTCATTTGTGTCCACTGTCTCCAGATGATTCATAAGGACTTTGCGTGCTATGCGCACTTCTGCTGCGCTGTCTAGCATTGTCTGAGCCCACTCTCCGTTTTTCAGCTGTGTCCTCAGTATTCTCGGCATTGTTGAATACTTTAATGCTGGCTACCTTCTTCTTGGGAAACTGTAATTTTTTATTTGGATGAGCAGGTTCCTTGTCTTTGGACTTGACGTGCCCTTCCCTGGGTTCCGATCGTCCTCTTCTTTCCGATTTCTGCAAGGAAGTCTGAAAAGATTGAGAGGGACGTGTATCAAAATCTTGATATCTATCCGGTTTCTTTATGTTATCCCTATTTCTAAGGTCGTATCTTTTCACAGAGGGCTCCCTTTGGGGAGACTTGCGTCCTTGGTTCGGAGATATTTCTCTCCGCCGAGGAGACCTTCCTCTCGACTGGAATTTCTTTTCTTTAGGATTGGATTGTTTGTTTCCATCCCAGCTCTTTTTTTGACTGTTTAGATTATTTTTAATAAATATTTTTTCAGGACTTTCAATTAGTTGGGGCTTCACTGGTATTCCACCCAAACTATCTCTACCTAGTTCCTCATAGGATTTTTCTATAATTCTGGCAATTTCAGCTGGTTGGTCTGCTAAATCTGTCTCTTTTAACCTCTGGCGGATCGCCACATTCGCTGCTTCTCCTTTTATGTTGGCTAGTAATATTGCCGAGACCTGCTTGAAGTCTTTTAGTAATTTCATACCAAGAGTTAAAGCGGGTTCTGGACCGTATTCGTCTTGAATTTGTTTTAGCACATCTGGTATTACTGAAATGGATGGAACACCATGCGTTTTTGTGTAAATGGAAGCAAAGACTGTACCCCAAGTGTCACAGTCCTCCACGTGTGGTGCGATTCCCATTGGAAGACAGATAGTCAGAATCCTGTGTTTATCCACAGGGGTGGTGTCTGGAAACACCGCCTCTATTTGGGTGATTTTTTGTGCTAACCAGAATGGTATTTGTTCCCGTTTAGCTGGTACTTTACCTAGGCAGGACTGTATGTTCTGTGGTGTAATTTTATTTGTGTTCCCCTGATGAGGGGTCAGCTGTGGAATTTTAATTGCTGGTTGGATTGTTGAAGTCCGCATTACATATTGGACTAATTGTCTATGTACTTTTATTAATTGTTTTAGTTGTATTAAAAGATCTGCTGCAGACATTCTTTCGATGTCTGGATGTGGTGTGTATCCGGCTAGGACCGGCCACGTTGCTCCTGGTCTACCTAATGGACCGAGCCTGGTGATGTGATTATTATGTTTTAGGGTGCCATTAAACAAGAGCAGGTGCTCTTGAAATTTAAGTGGTACTTCCACCTCCTCGAAAGGAGTGTATTCATTAGGAGGTTCCTCTGTTTTGTAATAGTGGAAGTGCTTTGTTACAGCATTTGCTGCTGGAAAGTGTATCCATGAATAGAATACCTCTGTCTGCCGATATTCGTGTGCCTCTATTACGAATATGACTGTGCCACCTCTAGGTGTCAGTCCATTTTCTATAAGTTTTAAAGTTATAGATTTTCTTATGTTGACCGGGATGAGTATTATATCCGGGTCTGCTTCTTGCATAGTAATATCAGCTGCTACGAGTTCAGCTGCTATTCTAGCTGCCTCTCTTTCTCCTTCGCTGTCTGACATTGTACTGTCCAGAAGGTTATTCCGTTTGTTTGCAGATCAGGTTTCTTATGGAAACAAAGATTAGATGCACAATATTTTGGAACAGTGTATCCTTCAACGTTGATTGAACCAAGAACCATACATAGGAGTTCCCTCCTGCGAGGTTTGGCGGATATGACCTTTCACCCACTCCAGACGTCTTTGGAGTATTATGGGAAAAAAAGGGGTCTGAGTGAAAAAGCACGACTGAGTTAGTCTAATGTCTTGCGTTAGTTTTATCGCCTTTCCAAACGTTGGGTGCCATGTAGTGTAGTTCCTATTATCCCAATAGGCTCTGCGCATTGGAATAATACCTTCAATAGTATAGGCCTAGACCAGACGTTAACTAGGTCTTCTATTGTCGATATTAGACTTAAAGTTTTGGGTTTGCCAGCTAGCTCAGAGTTCACTAGAAACTTTCTCGAATAGGCAAGGAGGAGTTGAACCTCCCTGGATAGACAAGAAGGGATTTAGTTTCTGACAACCATAGAACATGACAACTTTGCTCTCCCCTAATCAAGAGTGTATCTCTAGAGTCGTGTGAAAACAAAAGACAACTTATTTTACTCAGTCAGTACGTGCATTCTTAGTCTCACCAGATTGTAGAGAAAAGGAAGAGACGGGCGTGTTCAATAAAAGATGTTATTTATTGATCAGTCTCTTTTCTCATACAAGAGAAATGAATCGATATTATCGCAATACTTATGGTTAAGTAAAGTGCATACAATATAAGCAGAAGTATAAAATAATACTGTAAAAACATTTATATGGTTTCTAAGCCATATGGTGGTTTAAAATGGATGAAATAGATACATACACATATACATTTGACTAATCGTACTCAACTGGTGTTTCTAACTACGCCTACCCCGGTGTACCTGACCTAAGCCTAATACGTGGGCGGGAATAGAAAGTAGCAGTTTAAGTTAAGTTTGTTTTGCCAAGTGACTGACTTAAGAATTCTCTGCAAGGGGTTATTCAGTTCTGTACCTGGAATCTAGGATGGTTGAGGGATGGTATCTCTCGTCTTTGGTCTCGATATTCCAGGCTGCCTGCAAGGGCTGCTCGGAAGCGCCGGAGCTGGATTTCTCGGCAGGAGAAAGCAGCGTCTCGTTCTCAGCGCGTCAGGAATGCGGGGCTGCGCCAGCGGGGTCTGCTCTGCTCTGGGCTTCGGCAAGTCTGGCTGCTCCGATCTCGTCACCACCGCGTGTGTTTGCTTAAGGCAATACCGGTAATATTTATACCTGTAAGGTGCCGAGATTGACGTAAGGATGGACATAGATACGTCAATAAGGATGTCATACGAACTGGTCGTTAGCACATTCTTTTGCTGAAGTTCTCGATGAAATCAAAACAATGGCCGCAGGGTTTTTCCCAGGTTGTCATAGGTTTGATTTGTTTTGAGTACTCCGTATGCCTTATCAGGGGCTGGAGGAATATTGCTTTGCCTAATTAGATGGCAAGCGTTATGACCTAATCAGATAACGCGCTCCTGTGCCGTGGTCTGGCGTAATCAGATAACGGTTTCTGCATCATGGGATGGCTGCTAGTTAACTTGTTAACCAGAATAGGGTCAGGAATAGGGGGATCGATACAGAACCTATAGGAATACATCACAGGGTGACATGGACAAAAGCTGATGAGTCAATTACTTTGATGATGTGATATTTCAAAAAGGCATCTAAAAGGACCAGTGTGGTTCGCCCATCCGGGAAGCTCCCGAGATCCATATGTAGCTTGGCCCAAGGTGTCACACTTGGCTCTTCAGTGATTACTGGAACTGCTTTTCCGGGGCACCGGACACTTGGCACTCTGGGCGCTCACGAACAAGATCTTCATCCACCTCTTCTAACCTAGGGAACCATACCTTTTCCCACATCCTTGTCTTTATTTTCATGGCGCCTTGGTGTCCTCCGTGGTTCAGCAGTGTGACATGGTGTCTTAATGTCTTCGGGATCACAGTGCAAGACCCGCGTAGGAGTACATCTGGGGTAGTGCTGGATTCGTCATGCACTCACCATATTTTTGTCAGGCTTTCCTTTTCCTCGCCTGGCCAGTCATTGGCATCCCTAAGGAATTCTTGCCAGGTCCACTTTACACAGCTGCTCATACTCGGACATTGACTGGGTCCTCCTTGGCAGCTTCCTTGATGTCCTCCAGTCGTAGAGCACGGGGGTAGGCTATATCTGAAACTATCCTGACATAGTCCTCAACTTTGTTGTGGTCACCCGAGGTGTCAGACGCCTCTGGGTGCCGAGATAGGAAGTCGGCTGGTTTCTTTGCTTCTGGCCAGTAGAAGAACTTTATCTGGTAGTGCTGCAGTTGGATGGCCCACCTCTCGATCCGGGGGAGGAGGCTGGATGAGGCGCTGATCCCCGGAATAAAGGAATGAGGGGCTGATGATCCGTGATGACTTTGAAGGGTTGGTTACCTATATATAGGTGGAAGTACCCGCAGGCCCACTTGATCGTAAGGGTCTCCCACTCGATTTGGGCATCTTGTGTCTCCATTGGCGCCAGCGCCTTGCTAGTGTACGCCAACAGGGGCCATCAACCTGGCCTGGCCTGGTGGAAGAGGTGTGGCGCCGCGGCCAGGGCGACTGACGCTGGAATCTGGGGATCAGGGTTCGATCCCCGGCTCCGGCGGCAGGTTAGTCCAGCACCATGTGACTCTGGGCAATAGCTCGCTTAATCTTCCCGACGGCCCCCAGCGCCTAGAGACCCTTACGGGTGATTGTGCGCTTTACAAATGTGGACTTTTACTTTTTTTACTTTACTTTCTCCTGAGCCAGTATTGCTCCCAGTCCACACAGGGCTGGCATCGACTAGTAGCTCGGTGCGCTTGTCGGGGTTTAAGTGGACAAGTGTGGTGTTGTCAAGGAGAGCGTCTTTGATCTTCTGGAATTAATCTTCTTCCTGTTGGCTCCATGTCCACTACGTATCTGCCTGTGTGAGGGCCCTCAAGGGTTCAGAGAGGGTAGCCAGGTCGGGATGAACCTCCCATAGTAAGTGGTCATTACTAGGAAGGTTCTTGCTCCTGCACGGTGGTGGGTGCTGGCGCTTGCTTGATCGTTTGTGACTTGCGAGGGTCGACTTGTATCCCGAATTTGATTAATGGCTGGAAGAAAGAGCATTTGACTTTGTGTAGCATCATTCCATCCTCTTTGAGGCGTTTGAGGGTGGCCTTCAGGTGCTTGTGATGTTCAGCAGCTTTGGGTGAGTGGATCAGAATGTCTCCCTTATTGCATTCTGAAAATCTTCTGTGGCCGATGAGATGCCAAAGATCAGGTGCTTGTAGCAGCGCAGTCCTAAGTGGGTGCTGAATGTAGTGATATACTGGCTTTCATCTGCTAGTAGCAGTTGGTGGTACCCGGCATTGAGGTTGAGCTTTTAGAACCTGGTGGAACCATTGACGTCCACTATAATCTCATCCATGGTGGGGGTGATATGTCGCTCCCGTATGATTGCCTGGTTGGGGAGGTGCATATCAATACATATGTGAATCTTCCCCAGTTGCTTGAGCTTTCTGCAATTGCCATTGGGGAGACCCAGGGAGTGGGTCCTGATACTTTCTCTATCACGCCTTGGCTCTCCAGTCTCTCAAACTCCTTTTCCACCAGTGGTCATAGGTGGAACGGGACGCGGCGATGCTGGAGTACCACCAGTGTAATGGAGGAGTTGATGTGTAGCGTCACCAGTTGGCACTGGAGACGACCGAGCGCCCGGTATAGTTCCGAAAATTGGTTTAATAGATCGATTTGATGTGATCTCACTCTTGGTGAAAGACACGAGGCCAAGATCCTCTGCTGTGTGGCTGCCTATCAGCGTGTCAGCCTCTTGTTCGATGACTTGAATTGTCGTTGTGACTTCCTGATCTTCAGATCATACAGGTACTGACATCCGACCGCGGAGCGGTAGAGGTGTCTGGCTCCTGTATGCAGACATCTTGGTGTAGGATGGCAAGGGAAGAGGAGTGGTGCTGTGGCCAGGGCAACTGATGCTGGAATCTGGGGCTGGAATCATGGGCTCACGGTTCGATCCCTGCACCGGCAGCAGGTCAGCCCTGCACCGTGTGACTCTGGGCAATAGCTTGCTTAATCTTCCCGAGGGCCCTCAGCATGGGGATGCCTTCGGATAGCTGTTCGCGCTTTACAAAAACTGGATTTAGATTTTTTACTAGTTGAGGCTTTGGCCAGAGACGGTTATATTGTTGCATCTCCATGACTGACGTTCCGGTGTAAATGATGGCTTTAACTTCTGATCCTGCCACTTGGATGGTGCACATGGGTTGCGGCCTCCTGCAGCGGTTCAACTCCCCCATGAATGAGATGGGGAATGTTTCTTCTTCCTCCTCTTCTTCCAGGGATGAGTCTTCTTGGTGGTGACTTTGTCTTGCCGTTGCTTTTGCCTCACTTTGTCGCATCATATGAGTGAGGGACAGCTGGCTTATCATTTTCATCCGTGACCGGTTGTCTCTGGGGCCCTTGTTTCTGAGTTTCTTTCTGCAGACGGATGCAAAATTATTCTGGATTACACAGTTAGACCAGGTGTAGCCTGGTGCTGGGTAGTCGCTGATCCGGTGTTCTTCTCTGCCGCAGTAGCCGCATCTCGATTTGGCTTGCTGGAGCCTTTTTCGTTTGGTTGTGTCACCTCAGCATTTCATTAGAATGGCGTCAGCTCATTTGGTCCTAATTTTAGCGGCCTTTTCCGGGGTTTGAGTGATAGCCAGATCCATTTCATTAGCTCGGGTCGCAGACAGGTCGTGTGATCGCACCAGGATCAAAAAGTGGTCAAGGCTGATGTTCGGTTATCACAGGATTAGGCTCCATAAAGTTTGATTTTGGCATCCTTGCATCAGCTGGGCCCAGATTTCTTTGTCCTGGTCGTCTTTTGTGCAGGTGCTTGCGTAGAAATTGTCAATGGATTCCCCCTCTCGTTGGCGGGCTTGGCGTAGCTTGAACCTTTCGAAATCTGTGTTTAACTAGGGGTCAAAATGGGCATTGAAGACTTGACTGTGGTATCAGAGTCTGTGGATGGTCCGGTATCTGGTAAATGTTGAATATTTTGTATATCTCTTCTCCTGCATGATGGAGGAGCAGCGACGTCTTGAAAGCACCGTCTGCCTTACTCGTGGTGACTTAGTAATTCTCCAGCTGCTCAATACATATCTTTCACAGTGGGGATGCGGTCGTTGGGTCTGCCAGCTCGCTGAACTGCGGCAGCCCCTCTGCGAGGGCGTGTTGTGTGTGGGCTGGTTGTTGAGGTTGAACTTCGTCTACCATTCTAGCTTTAGTCGGGCCTAATGGCAGTCTCTCGGACCAAGGCCCTGTGTCTCAAGGTTTCATGCGATCTGTGGTCACTTTATGTTTTGTGGTGCCACAGCTGGTGATAATGCTTCTGTTTATTATTATTCTTTGTTTTTCCTTCTGTTCCCCTTACAGGTGCCAGGGATTGTTTTCTGTACTATTTATGGTTACTGATATAATATATTAGACATTTTTTTCTTTCTTGTAGGTGCCATTGCTTGTTTTAGAGGTATGGAGCAGGGATGACCACAGATCTGGCATGTAGAGGCGAATGGCGCGTGCTGGGTTCAGTGCAGGCTCTTCTGCTTACAGAGAGTCTCTCGATAGTGCGCATGTCCGCGAGCAGTGGGCAGGGCCTTAGCTGGCTCGCTAATCACCGTGGAGCTCTAGCTCTTCTGCGTGCTAGCCCGGATTCTGCCTGGCTGCCTCACTCTACCGCCTTTCAGCTAGGAGGGAGAGGATGCTGGTAGCGGGCACCATGTCTTCAGCTTTGTGACAGCCTCTGCTTTTGCTGGTTGCTGCAGTGCTTTGTGCGACGACGTGGGAGGTAGCTTCTTCCGATCTGTGTGGTTGCAGGTGCTCGATACTGCCCTCCCAGCTACTCGTGGTGGAAGGTGCACGGGGGCTCAACCCACCATCGTCACCAGTGTGGTGGTGGGAGTGCAGGGCACCCTATTAATTCCCTCATGTAGGCCCTGCTCCCAAGTCCATTAAATAATACACACTCTCACGTTGTGCATGTGTCGAAGTGAGACAGCGAGTGGTCCACTCCCCTTTATTTAAAGCCTCTGGCCATGCCTGGCTAGAGGATGTTATGCAAGTATATCCAGGTCTGTGGATAGCATGACCGCTCACCTGCTACATTTAGGGCTATGGGGAAGGCATCTCTGCAAAGAGTTGCAGCGAGAAGGACTGAGAATTGTTTCTTAGCCATGACTCACATTTTATCAACTAACCTCTCTGTGTGCAGGTTTCTCTTATTTGACACAGCCACATCTCCTCCTTCTCTGGGAAGGGGTGTTTGGAGAGGGGGGCGAGCAGCTCGGAGAGGCTGCTATTCATGTACCATCATACACATCTAGCGGGTTGAAGCTTGCTTACATGGCAAAGCCGGTGCTGACGTTACACAGATGCCTGGGGGGGGTGGCATCTTGTTACCTTACTCAGTGCAGGGTAAACTGGCCAAAGCAGGGCCTGTGGGGGCATGAGTGCAGGAAATGTTATCCTTAGAGGGAACTTAAGCAAATAGGATTATTAACGAGTTACAACTGGAGCCTGCTTTCCTGCCCCATGACTCCCTAGCCATATAAAATAAAAGTTCACTTTTGTGTTTGGAGTGGGTACATACCTCGGACATAAACAAACCATAAGAAAAAAACAGGAACTTCGGATCTGAAAGGCCCACTCAGGGCGTACAGACTACCTACATTCATTCATTTTACTTTGTACTACATAGCATACATAAAGCTGCTCTTGCTTTTAAGTTTTGAGTTACAAGCAGGCTCAGTATGGTGCACCATCAGTGATCAGTCGTCTTGCCGTGTATTCATTGAGTGTGTGGTTGTGTGTCAGCGGCGGTCATTAAACTATTTATGTTTATCTGACTCTAATTAATGTACCATGTAAAATAATAAAAGAGGTGTATGTGATGAAGGTACGTTCAGCTCCATGGGAGACTTGGCCTATTCACAAGTAGTGGCTGTTTATTGGGTGAAGCACACTGGTATGTTCTACTGCAGTATTGCTATATAAAACGTTAAATAAATAAAGGGCATATTTCAACCATGACAAGCCTTTTACACGCTACTGCTTGGTACCCCACTGCTTCTGGTTGAGACACTGAAAAGGCTTCTAAGCTCAGCATGAATCTCCCTGGTGGGAGTGCATGTACCCTGTGCTGAAACTGGGTAGAACACACTTACTTTCAAAGTAAAACAAGAAAACACCATTTGCCTCTTGACACTTTTTTTCCATAGAGGAGTCAAAAATATAGATTAGAAAAATAATCCTACATATTCATTTTATTTCACCAGTTTTGGCTTGTCTGCTAAGGCGGAGGAGTGTCGCCCCACTGCTCAAGAGGAAAACTATAATAATAATAATAAATCATTATTATAATTTTAGTTTTCCTATTGTAGTCAGTGGCTCTCGGGGTGGGGTGGGCTGGCTAGATAGAGCAGGGGGAGAAGTGGTTTACACTCCCTAAGTACACAAGACTGCTTGCCTGGTCCTCTTGGGCCAGCCAAACAGTCCTGCACACTTTGCACAGCCGGCTGAGGAACATGCCCAGCCTCCCATTCCCCATCTGAATGCTGATCCACGGTGCTCAGACCAATCACGACGCTGCATTGCAGTGTTGTGATTGGCTTAGGGGAGCCTTAAGGGAGCCTGGGAACTTCCTGTTGCTGATACAAGAAACAGGAAGAAGAGGACGGAGGAGAGGCAACGGTCGGCCGTAGCGAGGTAATTTTTTTTTCTTTCTTTTTTCGTCCCTCCGTCTCCCCTCCCCCCCCCCCCCCCCCCCAAACCCACCCCACCTCACCACCTGGGTCCAGTAGAGTCGATACTGAATTTCACAGCTTCCAGCCATTGCTGCCCCTTCCTTTGTCTCGCCGATCAAGCTAAGCCGGCTCTATAAAACAAAAGCATCTGCTGAGGCACCACACTTGGGCCAGCTTGTGGTACACAGCTGCCTGAAGCCAGATGTCTGAAAACAACATGGCGCCCGCCAAAAATACTGGCTTGTGTACTGTATAGTGCCTAGAGATGATAAAATAACAATTGTACACATGCCATGTATTGTGCAAAGGGGGAATTGCACTGTTAAACTGTCTTCTTTTCTCACTTTGCCCGCACACCTTCCTCTGCCGTTAGCCAGTCGTGTGTTTTGTTACAGAGGAAGCGCTGCAGGCAAAGTAAGAAAAGAAGACTTGGCAAAATTAAACCAAAATGTAACTAGAGCCAACAAACCTTTGTAATTTTCTTTTTCCTACTGAGCACGGTCAAGAAAAACAGCTGGTCCTTTCCAGCTTAGGAGGAGGTGGGAGGGAGGAATTCTGCAATAATAAAATGCAAACAGCTATGAAACACTCCCCATGTAACACAAGCAGGAAATAAATAATAAAGTAGTCCCTCAAACCAAGAGATAAAGAACCAGAGCTTAAAAGTACAGTACTAAGTCCCTGCTCTATGGGAGTAAACAAAAGAGCAAATGGAGGGACAAAGAGGCGGGACCGAACACTATCAAGCAAGGATTTTTAATGGAAGCTGAAATAAACAAATGAAAAACAAGGGGGTGGCTTTAATCCCACAAGTATATACAAGAGGTTTCAGGAGGACCTAAAAAGGAATACACCTACATGGTCAACTTACACCTTTCATACAACTTCCAGACCTGCATACTCACAAATAGCCAAATGACAATCCTAGAAATATGGTAGTGCATACAATACTCTTAACTAGAGAGCTCAATCAAAGGAGAAATCAGAAATGAGCCAAAAACAAAACTTTTTACACAGCATAGTGAGTATCTAGAGTCATTTTGAGACAGCGTGGTAATTCGAAAAGACTTTGGAGAGTGTTCAAATATGTTTCAGATGCACAGATAGTTAGGTCAACCCCTTCAAACCACCAAGCATTCTTACGGATTTTCTTGATGCCTGTTTCTGAATATAATCTCTCACTTTCTCATCAAATATGTTGCTGCACATATTTTTGCCCTGTTTCTTTGTGTCCCTGAAAGGTAGGTGGTATAGTGTTCAATTTAATTGGTAACTTTCTGCAGTCCGATTCATTTCTAACAGTAAAGAAAGTCTGCAAAGGACAGTTTAAGTCACAAAGGTATGCAAAGGACAGTTTAAATCCTCAGTTTCCTGTGGTACAGGCCATCAAATCAGTCTTAGATTTGGAGCTCTCTGAGCATTCTCCAACCTTTTGAGTGAGTCCTAAAAGTATGCTTTTGGTTTTATTGCACATTTAATAGGATGGGTTAATCACTGCACTCTGCTGCATCACGAAAATATCCAAACTATCCCCTTACCTGCTACTTTCTGTAGCCTGATCTCAGTTCTTTAACTCTTAGGGGAACCAGGGGCCTTATTTATGAGGCTGTGCATCTCTTTTACGCCGCCGGTGCGTCACTTTTTGTGACGCACCAGCAGCGTAAAAAATGTGCCTTGTTGCCCCATATTTACAAAGTGACGCATCTCTTTGTAAACCCCTGCGCTACATTATACCTACGCCAGGTATAATGTATGCAGGGGGGGGCGTTCTGACGCAAGACAGGGTCATAGAAGTGACGCAGTGAAATCTATAAGATTTCACTGCGCCAAGTCTAGGACACAAATGCATCAATTTCTTACGCCTGCCTCACAGCAGGCGTAAGACTAATGCAGGCCCTTTCACATGGGGCTCGCCCCATGTGAAAGGACACATTGCTGGAGTTGCGTCACTTTTGTGACACACTCCAGCAATGCGTCACTTTTGCACCATACAGATACGTCAGAAAAACTGACGTATCTGTAACTCCTTGCGCCATGATGCGTCATACTGTAAATATGACGCATCATTGGTCTCGCAAGGAGGGCGCAGTGAAAAGTGACGCATCGCTGTTTTCACGCAGCGATGCGTCACTTTTCATAAATGAGGCCCCTGGACTTTAGTTTGACTGACCTGACCTAATGTTAGATTTGTGCGAATCAATCTTCATATAAAGGTGGTCTATGGATGCCAGTGCTACTCTTAGAGCTCCCCTATCTCACTTTTAACAGTATCTTGTTGGCCTGCACTGCTACATTCCATTGCACAAGTCCTGGGACCATGGCCTGGAATAGAAACAATCCTCTAAAACAACTCCGTAATTGGTTTTCATTATGAGTCTCCTTAGAGTCAGGTTTTTGATGTTTGAGTGGTTTCTCCATATCCACCAAGTGGTATGTTTGTCACTATCTCTAAGCGTGGACATGTGAAGATACTGCACTTATGACACTGCTTATACTTTATTATTCAGGGATTTCAGGTTGTTCATGGGCTTAGTTTTAGCACCAGCTTACTCCCCAGCTCAAAGGAATGGGCATGTGGTTCACATCCATTAAAGTAAAGGGCCATGGGTTGAATACATTGGAAGTTGTCTCTTCGTGCCACCCCCATCTGTTTTAGCATTTTAACTCCTGCTTTTCCCTGGGCACTCAGTATGCTTCAGTGTTTCTTTCTCGTTCTCCACTGGGCCTAGCCATCTACCCATGGCTACGTGGTCAACCATGGAATCCTCCACAGGCTATCACCACCATTTCTTAAATACACATTGATCACAAGATGGCTCATCTGTGCACTAGCTGAAAGGGCGATTTGAATACCCCTGGAAACCGTTTGAACCAGAGCAGCTTTGATCGTTGCTTCTCACCCCTGTAGCTCTTACTGTTTTCCGAATAAAGTACTTGTGCACTTACCTGTCACAGGAAATTGGGTTTTTGTTACAGTAGCCTCCACTTTTTTGCCTGGTATCTGATGCAACTTTTACTAAAGGTGTGCTGGGTTCCTGCTAATCAGGTTCCAAGCGCCAGTGTTCTTTCCCTAAACTGTGCCTTTTTCCCACAATTGGCACCACTTGAGTCTCCATGTAAGTCCCTAGTATCTGGTACCCCTGGTATCTTGGGCCTTGGGACTAAGTAGAGTAGAGCAGCACGAATTGTGACACCCTATATGACGCCTCACCAAGCTCATGGAAACTGCCATTGCAGCCTGCGTGTTTTGGTGCATAGAAAAAAGAAGAGTTGTTGCCCCAGTATTGGAACTTTCATAGATTCCCATGCTTTTGTATCATTCCCCATCGTCGGAATGGGAGTCTCGGTAACAAAAATATCATAGCAGTAGGTACAAAAGAGAAGAAAAAGTTACAGGTAAGTAACTTGTTTTCATATGGCACACAGCCCTCTTTGGCAAGCATGCGAATCGCTGCATGTGGTATAGGTAAATCACCTCTACAGCAGGTATTACAGCCCTAAAGCAGGGTACACCATATCCACTTGTGGGCACATCTGCATGAGTGAATATGTCCCTGTGATATCTAAGTCCATTCTTAGATATTACAAGTGCACAGGGAAGCCATAATGAGTACAAGTTCCCCTGGCAGTCTGTTTTCAGTTGGCCCTCTTTTACCGGAGCGCGCCCAGATGCAACTTCACCAGCACCCTGCTCCTGGTGAAAAGAGGTACAAAAGGGGGTGGTGATGGACGGAGCAACTGAATCAATCAAACACTCACACTCAGTCAAAAGATCTGAGTTTAATCCATCACCGTTCTTTAGCCCACTCTGCCACCCCAGTTCAGACATGGCTATATGCAAATCAGTCTGACCCTGTGCCTCATGGGAACAGTCCAGCCTGAACTGCCAAGCCATGTCTTCCCTGGACCGGAAACAAGCTTCCGAGGACCGGTTTCTGGCATTCCAGCCGTCTTCAGCCCGGCTTGCTTGAATCTAGTGGCAAAGTGAGCAAGGGACTCACGTCTGAGCATACCCTGCCACACTTATGGTGGCCAAAAGCGGTACAAAAGGGGGTGGTGATGGACGGAGCATCTGAATCAATCAAACACTCACACCCAGTCAAAAGATCTGGGTTTAATCCATCACCGTTCTTTAGCCCACTCTGCCACCCCAGTTCAGACATGGCTATATGCAAATCAGTCTGACCCTGTGCCTCATGGGAACAGTCCAGCCCGAACTGCCAAGCCATGTCTTCCCTGGACCGGAAACAAGCTTCCGAGGACCGGTTTCTGGCATTCCAGCCGTCTTCAGCCCGGCTTGCTTAAATCCAGTGGCAAAGTGAGCAAGGGACTCACGTCTGAGCATACCCTGCCACACTTATGGTGGCCAAAAGCGGTACAAAAGGGGGTGATGATGGACGGAGCATCTGAATCAATCAAACACTCACACCCAGTCAAAAGATCTGAGTTTAATCCATCACCGTTCTTTAGCCCACTCTGCCACCCCAGTTCAGACATGGCTATATGCAAATCAGTCTGACCCTGTGCCTCATGGGAACAGTCCAGCCCGAACTGCCAAGCCATGTCTTCCCTGGACCGGAAACAAGCTTCCGAGGACCGGTTTCTGGCATTCCAGCCGTCTTCAGCCCGGCTTGCTTGAATCCAGTGGCAAAGTGAGCAAGGGACTCACGTCTGAGCATACCCTGCCACACTTATGGTAGCCAAAAGCGGTACAAAAGGGGGTGGTGATGGACGGAGCATCTGAATTAATCAAACACTCACACCCAGTCAAAAGATCTGGGTTTAATCCATCACCGTTCTTTAGCCCACTCTGCCACCCCAGTGAAAGGAGGGCAGTTCCCTAAGAACTGCTACTAGTACTTTGGACTCTGGCCCACTACAAGTTAAAACCTGATGTTTACAAGCCACTACTAGTGTATGGGCCTCATTGGTTTACTGTAAAGTATAATATCAGATGGCACAGACTTTATATGTTTATTATAAACATCATGACAAAAGCTATAGGCTTAACTTATTTATTGTAAAAAGCAAATGTTAAAGTCAATAACCCTTTTTGGGTGGATTGTTATTACCCTGAGTGAAACCCTCCTGATAGGGATTTTAGTAAAGTAAGTACAGTACAAGGTAAGGATTTTATTACTCCCTCTAAGAAACCCTGCGATACAACATGTGTACCGTGACAAACCTTGTTACTCCCCCTGGGAGGTATCGTATACTATTTTGTCAACTGTGATTTTGTACATATTTGCAATTTTATGACAGTATGTCTTATGATTGCCTAGTGGGAAAGCTTATGCAAAATACACAGTTGGGTAAACTGGCAAGCCAAAACTAAATGATATAGGATTTATTGGTTCATTGGGAAATGTTATGTCAAGCCAGGGCTGCAATGATTCTGATCTGTTTATTATAAAACATTGTAACATAAGCAGTAGACCTGAATAATTTCTTTGTGAAAAGAGTGTCTGTTAAAGCCAATGGGCCAGATGTTAGATTTACATCTTGAAAATTCTTGATAGGCCCTCTTTGGAGGGGTTGTGTACTGTATTGACAGCTATAGACTGACACATTTTGTAATGTTATTGCTATATACAAGACGGCTACCTAGTCAAAAAAGCTTATGCTTAATACAGTATACCCGAAGTGAAGATAAATCAACTTTAAAGACCATTGGCCTTATTAGCTCTTTGGAAAGATTTACGTCAGGTTTGGCCTGTTTATAAATGTAAACCAAGGCAGTAGTGCTGACTTATTTATAGTGAAAATGTACCTTAAGGGCAGTTGACCTTTAATGATGGATTTGTATTTGATTGTCTGACAGGATTTGTAAAATATACATACATACATACATAGAATAAGTTGGTGGATCATCAGAGGCATGAGTATGTGGATGAGTGACAGAGTCCATGTAGAATGGGTTGAGTGTCTAATCTCATCAGTGACTCCAGAAACATTTTCACTTATAGGCCAGAGCTGTTTATTTTTAAGGGAACTTGTACCCTTCTGCAGATTTCTTTTCTTGCCCCTGTTTCCATTCCATTCATGACAGTAACCTACCTCTCCTCTTCTACCTGTCTTTTCTGCCAGTTTCTTACATTGGCCTCACACCTCCTGTTCACATCTATAATGCACTTACAGGCACATGCATCAAAGCCTTTTGTGATCGCAAAACCGTACCATTCGCAAAAATCGACCGTTTGCGATCGAAAAATTAGCTTTTGCGATGCATCACGGGTCAAGGCCCTCGCAATTTGAGAATTCGCAAGTAATTGCGAGTTCTCAAATTGCGATTGCATGTAAGGAATTGCATTTTGTGATTCCTTAAATGCAATACATAAAAGTTAAAAAATCTGCGATTTTGCTAAAAGGGGGAGCAAATAAACATGAAGTTGACCTTCATAGTAATTTGCAAAAACTTTGAAAATGCACTTTGTACATTTTTCAAAGTTTCATGTTGCACACACACATGCCCTTAGGGCATGTGTGTGCGCAACATATGTGCACAGATCAATTTCTAGGGTGCAACAGGGTGTCCTTTTGACACCCTGGCACCCTTGAAATTGCTTTCTCAATTTGCGATTCTCTAATTGAGAATTGCAAATTGAGAATGTCTTCCCAGTCATTCCTATGGGCCTCTAGGCCCATTGGAATGAATGGGGAGTTATTCCTTAATTGCGAGTCGCAATTTGCGAGTCGCAATTAAGGAATGTTTAGAAATTGCTATTTTTTAAGCGATTTCTACATGCATAGGCTTTTGCGATTCCTGAATTGTGATTCCTTAAAAATCGCAAATAAGGAATTGCAAAAGCCAACATTAATGCATGTGCCTGTTACTCCCTGCACCCTCTGACAATTAATACAGAGCCTCTTTCCCACGAACTCTTTTGCACCACCTCACTATAGCTTTGTAAGCTCAGTCTTTCTTCTTTGCTACAATGCCTGGCAGTTCATTGTGTTCTTTGACCTTCTGCCCAAATAATTGACATTAGTGAGATCCCAAGGTCGAGATACCATTGAACAGCTATCTGCTGCAAATGTGCACGAACCCCACAAAAATATGCCTATGGAATAGGTTGAAGTGAACTTATGAACAATGTTTAGCAATTGTCATCAAACTGTTTTTTTGGCTTTTATGTCTTTCAGGTGCAGATATCAGAAGGATTATCCTTTTGCAGCAGAGTTTTAAAGTTCAAAATAACTGCCTCGTCAGGATTCAGAGTTTCCCACTCTAAGAAAATGTAGTGTCTTTCAGGAAAAGTGATATGCCAAACAAAAAGTTGACTGGTGAAACCAAACATTCTTTTCTAGGCGCTCCATCAATTGGGCTGTAAATGAATAGTACCGACGCATAACTCTTTGAAGGAGAATTGATATTTGAGTCAAAGAGATGAAAGGATCATGTGAATGAGTCAAACCTTCAAAAAGTATCTCTCAAAAAGTGAACAATCATTAGATGGGAGGTGCAAAGAAGATACAAGCGAGCGCTCGTCACAACTAAAGACCATATGATTGAAAAGAATCAATTGACAGTGTCCTTTTAGCATAAGAGGCTAAGACGGAGAAAGTAAGTGATACTTCTGAATGTCACCTACATCTAACTCTAAGGTTATGCTTATGCGCCCAGATTCCAACATATGTCAACGACTAAGATTGAAAAATAGAATTGCAGCAATGGTTCACATGATGTGCGGTATCCTGTGCTTAGCACTGCCTTGTGCTCCGTTCCGTGGTAGTCTCAGGACTAATGGGGTACTGTGGTCTGTGACTGCAGTTGGGTCTTTGCAAGGTGTTTGTGCCTCAATTATGTATTTTGATGAAGATTTGTTAATTCTAACATAACTCTGCATTATTGAATCCGTGAAAGGGAACAAGCATAAAAAAATCTGTACTCACATCCTGACTTACTCTCTTCATTCCAAGGCTGAATCAACAACAAGCAAAGTATATATATTGCCCATTCATTGTGAACCAGATTTGACATTTTGAGACTTTAGATTGCGCTCCAAATGGGGTTAATAGGGAATGGATGTAGTAGTAAGGGCATTTATGTTCATTTTGTGAGGCTACTGTATTTTCCAAACACTACGTGTATTTAAAAAAGTAATAATTTCGATATCACGCTGTGTGCTTGTTATCCTAGGGTGCACTGGCTCCATGCTGCAGAGTTCTTTATTATAAAGAACTGTTAGTACTTGACTGTACATATGCCTTGTTGGTAAAGGTGCCTGACTTAGGTCAAAGAAGCTTGCATTTTCATGTATAGAATTTTTGAAGTTCTGATTAAAGTGAATTCCGGTGTGTAGCAGACACTTGTGGATATTGTCTTGTGTATGTTTTGTCTTGATTAGAAAGATTAAAAAAGAAACTTGGCTGGATTTCTTTTTTGACATGCATTGTAACATAGTGCCTGACAGAAGCTCACCCATGCTGAATCCATAACATTTTCTCTGGTGCCTTGCTCACTGTCCTTCTCAACTCATTGGGAAGCAACTGCAGCAGTAGGCAAGACTGCATTAAACTTCTCACAAACGAAGGCTGACGCAAATAATTTTGGAATCCTCTGCATGTGAGTGCCCTTCTTTGTATATGAGTACCACTACTTAACTGCCGGTGCCAACTGGGACACTGAGGGCCGGATGTATGTGCGTTATTCTTAAACCAGGCTGTGCAATTTGTAAATCAACTTTTACAGTAATAGGTTGAATCACAAATTGTCCTTTCGCAGGGTGTCGCAAACAATCTGCCTTTTTTTAATTTTATTTTGAAAAAATTTAAATTTTTTATTGCAAGCAAGTCAGATACAAAACATTATTAGAAAATCAGGAAGAGAGAAAGAAAAGAAGACAACAAAACAATGCAATTCAGTAAATAAACAGAATACAAATAAGCAATAATGAATCATATTTAAACAATGTCTAACAAAGACAGACCAGACCGTCTACCCCCCCAGTTCCCCCTGAATCCAATCCTGCATTGGGGCCCAAATTTTCTCCCCCAGCAATCTTTTTCTGTAACCTTTCACAGTATAGATGGCATATTCTAAATTATACTTAGCTAACAGCCGCACTCTTCAAGTATGAAATAATGGCGGGTCTGGACTAATCCATTCCTGAGTTATACAAGCTCGATATACAGACATGCAGATAAATATCAGCTTTTTTTTATCATCTGATATGTTTTCAGAGGATAACCCTATCATTACCAGCTCTGAATTCAGATTTATAGAGGTTCCAAGTATTAAAGAAAGAAAAGATTATATTTCAGAGAGAACACATGATAGCTGTGGGCAAAGAAAAAACATGTGGGTTGCGTCTGCTGCCTCTAACAAGCATCTTTTGCAGGCTATTGATGGCGAAGCTCCCCATTTGGAGATTATTGCCGGAGTATGATATAGATCAAAAAGAACCATGTAATGTTGAGATCGGGATCTGCCAGTCAAAAGAATGGAGTTAGCCATCAGAATGGAGTCTTTGATTAACACATCGGTTACCCCCAGGTTTGTTGCCCATCGCTCTTGTATTAATGTTAAGTCATCTGAATAAACTGAGATCAGCAAGTTATAGAAAAAACTAATCTTTCTATTGGTATATAGAGACTCAATCAAATGAATCTTCTGAAGACCTGAGCGTTCGGTAAGTGATAAGGTTTTAAAATAGCTGTGCAATTGAAAGTATTTAAAGTAATCAAGAGTTGAAATCTTAAAATTAGTTTGAAGGGTCTGAAAAAGAATCATTTCATCATTCTGCCATAGATCACCGATGCAGTTAATTCCTTGTCTGAACCATTTTATCATAATGTGATCCCTAAAGATAGCAGGAAGAATTTGCTTAGATGTCAGCGGAGTATATTTCAAAAATTTTGGGATCCCCATATGTCGCTTAATAATCTTCCATGCCCGATATGCTGCAGTTACAATCTTAAATTTAGTTTTTTTTTAATAACTCGGTTCTATATTTTTTAGCAAACAACCGCGAGCCTCAGTCCCTAAACGAATTTCATAAATTGACGGAGACTGTGCTTCATTAATTGGGGCTTTAGTACCAATAATTAGAGGAGTTATAAATTGCAGAATTGATGCTAGATAGTAAAACAGGAAATGTGGGGTACTCCATCCCCCTCCGGCCTTTTGAAGAGTTAGTTTTTTGAAAGCTCTACGATGACGTTTATACCCCCAATGAAATCAAATCTCCCAGCCATTCTCTCAAGTTGTTTAAAAAATTCAATTGGGAATTCAAGAGGAACAGTTCGGAAAAGATATCGAAATCTTGGAAGTACTAACATTTTTATTACATTGTTTCTGCCATGTAGGGACAAGTATAGATGGTCTATACGCTCCAGAGTAGTAGTTGCCTTTTTTCAAAATAGGAGTAAAATTGAGTTTGGGAATTTCCGAGATCGGGGTTGTTAATTTAATGCCCAAATATGTTGCCGTGGTTACTATATTAAGATCTGTCGGTGGATTCTGACCTACGTATATAGTTTGGGTTTTAGCAGGATTCAACTTGTAGCCTGAAAAAATACCAAATTGGGCAGCGATCTCTTCAATTTTTGGCATTGCCCTTCTAATATCTGTAGTGATCACCACCACATCGTCAGCATATGCTAGCGCCCTATAGGCGGTACCTGCAACTTCCACTGGCAATATTTATTCAGCTTGATTTAGTCATTTAAGATAGATATCGATATAGATAGAAAAGAGCAGTGGAGATGCCGGGCAGCCTTGTCGGGTGCCACGAAAGATAGGGAATGGGCTAGAATTACATAGTGCAAACTTAACACAGGACGTTGGTGACTGATACAAGGCTTTCAGCACCACAATCATTCTTGGTCCAAAGCCTTTTAGGGCCAGGGCATCCCAAAGATAAGGCCATGCCACCCTGTCGAATGCCTTCTCGGCATCCAACAGGGGGATTCCTATGGGTGTATTGGTGGCCTGTGCCCAATCCATCAAACTAATTCTGCCTAATAAGAATTATTAAGGTTGCAATTTGCAACACTCTGCGATTGACGGCAAATGTAGAGTTGGAGGTCCGCAAGAGAGAGCAGACTTCCAATTCTTCATTCATGTTAGTTTTTTTTAAAAGCAGCCTTGGTTTATTACAAAGATGGGTGCTCATTTTAATAAACAGTTCTTGTTTGGGAATTATCAGAGGGCAGGGTGCAGTGGTCCTCTGACCAAAACAATTTTGATTTTTTCAGATCCTTAAGGCCCAGCACAACTCACCTAATTAAACTAGGGGCCACCCTGGTGTATATATTACATTTTCAATAACACTTTGAGGAGTCATATCATTTGACAAATAACAACTTTATTATTCATAAACGAATTGGAGCAGATATGGGCGTTTGCTTATTATTGTGGTTCCCTCATACCCCCCGCACTCGCGTCACCAGCAAATTCTTTGACTTGGGCCTGATACTGGCCAAACGGGAAATCGCCATGCATTGGAAGTCCAGCCAGGGCCCTAGCTACTCGCGCTGGCGATCTACACTGGAGAGGTGGGCTAAGGCAGAGGGCGCACTGCGGCTGCAACAGGCCAGGCGGCTAGATAATGACAAGGCGCTAGACACAGCCAGAGCATGGGAGGCCCTTGTGGCCGAGCTGCAACTCCCTGAGCACGACCGGGATGAGGATAGTGAGGCGCCGACGCCAAAGGGGGCTTTGGGGGTGAGGTTCCCTGTTCCGGATACAACACACACCTGACATAAATAACGCCGAAGTTTGTGAGAGTTGAGGCCCCCCAATGAGAAGCATCACCTACCTCCCCCTTTCAACTGTCCGGAAGGAGGGCGGGATTGTTGAGCATTAGCTGTTGAGAAGAGGACACTGGCGCACTGACAAGGGGGGTGGGATCCAGGGAGGGACTGGTTGCGGGTTTGTTTTCACAAATGGTGTGTTTTCAGAAAAGACTTATATTCCTGTACACTCCAGTGTGAGTGCAAGCAATGACCGATGTCCTGAATGTCTTAATCTGAAATGCCAATAAAAATTGTTTTTGCAAAAAAAAAACGTTATTATTCATAAGACTTTATCCAATTAAAAATACAAATAAGTACAAATTGTTACAAAAATTGTCTTCAGTCTAATATGTCTTAAAAGTGATAGACTTTCCTCTCCTCTGTTTTACAGTTAAATTACAATATATTTTATCTCTTTTTCTACCAATATATATATATATGTATTTTCATTACGATTGCTCCAAATATCCACATGCCATTCATTTTTAATACAAAGTCACTAGCACAAATGTTTATTGTCTTTCAAAGTAATTTCAAGGCTTGTGGGTTCTATAGCCAAGAAGAAGATAATATACAACTGTTACACAAGTGGAGAACCAGCACCTCAGCTAGAATACATAGTAATGATACTTAATTCACTACACAGTCCATTTTGTTCTCCCTAGCTAAAGTTCCAATAATCATATCTGTATCATTGTTCTGACATCATTAGTCACTTGTTTTACCACATTATAAATATACCAAGTTGATATAATGCAATGTTATGCTCTATCCTATCTGAGGTTTCACAGCAAATAATTGAATTTTAAAATGTTCTAATACATATCCAGAAAGGAGTTCCCTTATATTGATTGATATTGACCTAGTTGTTGCCTACATAAGTAAAATTCACTTCCAAACTTTTTTGTGATTGTAGAAGAATGAAATCCACATCATCCTTATATCTTTTATTTGTCAAAATCAGACATGAATAGATTATACTACCCCAAACAATTTTAAACTCATTAAGGTTCTTTACACTGTCCTTAGTAAGAGGGAATTCAGGTTCTACACACACGTCATAGTACAAATACATGTCAGAGTAAAAATCCATTCATATTTGAAGCAATTTACACAAAGATGAGGGAGGTACACATTAGAACGTAGTGATCCTTCAATTATTCCCAATCTCAGACAAGCTTACAACTCAAGAACCAAGAAAAGGTATTTTGCATGTGTCGGGTAGTACATTACGGTAGTCCAGATATGCGAAAGTAAATTCATAGACTGAACAATGGTCGTTATTTCTTGCAAAACACAACCTAAATCTTCTAGGGGCACACAACCAAGTTAGCATGTGACCCCAAACGTAACAAAGGCATGCACGATAAGCAAAAAGCACATGTTTTAATAAACATTTACAATGTACGGTACACTGACAAAATATCAACACTCAAAATATCCCCATACAAAAATATTGTGACCAAAATATCGATGTCAAAAATATCTACCTACTTATAATGGTCGATGTTATAAATATAGTTGTACAGACTATCATTTTTTATTTATATATATAACAGAAATTTATAAATATTAAATATGTTAAAGAATAAAATTTATTTTTAAAAATGAATTAGATTTAATATACATTTTAACCAATATAACAAATAAACTTAATTTAAAAAAGTTAAACACACACATAATAAGTATAATATATCTATACAAATATATTTACTTTAAAACAATTATTAAACTAATAATTTTAATGTATTTTATCATTTTAAAATTATATAAAAATGTAACAAATACATATATATATATATATATTCACTGAAAAAAACATAGGTTATAGACCATATATAGTTAGGAATTAGCATTTACAAAACCTTATTTTACTCACACAAAACCATTGAAATTCCATATATAGTTAGTTGCACTAACTATATATCGCGCACCCGCAATCCACTGCTGATGATGTCACATATTACATCATTCATGACATGGTCAGTGACATCACTGATGACATCACTGATGACATCTCAAATGACATCACTGATGACATCACTGATGACATCATCCAGTGACTGTGTGTTTCTGTAAAGTTTTAATATGTTTGATATATTGAAGAATGAGTGGATGTATAAGTGTCTGGATGAAGGATTTAGTAGGTGCGTGACTGACTGTATGAGTGAGTGAATAAATGTGTCGTACTAAATGCATGGGTTAGTGACTAAACTGTCTGAATGTGTGCATCAGTATGTCTATTGTGATGTAAACTGCTGCATGTGTTGATCATTAGCTATACGAGAGGCTATATGTGTTATTGATTGGTTGCCCAAGTATTTGTATGGGAGATTTAGTTTGTGTGGGGGTGGCTGGGAGGTGTGTGACTCTGTGCATAGAAGTGTGAGCAGTTGATTCACTAGGTGTATGAGTTCAAGAGTGCATGTGGAAAAAGCTACATGGGCGGTTGACTGTGTGCATGAGTGTATTGATGAGTGAATGGATATCGCAATGCTACATGTCATAGTAAGTACATATGTAAAACACAGTACATGTGAGAGTTGGCATATATAAATAACTGTGCATGAGAGCCACTGAATGTGTGAGTGGCTGTATGGATCATTGTGAACTTGTATCAGGGATTGTATAAGAGAGTAAATATGTGTTAGTATATGTTTGAATAAGTAAGGTGTGTATAACTGTATAGTTGAGGAAATGGAGGTGAGATTGTTTCTTTGCATGACTGACTAGGTGTGTGAGTAACTCCATGGATGAGTGACAGTGTGTGAGTGTCTGTATACACTGAGTGTATCTAAGGTTATATTAGAGTCTGAAGAGGTTTATCGTATTAGCACAAGAATGATGTCAAATGAGATGTCATCAGTGATGTCATCAGTGATGTCATTTGAGATGTCATCAGTGATGTCATCAGTGATGTCACTGACCATGTCATGAATGATGTAATATGTGACATCATCAGCAGTGGATTGCGGGTGCGCGATATATAGTTAGTGCAACTAACTATATATGGAATTTCAATGGTTTTGTGTGAGTAAAATAAGGTTTTGTAAATGCTAATTCCTAACTATATATGGTCTATAACCTATGGTTTTTTCAGTGAATTTTCAAGGTTTTGTAAATGCTAATTCCTAACTATATATGGTGTATAACCTATGGTTTTTTCAGTGAATTTCAATGGTTTTTTAATAGCAAATATCAAAAGCTTTAAAATGTATTCTTCTTTAAATCGAAAAATATATTTTATATGTTTTTAATACAATTTTTTAATGTATTTTTTTTATATATTTTTTTGTTTCGCTTCCGGTCCGCGAACCGGGTAGCTTCCCGTTAGCTCAATTTCTTGCCGCGACCTGGTCCGCGAACCGGTAAACGTTCCGTTTGCGCAACTGCCACGTTAGAAAACAACATCGTGACGCATCGCGTAATCGCGAAGTATCGCGTTGTCGCGTAATGCGTCATATGACGCGCCGCGTCAGCGCACCCGGAAGCGCTCCGGTCCGCGAAGCGAAGCGCAAAGCGCAGCTTCCCGGAAGCGATCCGGGGCGCGGAGCGCGGAACGTAAGCATAACAGGTCATGTGATTTGTCATGTGACTTGTTAATAACACTTTTCATTGGTTCATTTCACTTTTGGTTTCCTAATGTTGTTAGGCTAGGTCATGTGACCTAAAAATAACACTTTTCATTGGTTTAGAACTATTTTTTTTTCCCAAATGATGAAAACCCCTCCTTGTTTTTACCTCATTCTTACTTTCTACTTCCAGAGAGCAAGACCTATTTTTCACAATGGCTTCTGTAATAGCTGCAGCTGGTGCTTCTCAGCAACCACCACCACCACCACCAAAAGGACCACCTCCAACACTGGACTTTGGTAGAGAGGAAGATAATGAGGACGAAGAGGAGGAGGAGGAGGAAGAGCAAGTAAGGCAGTTCCTGCCAGAAACACCAAGGCAGAGCCATATTAAAGAGCACTACATATGGCAATTTTTTAAAATTCCACCTGGACAAAATAAGGTCAATGCACCCCAGGTGTCTTGTTTGATATGTAAAAATATACTTTCTCGTGGCAACCCCAACAAGAAATACAGCTTTGGCAATCATACAATGATTTGCCACATGGAGCGATGGCACCCTAATAATCTTTCCCAAGCACAAGTAAGGGATCTTGCTGCCAATCCCCCAAATGTCATCCCCAGCACCTCCAGTGGACAAAGCTCATTCGCCGGACCAGACAATATTCAAGCTCCTTTTGAACACTACAAAATAGTTTGTATATATTGTGGAGGAACTATTTGTTATAGAGAGAAGAGTATTACTTTGATTAACCGAGCTGGAGAAAATCATAAATGCAACAAGATGAGAAAACAATGAATCCTTTTTATTTTTTTTTGCTCCTGTTGAGACATGTTCAAACCCTGCTTTTTTGTTATTTCCTCTAAAAAAACACTAAAAAAACACAAAATAGTTTTCAAAAATCAAAAAAAATCAAAAAATTGTTCAGAAAATTAATAAAAAAAATAAAAAGAATAAAAAAACAGTTCTTTTCAGAACTACCTTCCATTTATAACAAAATTGCCCAAATTTTTATACCCTGTCTTTCTTTTTTCCTCATAGTACGCTCCTCGGACCGCTTCCTGGTGCGCGTACCGGGCGCTCCCCACGCAAAAACAAAGAAAAAAAATCCCGTGGGGCCCTTTTAAAGCCTCCACATCAAACCTAGGGGGTCAGGGAGGATCTACTATGCCCCCTTATGGTCATTTCCCCCTTTGTTTTGGCCTCCTCTTGTCTCTCGATCCTACCGAGAGACAAGATGGCGGCCGCTCCGGACTGTTTAGAATGTTGACAGACACCGGAGAGCCAATCAGCTTCGCTTCGCGAAGTTCCGTTACGCGTCAAGTACGCGAACCGGAGCGCGAACCGGAGCGCGCTTACAGATATATATCTTTTTTTGAACGTTAATTTCTCAAAATCCACTGGAGCACATATCTTGAGACCTAGCAAAGGCACATCAGGCTAACAGTCCCTACAATTTTGCCAAGTTTCGTGCAAATCCATTCAGCCGTTCGGGCTAAAAGTGAGGCCAACCGCCCTATGGAAATTAACATGGGAAAACGCGTTTTGGGACCCCCCTTTTTTCTCGGCCCCCCCTTGACGAAACCCCCCCAAATTTTCAGTGGCTGCTCAGAAACCAAATGTTACATTTTCCTGAAAATTTCAGCCAATTCCGTCCACAAACGCCAAAGTTATTACACATAGAATTTTCAAAAATCCCATAGAGAAAAAATCCTAACTATATATACCTACTGGCGACCACCAGTAGGTAATATATATATATACATATATTAATATATATACATATACCAATAACATAAATACTATTTTAAAAAAAACATTCTATTATAAATTAAAACATTAAACTATTTAAAAATCTTTAAACTTCAATTTCCCACTCCAGTCAGTGCAACAGTAGGGAAGGTGTTGGATAGCGGAGGGGTAAAAATGACTATTCCCACTCCAATGACTGCAATAGAAGGGAAAGCTTTGCATAGCGATGGGTAAAGATTACTAGTGAGGCACAGGGTCAAGACTGATTTGCATATGGCCATGTCTGAACTGGGGTGGCGTGGTGATCAAAATAATGATGGATTAAACCCAGATCTGTGACTGAGGGTGAATGTTTTGCCAATGTGCAACATTCCGTCCATCACCTTGTGTGTTTTGCTGTTCACCCTAAGTGGGAAGGGTATGCCCAGACGTGGGTCCCGTGCTCAGTACGCTACTGGCGTCAAGCTATCCTGGCTGATGACGGCTGATAGCCAGAAACCAGTCCTAGGATGCTTGATTCTGGTCCAGGGAGCACATGGCTTGGCAGTTCGGCCCGAACTGTTGCCATGAGGCACAAGGTCAAGACTGATTTGCATATGGCCATGTCTGAACTGGGGTGGCGTAGTGAGCAAAATAACGATAGATTAAACCCAGGTCTGAGACTGGGGGTGAATGTTTTGCAAATGTGCAACATTTCGTCCATCGCCCTGTGTATTTTGCTGTTTGTCCTAAGTGGGAAGGGTATGCCCAGACGTGCGTCCCGTGCTCACTACGCCACTGGAGTCAAGCAGTCCTGGCTGATGATGGCTGATAGCCAGAAACCGGTCCTAGGATGCTTGATTCCGGTCCAGGGAAGACATGGCTTGGCAGTTCGGGCTGGACTGTTCCCATGAGGCACAGGGTCAAGACTGGTTTGCATATGGCCATGTCTGACCTGGGGTGGCGTGGTGAGCAAAATAACGATGGATTAAACCCAGATCTGTGACTGGGGTGAATGTTTTGCCAATGTGCAACATTCCGTCCATCACATTGTGTGTTTTAAAAATTACTATTCCCACTCCAGTGAGTGCAGCAGTAGGGAAAGTGATGGATAGCGGAGGGATAATATTTACTATTCCCATTCCAGTCAGTGCAACAGTAGGGAAAGTGTTGGATAGGGGAGGGGTAAAAATTACGATTCCCGCTCCAATTAGTGCAACAGTAGGAAAAGTGTTGGATAACGAGGAGTACAAATTACTGTTCCCACTCCAGTGATTGCAACAGTAGGGAAAGTGTTGGATAGCAGTGGGATAACATGTACTAATCCCACTACAGTTATTGCAACAGTAAGGAAAGTGTTGGATAGTGGAGGGGTAAAAATTACTATTCCCACCCCAATGAGTGCAACAGTAGGGAAAGTGTTGGATAGCGGAGGGGTAAAAATGACTATTCCCACTCCGGTGAGTGCAACAGTAGGGAAAGTGTTGGATAGCAGAGGGGTAAAAATTACTATTCCCCCTCCAGTCAGTGCAACAGTAGGGAAAGTGTTGGATAGGGGAGGGGTAAAAATTATGATTCCCACTCCAATTAGTGCAACAGTAGGAAAAGTGTTGGATAACGAGGAGTACAAATTACTGTACCCACTCCAGTGAGTGTAACAGTAGGGAAAGTGTTTTATAGCAGTGGGATAAAATGTATTATTCCCACTACAGTTATTGCAACAGTAGGGAAAGTGTTGGATAGTGGAGGGGTAAAAATTACTATTCCCACCCAATGAGTGTAACAGTAGGAAAAGTGTTGGATAGCAGAGGGGTAAAAATGACTATTCCCACTCCAGTGAATGCAACAGTAGGGAAAGTGTTGGATAGCGGAGGGGAAAACATACTATTCCCACTCCAGTCAGTGCAACAGTAGAAAAAGTGTTGGTTGGCAGAGGGATAACATTTACTTGTCCCACTCTAGTCAGTGCAACAGTATGGAAAGTTTTGGACAGTGGAAGGGTAGAAATTACTATTCCCACTCCAATGAGTGCAACAATAGGGAACGGTTTGGACAGTGGAAGGCTAAAAATTACTATTCCCACTCCGGTGAGTGCAACAGTAGGGAAAGTGTTGGATAGCAGAGGAGTAAAAATTACTATTCCCACTCCAGTGAGTGCAACAGTAGGGAAAGTGTTGGATAGCGGAGGGAAAAAAATTACTTTTCCCACTCCAGTAAGTGCAAGAGTAGAGAAAGTGTTGGTTAGCTGAGGGATAATATTTACTTTTCCCACTCTAGTCAGTGCAACAGTAGGGAAAGTTTTGGACAGCAGAGGGGTAGAAATTACTATTCCCACTCCAATGAGTGCAACAGTAGGGAAAGTGTTGGATAGCGGAGGGGTGAAAATTACTATTCTTACTCCAGTCAGTTCAAAATTAAAAGCAAGCAAAATATCATCAACAGCATAAAAATATATTTTTTAAAGTAAGTAAAAACAATATAAATGTTAAAAATAAAAATATATTTAATATTAAAAATAAAAACATATTATAATGTTAAATACATATCACAAATACATACACATATTATATGAAATAACATAAAAAATAATTTTGAAACAAATAAATATTTTTATTTAGAAATTATTTATTAGCAAAAATATGAATTATTACATAAATGTAGTCTATTACGTAATAGCCTATAACACCACACAACTCACAAAATGTATTTGCAAAATTTACATAATTAATGATCAACTAAACAAATAGTATTAATTCAAAAACAAATTAAAACACATAAAATGTACTTATTTTCCCACCCTTTACACCTATAATCCCCACAACCCACACCTAGTGGCGATGTCGTTCGGAAAGCAATCTGACCGAATCGGTTCCGGAATGTTTTTCCGAACGACTGGAATCAGGGGAGTCCGACTTAGCAATTTGGATGCCTCCGGATAATTCCAGGTACAAGTTGGTCAGACTCCCCTTGACTTCTATGGGAGCACGTGCTCCGAACGAGAACACAGGCTCCCATTGAAGAAAGGGTGATTGGGAAAAATCGTGCACCCTGTGGCGGGCACCCCTTGTTGCCTGCCACAATGTGCATGGTTAGAGTCAGAAAGGGGGGTCCCTTGGGTACCCCCACTGGCCCGATTCGGAGGGCCCCCTGTGAGGCCTGCTTTAGGCAACCAAAGACCGATTCTGCAGCTGTTTTGTTTTGGAGAAACCGATTCAGAACGGCTGTCTGAATCGGTCATGGTACTCGCTCGCTCGGAAAACCAAGTCCATAGAGCTGTACAAATCAGTTCTAAAAGACGCAACCTGTCCGAAGGCCTTTTGGAACCGATTCGGACATCCCTAACGGTTTCCAGGCATCTGAATCGGTCGTTGGGAAGTGTGTGAGCTTCGGTTGGAAACAAGGGTTTCAGATCGGATTCGGCAAACCCGAATCCGATTCAGACCCCTTTGGAAAGCCATAGGAATTGGCCCCTAAACTAAACTGTAAAAAAAATAATTACACACTTAAAAACATTTTTCAATTAAATAACTAATAGTATTTAACAACTAATTATAAAGTAAGTAAAATTAAATTACTCCACACCCATCATCCCTATGAACCCAAAACCCAAACACACCAAAAAATAATTAAACAATTACCCTAATTATTAATTAATTAATATTAATTGTCAACTAATTATTAATTAATTAAAAATAAATTACTTCCCATACTGTACCCCTGAAAACCTCACAACCCACACCTAAAATTAATTACATAATTACCATAATTAATTGTCAATTAATTAACAACTAATTATAAATTAATTACAAATAAATTACTTCCCACCTTGTATCCCTAAAAACCCGAAATCACGCACCTACAATGTACACAAAAAAAGCACAATTAACATTATAAAATCTAAATTAAATAAATATTAATAAATAAAAAGTATTTATTAATTTATTATAATTAAGGGGTCTATTAGGATGGCGGGTGGACTCCAGTCCACCCTCCACCCTAGCGGTGCTGGGACCGGCCACCACTTGTGCGGCGGTCCCGCACCGCCAATTAGGATGCAACCACCACCCTCGCTGTCGCATCCCCCATATATTGCCTTGTGATGGGCGGTACTGTAAGCAGCACCTGCCACAATGCAATATATGCATGTTGTGCATTGGCATGAACAACGTGATAGGCACCGCGCGGTGCCTGCGCCCTTGTGTATGCCAATGTTGGGGGGTACCATGGGTACCCCCAAGTGCGGCCCCCCCCACCCCACTACCTCCCTGGGCCCCTAAAGGAAACACTGCACGCCTTTCCATAGTGCAGTCTCTGCCATGGAAAGGCATTACACCGCCACCATCGTAATATGGATGGTGGTGCCTGCAAGACACCGCCACCATATTGCAGGCCTTTTCCGCCCGGTAGACAATCGTTATGATTGCCTACCGGCGGAAAAGCGGCAGGCGGTCTTTCCGTCCACCGCGGTCCCCCGCCATATTAATGTGGCGGGAGTAAAAGGCCATCTGGCTGGGTGTTTTGGCAGATGGATCGCCATCCTAATAGACCCCTAAATTACTTCCCACCCTATTCCCCTATAAACCCACAAACCACTACGGAACTAAAAAACAAAATGTAATTAAAATAAAATTAATAACTACTAAAAATGTAACACATATATTAAAAAACATATACAATACTTATACAAAACAATATATCACATACATTAAAAATATATACTAAAATACATAACACTAATTTAAAAAACGATATTTTAAACAACTATTGGCCATATGTAGGTGGCCAAATACCGGTCGGTAAAGCCGAAAATCGGTAGATTTCGGCTTTACCGACCGGTATTTAGCCATGTGAGATGTACGTATTACCGAATGGCATCGGTAATAACGAATCGGTAAATAATTACCGATTCCTTATTTACCGATCGGAGGGCACCGAAAAAATGAATACCGAATCGGAAATAAGGATTCGGTAAAAAACTCAAAATTGTGATGTAGCAAAAATCGGTATTACCGAATTTGACCAAATTCGGTAATAACGATTCGGTATTTACCACTTATCCTGAGCAGGTGGTAATCAGGTGCAGTGTATAAAACCAGCCCCAAAATGCAACTGTGTGAACACAATGGCGGGCCTCTACCTCATAGCAAGGCGGCTATGCTTGAGAGCAGCTGGAGTGAGGATCGGGAAGAGCGGGTGTACAGACTGCGCATCACATTGTTTCAATTGACTGAACCTGAAATCCATGAAAGGTACAGACTGCACCCACACACCATCCTTGACCTAATACGGGACCTAAAACCCTATCTTGAGCATCAGACAACAAGGGCGCACGCAATCCCCACCCATGTCCAGGTACTCTGTTGCCTGCACCTCCTAGCTTCAGGAAGTTTCCAGGGTGTGATAGCCGCAGTGGGTGGTGTGTCACAGAGCTGTCTATCCTGTTTTTTCAACACCTTCCTGGATGCCATGATGGACGGAATGGAACATTACATTATCTTCCCCAGTACACAGGGGGAGCTGCAGAGGACAAAGCTGGAGTACTACCAACTTGCGCGTTTCCCACACGTCATTGGCTGCGTCGATGGGACCCATATACCAATCTGCCCACCTGCAGCAACTGAATACATTTATAGAAACTGCAAATCCACCCACTCCATCAATGTGCGGGTGATATGTGATGCCAAGTACATCATAACTGACATCGTGGCCAAATTCCCCGGGAGTACCCGCGACTCGTACATATTCCGGAACAGTGGTATCCATACAGGTCTGGCTGCTGGTAAATTTGGAGAAGGATACCTACTAGGTAAGTCAATGTGACACACCCTGATGTACACCTTGGCTCAAGCTATTGGTCACACAAATCAATGGCATTTTCTTCTGTACATAGGTGACAGCGCATATGCCCTTCGGCCTTATCTACTCACACCATATCTCAACCCAACCACCCAAAGGGAGAGGAGATACAATGTGGCACATAAGAGCACAAGCAATGTGGTGGAGCACACATTTGGACTGCTTAAAAGCAGATTCCGTTGCCTCCACAAAAGTGGAGGTGCACGTCTGTACAGCCCCATCAAATGTTGCAAGATTATTGCTACATGTGCAATGCTACACAATCTGGCCACATAAAAAGGAACAGCAGTGGAACTAACTGAGTATGAGGACGAGGACGAGGACAACCCTCAGCCAGAGCCCTGCGCAGCTGGTGTTGCAGTTGAACATGATGGGAGACAGAGACGTGCAGAGATAACGTCAAACTATTTCTGAGTGAGTAACGAGACAGAGCCAGTAACAGTTTTATGTTATGGTGTTTAATAAGCACACCACCAGTATTGTAAGCAGTGTCCATTTGGACATGGGTTACATCACCCATCTTATGTTTGGCAATAGGCTGTGGTCCCTACTTCCTGCGTCCACGCGCTGCATGTGCACGTTCCCTGGCAACACTGTCTGTAGTGTCAGACTGTTCCTGCACAGCACCGTGGCGTTCGCTGCACCTCCTGCCCTCGGTGGGAGAGGGCGTAATGCTACCACGGTTGGTAGCCTCCTCACTGTCATCCCCTTCCATTGTGGCCGCCTTCGCATTCTGCAGCAGATCTAATGCAGAGGTCATAGAAACCATGCCCCTGGCCACATCCCTGCCCAGGTTGCTACTCTCTGCATTCCCTCACACATGTTGTCTCCCATTGCACTGATGCCCTTTTCCATCCTGTGCATGTGCTTGTTGATGTGTGCCACCTCCCTGTGCAGTGATCTCATCTCCCTCCATTGCAGGAACTGGACCTTCAGCATGTTGCCTTCCAGTCCAGCAAACACACTTTCACCCTGTTCGGATGCTTCAGGACTGTCCGGCCTTGCCCTGCGGCGTCTGGATGAACTGTGGGCGCCCTCAGATGGAGTAACAGCCCTCTCCCTGTTGCCTCCCTCATGGATTGGAGTCTGTTGGCCCCCTGTGCCCTCCTCCGATGACTCCTCCATCTGCTGGAGGGTGGCCACGGCATGCCTCCTGCGTGACAGTGTTGGTGGTGGTGGTGGTGTTGGTGATCGTCGCAGTGGGGACTGGGTATGACGGGATGGCGGCGTTCCCTGGCACTGTGGTGATGCGTGTGATGGAGGATTTGGTGGTTGTGGTTGCGCGGAGCTTGTGGTCCCTGCAGGCATGCTTTCTTCCTCATGTTGCCTCCCCTCTGGCCTGGCTGTCTTTGCTCTGCTCCCCTCTGCAGCACTGCGAGATGTCTCCCCTGTAATGACACAAATGTAGATATACTCACTGCTCTGTCTGCATTGGAATTACATTAAACATCATGCCTACAGATCACAGTGTTTGCCTGACATTGCCATTTACTTTAACATGCTATTGTGTTTGCTAGCCTGACTGTCCTATACATCAGTTCCCTCTAACTACATCTCCCAAAATGCATAGCAGGTAATGGGTAAGACATGGAGTGGAGTGGGAGCACCTATGCCACTATGGGGATTGGGGTTGGGGAGGGGGTAGCACAGCATGCTGGGCATGCGTCTTACCTTGTTTCCTTGCTGCTCTGGCAGAGCTGTCTGCATCTCCCACGCCACTCACACTCTCCGGCTGGAGGGTGGACTCCACCATCAGTTCCAGTGGTGTTGGTGCTGGTGCTCTGTTCTTTCCTCCACCTGTTTTGCCAGCCTGCCTCTGCCTCTCTGCAAACCTTGCTTTCGCTGTCTTCCTGAGATCGTACCACCTCTTCCTGATGTCCTCAATGGTACGCTGGGTCACACCTATGGCATTTATTTTGTCCTGAATGCCAATCCAGATCTGCCTCTTTTGAGACTCGGGCACATGGAGGGACTGCTTACCAAACAGCCTGTGATAGTCCTGACTGACATCCTGGATCAGTACCTCCAGCTCCTTGTCACTGAACTTGAGCTTTCTTTTCCTCTCACTTCCCTCCTTCTCCCTGTCCTGGCTTGCCATTTCAATGCTGTTTTTTTTTATTGTTTGTAGCTGTGAGGCTCTGTTGCTGTTGGCTCCTCAGCTCACCTGCCTGCCTCACAGTGAGCTCCAGGTCCTGTGCAGCTGCCTGGGTGTGGCCACTTTCTGTTTGGAAGGTGATTGGGTGACACAGGATTGGCTGATTCATCGTATTACGAATTTTTGAATTACCGAATCGGTATTTACCGATTCGTTAATGAATTCGGTATTGGTTTTTCGGTATTTTTTACCAATTTTTAACGAATCGGTAATGTTTACCGATTTTTTATCTACATCGCATTTACTGATTCCTTAATACCGAATCGGTAAAATTCGGTATTATGGAATCGGTATTCATGTTTTACCTACATATGGCCCTATATTTTTGCAAACATTAATAGTGACTTCTATATTTTTAAAATCGATATTTCTTACCTTAAAGTCGATATTCTTGACCATGATGTTCTTGCTGTCGATATTTCTGTGTCACGATATTTAAAACTCAATATTAGTGAAAGTTGACATTTCCAACTCTATATTTTGACTGAATACCACAATGTACATCACAACATGACCAAAGTCTCAATTTCTTCTATCAATACAATGTTAATATAAACTTCTATTTTCTCACTATTGTTTCACCAATTCTATTTAACATTTTAAAAAGTATATCTGGTGTGACAGCTCATAACATCATAAACCACTATGACAAATATCAATTAGATTAAAATCCTGTATTATCAAGACCAGCCACCAAAAATTCGAACCTGATTCTAAAGTACGATTGGACACTCACCAATAAAAACTGTTCACTTTTTTTTTTGCTCCTCAATAGTATAGTGTACATCTTGTGACTGTTTCAAACATGATTTCTGTAAAACAACTTTTCTTTTAATAATAATACAATAATTGAATAACATAATCTGTATTAAAAGTTGTGGGTCCCAAGGCTTACATCCTCAGTATATAAGTATGTATATAAGTATGTCCTGTTTTCTGTCAATGACAACATACAAAATATCTTCATAAATGTGAAACTATACATAACTCCTATGTAACATGTATTCACACTTTCGTCAAACTCCAAATGGAAAATGAGGTTCTAGTAATGTAATCTTATAAGCTTCAAAAAGGTGTTTCTCAAAATGATAAAAATGAATACATCATAAATCGGCAAGGTTTTGCCACATATAATGGTCAGCCATAAGCCTTTTTGAACTGGGTGGCCAACCACTTAAATATCTTGATACGTTATTGATTTGCAAGAAAAACAATGGGTATGACTTCAAGGATTATTTTGGCTCCAACTACTCATGAGTGTATCGAGTACAGTCATATAAAAATGTACTAATGTCCCACCATTTTCCGTAAATACTGTGTTCCAAGAACCGGACACACAAAGGCCATCATTGCGTGGTGAGCCAAATACGTCAAAAGCTCGATAGTAATCAGATTTGCAACGGGAACAAAAGACATGAAAATTCTGAATATCAAGGGCAAGATGGCGCCACAGTAAGACACCAGCTAACCTGCTGCTCTCCTGACCTGATTTTCCCCTCCGTGGAGGAGCGCCGACCTGGAGTATGCAAGCGAATTTCTGCCTCAGTGAGCGATCTCTGCTGGACGTATCTAATGTGAGTTCGCATGGCGGACAAGGCTGGCTGCTTCACGCTGCGGTTACTGCGGTGGTGAAAGTGATCCGCAGTCTCGTCTGGTCAGCTTCCCTGTCTTCAGTCCTCTGTTCTGCAGCCTTACAGGAACATGGAATGCAAAGAGATCGGTGTCGGCCAACCTGTCAGCTGTAGCTGTCGTGACCACCCGCTGTGGCGCTGGTAAGGAGGCGAGGGGGGGGTAGTTGAAAAAAGCACTAGCAGGGGCAAGATAAAAGGAAATGGAGTTTATGTTGGATTGGAGGGAGTCAAATGGCTTGGGAAGATAGGTGTGCTTTGGGACTCATGGCAACACATCTATTAATTCAAAGGCTATTTTCACAAGTTGGTAATAAGGTCCCAGTACAGGATAAATGAGGGCCAGGTCTCAATCCAGGAACATGCACCGGGGAGGTGACTCCAATTAGTAACCCGTTGAGTGTGGATAAGTCTGTATCTCCTCTGGCTACCCCTGCTACCTTGGTTAATACAGATGTAGCCCGCAGGAGCACAATTTAAACCCCAGAAAAGCGACTTCAGACAAAGGAGGCAAGTACTTGTTCAAACCCTGAGGAGGGGACACAGAGTGAAGACCTGGACCTGACCCCTGGTAACGCTGCGACCCCGATAAAGGCAGAGGGGTATATTTCAATCCCCAGATAGTCGGGTGCAGACAAATGTGATAAGCATCTGTCCAAAATCTAAGGATGATGAATAGACTGAGGATCTAGGCCTGATTCCTGGTAACGCATCTACATGGACCAATCCAGGAACACCATTGACAGGAGCACAGAGCTGGAATATTGATGGGGTTGAGCTGCAAGCCATGTCTAGGTCTCCCGATAAAGGGGCGAAGTTATTTTCTTTGACTGATAACTCAGACCTCTCAAATCTTTGCAATACTTGTTCATCCTCAACTGACGAGTTGGCCTCTTACTCCTCCTCTAGTAGTGCTCCCGATAATTCAGTATGTCTAACACAGCATAACATATTTGGGGGAAGAAAAAAAGAAGGAAAAGCTATGGAGAGGAAACCGATAGGAGCAAGGGGGGCTTCATTGGAGAATCTGCGATGGGACTATTCCGCAACCCAATTGGTACATCCCCCAGAGGAGCCAGGGGAGACCTCAAAGGAGAACAGTGAACCATCTGGGTGTGCATCATCCGGTTAGTCAAGAGTAGAAGCAACGTTGGATGTAATCCTCCAATCCATAAATCAACTGCAGGAAGAAACCCAGAGCTCTAGTCGTCGTGCATGGCTGGCTACAAAAAAACTACATGGAACAATAAAGAAAGTAAATAAAACATGTTCTGACATCGCTGGAAGAATCACCATGGTGGAGGAATGGACGAATTGTTTAGAGACCAAAATGAATGCCCTTAAAACCCAGAAATACTCTCAGGAAACAGTCATGACGGATGTATACCGGAAACTTTAAGATCAAGAGAACAGACAACTAAGGAATATCATGAGATTCTTAGGGATTCTCAAGGGGGTGGAGGGACAGGACTTGAGCCTATGTGATCAAGTAATTAAAAGGAGCCTACCCAGAAAAAACTAACTGGAACTGGGATGTGGAAATCCAACAGGCCCATAGATTTCCTCTGATACGGAAGAAGCCATGGCTCAATGACACGGAGAAACCTACGCCTGTGTTGGTTTACTTTGGAAATTTCTTGAGACGTCAAGAAATATACAATCTAGCTCGCCCCAATCCCAATGCAAAGAGAGTTCGAGGGTTTTGCATATTTCGTTAGAGCTGACTGTGCACATGCCACGGTAGAGAGACGATGGTGGCTATGACAACTTTTTAACCCTCTTCAGAAATTGAGGGCCCGATTCACAGAATGAACTTAAGACTCAATCCTAAACTTACTACTATTTTGTTATTCACAGAATACACTTACTACTTTTGGCATTCACAGAATGATCTTACTACTTTTGGTATTCACAGAAGTTAGGATTTTGTCTTAAGTTTGTCTTAAGACAGACTTAAGACAGACTTAAGACAGACTTAAGACAAACTTAAGACATACTTTAGACAACATCCTAATTTAAGTCTGACTTAAGTCTGTCTTAAGTCTGTCTTAAGTTTGTCTTAAGACAAACTTAAGACAAAATCCTAACTTCTGTGAATACCAAAAGTAGTAAGTGCATTCTGTGAATACCAAAATAGTAGTAAGTTTAGGACTGAGTCTTAAGTTCATTCTGTGAATAGGGCCCTGAAGGCTGAAGTATTTCTCCAAAATCCTGCCCGGTTAAAAGTTATATATAAGGATTACACTTGTAGCTTTACTGCTGAGATTCAGGCCCAGGAGTATCTAAAAGAGCTTAGCGGGGGTTGGGTACCATTGTTGTTAAAAATACCTAGATCTTTATGGGGTGAAGTTTAGGATGAAGTTTTGCTTTAACTGGTACACATCAGCCATCTGCCCTCTATGATTGAGGATAATTTGCATTCTCTTCACAGTACCAGGTTCTTACCTCTTTTCTTGTTAGCAATTTTCCCTATTTCCAGACAGGGATCCGGATGGGGGGGGCAGCGGGGGATATGGTAAACACCACCCCAGGGGTGGTGTCCCCTCAGTGCACAGCGGTGTATCCAGTAACTAGAGTAATCCACATTTAAACGTGGGGCAGGTAAATCTGTATACATGGATTGAATTTATTTAATTTTCATAAATTCCTCTTCATGTATATTTTGTCCACATGGTATAAAAAATATACATCTCCGGATGAAATAAGAAGTTATACTCCAACTTGTTGTTCCTGATGCATTACAGGCTCTTGGGAGGCCTTCTTCAGGGGAATATTAAACACCTAGACAAATTATGTAAGAAAGGGTCTGGGTCACTGGGTGGCTGTGATAATGTCCTTAACATCAATTGTGCAAATGCATCGATGGTAAATGTAATATCCTTAAGTTACTTAATTCTCATATATGTTTATTAATGCAGGCATTGCAGACACTTTGCTTATGTTTAAATGTGCACCATGGTGATAGAACCTGGTGTTGTGATGCCTCTGCTGTTTGTGGTCAGTTGCACGGGACATCTCCTGCTGGCTGGATGGGATCACTTTACTGGAATAAACTTAACAACAATTTATTGCTATCTGGAGTCTCCTCATCTTCATTGAAACCTAAATTTTACACTGGCGACGAGCTGCGGTCTCTACTCACGCAACAGCATTGTGATCTCAAAATCAAAGAACATTTTTATGACTTTTCTGGACTGGATTACCAAAAGACTGGTATTTCTCATCTTTATGTGAGTACCAATTATCTCTTTGGCTTTAGAAACATTAAAGCTCATTTCATATGTAACTCTAACCACTCATTTCGTGGTTTAAAGGTCAACTTCTGAGCTCGTACATTGGAGCAACTGCCGCACATCTCATCTCTTCATAATTTATAAACCCTGGGAGGTTGGGAGATTTCGGTGCGGGCTCTACTTTAGTGGTGTAAATCCATGGACTTTTAAAAATTAGTGGGTTATCACTGCTACTTTCTCTCAGCGTTTGATAATTCATGGACTTTTTGATAATTAGTGGGCTATCATCGCTTCGCTTCCACAGCGTTTCTGACTACTTTTCCTCAAGCAGTGCATTGGTGACACGAGTGTTTAAAAATTGACTGCTTCTCCCAGTTTGTCGGAAGCGTTTGTATTCCTGTGTTGTCAGCGCCTGTAATTGGCATAAAAGGCAGTCATACATGAGTTTTTACAAGCTTTTGAAATTTGGGTGCTAGAATTATCTACAAGGCGTAAGGATATTATCCGTTTTGTTTGTGTTGAAACTTTGAACTTTTTGCCACTTGTTATAAAATAAGGACACTAGCATCATTCAAATGTCACAAGCGCATGCCATTGCATTTGTCAAATCTCAATCGCTTACTTAGTTAACATTGCATTTGTCAAACTTCAACCGCTTACTTTGTAATGTGCGTGTATCTGCGCCTACCTGTTTCCAGAACACGTAAGGATTCCACTCTTTGTTCATTCTCCTCGTCATCTGGCTCATCGGAGTCCTAACTTTACTACTACTAAATTGAGAAAATCTGAATTTTAAGACTTTCGGTATTCAGAGAAGGCATTTAGGAGTCCTAAAGTTAGGAGTCCTAACTTTACTACTACTTAATTGAGAAAAATCCTAACTTTAAGACTTTCGGTATTCACAGAAGGCATTTAGGAGTCCTAAAGTTAGGACTCCTAACTTCTGTGAATACCGAAATGAGTAAGTGCCTTCTGTGAATACCAAAATGAGTAAGTGCCTGCTGTGAATACCAATTGGTAGTAAGTTTAGGATTTTGTCTTAAGTTAGTTCTGTAAATGGGGCACAATTTCATCATTCTTCACGTCAAGAGGAACCAAGTAACTAAATGTGATATCTTACATCACAGTGCCATCTAGTGGTATTTATAAGTATACGTTTACCTTTTATTTTTCTGCATAAGTGTTTCATCTGGAATACTCTTCTTTATATTTGGTATTTTTTTAATTATTATTAAAAAAAAAGACAAGGGAAGTAGCAGGGAGCATTCTTACAGTTGTTTATTTCAGGAACCTTCAAACCCATTGGTGTTATCATAGTTCTTGCTCATTAATGTGTCACTCAAGAAGTGTGGCTCAATGGTTAGAGCGGCAGACCCTGATGCAGAGGTCTAGCCCGGGACCAGGGTTCAATTCCCCACCTCGGCGGGTCTTGGGCTCAAAAATTCCACGGACCTGATCATTTTCGTCTCGGTGCCTATTCCAATCATGGAGTCCCACTCTGCAACTCTGGGCAATAGCTTTCTTAATCTCCACAACGGCCCCCACAACGCTAAGGATGCCTGGCCTCCACCTTGGGGGTGCCCAGGAGTGGACACCTCACAGGGAAAGCCAGGATGGGTTCCACAGCGGTATTCGTACAAGCGCCTTGAGACCCTTGCGGGTGAGTAGTGCGCTATACAAGTATCAATTAACATTTAAATTTACTTCTCTCTTTTCTGCGTGAAAAATCTTATTTAATTATTTACTTATTGCCAAAGTTTACATAAGATCTTGTTACATGTGCTGTTATTTATTATTTAACATCTGTTTTATTTGAAAAGTCAGTAACATGCAGAATGTAGCAACTCCTCCATTTTTTCTTTCCACGCCTGGTGATCTGCCAATCGAATGGCAGAATTGGAAAAAGGTTTTTGAGAGGTACGCTAAAGTTTGTGGTACGAATCTTAGTGCTGAGAGGCGGACAGCTCTTCTTCTTTGCCTCGGCTCTGAGGGTCAAGAAGTGTTTGATCACCTGCCTGATGTGGACAATCAAACCTTAAATGAATATGAGATATGCATTTTAAAACCTTACAAGCATTATGGTGAGTACCATTCTAGAACAGTATCACTTTGGCAAGAGGACACAAAATGAAGGAGAGTCAGTCGAAAACGATGTCACTGCACTTAGGAAGTTGGCATCCTCGTGCAAGTTTGGTGTCTTTGTGGAAGAAAGAATTAGGGACCAATTCATGCTGGGGTGTAATGTTGAAAAGGTCATAAGTGATCTTGGGCAAAAGGATGAACCCACTTTGGAGGAGGTATTATCCATTACCAAACAAATTGAGCACTCTTTGAAATGTGTGGGTATAATTACCAAACGTGAGAACAAAGATAATGCCATTCAGTCTGTAAAATTAATTCTAAAGAAAAAGACTTTAAGTAAGGTACCATAGCAAAAGGGACAGAAAAAATATGTGAGAGATCCAAAACTTAAATGTTACAGGTGTGGGAGTGAGAAGAGAATCATTTGCCTAATGATAGGAAATATCCTGGACTTAAGTCAACCAGTACAATTTGTAAAAAGGTAGGACACTTTACCTCTGTTTGTAAGGTGAAGAAAAACAAGGGTAAGGTTCTTGCTGTTGCAGCCAACACCAACAGTGACAGTGACAATGAATCTGATTGTTACTGCAGACAAGTTATTGCACAAGTTTCAGACAATCATAAAAAGGCCCCCTAGATGATATAAACATGGAAGCGGAGCTAAATAGACTTTTGTTTGACTCAGGGCGAAAATCACCATTATTACAAGACAATTTTTTATGAGCAAATTTGCTAAAGTTGTAAAGCTTCTAAAAGCTAACATAAGATCTTGTGGATATGGAGGTGAACCCATAAAATTATTAGGCTACTTCACTGGGTTGATAGAGTACGGAGGTAGATTTGCCACGGGGAAAATGTATGTTTCACATAAGGGGGACTGCATCCTCAGTTGGTTTCACCAGAAAGATCTTGGGAGGATGTTGAATCCTAATCATGATCCTCCCATTATGTTGAGAAGATTTTCAAGCTATTGATGTATTAGTTCAAGATTGTGAAGGCGATTTTACCACTGTTCTAAAGAGAGAATTTCCTGACGTGTTTAAGGAGGAATTAGGGTGTTTAGGAGGCTATGCTCACAAAATAAGATTAATTTCTGGAGCAGTTCCCATAGCTTGCAAGGTCCGCAGTGTTCCATTGTCAGTGAGAGATGAGATGAAAGGGGAACTGGATAAATTAAAGAAAGATGGTATAATTGAGGAGGTAGAAGGCACCAGGTGGTTCGCACCAGTTGTAGCCGCACGCAAATGTAACGGAAATTGGCGGCTATGCATTGATTAAAGAGAATTAAATAAACAAGTCATTATTGATAAATACCCATTGCCAAAAATATTTGATATGTTAATGCTTCTACAGGTGCAAATGTTTTTTCTACCGTGGACTTAAAATCTGCATATCATCAGATAAAATTGGAGGTTGAGTCCAAAGACCTAACAGCATTTATCACGCCCTTTGGGACTTACAGATTTGTTAGACTACCATTTGGGCTGGTGTCTGCAGCGACTGTATTCCGGAGAGCTTTAGAAAGGGTTTTGAAAGGTGTTGTAGGTGTAAAAATGCATCAAGATGATGTGCTAGTGTATGGGAGGAATGAAGAAGAACATGATAAGATGCTCAGAGAAGTCTTTAGGAAATGTCAGGAATACAATCTTACTGTAAGGACTGACAAATGCAAATTCAAAAGGTCTCCAATAGATTACCTTGGACACACCATACCAGGTCATGGTGTGCAACCCAAGAATGAACTTGTAAGGGCCATTCAGAGTCTTGCCTCTCCATCCAATAAGGAAGAATTAATGACATTTCTGGGAATGTCAGAATACTATAGCAAATTCATGATAGACTTTGCTGGGATGTGTGTAAATATGCGGAAATTGTTATGCAAGGGTGTCAATTTAATTTGGTCAGATGATTGTGAAAAGGAGTGTCAGAAGCCAAGGGTCCAACCCATGGTTATCAGGGAAAGGCCGAAGAAGCCATGGGAAGAATTACACTTTGATGTTTTAGGGCCTGGAAATGGATGTGAGAGTTATGTGTTTGTGTTGATTGATTTATATTCTAGGTGGCCGGAGGTGAGAATCACTAAGTGCATTCATACTAAGGGTGGGCGGCCAGCTACGCTCCGTGCACGGAGTGCCGTCTCCTACGCATTTTGCGTAGCGGGCGTAGCCAGGCGGCACTACGCGCGCTCCGCAGACGGTGCGTAGCCGGCCGCCACCCACCTCCCTCCCGCCCTCCCTAAATACATAAATAAAAGTATAAAAAGCTTTTAAAAACACTTACCTTGTCTGCCGTGTCCCCGGGGCTCCCTCTCGCCGTCCCGCGATTCGCGCCGCCATATCGGATCCTAATGCGCATGCGCGGGCGGCCGCGCATGCGCATTTCTCATGAGGAATGCGCATGCGCGGCCGCCCGCGCATGCACAATAGGATCCGAATCGGTGGCGGCGCGAATCGCGGGACGGCGAGAGGGAGCCCCGGGGACGCGGCAGACAAGGTAAGTGTTTTTAAAAGCTTTTTATACTTTTATATATGTATTTAGGGAGGGCGGGAGGGAGGCGGGCGGCGCGGAGTGGGGCTACGCGGAGTGCGCGGGTGGGCGTAGTTGTGTGCCCACTTCGCGTAGCTCCGCGGAGCCCCACTCCGCACACTACGCCCAGGGTTAATTCATACTATGCATGTGATTGGGTTTCTCAAGGAGGTCTTTGGGAGAGAAAGGTTACCTGGTGTTATATTGACTGATAATGGAACACAAATGGTCTCCTGTGAGATGGAGGAGTTCTTGTTAAAGTGTTGCATTAAACATAAGAAGTGTGCTCTATATCACCCGGAAAGCAATGGCATGGTGGAACGCTTCAACCGTGTTTTAAAAGAGACCATTGATTTAGTCAAACATAATAGTTTGGTTTGGAGATAGGAAGTCATTAGGAAAGTTGAAATTTACAAAGTTACTCCCCATGCCATACCTGGTCGGACTCCTTTTGAACTACTTAAAGGAAGAAGTGCTAATAGTTTGGTTGCTCCTTTTTGGATCAATGACACTGAATCCAAAAGAGGTATGGAAAGTTCTGATAGTGATTGGAAGCTCAAAGTGTGTGACAAAATAAAAGCACGCAAAATGAACTATGAGCGAAGAAAAGCTGTGAAAATCACTAATGTCAAAGTTGGTGACTTGCTTATGATTAGAGCTCCAGTTGATAGGAAAGCTTCTGATTTGTTTCAGAAACCTCACAAGGTAATTCAAGTGTTGGCTAATGCTATAAAAACTGAGGATTCACGTATTTGAAATCTTAACAGAGTGGTGGTTATTGAAAACACCAAGTTAATTGTTGGTAAAGAAAAATCCTTTACAGTTTCTTCCCGTTTGAGTCCAACTGTGGGTAGAGGTATTGGAAGTGATTCTAGAGGAAAAAGGACCTACAGGTTACCATTGAGGTTTAATGACTTTCAGATGTAATTTTGTTGCCGATGCATGTCACATTTTTTATATATAGATACATTTTCATCATAAGATTTATTTGCTTTGTTTTATATATTTGTGTATATAGGGGGAAGGTTTGTAATATCCTTAAGTTACTTAATTCTCATATATGTTTATTACTGCAGACATTGCAGACACCTTGCTTATGTTTAAATGTGCACCATGGTGATAGACCCTGGTGTTGTGATGCCTCTGCTGTTTGTGATCAGTTGCACCTGACATCTCCAGCTAAATGGATGAGATCACTTTACTGGAATAAACTTAACAACAATGTATTGCTATCTGGAGTCTCCTCACCTTCATTGAAACCTGAATTTTACAGTAAGCATAGAAAACAAAGTATGAATTGGTGTTCGTAGATAAATTCCCATTAAAAAGAACCTGTTAGCTACACTTGTGATGAGCGTGGACTGCGGTGTAGTGGATAAATAAAAGAGTAAAAGAGTGATAAATGAAGGTGATCAATTGAAAACATGCTGCCTTAAATCATGTTAAGGGAGGTTAACACTCAAATCTGAAATCGTGGTGCTTGAATTCCTTCCTGGAATCGCTGTGTCAAAACTGAAACATGCGTTGAAAGAACTTTGGCAGTGCGGGCGAAATTTGAAAAGATGAGCAGTTACATGTGGGAATATCCGTGTGAACTAAACTAAATCCGTGATCGGGTGTAAAACGTATTAACATTGGGTCATGCAGAATTTGAAATAGACCCTCAAAGGGGAAAAGAAACAAACAAACAGTGCTCTAGCGAAGGGCAGTGAAACTATGAACCACAGTGGAATGGAACACTAAAACATTTCTTACTGATGTTAGTAGGATCGTGAAGTTCATGAACTGGACCACGCCAAACGGTTAATCTAAGTCAAGTGAGAAGAAGTTTAAAACAAGCTGGTGTGTGTATTTGAAAATGAAGTGACTGAAAATCAAACACGGACTCATGCCGAAAAAGTGACTAAAGTTGGGTGACCGTGGCTGCCATCTTGCAATGGAAGCGCATCTATTGCGGCTAAGCTAACATACAACATCAAGAAAACTAAGACAGTGTGAATACCAGTTTGAGAGAGTTAGTATCCTCAAAACTGAGAAACCTGTTATGGGCAGATGATAAATTAAATTAAAATGGAAAAAGAGGCGGGTGAATTCTGGCTGTAAATATGTGTGTTATCAAAGGGTGAGAACCCTGCGGTGGCCTGATCAAAGTAAAAAGGCTAAAAGAATTGAAGTTGATATCGCGTGATGTTAGGGGTGATTTAAAAGTGATGTAAAGACCACAAAAACATGAAAAACGTGCAGGGCATTGCAAGAAGGGTAAAGAGTTCCAAAAAAGAATTTGAAAAAAATGTGAAATGTGCAAACAATTTGCCACGAGTTGACAGATGGGTGAAGGTATCATGGAAGCCCATGGGGAATGGACAATGTCCTTGTTAAATGTACATGAGTGGTGGAAAATTCAGAAAAATCCCCCAAAAATGTGCAGTATGCAAACGATTCATCACTGGTTGACAAATTGGTGAAGGTATCATGGAAGCCCATGTGGAATAGACAATGTACTGGTTAAATGTGGATCACTGAAATATTATCGACGGTCACATTATCGACTAGCAATAATATCGTTGAATAATTATCGACTACAAAAATATCGACTTTGTATACTTATTACACAAAATACAAAAATATCGACTAAAAAATATCGAGTATTTAGAATATCGAGTACATAAATATCGTCTTATTAAATATCGACTACTAATATATCGTTGTTCATGAAATTACACCTAACACTACAAAAATATCGACTACTAAAATATAGAGTACAAAAATATCGTTTCTAAACAAATATCGAGTTTTTTTTTGTACCCTTTCATGTCTAAAATACCATATTAATGGTCTATAAAAGTCATTGCTCTATACAAAAAACATTTTACATATAATACCTGTTACTTTTATAACATTACTATTTATCATCATTTGCTATACATTATAGTAAATGCGTTCTATCATTTGAAAAAGAATCTTTACATGTAACTAAAATTTTCATAATATTTTTACACTTACACATCTATTTTATTTAACAACTAACCTGCTTTAATGCGGAAAGCACCACATACCACCATTCTCACATCAACAAACACACCAATTAACATAAAAAAATTCAAACTAGCCTATACAATCCTTCCTTTCATCCTACAACCAATCAAATCCAAGCACACAAAATACACATACTATAAAAGGGATAAATGCATTCTACCATTTGCTGCTGCTAACTCCATAGAAAGAAGATGCCAACACTCTGAAGATTTTGTTCCTGAACAAACATCTTTAAAGATCCAGCTCACTAGCTAATCATTCAAGTAAGTTACAATCCATTATTTAAAAATCTAAATTAGTAGTCTATTATTTTACTTATATCTCCTAACTCTTCCACTTATTTAATTTTTATCTCCTCCTACTTTTATGATAGAAACTACTACAAAAAAATTCCTAATACATGCTCCTATTTCTTCCCCTGCAAAATAAGATAGTAAGTATATATTAATGGTCTGTTATACAACAACAGCTGTTTTTAAACAGTATTTCACAAGATTCATACTTAATTTAAAACATTTTATTCACAGATATTCAGCGATTTTCCGATTTCAACACTACAAATGTATAGAACTACACTAATTAAACATGTAATTATATATGTTTTTGCTAGTAAACAACCAATATTTAAAATGCTATTTTCTAAACAACATATCTTGCATATTACATCTTCCCTACAGATGCAATAAAAACATCCTACATCAACTATACCAAAAGACAAGACTACCCTTGTAAAAAATGTAAGTATACTTCAATTTGTCTAAAACTTCCGATAAAATCAAGAACTATGTTCTTAACACAATGTTATGTATTTTATATTTCCTCTACAGATATTGTGAATACATCATACATCTATTCTACCTACAGCAAAGAAAAGTACATATTTAGAAGTTAGTATACTTTTAAATATTTCCAATTTCTCAACGCTTCAAAATAATTTTTATCATATGTGACATGTATTTATTCTATCTTCTCTACAGATCTAAACTTTACTACCTTGATGTACTCCACCAAAAATACTACAACTCAACTATTTAAACAAGTAAGTATATGTAATGTTCACATCAAATGTAGTACTAAGCAAATTTAAAAACTGCTTTTTCCTAGGAAAAAAGGTTGTTATGTATAAACATTAACTTAGCATTTCTATATTTTCATACCAACAGTAAATAAAGAAATACATACAAGAAAGTCCTTCAAAATACAGTTCTGCATTTGTGATTACTACTTTTAGTAAACGTAAGTATAAATACAACATTAATTATGTTAGCACCACTAAGTGAAATATATGTTATTTGATTTTGTTTCTTTCTACTCTTTCCTAGAACAAGTAAAACAAAATGACAGAAGGTGCAGAATTTGTTATGTCACAGAAAAATAATTTACTGTTATGTTATATGGGTTATGTTTATAGCCAGGAAAGACAAAGTGGTAGAAAAGTTTTCTGGAAATGTACAAAATATTACTCAAACAAATGTTATGGAAGGGCTACTACAGAGGAAACTAATGTGCTATTTACCAGGGAACACAATCATCCCCCCAATGTCACAGAAATTGAAATAAGAGATGCTTTAGAAAGTATAAAGACTGCTAGCACACAAAGTGATAGACCAACAACACAAATCCTTAAAGAGGAACTGTTAAAAGTCCCAGCCCATGCTTCAGGTCAACTACCCTCTATTGACTCCCTAAAACGCACAATTGCATACACTAAAAGACGCACTTCCACAACCCCACCCAACCCTACTACTTTTGAGGAAATTATTATTTCACCAGAAATGTCCATCACACACAATAAAGACAAATTTATCCTTTTTGACAATGAAAGCAGTACAAACAGAATCATAATGTTTGCAACTGCAAGTAATTTAAGAAAAATCCAACAGTGTCCCCAATGGATGATGGATGGAACATTTAAACCATGCCCAAAACCTTTTTATCAACTATATTCCATCCACGGGTTATACCATAACTATAACATCCCTTTCATTTACTGTTTGCTACCAAACAAACAGCAAAACACTTACACAGAAATATTAAATGTTCTCAAAAATGAAATCAATAATTATTTTCCAGAAAAAATAATTATTGATTTCGAATTAGCTATGATTAATAGCATTTTGAAAATATTTCCCCACACAGCAATCCAGGGTTGCTACTATCATTTCAATCAGAGCATATGGAGACATCTCCAAAAATCAACTTTAAGTATTTTGTACTCAACAGATAGCACCTTTGCCTATCAAATTAAAAAATTGATAGCACTGGCCTACGTTCCTGTTACCGATGTAGCGGAACACTATAATTTATTAATTGACAGCACATATTACAAGAGGAATGAAGATAAACTAACCCCATTACTGGATTATTTCGAAGATACTTGGGTGGGAAGGTTGCACAGATCTGGACATCGACGCCAACCCAAATTCCAAATCCCTTGGTGGAATGTCTATCTTAGTACTTTAAACCAAGAGGCTAAAACCAACAACAGTGTAGAAGGGTGGCATAATGCTTTCCAAGCTACCACAAGCAGAACAAGACCCACATTCCATAACCTACTAGAAGCTTTGATAAAAGAACAAAGCTATCAAGAACTAAGAATGGAACAATCTGTGACACAAATTGGTCCAAAACTAAGTAAACAAACTAAACAAATGTTCCGACTACTGCAAAGTCAAGTCACATTATACCCTACAACTAGAGGATTAGAATATCTGGCAATAATAGCTAAAACCCTACTATAAAAATGTCGACAAAATATACTAATATCTTCTTACAATAATGATACATATAACAATCATAAACATTTCTAAACAATTATAAATAAGACATATTTGTTTTACAAACTTATCAAAATTTTGCACATTATTTCTGAACAAATATGCAATATTTATAATTACATCACACAGACACATTACATAAAGATCGACATTTCGCACCCAATAAATAGAAATATAAAAATACTTACAATTTCTGTAGATGAAAGAGACGTAATGAAGCAAAATACAATCCATACAATCCATTACAAAGTAAGAAAAATCCAATATGGGAAACCATCAAAAACCCGAAAATTATGTAAAAATAAAATAAACGCTCCAGGAAATCCCGAAAACAGTAGTGTGGACACTTTAGTATTTAAAGTGATATACACACAACTTTTAAAAAAACGGTGACGTATACCAATGTATCAATCCAATACGAAACCCTCAAAAATCCCGAAAAAAGGTTAAAATTATTAAAATCCGCTCCTGGCAAACACGAAAAATAGGAGATACACGTAAAAATATAACCATAATAAGTCATACATTAGTATCTCCGAAAATAAACACGCTTCCTTCCATGTAGTTTTCATGCGAGGAACCGGAACTTGTAAAAAAACATACATAACGAAACCCACCCACAAATAGCCCATAAAATTTGTAAATACACTCACAATTAACATTAACCATGTAAAAAGACATTTCCTAACAATTCAAATAACACTAGAACTAAAACATACACGACGCATCTATAATGACGACATTACACCTAAACGCTACATTAACAAATCATACATACACACAAAAACACTACACAGTTCGAATATACCCTCAAACATTACCACTCAGTCATAAATGGTATATAAAATTTACCTTACCTCTCTCCACACGAAGCAACTCCCAACCGCGAGCTTCTCCAGTCTTGAATGAAGCGCAATAACCTTACGCGGTAAAAAAGTAGTCCCCTTAAACCAATTTTGAAAAGGTATCATAGAAAATACAATGTTATAGTATAAAAATATAATACATACACATTGTTATTGTAACAAATTAATACAGTAGACTCATTATAATTTAAACTGTTAAAAAAAATTAAATTTCTTTAATATTAATTAATATATAGTAATTAATATATATTAATAATATTAAATAAGTATGTAACACTTGAAATAATATATGTTAAAAATTTATTTTTGTGTACATTTATAGGAATAAGTTTGTGTTTGTTTATAACTAAACATTATTAATTGTTTTGTAAATAATTAATAATAATAAATAATATAACTTATTTATTATTATTAATATAAACATTATAACCATTTACTATATAAATAATGCGCTTATATAATGTATTTTTATTTCTCTGGATGTATGTATTTCTGAAAAGAAAAGATAAATGTTTAAGTTTATTAACTAATAATAATAATAATAAATATATTTGTTATTATTTTTAGTAATTAATTTTTTTTTATAATAATGTCTAAGTATTATAAAAGTATATAATTGCATAAATAATCTTTTACCAATACCAGATATTAATATTAAACATATTATTCCCATTTACAGTTATAAAGTTAACAACATAATATATTTATATGTATAATTTAAAAACAACATTGTCAGAAATATGTGAAAAAAAATGTCTTAATTAGTATTTCCATATCTTGAGCAAATATAATAATTGTCATGTTACTTTATAAAAATGTATATATTAAAATTAAATATTTAATAATATTAATATATAATATTAACATTATTAAATATAAATGGAAGAAACAGAAAAATAACTTGACTTTTATTTATTTCAATATAAATACTTGTTACAGAAAGTGATTGATAATAATATTTTGTTTTGACATAAAAAATGTTGTGAAAAAATTTTGTGTGACAAATTAAAACATGTACATAAATGATAATGTGTTATTCTGCAAATACATTTCCAAAAATGTTTATGTTATATTTGATAGTGATTGTATTGTATTACACATGAAAAAATTGGAAAATTGTAATAAAGTTTTGTGAAAACATCCATTTTGCATTGTCTTGTAATATAATAACACACTAATGTAAAATTATATGCAAATGTGCTGGACACTGACCAATTAATAATTGCTGTTCCTACTCCAGTCAAAGTATTATCAGAGAAGTTGCTGGACACTGACCAATTATTATTTACTATTCCTACTCAAGTGAAAGTAATATCTGGAAAGGTGCTGAAGACTGACCATGTATAAATTAGAATAGCTACTTTAGTATAATGTTATAGTGTAAAATTTGTCAAATATTTATATATATTTTATAAATATTATTAACATATATTAGTAGTATTTTTTTTGCTGAGTAGTTCAAAAAATTATTATTAGCATAAAAATGAGCAACTTTTTTTCACAAATTTTTTTCAATTATTTGTAATATTTATAAAAAAAGTTCTCACACTTTATATACACAAAACAGACCCTGAACCCTAAAAATACCCCTTTACCCTAAAACTGAAAAGTGTCCATGAACTCAAAAATATACTCCTTTACCCAAGAACTGAAAACTGACCCTGAACCCTAAAATACCCCTTTACCCAAAAAATGAAAACTGACCCTGAACCCAAAAAATTCTCCTTTACCCAAAAACTGAAAACTGACCCTGAGCCCTAAAAAATACCCCTTTACCCAAAAACTGAAAACTGACCCTGAACCCAAAAATTTCTCCTTTACCCAAAAATTGAAAACTGACCCTGAACCCTAAAAAATTCCCCTTTATCCAAAAACCCAAAACTGACCCTGAACCCTAAAAATTCCCCTTTACCCAAAAACTAAAAACTGACCCTGAACCCAAAAAATACCCCTTTACCCAAGAACTGAAAACTGACCCTGAACCCAAAAATATACCCCTTTACCCAAAAACTGAAAACTGACCCTGACCCATTAAATATACCCCTTTACCCAAAAACTTAAAACTGACCCTGAACCTAAAAATATACCCCTTTACCCACAAACTTAAAACTGACCCTGAACCCTAAAAATACCCCTTTACCCAAAAACTGAAAACTGACCCTGAACATTAATTATACCCCTTTCCCCAAAAACTGAAAAGTGACCCTGCACCTTAAATATACCCCTTTACCCACAAACTAAAAACTGACCCTGAACCCTAAATATACCCCTTTACCCAAAAACTGAAAACTGACCCTGAACCTTAAATATACCCCTTTACCCACAAACTGAAAACTGACCCTGAATTCTAAAAATACCCCTTTACCCTAAAACTGAAAACTGACCTTGAAACATAAAAATACCCCTTTACCTAAAGAGAGAAAACTGACCCTGAACACTAAAATTCCTCCTGTACCCAAATGTAATTAATATTATTTAATTAACTATTAATGATTAATTAACTATAATTAATAAGTTAATATATTAGCAAAATAGCTGTAATTAATTAAATATAATTATTTATAATATTTATTCCCAAACAAATATTTAATAATAACAAAATATGAAGAAAAAAAATATTTATTAATAATTAAATCAACTAATTAATATTAATTTATTACTATTTATTTACTAATGATAAATATGTACCAAATTATATGAATTAATTAACAAATTAATATTTATTCTTTACCAATTAATTGATAATTTAAATTTCTCACAAACATATCATAATTAATCATTTCTTTTTAATTACTCCCCACCCTTATCCCCTATTAACCCAACATCCCGCTCCTAAACATTAACTACAATTTATACCAATAACAAATATGAAAATATTTTAGCACATTAGCTGTAATTATTTTCATGTAATTATTAATAATTTTTTCCCCAATTATTTAATGAACTATAACAAAATATTATATATATAACAATTACTCTAAATAATGTAATTAACTAATTAATATTAATTATTTACCAATTAATTACTAATACTAAATTTATACCAAATTATATTAATTAATTAACTAATTTATATTATTTATTTTCCAATTAACTAATTAATAATAATTAATTACCAATTAATTACTACATAAAATTTTATTACCAATTATATTAATTAATTAAATAAATAATATTATTTAATTTCCAAATAACTAATTATAATAATTAATTACCAATTAATTACTACATAAAATTGTATTACCAATTATATTAAATAATTAACTAATTAATATGATTTATTTTCCAATTAACTAATTAATATTATTTAATGACCAATTAATTACTAATAAAATTTTTATAGAAATGTATATAAATTAATTAACTAATTAATATTAATTATTTCCCAATTAATTAAAATATAAAAATATTTACAAACATATATTAATTAATTAATTATTTTAAATTACTCCCCACCCTTATCCCCTATTAACCCAACATCCCGCTCCTAAACATTAACTACAATTTATATTACTATTACAATTTATTTATATTTTTTACCTTTTTTCAACATAATATCGATATTTTTTACTTTGACTATTAATCGATATTTTGTCATGTCTATATTTTTGAGTCGATATTTTTGGACTCTATATTTTATTATCATTATTGTAATCGATATTTTTAACAACGATATTTTTGTTCTCGATATTTTATTTTATTCGATATTTTTTACTCGATATTTTGTCCATTCGATATTGTGGAGTCGATATTATGTCTGTGCACCGTTAAATGTACATCCTTGTGATAATTGTTGTGAATTCACAATGGTTTCAACAGATAGTGAAGTGTCTGATTAAAGAAAGCAGCTATATGCCATTTGATCGTTAAGCCCGTTTGGACTTAGGGTGTCTAATAGTCTGATCCAATGTATAATCCACATTTGTAAAGCGTGAACATGTATTTCTCTCTGTAAGTGGAGTTTGGTCATGCTGGTACCCTCACCCAATGCCACGGTCTCAAGAACCAGGAAACTCTGTTGACTGATGTTGTGATTACATGATTGGAAATGTATACCTACACAGGATGTCTTGTCTTCATTTAACGTTCGGTTTGCCCTATGTATGCCAGGCCAGAAGGGCATTTCAACATGTAGGTTACGTTCTTACTGTCACAGTTGGCTGTTGTACGTAATCTAATTCTGTTGCCTTTGCGTGCGTGGGCAGGTGATCTGATCCCCCTTGATATATTGTTGCAATTGTAACATAGAATCATTCTTCTGTAGAACTGTTCGGTAGTTCTAGGTCTGGGGGTGGCGGGGGATGTCAGCTCCTACTGGTGCCATCATTCAGGCATGTTGCCTGTTTGATCGTTTGGTGGTGAGGGTAGGGGGGGCACCGAGAGTGCGTGGGGACTAGAGAGGAGGTCGGGTGGTTATGGGAGGGTGAGAAATGGGGGGTACTACAAAATTAAATAAACTCATTTCTCAGAGATGTGCTATGAAGGGGAAAGATTGCATTTGCCGGATTCTAGGTGCTAAGAGATAGTGACACGTGACTGGTTGGCAGATTTAAGATTGAAAAAATGAATAAGCTGGGAATTGCAACTATTACTATCTGCAGGCTTAATGACAGGAAGAAGAAGTCTAGAGTTTCTCTCAAACTACAAATGTTAAAGTCTGATATTATCTGTCTCCAGGAGATGTATATTGAAGGGTCACAGTTATCACTGCTAGATACGCTTGGGTATAAATTGTTTGGTGGGACATTGCAAGGGACACGCATGTGCAGTGTGGCAGTTTTAGCTTGTAAATCATTAGGGTTTTTTAACCCCTTCCACGCTCATGACGAGCTGGGCTCGTCATGAAGTAGCCTCCTCGCACGCTCATGACGAGCCCAGCTCGTCATGATGGGTGGGATTTCCGATTTCTCAGCACAGCAGGGGAATATGCTGAGCATCCATGGGGTTAAACAAGTCTGTTCTGATAGACATGGGAGGTCTGTCATTGTAGAATATCAATCTGGTGGGAAACAATTCACCTTGTGTTCCGCCTATAGGTTTATATCAGATGACTCAACGTTATTCGACTGGCTTTCCAACAAATTGGCACTTTGGCCAGTACCTATTATTCTTTGTGAAGATTTGAATATCAATCTGCCAATGAATTGGTCATGTGAAGATCAATATAAATACACCAGAAGGAAACCTAAATTATCCCGGTCCCTTACAGGATTCTGCAAAGATCATGGGCTGTCGGATGTATGGCAGTCAAAAAGGCCGAAGGAAAATGGATATACCCTTGTTTCAGCACCACATCAGAAGCATGCACGGTTAGATTTTTTCTTCATCTCTCATACATTTGTGCACGAATGTAACATTGAAATCTATCCCAGGGTCATGTCTGACCATAATCCCCTAGTGCTGTAAATAGAAAGGAGGGGTTTTGTGAAGAAGGTAACCTATTTGGGGAGTGCTCTGTTAGGGGTAGTGTGGAACACTTTGAAAGTGTTTGTAGCAGTAGAGTTCTCTGAGTCTTTTAAGATCACTCAGGGGACTAGGCAGGGTGCCCCTGTTCCCCTCTCCCGTTCGTGTTATATATTGATCCATTTATAAACAGGCTTGTGCAAAATACCCTAATCCCACCTATGTCTTTTGAAGGATTGGATACTAAATCCCTGGTTTATGCAAATGAAATAGCGCTTGTGACACCGGACACAGCAACAACCCTTGTGGAGATAGAGAAAGAGGTGACCCGCTTTGGGATTATCTCAGGTTACTTGTTAAATAAGGGAAAAACTGTAATTATTACAAATAAAGGAATTACGCTTTCAGATCCTCATGTAGTAACGGGTGGGGTATATTTAAGAATAACCATCGCCTCTCACCTAGAAGTCAAAGAAAATCTTGACCCCTTTATAGAAAAAGCAAAAAGACATCTGTGTAGATTGAATAACTTGCCTTTATCTCTAGAAGGGAGCTGTAATATGATTAAAATTATCCTATTCCCCAAAATCCTTTATTTTTTCTTCGCCATCCCTTTAGAGATCAAGAATATATGGCTTAGGCAATTTGTATGGGCGTACTCTAAACCAAGAAGGGTTTTAACATTTCTGATACTCCCAAAGGACAGAGGAGTGTGAGGGTTACCAAACCATACATTATATTACTGGGCTACCATGCTCCAAAATTGTTTGGAATTACTGCAAGACAGATCTCCGGTTCAAGTTGGGGCTGATTATGTTCCCTCCCCCTTTAAGATATTGATGGGTGAAGATGCTTAGGGATGTCTTTGGAGACAAACTGAGTATAGCTTGTTTAAGAGTGTATGGGCCATATTATCAAGAAAGGGCGATACATTATCGCCACTTTTATCGGCAGAAAACTGCCGCTAAAGCGGTGATAATGGGCTTGATAATATGCACTTGTGAATTCCCATAGAAGCCCAGGTTCTGGTGTTAAACTGGGCTTCTATGGGAATTCACAAGGGCATAATATTAAGCCCATTATCGCCGCTTTAGCTGCAGTTTCCTGCCGATAAAAGCAGCAATAATGTATCGCCCTTTCTTGATAATATGGCCCTATGTTTTAAAAACCTTCAGATCGTTTTCACAGACTGGTCAGCTGTTCATAAGACATTGGGGATAGGAAGATTAAATGATTATACCCCAATAGGCAATAATGGAGTATACCAGCGATTTTTTTCTGCTCAATATGTTTTACGCTGGGTGAGTACCGAGTTAAACAGGGAAGGGCATTTTTTTCTCTTTTACACGGGGTTATTTTGTTTCAAGAGCTTAAGGATGGCTATGATATTGGTCAAAGTGAGTTTTGTTTAACTATCTTCAAGTACAGTATTTTTGACTTGAGGGAGGAGGCCTGGCTGGGCATAAGTGTCCCATTGGGAATATTTATACCTTTCTTAATTAACTCATGAAAGACTACTTAGATAAACATTCTTGGAAATGGCAAGAGAAATTGGCCGTATTGGAATCCGGCTTCATTGAATCCTTCTCAATGGCACAAACCAGTTTACTATCCTCAAAGATGCAAGTGCAATACTGTAAAACATGCTTTATTATACTCCCAGCAGAATCATTAAGTGGGGGAATGGTAAGGGATGACGCTGTCCTTTGATGCCAACAGAGTGGCACAGATAGTGTTCATATATTCCCTACTTGTTGAACATTATCGTCTGTAAAGGAAGAAATTACTCAATTCTTCAAGGATAAACTAAATATGACAATATCTTTGATACCTGCTGTGATCTTGCTGGGAGTACAAGAGAGCGAGGAGTGTACCAGAGGCAGAGCGCTTTCATTCATATCTATGACCATCTTGCGATTGTGTATAGCTACGGCCTGGCTGGATACTAACCCACCAGTTTTTCACCAATGGTTAGCCCTGGTTCTCGCAGTATGTAATCTTGGAAAAGCAATATACTCCAAGAAGGGGGCACGGGGTAGGAAGAAAGGCCAGTTGAGGTGGGCCCACATTTAGATGAGATGGAACTGGGTGGCTGAGGTGGCTAGCTGGCTAAGTTTACATTATGAATTATAAAAGATTTGCACTGTGCACTTTCAGAATTTGTAGGGCTCTTTCTAAGTAGATACACTCTAGGAGATTCTGGGTTTTTCCCCCTGTGTTTTAAGATGGCAACATGTAATAATGTCATTTCATGTGATTTTGGTTAATTGTGAAGGGGGTGGGTTGGGGGTTTTCTCGGGTGAATAAGGCTGTTCTGACAATAGAAAATATATATATAAAAAGGAGAGAACAAAAGACGTCTTCAAAAACTATTACGACAAAAAATTATTTATCATCCTTTGTTCCGATTAGTTTAAACTTGTGAGCCATATGCACCAAAGTGCCTTTTATGCATAAAAGATCGAAATTACTAATTAAGAATACCCGACGGGATACCAATCATCTTGGCATGGTCAGCCAAACATTACAAAACCTCGTCAATTATCGAGTCACAGAGAGGTCAGTAGGTATTTGTCAAAAAGGTTGCATAACAGAAATGTTATTGGAAAGCTTCTGTCCAAGCTTGTTCAATCTAGTGAGACATACTAATCCCATAGGATTGTAAATGGGAAAAAATACTTTTTTATATCCATACCTGCATGAAGTGCAAAGAATGAGTGTCATGGTGTCACAATGGTGTGCTCTTAAGATACCATACTGGATTTCTACCGTTTCCGTTTTATGTGCGGAAAACGGTAATTCTTCTCAAAACATTATGAAAAGCGGTCAGCCATCTCTGCATAGTTATTTAACCATACTATCCTAATATTAACTGAACATTACAAAAATCAATAAGTCCAAAATGTCAAATAACAAAATTCCAAATAATTATACAACACTTCATGTTAGCCAAGCTGGAAACGTTGATCAACCCTTCGCAACCAGTCAAAACCAGTATGTCTAGTACAATGAAAGTCAGTGCCAGCTTTGAATAGGAAACCAATCCGTTTTGCACTTTAATCCTTTAAAGCTTTAACATCACATGCACCATAAAAAATGTAATGAAATAAAACCTCTTACAACCACAGTATTCCCTAATAGGTTTGCAAAAAGACAACAAAAATGGATCCGAAGAACAAGATTTCTGTCTATCCTACCATACACCGACAAAGATAAGAAGTTGGCTATCTTGGAGAGGTTTATCAAGTGAATCGAACATAAGTAATAAAAAGATTATATGTTGTCACATCATTTTGATAACAATTCTCCATTTCTACATATTGGACCCTAATTTGAATAAACACACATAATGAAATTAAATGTGTCATTTTTCTACAACATCAAGAATCTTCAGTTTATGACATGCTGATTTACCACACATTTTAACTAGATACATTATTTTAACACATTAATGGTTCCTTATCACAAAACAATGGGTTTTATGCTCTTTATTCAAACCATATTCTAGGGGACCTCAAACAGCAAATCAAATTAGCCTCACATTTTAGTAATGGTAAATCTTGGTTTCCAACTCCTGAATTGATGAATTACCGGAGGTGAACTGAACTCACTGAGTTTCACCCCATGGAATTCAACGGAGTGGGCAAGATTCTGCGACTGGGCAGAAGTTGCAAGTCATGCTGATTTTTAGTGCCAGGAACTTGTTCCGCGCTGCAAAATCAGTGAAAATGACAGCACGTGCACAGCAGAGGGTGCTGATTCTTTCCTGTCGCTCAAGTAGATTTTCTACTCCAGTGGCAGTTTTCTCACACTGAAGGGTCATGACCACCCGCATCTGCCTTCATTGAGAAAATCTTGCTGGGCGCTGCCCTTGCACCCAAAAATTGCATTAGAGGATGACATTCTTGCTCGCAAACCTACCATTGGCAAGCTCCGTGCGAGAATAATTTCTGCCATGCAGCGGTCGGTGCAGTTTTGACAGAACTCTGAGTTACAAGAGTAACACAAAGTGGACAAAACTCCACAAACTCTGCCAGCAGAGTGGAATTTATCAGCCAGCACTAGCTATTACATCCATTTCATGGAAACAAAACCCTTCAATATCTATTTACAGAATCATGAGATGCTAATGGATATGAGACATCTTTAATTGAATATGCTCTTATATGTTCAAGAATCAGAAGTCTCAGCTCCCTACTGATAACTTTCAACATACATCTTATCACAGCCAAAGACTATGCCATATGCTACATGTATATACGAGGTTACAACGCAAACAATTACAACGTATGCTTTTACAACGCAGTTTTTATATCGCAACTGCCATTACATGGCATAATTTTACAACGCATGCCATTACAACGCATTTTTTAAAACTACCATTACAACGCATTCCATTACCACTCATACCATTACAACGCATACCATTATAATGCATAATACTTTTAGGGCAACAGTAGGATAAGTGTTGGATAGCATAGGGGTAAAAATTACTATTGCCACTCCAGTGAGTGCAACAGTAGGGTAAGTGCTGGATATTGTAGGGGTAAAAATTACTATTCCATCTATCCCAAAACCCGTACCCACCCTAAAACAAAAAAATCTCCATTACATACTTTATAATGTGTTGCAATGGTATGCGTTGTAATGGCATTCGTTGTAGTGACATGCGTTGTAATGGCATGCGATGTAAAGGCAGTTGCATTGTAACAGTTGTGTTGTAAAAGCAGTGTGATGTAATGACTGCGTTGTAATGGATGTTTCCCATACAACATAGCTAGAGCCGCAATTGATAAAATGTTTGATCTTATGATTCCTATTTGCACTGCATATGAAACAAGTTCTTTTATTTATACCCAGTTTATATGCAGAGCAAATATTTAAAATATGAAAACCTGATGGCTGTTTGGGTATCCAAGTTTCTTTTAGCAAACTAGTGGGAGAACGTAGCTAGTACTTACATGTTCTTTATGGTGCGTCCTCTTCTATAAGTATTTAAGATTTCTTTATTAGAGCAGCTCCTAGATCTGGTACCGGGGATAAAATAACCTAATGTTTGTTGGGAATTTTACAAATATGTTGGCTGGTTATGGTATATGTTAATATAAATGTCCAATAGCTGTAATTTTTCTTTCTTTTTGATATTAATAAGACTCTGTCTTAGGAATTGCTTTCACGCTCTGTTTGGTATTTTCCAACCTTATAGGGTTATAGTCTCTCTGGATCATACGACTGATTGGTATATCAAGATTTTCATCACATTGTATCCTCACTACAATTTCTACAAAAAGTGACCAATTCTCCATAAGAAATCGCTTCTATGATACTGGCTGGATGGGCACTCATAGGCTGTAATATCCTGTTACATGAAGTTGGCTTCCTTAACAGTGTACTATGGATTTTATTTCCAAGGCCTAGAGATAATAATTCCACATTTGTAAAGTGAAAACGTATCACCCCTAAGGGTATCCAGGCACCCCGGACGTCTGGGAGATTAAGTGAGCTATTTCCCAGAATCACATGATGATGAGCTGAGCGGAGCTGCCACCGGCGATCGAACTGTGAGCCCCATGCTCCGGGGTCAGCCATTCTGGCCGCTGTGCCATACCTCTATAGATATATAGACTGCGTAATCGTACAGGGCTCAGTACAGTTAGAGTAATAAGGAGAGTAAACGTACAATAAAGATAGATATTTTTCGCACTGCTTACACAGCAACAAATGTGGTAGCAGAGCTATAGTTCTGCCTAGTAAAGGGAGATTTTAGGGTGCCTAAAATAGTCTTTAGCCCAAGTCCAAAGAGTCACTAATTTCTTGTTTGTGAAAGAGAAGGTTTGATCGAGTGCTGATGGAGTATCGCTCTAGATAGCGTCAACATGTAGCAGCAACAAAGGAGTGTGAGTTTCAATAGGAAAGAGCATTGCTATTGGTTTGCTTAAGATTGCATTTTTTTAAGTGGCTGTGGGTTATTGAGTGGAATTAAATGGTTAAATTTAACGTGGTTAAAGTCCATGTACGAGTGTGGCGCTTTTGTGGAAAATTGAAGTTGTAAACGGGTCCATCGTGGCTTAAGGTCTCGAGTTAGTTACCTACAGGTTGTCTTAGTGTAGACGTCACTGAGTAAGTTGTCTGCTGGTTTGTGGTGTTGATCATGAAACGTCATCGACAACACCTTGGTAAGGGTTCTCTTCATGTGTTAGTGGTAAAAGATCGGCATGGTTGATCTTAGGTGCACAGGGAATAATTATATCAATTACAGGTGAAATCCTTCTGTTTGAGTTGAGTCACTTTGTGAATACGGATATCCGTTAGTGGAGCAGACAGTTTTATTTGTTGCTTGCTATGTGTGGTCATATTTTGCCTTGAGAAAACGCGCAGAAGAAAATTGTGAAGGATGGTGAGCTGCTGCGAGGTGCGAGTTTAATGTTGTTCGAGGGAGCGTTTTTCAAGTGGGCAGGGGGAACGGGGGCACATCGGGGTATAACGAGTTAAAATAGGGGAGTCTATTTAAAACCATGCTCAAAAAGACGTAATTTGGAGTTGTGAAGGCAGTTACTTGGAATCTAGACACAGTATTCACTGGATGCACCGCGCACCAGTTGTGTGGTCTCTAATTGAACCTGTCTCAGTTAAAGTGGGTGTGCTTGGCACGTACCCAGATGTTCCTGCTGATCACTTAGCACTGCAGTGCACAAGAGAGAAGTACGCCTATATATAAGATCTTGTTAAACAGTACTAAAACCTGTGTTACCACTGTGAGAGAAAGAGATGAGAAAGACCCATAAGCTAGATAAGAGAGGGAGAGATGGAAAATGCAGACCAAGAGAAGGAAATAGAGTATAGCTATTAGAGTACACTGCATGTAACTAAAAAAGGCAGGGAACGAAGGACATTTTTTAGAAAGAAAGAGGTTGAAAGGCGTTGGCTGCTGCCAGGCCTGAGATAGGAAACCACAATGCGATGTGATGAAGGTAAATAGTTTCCCTTTTGAAAGCACGCAGTTGAAAAAAGGCACTGTTAATCTCAATGCAATAAGATGACTCCCATTCCTTGCAGAAATAAACGCTCAAACAATACACTTTACACCAAATAGTTAATCAAATTCAAAACAAATGTGAGCTGCCAGACACAGTCCCATAAACACGTATTTGTGGCACAAAGTGGGAGACGCGAGAAGCAACCTCCTGTCGCCAACTGCATACAAAATATAACTGTGAAGAACTAATTCAACAAATCCGTGTTAGTTGTGCATTACGTGGTCAGTTATTCTGAAAGTGACTTGTGCTAATTAAATGTGGTGCTGTGCCACATGGGTCAGACAGGAGCTAGGAGGGGGGGCAAGGAGTGACTATATAATACTATTTATTCACAAAAAGGCAACAGCTTTCATATACAGTTATAATTCTAATTCTTATTGGTCTCACTAAATACATAAAAGGTTGGTGCGCCAGGCACAGATGCTTAAATAAACAACCACAATGCATGCTAAAAAAGACCACAATAAAAAGATATTTGACCAAAAAATGCATTTCAATTGTACAAAATGTTAAGCATATTATGTACACGTCTATCTATCTATATATATATATATATATATATATATATATATATATATATATATATAAACGCACAGAACTATTTGCGCATTATCCTCTGCTGGCTTAAATGTGTACAGAAGGATGTCCTAAAACAACATAGCAAAAAATAAAATGTCTTTGCTTTTCATTTTAACACAGGAAGAGAACAGAAAACCACATTGGAAGGTGTTTTGTTCACAAACCATAATCCCACAATACTCATGTTGACTGTCTTTGGAAATAATAATATATACTGACAGTCCCTCACAAAAGCCGAGGAAGTCTGATAACTGTTTATCATAAATCCTCATGTGCCAGTCACAAGACGTAGAGTGACACATCTTATCCGGGACTCGTAACAGCTACTAAGTCCGCAAATAGCTGAGATTTGCATAATGCAAACTCCTTGCCTTTCTGCACAGGCGTAAACGCGGTGGGCCCGATTCACAGAATGAACTTAAGACTCAATCATAAACTTACTACTATTTTGGTATTCACAGAATGCACTTACTACTATTGGCATTCACAGAATGAACTTACTACTTTTGGTATTCACAGAAGTTAGGATTTTATCTTAAATTTGTCTTAAAACAAACTTAAGACAGACTTAAGACAGACTTAAGACAAAATCCTAACTTCTGTGAATACCAAAAGTAGTAAGTTCATTCTGTGAATGCCAAAAGTAGTAAGTGCATTCTGTGAATACAAAAATAGTAGTAAGTTTAGGATTGAGTCTTAAGTTCATTCTGTGAATCGGGCCCTATCTCCGTAGCACAACATATATTTAAATAATAATTCCAAAAAAACATTATGTAAACTCTAAAAAAAAAAACAATGATTAAGCTAGCGGAAATATAATACCTACTAAAACATCCCGGGCGGTAACCACTTTTCTTATCTTATTATACAAGAAGGAACCGTTAATGGTCCATGAAAAAGGAAAACACAAAAATGCCTATAATAATAAATCATCCCGGGGGAACCACCTTCCTCCTCTTCTAATACAAGTGAAAACCGTAACTTGTTGGCCATGCAAGCCCGCATTTTCAACTTCTTTTTCAGGACTCTTCCCTGTCGAGCCTTATAATTGGACAGAGGTATACCTTATCTCTATTTACAGAAAAAAAAATTAATCCACAATTCCAGTCCTAGTGACTAGGTAGAGGCCCCTCCCAGCTTTCAGAAAGGCACGATAACCACTTATAACAACAACAAAGTAAAATGACCACTGAAAGATTCCAGACGCAGGCTTTACTCTGACTCTGAAGCACAGTAATAACGTATGTCAATTTATAGAAAGATAAACAAATAATTCAAGCAACTTCCTAACGTCACTCTTTGGCTCAGAGTTCCACTTTGCACACAAGTTTACTCAGCTTGGGAATGTTCTTTAAATAAGCAAGACCAGCTAGGCAGGGAAGAGGACCGAGAGGGACGCAGATGTCTCACAAGCGCTCCTCCAAAACTGTTCCCAAAAAAGACACAGGCACATCACGCAGTCATCATAAACTTACCCTAGCGCTGTTCTCCGTGGTTCAGTCAGAAAAGAGGTACAAATGTTTAGTCTGCGTCCTCGCTCAGTCCCAGCTGTCTCCTGTCAGCCGGTGCTGCAAATCCGAGTCACTGCACCAAATGTTCGAGGGATCGTTTTTCTAGGGGGCAGGGGGTACGGGTCACTTCACTGAATGATCGAAGGAGTGATTTAGGGGCAAAAGGGGCACCTTAATTTGAGGCGGGGTGCCTGGGAACGCTCAAACTAAAAATGAAAGAAACAGATATGTGAGCCAATGAAACCAAGCCAAAAGGTTGACAGATTTATTTAAGAGGCACAGTGTTAAGAATAAGGCATTATTAATGCAAAATACAGAATATAGTGACTTCGCATTCACAGATAATCACTTGAACCAAAATGCATTTCAGCATGAACGCATTAAACTGTTTGAGAGAGAGAGACACTAAACCTCAAATACACACTACAAATGTACTATGAAAACAATATAATTCAAGGAAAACTTTCTCAAAATGCAAATCACATTTGATCTAAAATACTGAGAATACTGACGTATATACCTAAAACCTAAAAGAAAGCAGCCTTGCAAATGTAATATAAGCTTTAAATTCTCAATAAGAAAACACCAATTCAGAGACAAAATAGCATACATAGTATAAACAGCAAATATATTGGCAAGTTAAATTGTATCTTAAAAGCAAAAAACAAGAGCTCTTGGGGAGCACCCACACCCGCCTGCCATCTAATAACAGACGGGTGGGGTAGTCCGACGAGAAGTCTGTGAGGTGTCCTTTTATACCTTCTAATACAGTGAGAAGTACCTACAGCAACGTCATCTCACACCAGTCCTACCTACGTCACTTATAGCATAGTTCGCACGTTTATCAGATATTTGCGCTTTTATTGTACTACATAGAACAGGTGAAAGGTTATATTCTCAGGCCAACCGTGCTCGTCGTAAATTGCATAGGGTCAGCAGAAAATATGTAACGTAAGGAATAAGATATATAGCAATGTCTTGGTTGCAGCATCCATCACCCCAGCTTGACGTGGCTGTGCTGTGCCGTGTAAAACCGGACCCTCTGGTCAATTTAACACGGCCTACAAATTAGGCTGGCAGGGCAAGGATAAGGGTTTCATACCTCAGGTGTGGGCAGAACGGTCCTAGGGTGCCCTATGATAAAAATAGACCCTCTCTCAATGTTACCGGGTGCCATGCTGTGATAGGTTGGCTGGTGTGAAGACATGTTGGGATTGGTTGACTACATCATAAGAGTCGTGCTGTTATTGGTTGAGATTTCCAAACAGGTGGACTGTGGGAGAATAACAATGCTTGAATTTACGTAAATCTTTGGTGAACATTGAGTAAAAATGAAATTTTTCCAGTCATTATGAAGATTAATAAAGAAAGATGAGACCACATTTGCCAAACCAAAGGTCAAAGTACCATCTGAGGGTACGCCAGGAAATATTGGTATGAGGTACAAAGGGTTACATCCATGTCTGTGGTTTTAGTTTTGTCATACACTTACTAAGTATGATTATGGGACAGTGGAGAAGTGTGGCTCAATGGTTAGAGCAGCAGACCCTGATGCAGAGGTCTAGCCCAGGACCAGGGTTCAATTCCCGCCGCGGCGGGTCTTGGGCTCAATTTCCTCGGACCTGATAATTCTCGCCTCGGTGCCTATTCTAATCATGGGTCCCACTCTGCAACTCTGGGCAATAGCTTGCTTAATCTCCACAATGGCCCCCACAATGCTAGGATGCCTGGCTTCACCTTGGGGGTGCCCAGGAGTGGGCACTTCACAGGGAAAAGCCAGGAAGGGTTCCACAGCGGTATTCGTACAAGCGCCGATATACCCCAGCTGGGGTCGATTCGTGCACTATACAAGTACTTTACATTCACATTTAATTGGAGGATTTTAGGAAATTTAAGGAAAAGAATATACGAAATGAAAGAGCCTGTTCGGCCAACTGTTCTTGAGGCTTTAAATTCCTGGTAGCATATTGATTGTTAGACCTGGCATCCTTGGCGTGGTTTCCCCCTATCTTTTTGCCTCTACCTCCTGTATTTTTGATGCTGTGCTGGATTTCGTTTTTGCAGATGCTTTGGACACTCTGCCACTGCTGATCAGTGTCAGAGTGTAAGTGCTCCCTGTGTAAATTGTTATTGTAATTGGATATACCTGATTGGCATATTTGTATCACCCAGAAGTCCCTAGTAAAGTTACTGAGTGCGCCAGGGCTGGTAATGTCAAATGCTACAAGTGGGCCTGCAGCACTGATTGTGCCACCCACATGAGTAGCCCTAAAATGGTGTCTCGGGCCTGCCACCGCAATGCCTGTGTGCAGTCTGTGAACTGCCATGTCCTCCTGGTCAGTGTTCCCACTGACCGGGCCTAACCCTTCCCTTTCTGTGCACATTGGTCACCCCTATGGAAGGCCCAAGGTACCCCCTAGGGTAGGGCATGTACTTGTGCAGGTGACATGCTCTGGTAGTGAATTACAGCCATTTTCGGTTTTCACTGCTGTAAGGCTATCTTGCTCCATAGCCTATCATGGTGGATGCTGGCTACAGTGGCTAACAGCATATCTTTCCATAGGAACAAGATAGGACATACAAGTCTGGTATCCCTGAACTCAGAATTTAATAACACATCTTTTAGGAAAGGTTGTTTTTAAATCCTGTGTTTGGGAACAGCACTTTTAGAAAGTAGCTGTTCTCTTGTCTGACCTTTCTGTGTGCCTTGGCCTGTTTGTGAATTGACTGTCTGGTTCGAGAGTGACAGGGGCTGGGGAACCCCCGGGAGGCTAGCTGGGTCAGCCCTAGGCTGAATGACTGCATTTGCAACTTGAATGGTGAGAGGAGATAGCACCTGGTCCTGAATAGGGCTATGCCTGCCTTCCACAATGCTGGCTCCACCTCCTGCTGGGCGGCTGACGACCCTGCTCCTCACTCTGAAAGGAAAGGAGAAGCCAGGAAAACAAATTCCTCAAGGAACACCCAGAACTGCTTCAGACAGGGCTCAGGTCCCAGGAACAAAAGGACTTCACCCCCAGCTTCCCTGAACTCTACTGAGAGAGTTCTGTCCTTCCTGGTGTGCGTGGCCCATGTGTGGTGCCTCTGGAAGTTGTACCTGTGTTGGGGAGCTGGAAACCAAGCTTTTAAAGACTTTGCTACAGAAAATGTATCGCAATCCCGGCCGAGCGAGAAAATTCCCGCCGCTACGAAGACCGAGGACGTCGCAGCACCTGTCGCCGCTGCCTGAAGACGTTGCACCCTTCGTTAGCTGGAAGAACTCCGCTGCTGCAAATATTGTCACAGAGCCTGTCATCGCTGGGTGAGATCACCGCATCACGTCGCTGTGAGAATCGTCGCAGAGCCCTGAGAATCATCGCATCGTGCCTTTGCGAGCATTTTCCTATGGAACCTCCGCACCGGAATCCATACAAGTCATCGCCTTCCTCCCCATACAGATCGGTTTCATAGCTACACGCCGCTACATCCAGCGGAATTGTCGCTAACGCCTCCTCACGGTCTCAGGAGTAACGCATCGCTTGTTTTCCACCGCAACAGCTTCTGTTTTGGAACTTTGTCGCATTTAAAGGTACTGTTGGCTAAAAGTGACGCTACTATGAACTTTTCACGCAACTGTGGATTATTTTAACGCTAACATTAAGAACTCTTTTGCAACCATATTCTTGAACAGAGTATGTTGGATTTTTGTCGTTTTGGTCTTGTGTAGTTTAGATTAAATACCTTTATTTTCCTAAACTGTTGTGGAGTCAGTTTGTGGTGTTTTCACTGTGTTACTGTGAGTTTTGGTACGAATACGTTACACATTGCCTTTGATAAGCCTTGACTGCTCGTGCCAAGCTACCTAGGGGGTGAGCAGGGGTTATCTCAGAGGGTTTCCTCCTTACCCTGACTGGAAGCAAGGGTCCCTATGTGGACAGTGGTAACTGCCTCTGCCAACTAGAGACTCCCAGTTCTAACATTGATCAACAGAAAGTTAGAGAGGAATTCAAAGGGAGGTATAGGGGAACAATAGATCATCATTATGCAGAAGCTAGATGGGATGCTCAACAGAAAACATGCAGAGCAGATATAATGCAAGGCACACAAATGTATCTGTGTTAAATGTTGAGGAAGGAGTTAGGGGTAAGAGAAAGTAGAAAAGAAGCATTTAGAGACAGGCAAAATAAACAGGGAAAGAGGGAGAAGAGAGTGATATAGATAAACTTTTGAATGAGTTATTAATAAATCGAGCACCTCCTTATAATGAGTCATCAAATTGAGACCTGATGCAAATGAGTACACCTGAAAGACTTAATGTTCCCTTTATGCCTGAAGTACAAAAAAAAACAAAGCTTATTTCTCCTATCAGCAGTAAGACAGAAGTGTCAGGTCCTATAAACATGATTGATTCCAATACACCAGATGCTTTGACTGTTCCCGTTATTTTTGGACCTGTTGTGTCAATTTACAAGTCTGTGCCACATGTAAATATGATTCAGAATTTGGCTGCACTTACTGGAGTAAATACAGTGCACAAAAGTTCTTCAGCCCCCTATGCTTTCACTGCCGGTCAATAATGCTGCTGTGAACATTGTCCCTAATCAGTCGCAAGCTGACATGTCGTAAAGAATGGTGCAGAGGTTTCCTCCTTTTTATTATCCCATGCCAAGTAGACCTCCTGACATTAATTACTAGTGGAAGCGTAAATTTGAATAGTACAGGATAGCAATCTGGGTTTACTCCTCAAGAACTTGATGAATGACTAAAGGATACAGTACCCCAAAGAATCAGAGTTCTGAAATGGTTCCCGCTTCAGTTTCAGTTCCAACTATAAATTCAGTCTCAACTCAACCTTCAGTTTCTAGTTCAGGCCATATTTTAGTTGTGATTGGAGGTCCAAGTTCAGCTCAAAATTAGGTTCAGATAATTAAATATTGATTTAGAAGAAATGATTCAGGGAACACTTAGCACTATGCGATTGGAGGCTTATGAAGAGGATGAACTATTGTTTTTCTGTAAAAACGTTACAAAACGAGCAAATGCAACTTATGAGAGATATTCTAAATGGCTCGCTATATGGGGTAGATATTCAGAATTCAAAGGGTTCGCAGGGATCGTACAGGATGGATTTACTGACAAAGACATTAAAAATATGAGAGCATAAGAAAGGAAATTAGAGATAAAAGAGCTAATGACATTAATTAGAAAATGGGATGACAGAGAAATGTGGGAAGGAGATGGTCGGAGAAGGAGGAAACAAAGCAAGTTTGAGTGCTGTCACCACCTGGTTCTTATGATGGCAGTGAAAGAGATGTGAAATGCTCCCTTTGAGGGAAGTTCTTGGATCAGGGTATGTCCATAAGCTTTCTCTCACTAAGTGTGCCGGGTATGCCCAGACATGGGTCCCACTGAATTCAACCTAGCCTGGCTGATGAGGGGTGGAACCCCAACACCAGTCTAGGATGCTTGTTTCTGGTCCAGGGAGGACCTGGCTTGGCAGTGCGGGCTGGACTATTCCCATGAGGAATGGGGTTAAAACTGATTTGCATTTGGCCGGTTCCAAACTTGGCTGGCATGGTTAACAAAAGAACAATGTATTTAACCCAGATCTTCTGACATGGGGGCGAATGTTTTGGTTTGTTTTGCATTCCCCCCATCATTTGTGTGTCTTTTGCTTTCTAGTCCAAAGTGCACCGGGTATTTCCAGGTATGGATCCCTGGCTCACTATGCCAATGGATTCAAGCTACCCTGGCTGATGAGGGGGTGATACCCCAAAACCGGTCTTAGGATGCTTGTTTCTGGTCCAGGGAGGACCTGGCTTGGCAGTTCGGGCTGGGCTGTTGGCTGTTACCATGAGGAATGGGATCAAGACTGATTTGCATATGGCTGGGTCAAAACTGGGGTGGCATGGTGTGCAAAAGAACAATGGATTTAAACCAGATCTCTTGACTGGCGGTAAATGTTTTGATTCGTTCCGCAATCCATCCATCATTTGTGTGTCTTTTGCATTGGAATGGTACAGACAAGTCGAACGATTTGTGAAAATCTCAAATGTTTTTTGGATTGGTTTGAATGCTCTCTTTGTGGTTCCAGCAGATTGGTGGACCAAATGTAAGATTGCTGTGGATTGGCCAGAGGGAGAACCTCCAAAGGATTCTAGAACAGGTGCACCGTCTCCAGCAGTAATGAGGAAATATCATCAGGTGGTAACTCACCTGAAGACTAAGGTAATTGATTGGAAGCAGAGCGGGACGACCCAGGACCTGAAAGAGTCAGTACATGCTTTTAATGAGAGGCTAGCACAGATTTACACAATGGATCAGATACTATTGTGGACAGAGGTGTGGGACAATTTGTTTATAAATTTGTCATGAGTTTGGGGCCCCAGAGTTCTGTCAGAATTCGACAGCAGATACTTTTTTGGCAAAGTAAATCTGTGGACGAAATATTGCATTTTGCAAAATATTACACAGATGATGTTGATCAGAGGCACAAGAAACTCAAGGAGAAATGAATGATTACACAGATAAAAGCGATGTAGAAAGGACAGAATCCAATGGGTTTTAATAACACAGGATAGGCACAGAGTGGTTACAATCAGGTTCCAATGATGTAGGGTATTAATGGGTTTTAACAGCAGAATTTCCAGTCGCAAGGTAGAGGTCTTGGTGGTCCTGTAGATCCTAAAACAGTTATTCAGGTGTAGTTTTTAAAAAGGACAAATCCATGTCAAGCGTGTAGAAAACTTGGACATTGTTGACACGAGTGTAAGTCTGTTTTGCATAACAGCAGATAATCACATGCAGAATGTGGATTAAGCACAGCTTCAAAGGAACAACATGGGACAGACTCAGCAGATGCAGGGACAGTGAATGCAGAATTCTAATGTAACACTGCAAATACAAATGGCAGTAGCTCCTATTC